>NC_091471.1:326644968-327244968 GCF_036971445.1 Narcine bancroftii
TTACTCAAGGGAGGAGGGAGTTCAGGAGGGGTCAGGAACCTCCAAGTGGGGAGACGAGGGAGCTTCTGGAGGAGTCAGGGACCTTGAGGTGAGGATGAGGGAGCTCCTGGGGTGGGTAAAGGAGCTCTGAGAAAAATGAGGGTATTTCAGGAAAGGGGGTGAGGGGTTGAATGAACACTGGGGCAGGGGAGGTGAGGTGAGCTCTGGGAGGGGAAATGAAGAAACAATGGGAGGCAGAGGAGAGGGATCTCCAGGATGGAGATACGGTAGCTCCATTAAGGGGTTGAAGGAGCTGCTGGAGAGGGTGATGGAGCTTTGAGAGGAGTGAGGGAGCTGCAGGAGGAGGGAAACTCTGAATGGGGAGAGTCGGTGGGGGGGTATTCTCCAGGAAGGCTGAGGGAGCTTCAGGAGTGATTAAATTCTGAGGGGTTGAGAGAGCTCCCAGTGGGGGTGAGGGAGCTCTTGGGAATGGGGAGGTTGTGTGTTTGCACTGAGGTTCCCGGTGGAACAATGGTGCCCCCTGCTGGTCAGTCATTCAATGGCGACAGGGACTGATGCTCTGAGCCAAGGAAGAGCAGCTCCCTCCCTATTGGCACTGTGGGAGGGGCCGGTGAGGAGCGATCTCAATGCTGCAAAAGGGGTGGTGAGGAGGGGATCTCCGTGGGGAGAGGCCAGTGAGGAGGGATCTCCGCGCTGCAGGAGGGGCGGTGAGGAGGGATCTCCATCTGACCCCCCGTCTTCCTCTCTCACCCTGCCTCGATCCCTACCTCCCTTACGCTCCTTCCCTTCTTCTGTCCCTTCCACCCTCCTCCCCATCATCCCCCCTCTCACTATCTTCCCCCCACCCCGCCCCCAGGTGCCCCGGTGGGCCATTTACCCCAGGGGTCCGGACGACGGTTGACTTCCCAGAGGAGATGGTCAGCTTTCTGCGCACCCACCCACTGATGTACAATGCAGTCCGACCGCTGCAACCACGGGCCGCTGGTCCTGAGGGTCAACGGGGAGTCCCAGCTTCACCTCCATCGCAGTGGACCAGGTGGAGGCTGTGGGACGGACGCTACCGGTGCTCTTCCTTGGAACAGGTGGGGCCGGGGGGGAGAGGGGAAGTGAGAAGTGGGAGGGGACCGTGAGGAGGGAGGGACAGGGCAGTGAGGAGGGAGGGACAGGGCAGTGAGGAGGGAGGAGGGGATGGTTTGGAGGGAGGGAGGGGGCAGTGAGTAGGAAGGAGCATGGTGAGGAGGGAGGGGGCAGTGAGGAGGGAGGGGGCAGTGAGGAGGGAGGGGCAGTGAGGAGGGAGGGGGCCAGTGAGGAGGGAGGGGCAGTGAGGAGGGAGGGAACAGGAGGAGGGAGGAGGGGATGGGGAGGAGGGAGGGAGGAGGCAGTGAGCAGGGGGATGGTGGAGGAGGGAGGGGACAGTGGAGAGGAGGGAGAGGGCGGCAAGGAGGGAGGGGACGGTGAGGCGGGGACAGGAGAGGGAGAGAGGGGATGGTTTGAAGGAGGGAGGGGTCAGTGAGGCAGGAGGGGACAGGAGGAGGGGGAGGGAGGGAGGTGGTGGAGCAGGGAGGGAAATGGTGTGGAGGGATGAACAGTAAAGAGGGAGGGGGCAGTGAGGGAGGGAGGGAGGGAGAGGACGGTGAGGAAGGATGGAGGGGTCAGTGAGAAGTTGGGGTCCACTCTACACGAACCCATGTATCTGACATAAACTGTCCCACCTCCAGACATGGGCACTGTGCAGAAAGTAGTCGTTCCTGGACCAACCCCGGGGCCCCGAACGGAGGAGCTCATCCTGGAAACGAGGTTCAGGTGTTCCGGGTAAGTGGGGACGGGGAGGGGAACAATTCCAGGTGTCCTCCGGAGCAGCTGGTGCTCCCGCTACCCCCCGTCACTGCCTAGTGACCCCCTCGATGTTCTCGTTTATTTTACAGACGCCCGTCCGCAGTGAAAGACTTGAGGATCTCGGCAAAACGAGTACGGGAGTGGGAGCAGGATTTCGGCGGGGTTTGTGGAGAAAGGAAGGGCTTCCCCTCCTCACTGCCCCCTCCCCTCCTCACTTGCCCCCTCCCCTCCTCACTGCCCCCCTCCCCTCCTCACTGCCCCCTCCCTCCTCACTTGTCCCCTCCCTCCTCACTGTCCCCCTCCCTCCTCACCATCCCTCCCTCCTCATCACTCACCGTCCCCCTCCCTCCTCCACCGTCCCCTCCCTCCTCACCGTCCCCTCCCTCCCACACCGTCCCCTCCCTCCTCACCGTCCCCCTCCCTCCTCACCACCCCCTCCCTCCTCACACACCCCTCCCACCTCACCATCCCCTCCCTCCCTCCCTCCCTCCTTACTGCAGCCTCCCCCCCTCACTGCCCCCTCACTTCTCGCCACCCTCTCACCTCACCGTCCCCTCCCTCCTCACCGTCCCCTCCCCTCCTTTCATCCCCTCCCTCCTCGGTGTCCCCTCCCTCCCACCTCACCATCCACACCCCACCTCCTCGCCATACCCTCCCTCCCTCCTCACTGCCCCCTCTTCATTGCACCTTCTCTCCTCACTGTCCCCTCCCTCCCTCCTTGCCCCCCGCCCGCCGCCCGCCCCCCCACCTCCCCGCCTCCACCCCCCCCTCCCCCCTCCCCCACCCCCCCCCCCCCCTCCCCCCTCCCCCCTCCCCCCCCACCCCCCCCCCCCCCCTCCCCCCGCCCCCCCCCCCCCCCCCCCCCCCTCCCTCCCTCCCATCCTTGCTGTCCTCTCACTATTGCCATCCCCTCCCTCCCTCCTACCATTCTCCTCACCATCCCCACCCACCTCACCGTCCCCTCCCTCCCTCCTCACTGCCCCCTTCATCGTACCCTCCCTCCTCGCTGTCCCCTCCCTCCTCACCGTCCTCACCCTCCCTCCCTCCTCACCATCCCTCTCCCTATCACCTGTCCCCTCCCCTCCCTCCTACCATCCTCCTCACCATCCCCTCCCTCATCTCCTCTCCGCCCATTCCCTCCCTCCTCACCATCCCATCTCTCCCTCCTCACCATCCCCTCCCCACCCTCCTCACCCATTCCCTCCCTCCTCCTCACTGTCCCCTCCCTCCCTCCTCACTGCCCCCTCTTCATCGTACTCTCTCTCCTCGCTGTCCCCTCCCTCCCTCCCTCCTCGCCGCCATCTCCCTTCCTCCATCCTTGCCGTCCGCTCACTATTGCCGTCCCCTCCCTCTCTTCTACCATCCTCCTCACCATCCCCTCCCAACTTCCTCACCGCCCACTCCTTCCCTCCTCACCATCCCCTCCCTCCCTCCTCACCATCCCCTCCCTCCCTCCTCGCCATCCCTCCCTCCCTCCTCACCGTCCCCTCCCTCCCTCCTCATTGCCCCCCTCTTCATAGTACCCTCCCTCCTCGCTGTCCCTTCCCTCCCTCCTCGCCGTCCTCTCCCTATCGCCTGTCCCCTCCCTCCTCTCCATCCCTTCCTCCTCGCCATACCCTCCTCATAGTCCCCTCCCTCCCTCCTCACTGCCCCCTTCATCGTACCTCCCTCCTCGCCATCCCCCCTCACTCCTCGCCATCCCCTCCTCCCTCCTCGCCATCCCTCCCTCCCTCCTCGCATCCCCTCCCTCCCTCCTCGCCATCCCCTCCCTCCCTCCTCGCCATCCCCTCCCTCCCTCCTCGCCATCCCCTCCCTCCCTCCTCGCCATCCCCTCCTCCCTCCTCGCCAACCCCTCCCTCCCTCCTCGCCATCCCCTCCCTCCCTCCTCGCCATCCCCTCCCTCCCTCCTCGCCATCCCCTCCCTCCCTCCTCGCCATCCCCTCCCTCCCTCCTCGCCATCCCCTCCCTCCCTCCTCGCCATCCCCTCCCTCCCTCCTCGCCATCCCCCTCCCTCCCTCCTCGCCATCCCCTCCCCCTCCCTCCTCGCCATCCCCTCCCTCCCTCCTCGCCATCCCCTCCCTCCCTCCTCAGCCATCCCCTCCCTCCCTCCTCGCCATCCCTCCCTCCCTCCTCGCCATCCCCTCCCTCCCTCCTCGCCATCCCCTCCCTCCCTCCTCGCCATCCCCTCCCTCCCTCCCTCGCCATCCCCTCCCTCCTCGCCATCCCCTCCCTCCTCGCCATCCCCTCCCTCCTCGCCATCCCCTCCCTCCTCGCCATCCCCTCCCTCCTCGCCATCCCCCTCCCTCCTCGCCATCCCCTCCCTCCTCGCCATCCCCTCCCTCCCTCCTCGCCATCCCTCCCTCCCTCCTCGCCATCCCCTCCCTCCCTCCTCGCCATCCCCTCCCTCCCTCCTCGCCATCCCCTCCCTCCCTCCTCGCCATCCCCTCCCTCCCTCCTCGCCATCCCCTCCCCTCCTCCTCGCCATCCCCTCCCTCCCTCCTCGCCATCCCCTCCCTCCCTCCTCGCCATCCCCCCTCCCTCCTCCTCGCCATCCCCTCCCTCCCTCCTCACCCTCCCTTCCACCTCGCCGTACCCTCCTCACCAGCCTCTCCCAGATGTAGAACCACTTGGCGTAGGGAGATGGGTGAGACTGGGAAAGGGTTGGGAGCTCCGCCTGACCCCAGCTCCTCATGCAAACCCCCCTCCCTCTCTCCCCCAGCCAGCTCTACGTCTCATCGAGGACCGGCATTAGTCAGCTCACTCTCCACCGCTGCGAGGTTTACGGACGGGGCTGTGCTGACTGCTGCCTGGCACGGGACCCCCTACTGCTCGTGGGATGGCGAGAGCTGCTCCCACTACGTCCCCACGGTCAAACGGTGGGTATCCTGCTGAGGGGAAGGGGGACGTGGCTGGGATCCAGCGTTGTGACGAGTCCTCACCTCCTTCCCTCTCCACCCTCCTCTCTAGCCGCAGCAGACGTCAGGACGTCCAGAAAGGGGATCCGGTTAGATTATGCCAGGGACACCATTTGAAAGGTAGGGAGAGTCGTCCAACCATCTGGCAAATGTAAATGGTGGGTTACGGAGACAGGGAACTGTGCTCCAGATGTGGGATACAGAGAATGGGATCTGTGCTCCTGGTGTGGGATATGGAGATGGAACAGTGCTCCTGGTGTAGGATACAGAGATGGGGATCTGTGCTCCTGATGTAGGATACGGAGATGGGAACAGTGCTCCTGGTGTAGGATACGGAGTGAGGGAACTATGCTCCTGGTGTAGATAGGAGGTGGGGAACTGTGCTCCTGTGGGATACAGAGACAGGAATCTGTGCTCCTGTGTGGGATATGAAGAACTTGGTCTGTGCACCTGGTGTAGAATACGGAGATGGGGAACTTTGCTCCTGGTGTGGGATACAGAGAAGGGGAATTATGCTCCAGATGTGGGATGAGACTGAGAATTGTGCTCCAGGTGTAGGATACGGAGACCAGGAACTGTGCTTATGGTGTGGGATAAAGAGAAGGGGAACTGCGCTCCAGATATGTGATACAGAGATTGGGAACTGTGCTCCCGATGTGGGATACAGAGGAATATGGACTATGCTCCTGGTGTAGGATACAGAGATGGGGAACTTTGCTCCTGGTGTAGGATATGTAGACTGGGAACTGTGCTCCTGTTGTGGGATATGAAGATGGGGAACTGTGCTCCTGGTGTGGGATACGGAGAACTTGGAATATTCTCCAGGTGTAGGATACAGGGGCAGGGAATTTTTCTACCTCTGTGGGATATGGAGATGGGAAACTGTGCTCCAGATGTGAGAAACCGAGACAGGGAAATGAGCTCCTGGTGTGGGATACAGAGATGTGGATTGTGCTCCTGGTGTGAGATACAGAGATGGGGATCTGCACTCCTTGTGTGGGACACGGAGATGAGGAACCTGTACTCCCGGTGTGGGATATGGAGAAGGGAAACTGTGCTTCAGATGTGAGAATACGGAGACAGGGAATTGTGCTTCTGGTGTTCGATATGGAGACAGGGAACTGTGCTCCTGGTGTTTGATATGGAGACAGGGAACTGTGCTCCAGATGGGGGATAGAGAGATGGGGATCTGCGCTCCAGATATGGGATACTGAGACTCGGATCTGTGCTCCTTGTGTAGGGTATGGATACTAGAACTGTGCTCCTGGTGTGGGATTTGGAGATGGGAAACTGTGGTTCAGATGTAAGATACTGAGACAGGGAACTGCACTCCAGATGTGGAATACAGAGATGGGAACTGTGCTCCTGGTGTGGAATATGAAGATGGAAAACTGTGCTCTAGATGTAGGATACAGAAAGGGGGAACTGTACTCCCGATGTGGGATACAGAGACCGAGGAATTGTGCTGCCGATGTGGAATATGGAAACTGAGAACTGTGCTCCTTGTGTAGGGTATGGAGACTAGAACTGTGCTCCTGGTGTGGGATAAGGAGACAGGGAATTGTGCTCCAGGTGTAGGGTATGGACACCAGAACTGTGCTCCTGGTGTGGGATATGAGATGGGGAACTGTGCTCCCGGTGTGGAATATTGTGACTGGGAACTGTGCTTCATATGTGAGAAACCGAGACAGGGAGCTGTGCACCTGGTGTGGGATACAAGATGGGGAACTGTGCTCCAGGTGTGAGATACGGAGAAAGGGAACTGTGCTCCTGATGTGGATACGGAGACAGGGAACTGTGCTCCAGATGTGAGAAACCGAGACAGGGAACTGTGCACCTGGTGTGGGATACAAGATGGGGAAGTGTGCTCCAGATGTGAGAGATGGAGAAAGGGAACTGTGCTCCTGGTGTGGGATACGAAGACAGGGAACTGTGCTCCTGGTGTGGGATACGGAGACAGGGAACTGTGCTACAGATATGGGATACAGAGACGGGGAACTGCACTCCCGGTGTGGAATATGGAGACTGGGAACTGTGCTCCATATATGAGAAACCAAGGCAGGGAACTGTGCATCTGGTGTGGGATACAAGATGGGGAACTGTGCTCCAGATGTGAGAGATGGAGAAAGGGAACTGTGCTCCTGGTGTGGGATACAGAGACAGGGAACTGTGCTCCTGGTGTGGGATACGGAGACAGGGAACTGTGCTCCAGATATAGGATACAGAGACGGGGAACTGCGCTCCCGGTGTGGAATATGGAGACTGGGAACTGTGCTCCATATATGAGAAACCAAGGCAGGGAACTGTGCATCTGGTGTGGGATACAAGATGGGGAACTGTGCTCCAGATGTGAGAGATGGAGAAAGGGAACTGTGCTCCTGGTGTGGGATACAGAGACAGGGAACTGTGCTCCTGGTGTGGGATACGGAGACAGGGAACTGTGCTCCAGATATGGGATACAGAGACGGGGAACTGCGCTCCCGGTGTGGAATATGGAGACTGGGAACTGTGCTCCATATATGAGAAACCAAGGCAGGGAACTGTGCATCTGGTGTGGGATACAAGATGGGGAACTGTGCTCCAGATGTGAGATATGGAGAAAGGGAACTGTGCTCCTGATGTGGGATACAGAAACAGGGAACTGCACTCCAGTTGTGGGATTCAGAGGTGGGGATCTGTGCTCCCAGTGTGGAATATGGAGATGAGTATCTGTGCTCCAGATGTGAGATATAGAGACAGGAAACTGCTCCAGATGGGGGATAGAGAGACGGGGAACTGCGCTCCCGATATGGGATACTGAGACTTGGATCTGTGCTCCTTGTGTAGGGTACAGAGACTAGAACTGTGCTCCTGGTGTGGGATACAGAGACGGGGAATTGTGCTCCTGGTGTGGGATAAGAAGACAAGGAACTGCGCTCCAGATGTGGGATACGGGGATGGGCTACTGTGCTCCAGATATGTGATACGGAGTCCTGGAATTGTGATCCTGATGTAGGATAAGGAAAAAGGAAACTGCGTTCCAGATGTGGGATATGGAGTCGGGGTACTATGCTCCTGGTGTGGAATAAGGAGTACTTAGGATATGGAGACACGGCACTGTGCTCCTGGTGTTGGATATGGACATGGGAACTGTTCTCCTGGTGTGGGATACTGATATGGGGAACTGTACTCCAGGTGTGGTATACGGAGATGGGGAGTTGCGCTCCTGCTGTGGGATACAGAGATGGGAACTGTGCTCCAGATGTGGGACATGGAGATGGGGATCTGTGCTCCAGGTATGGGATACGCAGACAGGGAACTGTGCTCCTGGTGTGGGATAAGGAGACAGGGAACTGTGCTCCTGGTGTAGGATATGGAGACAGGGAACTGTGCTCCACTGGTATGGGATACAGAGACGTGGAACTGTGCTCCTGGTGTGGGATACGGAGACAAGGAACTGCGCTCGAGGTGTGGGATACAGAGTCCGGGAACAGTGCTCCTGGTATGGGATACGGAAACGGGAAAATGCGGTCCAGATGTGGGATTCAAAGATGGGGAACTGTGCTCCCGGTGTGGAATATGGAGATGGGGAACTGTGCTCCAGCTGTGGGACATGGAGATGGGTAAATGTGCTCCAGATGTGGGACATGGAGATGGGTAAATGTGCTCCAGATGTGGGATATTGAGACAGGGAAATGTGCTCCAGTGTGGGATACGGAGACTGGGAACTGTGCTCCTGGTGTAGGATCTGGAGGCAGAGAACTGCGCTCCTTGTGTGGGATACGGAGAACTTGGACTATGCTCCTGGTGTAGGATACAGAGGCAGGGAATTTTTCTGCTGGTGTGGGATATGGAGACCGGGAACTGTGCTCCTGGTGTGGGATACAGACACAGGGATTTGCTCTCCTGGTTTGAGATACGGAGACGGGGATTTGCTCTCCTGGTGTAGGATGTGGAGAACTTGGACTGTGCTCTGTGTGGGATATGAAAATGGGAAACTGCTCCAGATGTAGGATTCAGAGAAGGGGCACTGCACTCCAGATTTGGGATACGGAGACTGGGAACTGCATTGGAGATGTGGGAGATGGGGAACTGCGTTCCAGATGTGGGGTACAGAGATGGAGAACTGCATGGTTATCCCAGTCTGGTCTGACCCAGGGCTGTGATGGTTTGGCACTCCCACAGGTCTGGAACTGAGAGGGGGTATTTTTCCTTGGGATTGTGTGCCCTTGCTGACGCCTGTCTCTGTGTTCGCAGTGGGGAGGCTGGTATTGAACACAGTACAGTTCGGAGTGGAAGGGAGCAGCGTGTTCCTGGAATGTCTGCCCCGATCCCCCAGAGCCAGTACCAAGTGGCTGGTGCAGCGACCTGGGGGCCGACGCAAACTGGTACACACTTTGGGGTGGGGGGGGATTAGGTTTGGGTGAGGCAAGGGAGTAGGGAGCAATGGGAGGTAGAGGAGAATAAAAGCGGAAGAGGGCTTGGGGTGGATGAGGCAAGGGAGGGAAGACTCAAGCAGAATGTAGGGGAAGAGGGATAGGAGGGGCAAAGGAGGATGGGGAGGGAGAGGAGGGAGGAGAGGGAGGGGAGATGGAGGGACAATTAATTGTGGGGAGGATTTTGGAGAGAGGGGAAGGAGGAAGGAGAAGGAGGAAGGGATGGGCTTTATTGAGAGACCAGAGAATGATCCCTTGTGACCCCCTCCTGTCACCGTCTGACCCCTCCCAACATCCCTGACCCCTCCTGACATCCTCTGTCCCCTCCCGTCACCCTCTGACCCTTCCTGTGGCTACCTACACCCTCTGACCCCCATCCTGGTACCCTCTGACCCCTCCTAACATCCTCTGACTGCTCTTGTGACCCCCCTCACACCTTCTGACCCCCTCAGTATACTCTGACCCCTCCTGTGACCCCCTACACCCTCTGACGGCCCCCCACACCCTCTGAACCCCTCCTGGCACCCTCTGACCCCCTCCTGTGACCCCCTACACCCTCTGACTGCTATTTTTCCCCCCCCCACAGCTGCGGAGCGACCAGCGGCTGGTGCAGACGGACCGTGGCCTGCTGCTACGAGACCTGCGGAGGCAAGACGGAGCCATCTACCACTGTGTCACCACTGAGAATGGCTTCAGCCAGTCCACTGCCCGCCTGGAGCTGCGGGTACTGCCCAGGGAGGCCGTGGAGCCAGGCAGCGAGGGGACTCAGCCCTCTCCCGCCCCCCTCAGATCCCCAGAGGGAGCCGCCCTCCACCGCTACTGTCAGGCCCACTGGCAGAGGCTGCGGCATCAGCCCCGGCCGAAGAGGAATGCCGTGGGGAGGGGGAAGGGGTGAGGGCGGTCTCCTGGTCACCTCCATCTCCCCCCCTCCCCATCAAACCCATCCCCCCCCACATGGACACGCGCACCAGGATCACCCGTCCGGGGAATGGGCAGTGGGTGGAGGTGCTCGTCAGGGCTCCAGGTCTCCCAGAAAGGTCTGTGTGTGACTGTGTATATTCCACATGTATACATCGTGTGTGTCTGTGAGTTCAATCACATGTATTTTCCGCGAGGATGGTGCCTGTGTGTAATCTTTGTGTGTGGACTATTTGAGTGTACTGTGTGTGTTTCTATATCTGCGTGTGCGTGTGTGTATTTGCTATATTGTGTATCTGTTTGAATATACTGTGTATATCTATATCTGCATGTGTATAGACTGTGTGTATGTGTGTGTATGTGTATAGACCTTGTGTGGGTGTGTGTGTTTAGCTTTAGAGAGTGTGTGTGTGTGTGTGTGTGTGTGTGTGTGTGTGTGTGTGTGTGTGTGTGTGTGTTTAGACAGCGTATATGCATACACTGTGTGAATGTGTATGTATAGACTGTGTATAGACAGTGATTGTGTTTAGATTGTGTGTATAAATGTGTGTGTGTGTGCGCGCATGGATCGTGTGTGTGTGTGTGTGTGTGTGTGTGTGTGTATATATGGACCGTGTGTGTGTGTGTGTGTGTGTGTGTGTGTGTATATATGGACCGTGTGTGTGTGTGTGTGTGTGTGTGTGTGTGTGTGTATATATATGGACCGTGTGTGTGTGTGTGTGTGTGTGTGTGTGTGTGTATGAACCATATGTGTGTGTGTGTATGGACCATGATTGTGTGTGTGTGTGTGTGTGTGTGTGTGTGTGTGTGTGTGTGTGTGTGTGTGTGTGTGTGCACATGCGCATATCTGTGTATCTTAGTGTGATTTCCATGTCTATAGTTTGATAGCATAGTCATTGATAGCGGGGGTGGAGTTTCCTCTTTTTCCACCCTCTCCCCACTCCCTCTCTCCTTCCACATCTCCTCCCCCTCTCTCCCTCCTCTTCTCTCCCCTTCTCTCTTTCCCCTTATTTCTCCTCTTTCTCTCTCTCCCCCTTCCTCCTTTCTCCCCTTCCTTTCTCTCTCTCCCTCCCCTCTCCCTTTCCTTCCCTCCACCCCACAATTCCAATGTGTGACTGTTAACCCTGCCACACACAAACCAGTGTTCCAGGCCACTTGTTGGGATCCTGCTGTGGGGGGTGGCTTGTGTTGGAGAGATGGGCACCTGGGTATAACCTCCTGTGCTTCTAGTGCATGTTCCTCACAGCCTGAGGCGGGGGATGAGCTAAGACTCATCTCCACACCTCCTCCCCACCCTCCATTCCCAGGAAGCTTCAGGGAATTCCAGAGCAAATTATTTCCTTAAATTAAAGTGTTATTTTTTTGGTTCTCTGTCGAAGTTTCTTGAGCACAATTTGGAGCACTCGCTTCTGGGAGTGGGTGAGTTTGTGGGCTCAACGCAGGGGTCTCAGAGGCAAGGGATCCCCTCCTGAGGCCATGAGCCTTCACCCTTCCCCCTCCTATTGACACATCAGGGCTATGTGGGAACATTCTCCACCTCCCCAGGTGGAATTAGTCCACGTACTCCACATCCACCGCATTACCTTTCCCCCCCCATCTAGACATCAGGGTTGTGATGGAAAATTCACCTCTTGCTCAGGGACCATTAATCCACATCCACCACACTACCCTTCTGCCCCAAGTACACATCAGGAGTGTGAGGGAACACTTTCCACCTCCCTGGGTGGAGTTAGCCCACGTACTCCACATCCGCCACATTACCCTTTCCCCCATCTAGACATCAGGGTTGTGAGGGAAAACTCCCCTCTTGCTCGGGGACCATTAGTCCACATAATCCACATACACCGCACTACCCTTCCACCCCAAATACACATCAGGGATGAGGGAACATGCCTCACTTGCCTAGATGAGGTTAGTCCATGTAATCCACATGTGCTGCATTACACTCCCCGCTCCATCCACACGTCGGGGGTATGTAGGATCTCTGTGCCCGGGGAGAGGCGACGAGGGATCTTCTCTGGCTGGTGGTGAGGGAATAAAACCTGACAGAGACCGGGGAGGGGGAGGTCAGTGGAGCCGAGTCCTGAAGAAGTGAGCAGGTTCAATGGGCAGAGTGGCCTTCTCCAAGGGCTCCTGTTCTCCCCCGATTCACTGTTGCCAGAGGTAAAAATGGCTCACGGATTGAGCCCGGGGCCTTTTAAAGCACGTGTAACAGAAAAAGCAAACAGGAACTGGGGCAGAGAAATGCTCTTCAGCCCATCGAACCCCTCCTGACCATTCCAATGCCAGAACATGGTCACGTACACAAGAACAATGCACCAAAAACTCTAGCTTGATGTAACCATTCAACTGCAACCAACCTCAATCCCAAACCAGGGAAACGTGGAGAGAATATATATATAAATATTTAGTGGGAGGAAAGTGGAACAACATTTCAGCACAGAAACAGGCCCCTTGGGCCCTTCCAGTGTGCCGAACCACTTTTCTGCCCTGTCCCTCTGACCTGCACCCAGTCCATATCCCTCTGTTCCCCTCCCATCCAAATTCTTCTGAAATGTTAAAATTGAGCCTGCTTCAGCTGGTTTTGCACCACCGCCCCTGCCGCTCGCTGTTTGAAGAACTCACCCACCCTCAGTGAGGAAAAGCCGACCTACATTTACTCTGTCTGTCCGTCCCCCTCATCATTTTAAACACCTCGATCAAATCTCCCCTCATTTTTCTACACTCCAGGGAATAAAGTCCCAACCTGAAGTCCGGGCAACATCCTAATAAATCTTCTCTGCCCTCTTGCTATCTTAATGATATCCTTCCTGAAGTCCGGTGAACAAAACTGCAAGTTTGGCTTCACCAATGTCTTATACAACTTCGTTGCTCTACAAATCTCTGGTGAGACCCCACATGGAGTGTCCATGAATAGACCCCAAATCCTTCAAGGTCACTGCGCAGGTTGATAAGATCATTAAGAAGGCCTATGGGGGGGAGTCACGTGATGGAGTAGTGGCCGGACGGAGAACTCCAGCCCTCTCCAGAAAAGTCGGGAAAAACAAAGGAAAACACAAAGGCACAGAAATAAAAGTTAAAGAAAAGTGAGTATAAAGGTGCAAAGAAGATGGCGACGAAAAAAGAAAAGTCGAAACCAACGGTAAGAAGAGAGGAAGAGAAGACAACGGAAGATGAAGGAAAAGGCCTTACCTGCTCGAAGAGGCCCGCAGTGGAGAGAGAAACCCGCTCCCTCAGGTCGGTAGAAACCGGACTACAAAAATGGCTCGCTGAGCCGAGTAAAAGTGCACAACCGCGCATGCGCGACTCCTCGCGCATGCGCGATGCGAATGGAAAAAAAACACACCGACGGGAGGGGGGACCAGCTGGGGAGTCGATCTCCACAGCCGGCAACGACAGCTGCAGAACACCTGCAGCAAGAAGAGACCACAGAAGACAATAGAAACAAGAAAGAAGAGAAGGAAAGGGCAACAAAGAAACAACAGATGGCCAACCCAGAGGAAGAAGAAGAGGAAGAATACAGTGAAATAGATGAAGGGAAAGGCAAGGTAAAGGATATACTTGCTCTTGTTAGAGGATACATGGAGTCATTTAAAGAATGGCAAACACAGGAATTCAATGATTTAAGAAGAAGAATAAACAACACAGAAGAGAAAGTGAATAAAATAGATATGACCTTAACAGAAATGGGGGAAAAAATGGACAAGATGGAAGAACGGGCGGTAGCAGCAGAAATGGAGGTAGAAGACTTAAAAAAGAAATTGGAGGAATCTAATAAAAAAACTAAAGAGACACAAGAACTACTAGCTCAAAAAATAGATATAATGGAAAATTATAACAGAAGAAATAACATAAAGATAGTGGGCCTTAAGGAAGATGAAGAAGGCAAGAATATGAGGGAATTTATAAAAGAGTGGATCCCTAAGACCCTAGGATGTCCAGAACTACAGCAAGAAATGGAAATAGAAAGGGCACATAGAGCATTGGCCTCTAAACCACAACCACAACAAAAACCAAGATCTATTGTAGTAAAATTCCTAAGATATACTACAAGAGAAAAGGTACTGGAGAAGACAATGTAAAAAGTAAGAGAGGGCAACAAACCACTGGAGTATAAAGGGCAAAAAATCTTCATTTATCCAGATATAAGTTTTGAACTCCTAAAGAAGAGAAAAGAGTTCAATACAGCAAAGGCGATTTTATGGAAGAAAGGGTATAAATTTATACTGAAGCATCCTGCGGTATTGAAAATATTTATTCCAGGACAACAAAACAGACTGTTCTCGGATCCAGAAGAAGCACGAAAATTTTGAGAACAATTACAAAAATAAACTGAGGGATGAAGACGGGTAATGAGAGTAAAAATGACCACGATTGATATGTATGCGGGTAAAGAGGTATAAGAGTGAATAGAGACAATGGGCATACGTGAAAGTATCTGTAATTAGAGGAAAACATAGATAGTATAGACAAGAATTAATAAGGGAAGGTAATGGAATAGAGAGAATAAGGAGGGAATTAAAAGAGTGACCTTTGTGACATATGAAAAGTGAAATCTTTTCTGGGGGGGGCTGGGTGGGGGAAAAGAGCGATCACTGCAAAATCAGTTGACGCTTGCGAGTGGATTCGCAAATCCAAATGGAGAGGGGAGATGTGGTTTTCCGACAAGGGATAAAGGACAACTCAGGAGGGGAAGGGGAGATTGGGGATAAAGAAGATAGAAATAGGAGAATAAGGAAAATGTTGGATGTTGTAGGAATGTTGTCTGGTAAAGAGTTGAAAATAAGAAAACAGAAATGGAAAAGGAGGAAAGGTAATGATGGAAAAACGGAAAGAGAAGATAAACAAAATATAAAATGGCTACGCTGAACTATATGACTTTAAATATTAATGGAATACATAACCAAATTAAAAGGAAGAAACTACTAAATTTACTGAAAAAGGAATAAATAGATATAGCATTTGTCCAAGAAACACACTTAACTGAATTGGAGCACAAGAAATTAAAGAGAGATTGGGTAGGACATGTAACAGCAGCATCGTATAATTCAAAAGCAAGAGGAGTGGCTATATTAATTAGCAAAAATGTGCCATTTAAAATAGAAGAGGAAATAATAGATCCAGCAGGGAGATATGTTATGATAAAATGTCAGATATATTCGGAGCTTTGGAATCTACTTAATATATATTCACCTAACGAAGAAGATCAAAAGTTTATGCAAGATATCTTTTTGAAGATAGCTAATACGCAAGGGAACATACTAATAGGAGGGGATTTCAATCTGAATTTGGATCCAAATATGGATAAAACGGGGAAAAAAATTAACAGGAAGAACAAAGTAACCAAATTTATAATTAAATCAATGCAAGAAATGAAACTTGTAGACATATGGAGGAAACAAAACCCAAAAGAAAAGGAATACTCATACTACTCGACTAGACATAAAACATACTCAAGAATAGACCTATTTTTGTTATCAGCTAGTATGCAGGATAGAGTAAGAAAAACAGAATATAAAGCGAGAATGCTATCGGACCATGACAGTAAAGCTAGAGGACATCCCTCCAAGAATGTATAGATGGAGATTAAACCCCATGCTACTTAAAAGACAGGATTTTAGAGAATTTATTGAAAAACAATTAAAAATGTATTTTGAAGTAAATACGGAATCAGTGGAAGGTAAGTTTATACTATGGGACGCAATGAAAGCATTCATTAGAGGACAAATAATAAGTTATGCAACCAAGATGAAGAAGGACTATAATCAGGAAACAGAGCAGTTGGAAAGGGAAATAGTAAACATAGAAAAAAAATTAGCTATAAAGGAAGATACAACCAAAAGAAGAGAATTGGCGGATAAAAAAATAAAATATGAAACATTACAAACATATAAGGTGGAGAAGAATATAATGAAGACAAAACAGAAATATTATGAACTAGGTGAAAAAACGCACAAAATCTTAGCATGGCAGCTTAAGACAGAGCAAACTAAGAAAATGGTATTGGCAACAAGGAAAAAAGACAAACAAATTACATTTTTCCAAGGATATTATACTTATTTCAGGCATTGCCAATACAACTGACAGAAAAATTCTTCAAAGAGTTAAAGAAAATAATAAGGAAATTTTTATGGAGAGGGGGGAAACCGAGGATAGCACTAGATAAATTAACAGAATGGTATAAACAAGGAGGCTTACAATTGCCAAACTTCAAAAATTATTATAGAGCCGCACAATTAAGGTACCTATCAGATTTTTATCAAACAATGGAAAAACCAGACTGGACGAGATTAGAATTAGATAAAATAGGGGAAAAGATACCTGAACACATATTATATAAATGGGACGAAAAATTGGTACAACATAGAACTTCTCCAGTATTACACCATCTCCTCAATATATGGAAGAAGATTCATGTAGAAAGAAATAAAACAAATAATCAATTACCAAAACTAATATTGACGCAAAATAAGCTACTCCCTTTTACAATAGACAACCTTTCCTTTAGAAAATGGGGAAAAAAACGGATTAAAAGAATAGAAAATTGTTTTTCAGGAAGTAGATTCTTATCCTTTGAACAAATGAGAGATAAGTACAATATAACTGGAGATACAGCACTGGCATATTACCAACTGAGATCCTACTTGAAAGATAAATTAGGAAGCAATTTGAGTTTACCAGAGGGAAGTAACTTTGAATATGTGATTACAGATACAATGTTAATCAAAAGATTTATAACAAATATGTATATTAAACTGCAAGAAAAGGAGAATGTGGAAACAAATGGTAAAACTAAACTAAAATGGGAACAAGATTTAAATATAAAGATAAAAAAGGAAACATGGGAGAAATTATGTTCTGGAACGATGAGAAATACAATAAATACGAGGCTACGTATGATACAATATAATTGGTTACACAGACTATACATTCACCGCAAAAGTTAAATAAATGGGACCCAACAGTATCTGATAGATGTTTTCGATGTAAAAAAGAAATGGGAACAACAATTCATGCAATCTGGACATGTGAGAGAGTAGAAAAATTTTGGGATGATCTCAATCAGATATTAAATAAAATAACAGAAAACAATATACCAAAGAATCCAGAGATCTTTCTCCTAAGTAACATAAAAAATAAAGAATTTGGAATTGACTTGGAGGATGCACAAAAAAGATTTGTTAAGATAGCCCTAGCCGTAGCAAATTCAGTAGAATTTCTGGTGTATTTTTGTTGAATGACAACATTGTCTGACTGACTTAATGCAACCTAGATTGTATACCTAAAATGGATGAGAGGGGGGGCGGGGGTGGCTTGGGAGGAGGGAGGGGGGGGGAGAAAAATTCACTGTATATGTGTGAAAATGAAAAAGTGTATATCATGGCTAACGTGTTTTATGGTGTGAAAAATAAAAAATTTTAAAAATAAAAAAAAGAGAAGACAATGGAAAAAGTAAGAGAGGGCAACAAGCCACTGGAGTACAAAGGACAAAAAATCTTCATTTATCCAGATATAAGTTTTGAACTCCTAAAGAAGAGAAAGGAGTTCAATACAGCAAAGGCGATTTTATGGAAGAAAGGGTATAAATTTATACTAAAGCATCCAGCAGTATTGAAAATATTTATTCCAGGACAACAAAACACTATTCTCGGATCCAGAAGGAGCACGAAAATTTGCAGAACAATTACAAAATAGACTGAGGGATGAAGACGTGTAATGAGATTAAAAATGACCACGATTTATATGTATGTGGGTAAAGAGGTATAAGTGTGTATATGTATAATGTGCATACGTGAATGTATCCGTATTTAGAGGAAAATATAGATAGTATAGACAAGAATTAATAAGGGAAGGAAATGGAATAGAGGGAATAAGGAGGGAACTAAAAGAGTGACCTTTGTTACATATGAAAAGTGAAATCTTTTCTGGGGGGGGCTGGGTGGGGGGGAGTTGC
Organism: Narcine bancroftii; assembly: GCF_036971445.1. NCBI lineage: Eukaryota > Metazoa > Chordata > Chondrichthyes > Torpediniformes > Narcinidae > Narcine > Narcine bancroftii. The sequence goes on from NC_091471.1 coordinate 326,663,007, forward strand.
GGTCACTGGAAAATCAGCTGACTCTTGCGAGTGATTTCGCAAACCCAAATGGAGAGGGGAGATGTTGTTGTCCGACAAGGGATAAAGGACAACTCAGGAGGGGAAGGGGAGATTGGGGCTAAAGAAGTTTTAAATAGGAGAATAAGGAAAATGTTTGATGTTTTAGGAATGTTGTCTTATAAAGGGTTTAAAATAAGAAAACAGAAATGGAAAAGGAGGAAAGGTAATGATGGAAAAACGGAAAGGGAAGATAAACAAAGTATAAAATGGCTACGTTGAACTATATGACTGAATATTAATGGAATACATAACCAAATTAAAAGGAAGAAACTGCTAAATTTACTGAAAAAAGAAAAAATTGATATAGCATTTGTGCAAGAAACACACTTAACTGAATTGGAGCACAAGAAATTAAAGAGAGATTGGATAGGACATGTAACAGCAGCATCGTATAATTCAAAAGCAAGAGGAGTGGCTATATTAATTAGTAAAAATGTGCCATTTAAAATAGAAGAGGAAATAATAGATCCAGCAGGGAGATATGTAATGATAAAATGTCAGATATATTCGGAGTTTTGGAATCTACTCAATGTATATTCACCTAACGAAGAAGATCAAAAGTTTATGCAAGATATCTTTTTGAAGGTAGCTAATACGCAAGGGAACATACAAATAGGAGGGGATTTCAACCTGAATTTGGATTTAAATATGGATAAAACTGGGAAAAAAATTAACAGAAAGAACAAAGTAACCAAATTTATAATTAAATCAATGGAAGAAATGCAACTTTTGGATATATGGAGGAAACAACACCCAAAAGAAAAGGAATATTCATATTACTCGGCTAGACATAAAACATACTCAAGAATAGACCTATTTTTGTTATCAGCTAGTATGCAAGATAGAGTAAGAAAAACAGAATATAAAGCTAGAATACTATCAGACCATTCACCCTTAATATTGACAGTAAAGCTAGAGGACATCCCTCCAAGATTGTATAGATGGAGATTAAACCCCATGTTACTTAAAAGGCAGGATTTTAGAGAATTTATTGAAAAACAAATAAAAATGTATTTTGAAATAAATACAGAATCAGTGGAAGATAAGTTTATACTATGGGATGCAATGAAAGCATTCATTACAGGGCAAATAATAAGTTATGTAACCAAGATGAAGAAGGACTACAATCAGGAAACAGAGCAGTTGGAAAGGGAAATAGTAAATATAGAAAAAGAATTAGCAATGAAGGAAGATACAACTAAAAGAAGAGAATTGGCGGATAAAAAAATAAAATATGAAACACTACAAACATATAAGGTGGAGAAGAATATAATGAAGACAAAACAGAAATATTATGAACTGGGTGAAAAAATGCACAAAATCCTAGCATGGCAGCTTAAGACAGAACAAGCTAAGAAAATGGTATTGGCATCAAGGAAAAAAGACAAACAAATTACATATAATTCAAAAGAAATTAAGGAAAACTTTAGAGAATTCTATGAACAATTATACCGAACTGAAAACGAAGGGAAAGAAGGGAAAATAGATGAATTTCTGACTAAAATTGAATTACCAAAACTACAAATAGAGGAACAAAATAAATTAACAGAACCATTTGGTATAGTAGAAATACAAGAGATAATAAAAAAATTACCAAATAATAAGACACCAGGAGAGGATGGATTCCCAATAGAATTCTACAAAACATTTAAAGACTTATTAATTCCGCCCCTCCTGGATGTAATCAACCAGATTGATGAAACACAAAGCTTACCAGAGTCATGTAAAACAGCAATAATAACAGTAATACTAAAGCAAGGGAAAGATCCACTCTCACCAGCGTCATATAGACCAATATCTTTACTAAACACAGATTATAAGATAATAGCTAAACTATTAGCAAACAGATTAGCAGAGCATGTACCGAAAATGGTAAATTTAGACCAAACTGGATTTATCAAAAAAAGACGCACAACAGACAATATTTGTAAATTTATTAACTTAATTCATGCAGTAGAAGGAAATAAAGCACCTACAGTGGCAGTTGCTTTAGATGCAGAGAAGGCCTTTGACAGAGTAGAATGGAATTATTTGTTCAAAGTATTGCAAAAATTCAGTTTACCGGAGAAGTATATTAATTGGATTAAAGCATTATATAAGGGACCGTTAGCGAAAGTGACAGTAAATGGACATGTATCAAAGCAATTTAACTTAAGCAGGTCAACAAGGCAGGGATGCCCACTATCACCTTTATTGTTTGCGTTAGCTATAGAACCACTAGCAGAATTGATAAGAATAGATAATAATATAAAAGAAATAAAAATAAAAGACAAGGAATATAAAATCAGTCTATTTGCGGATGATGTTATAGTGTACTTAACAGAACCAGAACTATCAATAAAAGAATTATATAAGAAATTGAAGGAATATGGAGAAGTGTCGGGTTACAAGATAAACGTAAATAAAAGTAAGCAATGCCTATGAATAACGCGGATTTCTCAAAATTTAAGAAGGAATCTCCATTCAGATGGCAAATGCAGGCAATAAGATACCTAGGTGTACAAATAAACAAAAATCTCGGCCAACTATATAAACTCAATTATTATCCACTAATGAAAAAATTACAGGACGATTTAGAGCATTGGAAAGATTTGCCACTAACACTAATAGGAAGGATAAACTGTATTAAAATGAACATTTTTCCAAGGATATTATACTTATTTCAGGCATTGCCAATACATCTGACAGAAAAATTCTTCAAGGAATTGAAGAAAATAATAAGGAAATTTTTATGGAGAGGGGGGAAACCGAGGATAGCACTAGATAAATTAACAGAATGGTATAAACAAGGAGGCTTACAACTGCCAAACTTTAAAAATTATTATAAAGCCGCATAATTAAGATACCTATCAGATTTTTATCAAACAAGGGAAAAACCAGACTGGACGAGATTAGAATTAGATAAAATAGGGGAAAAGATACCTGAGCACATATTATATAAATGGGATGAAAAATTGGTACAACATAGAAGTTCTCCAGTATTACATCATCTCCTCAATATTTGGTAGAAGATTCATGTAGAAAGAAATAAAACAAATTATCAATTACCAAAACTATTATTGACGCAAAGTAAGTTACTCCCTTTTACAATAGATAACCTTTCCTTTAGAGAATGGGGAAAAAAAGGGATTAAAAGAATAGAAAATTGTTTTTCAGGAAATAGATTCTTATCCTTTGAACAAATGAAAGATAAGTACAATATAACTCAAGATACAGTGCTGGTATATTACCAATTGAGATCCTACTTGAAGGATAAATTAGGAAGCAGTTTGAGTTTGCCAGAGGCAAGTAACCTTGAATACGTGATTACAGATACAATGATAATCAAAAGATTTATAACAAATATGTATATTAAACTGCAAGAAAAGGAGAATGAGGAAACAAATGGTAAAACTAAACAAAAATGGGAACAAGATTTAAATATAAAGATAAAAAAGGAAACATGGGAGAAGTTATGCTCTGGAACGATGAGAAATACAATAAATACGAGGTTACGTATGATACAATATAACTGGTTACACAGGCTATACATTACACCTCAAAAGTTAAATACATGGGACCCAACAGTATCTGATAGATGTTTTCGATGTAAAAAATAAATGGGAACAACAATTCATGCAATCTGGACATGTGAAAAAGTAGAAAAATTTTGGGAAGATCTCAATCAGATATTAAATAAAATAACAGAAAACAATATACCAAAGAATCCAGAGATCTTTCTCCTAAGTAACATAAAAAACAAAGAATTTGGAATTGATTTGGAGGATGCACAAAAAAGATTTGTTAAGATAGCTCTAGCCGTAGCAAAAAAATGTATTATGTCAACCTGGAAATTGGAATATAATTTGAAAATACAACAATGGTATATAGAAATGAATAAATGTATTCCATTAGAAAAAATAACATATAGTTTAAGAAATAATATTGAAATATTTGAACAAGTATGGGAGCCTTACATTAAATACAATAGCGAAAACCTACCGGGGACAATCATTACCTAAGTTGATGGAAGGAGAAGGAAAGAAAAGAATGGACTCAGTAGAATTTCTGGTATATTTTTTTTTTAGTGACAACATTGTCTGACTGGTTTAATGTATCTTAAATTGTATACCTTAAATGGATGGGAGGGGGGGTGGGGGGAGTGGGTTGGGAGGAGGGAGAGGGGAGGAGAAAATGTCACTGTATATGTGTGAAAAGGAAAAAGTGTGTATTATGGTTAATGTGATTTATGGTGTGAAAAAGAAAAAAAATTAAAAAAAAAAGAAGGCCTATGGGACTCTGGGATTCATTAGGCAGGGGATTGAGTTCAGGAGCCGAGCGGACATGTTTCAACTCTACAAATCTCTGGTGAGACCCCACTTGGAATATTGTGTTCAGTTCTGGTCACCTCATTACAGGAAGGATGTGGAAGCTGTGGAGATGGGACAGAGGAGATTCACCAGGACGTTGCCTGGATGAGGAAACAAGTCTTATGGGGCAAGGTTGGCAGAGCTGTGACTTTTCCCTTCGGAGCGTAGAAGGATGAGAGGTGATTTGATTGAGGTCGACAAGATTCTGAGAGGTGTCGATTGGGTGGATGGTCAGCGCCTGTTTCCAGGGTGGGATCAGCAAATATCAGAGGGTGTCTGTACAAAGTGAAGGGAGGGAGGTATTTTTTACACAGAGGGTTGTGGGGGCCTGGATACTTTTGACAGGGGTGGTGGTGTACCCCCAATGTGATTAGGGGTACTTAAAAGTGTCTTAAACAGACACATGGATGGGAAAAAATAAGAGGGTTATGGGGTAGGGAGGGTTTAGTTTTTTTAAAAGGGACATATAGGATGGCACAAGATTGAGGGCTGAAGGGCCTGTACTGTTCTATAACATCCAAGCTCCTGGACTCAATACTTTGATTTCTGAAGGCCTATGTGCCAAAAGCTCTCTTTATGACCCTGCCCACTGTGAGGCTACTTTCAGGGAATGATGTCTCTATATTCCCAGATCCCTCTGCTCTACCACACTCCTCAGGGCACGACCATTCACCGTGTACGTCTTTTCTTGGTTTGTCCTTCCAAAATGCATTAAACTCCACCTGCAGTTTTGCAGCCCATGTTTCCGACGTCCAGAGAGATCCTGAGGTGGTCCTAGGTTGGCAGCAGAGAGTTCAGGTCAGGGTAGTCCGGAGGGTGGATTAAAACTGCTCTTGAACATGGAGATGGGGACTGCTGGTGACCGGCTTGGAGCCAGGATCTGAGCGGGCTCCAAGGGGGAGAAGGGAGGGGCCTCGGGCGCTGATCGTGTCAGAGGTTCGGATCTGGAGCTCGGGTGGCCAACAGATCAGACTGGAGTCAGTGCGGCTGCAGTGGAGGCAAATCCACGGGCACTCGGTGTCCCTAGAGGGGACTCTCGTTCTATCCTACTGTAGGGGGGGCCAGGCAACGCTCATGGTGACTCTATTTCCCTTACAGCAGGAAACGATAGAGTCTATTGTACACCGCATTTATATCAATTGTTACGGGACAATAAAATTAATCTTGGAATATCTTTTAAATATTTAAATATTTTTCAATCTTTTCATGATTGAGCTGGGGCAATAAGGTTGCTGGAGTGGTGAATGGGGTTCAAATCCAACGGGGAGAGAGGGGTGGAAGGGGGAAGGGAGACGGGAGTGAGAGAGAGGTAGAGGGAGGGAGAAGGAGAGGGTGGAAGGGAGTGGGAAGGAAGGAGTAAGGGGAGGGGGAGGCAGTGAGGGGGAAAGAGATGAGGGAGGGAGAGGGAGGAAGGGGGAAGGGAGGGGGAATGAGGGTGAGGGAGGGGAGGAAGGGGGAAGGAGGGAGAGAGAGGACATGGAGGGAGAGGGAAGGGGAGGTAGGGGGTGGGAGGTGGGGGGATGAGGGGAGGGACGAGGGGAGGGAGTGAGGGGGGATGAGGGGAGGGAGTGAGGGAGGAAGTGTAAGAGGATGGGATGCGGGGATGGAGGGGGAAGGAAGGAGGAGTGGGGGGAGGGAGAAGGGGTGTAAGGAGGTGGGAAGCTGGGAGGAAGTGAGGGGGAGAGAGGAGGGAGGGAGATGGAGGTAGGGGGAGGCTGTGAGGGGGAAGAAGGTGTGGGGGGTTTGAGGGGGAAGGAGGGGCTGGGTGGGGTGGGTATGTGGGGGATTGAAGGGAGTTTGAGGGGGAGGGAGTGGGTGTGAGGGGAAGGGGAGGTTGGAGGGGTAGGGTATGTGAAGGGTAGGACATGGGGGCTATGGGTAGGGAGGTGGAGAGGGGTGTGAGCATCTGTGAGGATGTAAGGGGAAGGGAGAGGAGTGTGAGGGGGTGGGAGGTGTGTGAGAGGGTTGGTGGGAAAGGAGGTGGTGTGAGGGGAAGGAAGTAGTCTGATGGGGAGGGTGGGGGTGTGAGGGGGAGAGAGGGGTTAGAGGAGGAGGAAGGGGGATGTGAGGGGGATGGGTTGGAGGGGGCATGATGGGCGTTTGAAGGAGAGGGAGGGGTTGTGAGGGGGATGTAAGGGTTGGAGGGACAGGGAAGGGTGGGAGGGTGTATGAGGGGGGTTTGAGGGAGAGGGAGGGGTGTGAGGGAGAGGGAAGGGTTGGGAGGGGTGTGAGGGGGAGGGAGGGGGTGAGGGAGAGTGAAGGGGTGAGAGGAGAGGCAGGGGTTGCGAGGGGCAAGGAGAGGGTGTGAGTGAGAGGTGCTGTAAGGGGAGGGAGGGAGTGTGAGGGGTTGTGATAGAGGGAGGGGGTATAAGGGGGAGGGAGGGGTGTGGGGAGGGAGGAGGTGTAAGGGTAGGGAGGGGGTGTTGGGGAGGAAGGGGTTGGAGGGAGAGGGAGAATGTATGAGGGGTTGGATGGGTGTTTAAGGGAGAGGGAGGGGTGTGGCTGGAAGGGAGGTGGTGTGAGGGGGAGGGGGTGTGGAGTGTGAGGGGGAAGGAGGGGTGTGAGGGAGAGGGAGTGTATGAGGGTGAGGGGTTGGATGAGTGTTTTAGGGAGCGAGGGGGTGTGAGGGGAAGGGAGGATGTGTGGGGGTGTGAGGGGGAGGGAGGATGTGTGGGTGTGTGAGGGGGAGGGAGGGGGTGTGAGGGGAAGGGAGGGGTTGGAGGGCAAGGAGGAGTGTGAGGGTTGTTGGTGGGGAGGGAGATGCTGTGATGGGAAAGGAGTGGGTATGAGGGGAGAGGGGTGTGAGGGGAAGGAAGGGGCTGTGAGGGGATTGAGGGGGTTGAGGGGGAGGGAAGGGGTGTAAGCAGAGTCAGGGGTTGGGAGGGGTGTGAGCGGTTGGAACGGGTGTGAGGGAGTGGGAGGGCGTGGGTATGAGAAGTGTGTGTGGGAGAGAGAGGGGTAGGGAGGGGGTGTGAGTGAGAAGGAGGGGCGTGAGGGGTGTGTGATGGGAGGTAGTGGGTCTGAGGGGTGTATGAGAGAGGGAGGGGTTGTGAGGGGGTGTGAGGGGTGTGTGATGATAGAAAGTGGATGTGAGGGGTGTGTGAGGGCGAGGGAGGGGGTGTGAGGCTGGTGTGAGGGAGAGCGAGGGTGTGGGAAGGGGGTGTGAGGGAGAGGGAGGGGATGTGAGGGGAGGGTGGGGTGGGAGGGAGAGCAAGGGGTGGGACGGAGAGTGAGGGGGTGTCAGGGGGAGTGAGTGGGAGGGATTGTGAGGGGGGTGTGATGGGGAGTTGGTGTGATAGGTGTGTGAGGGAGAGGGTGTGGGTGGAAGGGAGGTGTGAGGGAGAGAGAGGGGTTGGGGGTGGTGTGAGGGTGAGGGAGGGGTGGGAGTGAGTGTGAAGGGTGTGTGATGGGGATGAGTTGGTGTGAGGGGTGTGTAAGGGAGAGGAAGGGAGTGGAAGGGAAGGGGTGTGAGTGAGAGGTAGGGGGTGTGATAGGGAAGGTGTGCTTGTGAGGGGGTGTGAGGGAGAGGGAGGGGGTGTGAGGGGGTGTGAGGGAGAGGGAAGTGGTGGGAGGGGGTGTGATGGGGAGGGAGTGGGTGTGAGGGCTGTGTGAGGAAGAGGGGATGTGGGGGTGTGTGGGAGAGGGAGATTTGAGGGAGTATGAGGAAGAGGAAGTGGGTGTGAGGGGGTTGTGAAGGAGAGGGAGGGGGTAGGAGTGTGTATTAGCAGGGTGTAATGGGGAGAAAGTGGGTGTGAGGGGTGTGTAAGGGAGAGGGAGGGGTTGTGAGGGAGAGGGAGGGGCTGTGAGGGGGTTGTGAGGGAGAGGGAGGGGGTGGGAGGGTGTGTTACTGGGGTGTAATGGGGAGGAAGTGGATGTGAGGATGGTGTGAGGGTGAGGGAGAGGGTGTGGTGGAGAGGTAGGGGGTGGGAGTGAGTTTGAGGGGTGTTTAAGGAAGAGGGAGGGGGTATGAGGGTGAGGGAGGGAGTGGGAGGGAGAGGGTGTGAGGGGTGTGTGATGGGGATGGTTTGTGTGGGGGATTGAAGGTGTGTGAGGGAGAGGGAGGGGGTGTGAATGGGATGTGAGGGAGAGGAAGGGTGTGGGAGAGGGTTGTGATGGAGAGGGAGGTGGTCTGAGGGGGTGATAGGTTGTGAGAGTGGTGTGAGGGGGAGAGAGTGGGTGTGTAATGGAGTGGGAGGGGCTGTGAGTGTGAGGGAGAGGTTTTGAGGGTGGTGTGATGTGGAGGGGGAGTGAGAGTGTGTGATGGGGAGGTATTGGGTGTGAGGGGGGTGTGAGTTTGAGGGAGGGGGTGGGAGGGGGTGTGAGGGAGAGGGAAGAGGTGTGAAGGGGAGGGTGGTGGTGGGTGTGAGGGTGGTGCAGGGAGAGTGAGGAGGTGTGAGGGAGAGGGTGGGGATGGGAGGGAGAGGGAAGGGTGTGAGGGGAAGGGAGTGGGTGTGAGGGGTGTGTGAGGGATAGGGAGGGGATGTGAGGGAGAGGGAGGGGGTGTAAATGGGAGGGTGGGAATGGGTGTGAGGGTGGTGCGAGAGAGAGGGATGGGGTGTGAGGGAGAGGAAGGGAAGGGTTGTGAGGGAGATGGAGGGGATGTGAGGGGATGAAGGGGTTGGGAGGGGGTGTAAGGGAGGGCGTGGGAGGATGAGGGTGGGGGTGTGAATGGGAGGGTGGGAGTGGGTGTGAGGGTGGTGTGAGGGAGAGGGAGGGGGTGTGAGATGGGAGGGGGTGTGATGGGGAGGTAGTGGGTGTGAGGGAGGTGTGAGGGGGATGTGAGGAAGAGGGAGGGGTTGTAAGGGAGAGGGAATGGGTGTGTGGGGTGTGTGAGGGAGAGGGAAGGGATGTGAGGGAGAGGAAGGGGTGTGAGGGAAGGGAGGGGTTGTGAGTTGGAGGGAGGATGTGTGAGGGGTGTGTGATGGGGAGCTAGTGGGTGTGAGGGATGTGTGAGGGAGAGGGAGGGGTTGTGAGGGAGAGGGAGGCGTGTGAGGGGAGGGAGGGGTTGTGATGTGGGTTTGAGGGAGAGGGAGGGGGTGGGAGAGGTGTGTGAGGGAGAGGGAGGGGGTGGGAGAGAGGTGTGAAGGAGAGGGAGGGGTGGGATAGAGTGTGAGTGGTGTGTGATGGGGAGGTATTGGATGTGAGGAGTGTGTGAGGGAGAGGGAGGGGTGGGATAGAGTGTGAGTGGTGTGTGATGGGGAAGTATTGGATGTGAGGGGTGTGTGAGGGAGAGGGAGGGGTTGTGATGGAGAGGGAGGGGTTGTGAGGGAGAGGGAGGGGTGGGAGGGAGAGCGAGGGGTGGGATGGAGAGTGAGGGGTTGTCAGGGGGAGTGAGTGGGAGGGAGGGATTGTGAGGGGGGTGTGATGGGGAGTTGGTGTGATGGGTGTGTGAAGGAGAGGGAGTGGGTGGGAGGGAGGTGTGAGGGAGAGAGAGGGTTTGGGGGTGAGTGTGAAGGGTGTGTGATGGGGAGGGAGTTGGTGTGAGGGGTGTGTAAGGGAGAGGGAGGGGATGTGAGGGAGAGGGAGGGGGTGTGAGAGGGGTGTGAGGGAGAGGGACATGGTGGGAGGGGGTGTGATGGGGAGGGAGTGGGTATGAGGGATGTGTGAGGAATTGGGAGGGGGTGTGGGGGTGTGTGGGAGAGGGAAGTGGTGGGAGGGGGTGTGATGGGGAGGGAGTGGGTGTGAGGGCTGTGTGAGGAAGAGGGAGGGGATGTGGGGGTGTGTGGGAGATTTGAAGGGGTATGAGGAAATGGGAGTGGGTGTGAGGGGGTTGTGAAGGAGAGGGAGGGGGTAGGATGTGAGTTAGCGGGGTGTAATGGGGAGGAAGTGGGTGTGAGGGGTGTGTAAGGGAAAGTGAGGGGTGTGAGGGAGAGGGAGGGGGTGTGAGGGGTTTTTGTGGGAGAGGGAGGAGATTTGAGGGGGTGTGAGGAAGAGAGAGTGAAAGTGAGGGGGTTGTGAGGGAGAGGGAGTGGGTGAGAGGGTGTGTTACCAGGGTGTAATGGGGAGGAAGTGGATGTGAGGATGGTGTGAGGGTGAGGGAGAGGGTGTGGTGGAGAGGTAGGGGGTGGGAGTGAATGTGAGGGGTTCTGTAAGGAAGAGGGAGGGGGTATGAGGAGAGGGAGGGAGTGGGAGGGAGAGGGTGTGAGTGGGGGATTGAGGATGTGAGGGAGAGTGAGGGGGTGTGAATGGGATGTGAGGGAGAGGGAGGGGGTGTGAGGGGGTATGATGGAGAGGGAGGATGTGGGAGGGGGTTGTGATGGAGAGGGAGGTGGTCTGAGGGGGAGTGATAGGTTGTGAGAGTGGTGTGAGGGGGAGAGAGTGGGTGTATAAGGGAGTGGGAGGGGCTGTGAGGGTGAGGGAGGGGTTGTGAGGGTGGTGTGAGGTGAAGGGGGAGTGAGAATGTGTGATGGGGAGGTATTGGGTGTGAGGGGTGTGTGAGGGAGAGGGAGAAGGTGTGAGCGGGGTGTAATGGGGATGAAGTGGGTGTATGGGGGTGTGAGTTTGAGGGAGGGGGTGGGAGGGGGTGTGAGGGAGAGGAAAGAGGTGTGAAGGGGTGTGTAGTGGTGGGTGTGAGGGTGGTGCAAGGAGAGGGAGGAGGTGTGAGGGAGAGGGAAGGGTGTGAGGGGAAGGGAGGGGGTGTGAATGAGAGGGAGGGTGTGTGAGGGGTGTGTGATGGGGAGATAGTGGGTGTGAGGGAGTGGGAGGGGGTGTGAGAAGGAGTTATTGGGTGTGAGGGGTGTGGGGCAGGGGGTATGAGGAAGGGGATGTGAGGGAGGGGGTGCGGGGGAGGGAGGGGGTGTGAGGTGGAGGGGGAGTGAGAGTGTGTGATGGGAAGGTATTGGGTGTGAGGGGTGTGTGAGGGAGAGGGAGAAGGTGTGAGCGGGGTGTAATGGGGAGGAAATGGGTGTATGGGGGGGTGTGAGTTTGATGGAGGGTGTGGGAGCGGGTGTGAGGGAGAGGGAAGAGGTGTGAAGGGAAGGGTGGTGGTGGGTGTGAGGGTGGTGCAAGGAGAGGGAGGAGGTGTGAGGGAGAGGGTGGGGATGGGTGGGAGAGGGAAGGGTGTGAGGGGAAGGGAGGGGGTGTGAATGGGAGGGAGGGTGTGTGAGGGGTGTGTGATGGGGAGATAGTGGGTGTGAGGGTTGTGTGAGGGAGTGGGAGGGGGTGTGAGGAGGAGTTATTGGGTGTGAGGGGTGTGAGGCAGGGGGTGTGAGGGAGGGGGTGTGAGGGAGGGGAGGGGGTGTGAGGGAGTGGGAGGGGGTGTGAGGGAGTGGGAGGGTTGTGTGAGGGAGAGGGGGTGGGAGGCGGTGTGAGATGGGTGCGATGGAGAGGTAGAGGTGTGTGAGGGAGAGGGAGGGGGTGGGAGGTGTGAGGGGGGTGCGATGTGGAGGTAATGGGTGTGAGGGGTGTGTGAGGGAGAGGGGGTGGTAGGCGGTGTGAGATGGGTGCGATGGAGAGGTAGTGGGTGTGAGTGGTGTGTGAGGGAGAGGGAGGGGGTGGGAGGGGGTGGGAGGTGGTGTGAGGGGGGTGTGATGTGGAGGTAATGGGTGTGAGGGGTGTGTGAGGGAGAGGGAGGGTGTGTGATTGGGAGGTAGTGGGAGTGAGGGGTGTGTGAGGGAGAGGGAGGGGTGTGAGGGGGGTGTGGGAGAGGGAGGGAGTGGGAGGGGTTGTGAGGGAGAGGGAAGGGGTGTGAGGGGGAGGTTGGGAGTGGGTGTGAGGGTGGTGTGAGGGAGAGGGAGGGGGTTGGTGTGGTGTTAGGGAGAGAGAGGGGTTGGGAGGGAGTGTGAGTGGTGTATGATGGGGAGGGAGTGCGTGTGAGGGGTGTGTGATGGGGAGGGAGTGCATGTGAGGGGTGTATAAGAGAGATGGAGGGGTGTGGGAGAGGGAGGGAGTGGGCGGGAGGGGGTGTGGGTGGGATGGAGTGGGTGTATGTGATGTGTGATGGGCATGGTGTGTGTGTGTGTGTGTGTGTGAGGGGGAGTGAGTGGGTGTGAGGGAGACGGCAGGTGTGTGAGGTAGAGTGAGGTGTGGGAGGGTTTGTGAGGGGGGTGTGATGGGGAGGGAGAGGATGTGGGGTGTATGAGGGAGAGGGAGGGGGTGAGGAGGGTGTGAGGGAGTGGGTGTGAGGGGGGTGTGAGGGAGAGCTAGGGGTGGGAGGGAGGGTGGTGAAGGAGAGAGAGTGGTGGGTGGGGGTGTGAGGGAGAGGGAGGGGGAGTGAGGCGGCTGTGAGGGAGTGTGATGGGGAGGGTGTGGGTGTGAGGGGTGTGTGAGGGAGAGGGAGGCAGTGTGAGGGGGTGTGAGGGGGAGGGAGGCAGTGTGAGGGGTTGTGAGGAGGGAGGGGTTGTGATTGGGGTGTGGGGGAGGGAGGGGTTGTGAGGGGGTGTGATGGGGTGGGAGTGGGTGTGGAGAGGGAGGGAGTGGGAGGGGGTGTGATGGGAAGGGAGTGGGTGTGAGGGAGAGGGAGGGGTGTGAGGGGGAGGGAGGGGATGTGAGGGGGAGGTAGGGGTTGTGAGTGGGGTGTGATGGGGTGGGTGTGGGTGTTAGGGAGTGGGAGGGCGTGTGAGGGAGAGGGAGGGGGTGTGGGGAGGGAGGGGGTGTGAGGGGGTGGTAGGGGTTGTGAGGGGGTGTGATGGGGAGGGAGGGGGTGTGAGGGGGTGGTAGGGGTTTTGAGGGGGGTGTGATGGGGAGGGAGTGGGTGTGAGGGAGAGGGAAGGGCTGTGAGGGGGTTGTGATGGGGAGGGAGTGGGTGTGTGGGAGTGGGAGGGGGTGTGAGGGGGGTGTGACGGAGAGGGTGGGGCTGTGAGGGGCTTGTGATGGGGAGGGAGTGAGTGTGTGGGAGTGGGAGGGGGTGTGAGGGGGGTGTGACGGAGAAGGAGGGGCTGTGAGGGGGGTGTGAGCCTGGCCCGGGTCCTGTCCCCAGGAGGCTGTGAAGCGGTGAAGTTGCGTCAGACAACTGATGTAATCGGATCCGCTCCTCCTCCTGTGCGGGGCCACATGAAGTTGTGTGAATCCATTCCGCGCGTGTGTGTCTGTGTGTATGTGTAAAATTATCACGTATTTCCACATATACACACACACACCTCCCGGAGACACTGGGCTGTGACTGAGGAACAGGACCTTTTGTGGAGTTTTCCGACAGGCAAGTAACTTTTCCAAAGTTTTCTTCAACCTTTTTTCTCCGCCTCTCCTGAAGATCGTCTCCGGGACCACGTGTCAAGCCGGCGCCGCTCTGCCTTGGTGGGTTTTTCTTGGCGGTGAGACCTGCCCCTGCCCCTTCCTGGGGCCAGTTGGAAGTGTCTCCCTCTCGCCTCCTCCTTGTCCATTCCACTTTCTCTCTCCCCCTCTCATTCTCCATTTTGCTCTCTCTCTCACTTTCTACATTCTCTTTCCCTCCATTTTCCGTCTTTCTCCACCTCTATCTTCCTCTCCCTCTCTGCACTTTTCCAAGAATTTCTCAAGTAAAAAGTAATCCCCATTCTCACTTCCGCCGTGTGGCAGAGGAGAAGGGATTGTCCCCCCCTCCCCCTCCCACACACACACACACACACACACACACACGTTCTCACATATACACTCAAATAGAAACACATAGACTCATACACACAAACTCGTACATACAGAACAGACACACATCCAAACACACACACACAGTCTATACACAGTCAATACACACACAGACTCACACACAGTTTATACACACACCGTCTAAACACACAGTCTGTCTTTTTCTTTGGCTTGGCTTCGCGGACGAAGATTTATGGAGGGGGTAAAAAGTCCACGTCAGCTGCAGGCTCGTTTGTGGCTGACCAGTCCGATGCGGGACAGGCAGACACGATTGCAGCGGTTGCAAGGGAAAATTGGTTGGTTGGGGTTGGGTGTTGGGTTTTTCCTCCTTTGCCTTTTGTCAGTGAGGTGGGCTCTGCGGTCTTCTTCAAAGGAGGCTGCTGCCCGCCAAACTGTGAGGCGCCAAGATGCACGGTTTGAGGCGTTATCAGCCCACTGGCGGTGGTCAATGTGGCAGGCACCAAGAGATTTCTTTAGGCAGTCCTTGTACCTTTTCTTTGGTGCACCTCTGTCACGGTGGCCAGTGGAGAGCTCGCCATATAATACGATCTTGGGAAGGCGATGGTCCTCCATTCTGGAGACGTGACCCATCCAGCGCAGCTGGATCTTCAGCAGCGTGGACTCGATGCTGTCGACCTCTGCCATCTCGAGTACCTCGACGTTAGGGGTGTGAGCGCTCCAATGGATGTTGAGGATGGAGCGGAGACAACGCTGGTGTCTGTACACAGTCTGTAAACATACAGTCTATACACACACAGACTATACACACACAAGCACAGTCAATACGTAACACACACACACACACACACATTCTAGACACACACATTAACATAAACCAACACAGTCTATACACAAAAAGGAATCAGTCACAGTCTATATACGCAGACAGATATACACAGTGCATTCAAACAGTCCTTGACAACATCTGAAAAATTTCCCCAATGCATACCGACCAAAAGAGAGCTACTTTGTGTTTGGGATATTCAGGCCAGTGTTAGGGTCAGTGGAAGACGAATAAGGGTTGGGGTTGAAGATGTTAGGGTTGGAGTTGAAAATATGAGGGGAAAGAGATGAGATTTAGGATGGGTCTCACTGTGTAACAGGGGGTACAGTACTGGTGGGGATGAGTCTGTCACTGTGTAACACCGGGGTACAGTACTGGTGGGGATGGATCCATCACTGTGTATCAACGGGGTACAGTACTGGTGGGGACGGTTCTGTCATTGTGTAACACCAGGGTACAGTAATGGTGGGGAAGGGTTTGTCACTGTGTAACACCAGGGTACAGTACTGGTGGGGATGGGTCCATCACTGTGTAACAACGGGGTACAGTACTGGTGGGGGACAGGTCCGTCACTATGTAACAACAGGGTACAGTACTGGTGGGGACGGCTCTGTCACTGTGACACTGGGGTACAGTACTGGTGGGGAAGGCTCTGTCATTGTATTACACTGGGGTACAGTACAGGTGGGAATGGGTCTGTCACTGTAACACTGGAGTACAGTACTAAATTCTGTTTGGAAATTAATGCGATTTCATTTTGTTAAGTCATGTTGAACTTCCTCAGGTCATGCAGCCGTGTCCCTGTTGTGGACTTGATTGGCATGTGTCTGGGGAGTTACAATGTCCTGTATGTGTTGGTTTGTGTGTTAATTCTCCAATCTCAGTTAATGGAGAGATCTAGAGAGGGAATGGAGATAGGTACAAGGAACATTACATCACAGGGCCTTCTGCCCTCAATGTTGTGCCATCCCATTTATCCCTAAAAATACTCCGTAATCCTCTATTTTTCTATCATGTATATGAGAGTCTCTTAAATGCTCCCAATGTTTTGGTCTCCACCTTCACCCCTGACAAGGCATTCTTGTCCCCCGCAACTCTGTAAAAAAAAAACTTTCTCCTAAACTTCCCTCCCTTCCCTTTGTACAAACGTCCTCTGGTGTTTGCTGATCCTGCCCTGGGAAACAGGCACCGACCATCAACTTGCTAATATTTGTAAACCATTAGTTTATCTTTTGAATGTATGGTCTCTGTTTTCACCCACAATTTCAATTCTGAATTCTGGAATTCAGATGGCTGGCCCCTCCCTTGGCTCCACCCTCACCTACCCCAGTATAAACCCTGGTTTCCCCGCCTTAACTCAGATTCACCTCAGGACTATTGTGACTACTGGCCATTGATTGTAAACTATTAAAAACATATTTGTATTCTTCACTTGTCTTTGAGTGCAATCAGTCACATTACAGCCCCTAATGTTTCAACCTCCACCACCACCCCAGGCAAGGCATTCCAGGCTCCTATAACTCTCTCTGTAAAAACTTAACCCTGATGTCTCCACTAAACCTACCTCCCCTATGTTTGTGCATGTCTTCTGGTGTTTACCATTCCTGCCCTGGGAAACAGGGACTGGCTGTCCACCCTATCTATGGTTCTCATAATCTTGTCGACCTCTGAAGTCTCCTCTCATCCTTCTTCTTGCCAAAGAGAAAAGTCCCAGCTCTGCTCACCTTGCCTTATAAGACTTGTTTCCCATTCCAGGCAACATTCTGGTGAATCTCCTCTGCCCCCTCTCCACAGCTTCCACATCCTTCCTGGAATGAGATGACCAGAACTGAACACTAAGTGGGGTCTCACCAGAGGTTTGTAGAGTTGTGACATGACCTCTTGACTCCTGAACTCAATCCCCCGACTAATGAATCCCAGCGTCCCATAGGCCTTCTTAACAATCCTATCGACCTGTGCGGTGACATTGAGGGATGTTTGGATTTGAACTCTTTGTTCACACTGTGAAGAATCCTGCCATTAACCTTGGTCTCAGCCTCCTGGTTTGACATTCCAAAGTGTATCTCCTCACTGATCCGGATTGAACTCCACCTGACACTTCTCCCGACTCTGCACCTTCTCCATATCTTCGTAAACTTCGACAACCCTCAGCTCCGTCCACAAAACCCCCCCCATCCTCCATGTCATCCGCAAACTAACTGACCCATCCTTCCGCCTTTTCATCCAGGGCATTTATATAAATCACAAAGAGCAAGGGGTCCCAGAACAGATCCCTATGGCCCCTCCGCTAGTCCCCGACCTCCGGGCAGAATACTTTCCTTCCACTACTACTCTCTGCTTTCTTCCTGCAAGCCCATTTTTTTAGCCACACAGCCAATGGATCGTCGTGACTTTCTGAACGAGTCTCTCATGGGTGACCTTGTCAAATGCCCTGCTAAAATCTACATCGACCACATCTACCACCTGACCCTCATCAGTTTCTTTTGTGACCTCCTCAAAAAGCTCAACTGGGCTCATGAGGAACGGCCTTCCCTTCACAAAGCCACGCTGACTCTCTTTGAGTAGACTGGACCTTTCCAAATGCTCATAGATCCTATCCTTAAGAATCCTCTCCAATAGTTTGCACCCCACTGATCTAAGACTCACCAGTCTCTAATTCCCAGGATTCTCTCTATTATCTTTTTTAAACAAAGGGACTACATTTGCCATTCTCCAATCCTCCTGCACCTCCCCTGCAGCCAAAGAGGATTCAAAGATCACAGCTACTGCCCTAACTGTTTCTTCTCTCGCTTCCCACAGTAGCCTGGGGTATGTCACGTCTGGCCCCGGGGATTTATCAACCTTTATGTTTCTAAGAAGATCCAACACTTCCTCTTCCTTAATCTCAACACTGTCCAGCACACAGGCCTCACCCTGATCAAGGTCCTTTTCTCTTGTGAATACTGATGCAAAGTATTCATTTAGGACCTCCCCAACCTCCTTCACCTCCTGACACGTTGCCTCCGTTTCCCCAGCCCTACCTTCAGTCTCATCATCCTTCTGTTCTTCACATCCACAAAGAACACCTTGGGGATCTTCTTAATCCTGCAGACCAAGGCCTTCTCATGCCCCTTCGAGCTCTCCTGATTCCTTTCTTAAGCTCCTTCCTGGCTACCATATATTTCTCAGGAGCGCTTCCTGTTTCCTGCTTCCTATATATCTAATATATGCTTCCTCTCGACGAGTTGCCTGACCTGTTTCGTCAGCCACGGTTCCCTTTTTCTACCATCTTTTCCCTGTCCCAGTGGGACGAACCTATCCTGAACCCAGCACGTGGATCCTAAACCTCCTCCACGTTAGTTCTGATCTTTCACCTTTGAACATCTGTTTCCAATTTCTTCTCGCTCGTTCCTGTCTCATCCCTTCATGATTAACCCTTCCTCAATTAAGCACTTTCCCAGTTTGAGTTTTTATCCTTTTCCATGGCTCAGGGAGTTGTGGTCACTCTCACCAAACTGCTCCCCCACCGAGAGGTCCACCCCCTGACCAGGTTCATTCCCCAGAATCAGGTCCAGTGTGGCCTCCCCTCTCATCGGCCGGCCCAAACAAGGTGTCAGAAATCTTTCTTGGACACACCTGACAAACTCAGCCCCATCCATCCCACTTGCAGTCAGTGGGTGCCAGTCAATACCAGGGAAGTTGAAATCACCCATAACTACGACCCTGTAATTCCTGCACTGTTCCAAAATCTGCCTGTGTTTCTGCTCTTCAGTGTCCCGAGGGCTACTTGGGGGCCTAGAGATGTCACCCAGCCCAGTGGCAGCTTCCTTCCTATTTCTGACTCCCACCCACACTGACTCCCTCTGCAGCTACGGTACTATCCCTGACCAGAAATGCTACCCCGCCCCCCCCCCCCACCCTTTTCCACCTCTCATCCTAAAGACCTAAACCCAGTAACCTGCATCAGCCAGACCTGCCCTTGTTCCAGCCAAGTCTGTAACGGCCACAACGTACTGATCCATCCCATTTATTCCTGATGCTCCTTGCGGTGAAATAGACACATTTCAACCCCTCTAACTGGCTCCCTTTCTTTTGTCCCCTGCCCGTCCTTCCTCACTAACTCAGAGCACCATGCTCTGACCTCTGCCCTCACATTCTGGTTCCCACCCCCCTGCCAAACTAGCTTAAACCCACCCCAACAGCTCCAGCAAACCTGCTCGCCAGGGTATTGGTCCCCCTCCAGTTCCCTTTTGTTCAGGACAGACCTTCCCCAGAAAAGATCCCGATGATCCACAAATCTGAACCCCTGGCACATGGCACAGGCAGCCATCCCGAGATTACCCCCTCCCCCCACCCTGCTAAAGTCCTGCTTTTCCTAACCCCCTCTATTCTCTCCTCAGGACCTCATCCCTACTCCTATCTATGTCATTGGTCCCCGCGTGGACCACCACATCCAGCTGCTTGCCCTCCCACTTGAGGCTCGATCAGAGGCGTCCTTGACCCTGGCACTCGAGAGGCAACATACCATCTGGGAACATTGATCTCGACAACAAATCCACTTACCTGCTCTCCTAACCAATGAGTCTCTAGTCACCATGGCTCTCCTCTTCTCCCCCATCTTCCCTTCTCGTCCGAGCCAGAGACATGCCCACTGCGACTGGTCCCCTGTAGGTCGTTTCCACCCCCATCAGTATACTAGTATACTTGTTGAGGGGAATGGCCACAGGACTGCTCTGCCTTCTCTGTCTATACCGGAGGGGAAAACTTGTGTGTCCTCCCCTCTCATCGGCCGGCCCATAAGAAACACATAAGAGCTGCAAACTTCAGATGTTTGAGAACCATAGCAATCATGTGACCACAAGCCACACTCACTAACACTAATGCTTACAGCCCCTTTCAGGTGGCCAGAATACTCAAATGTAAAGTCATCTAAAATACCTGAATATGGCTGTCAGGAGGCCACCTGAAAGCGGAGAGCCTGTCTCCGAGGTTTCTCAAATTATTCTCCGCGGCTAGCAGCTTTCAGGTGCCTGGCAGCGGGCAGGCTGATGACGCGCTGACAGCCCCCCTCCCCGCTACCCAGCGAACCAACTCCCTGCTGCCTGACAGCCCCGCTGCCCGGTGATCCAACTCCCTGCTGCCTGACAGTCCCCCGGCAAGGGACATCAGGGCTGAGGCGGTTGGTGCGGATCTACGGGGATGGGGTGGCCAGCGTGGGAGGTTGCCTGCCCCGGTATAGTTTTGTGGGGGAAAGTATTTTCCAATCCTTGTCTTGCAAATCATCCATTTGCAAAATGCAGATACACTGCAGAAAGTGAAGAAGCACTGTTACAAAGGGAGCAATTTTCCAAAAGATTTTTTTCTAATCAAGTCTACACACCAAACGTTCCCCCTAGGCACCTGAAAGTAGCTCAGGCAAAGCAGCTAGCAGCTTTCAGGTGCCTAGCAGCGGGCAGGCTGTTGACAGTCAGCTGGCGACGCACTGACAGCCACCCTCCCCGCTGGTGACACCTATCCTCCCCGTGAACCACACATTACATATCAAAGAGCCGCATGTGGCTCACGAGCCAGTCTATACCCTTTCTCTCTCCTAACAGTCACCTGTCTCCCAACTTTTAGGGGGTGACTATCTCCCTGAAGCTCCTCTCTATCACTGCCTCAGCCTCTTGAATAATCCAGACTTCATCCAGTTCCAGCTCGCAAACTCGGTCTTGCAGATGTAGTCATCACGGATACGTGCTGATCCAGAGTTCCCACATCCTGAAATCAGAGCACTGACTGTCTGAACGGCTGGCTCCATTAATTCTACCCAAATTAAACTCAAACATCTCTCTCTCTCTAGAGAGGGAAAGAGGGGAGGGAAAGAGAGGGGGAGAGAGAAAGAGAGAGGGAGGGGGAGGAACAGAATGAGAGAAGGGGAGGGATGAAGGGAACAGGAGAGAAAGGAATAAAGAGGATAGAGCAGGGAAAGAGAGAACGAGAGGGGAAGAGAGTGGGGGAGAGAGGGAGAGAATGAGAGAGGGGGAGGGAGGGATAAAGGGAGCAGGAGAGAAAGGAATAAAGAGGGGAAGAGAGAACGAGAGGGGGAAAGAGAGTAATGGGAGATGGGAAGAGAGAGAGTGGGGAAGACAGACAGATAGATGGGAAGAGAGAGAGTGGGGAAGACAGACAGATAGATGGGAAGAGAGAGAGTGAGGGGAAGACAGACAGATAGATGGGAAGAGGAGCGCATGGAGAGCTGGGTTTGAGTGCAGTACATGACCACGCTGGAGAAACTCAGCAGACCACGCAGTGCCCATGGGGAGTGGAGGGAAAGGAGCTCTCAAGAAATAGGGAACAAGCAGGCTATTTGGCCCATCGAGTCAGCTCTGCCTCTCCACCCTGAGCTGAGCCATTCTCACCTCGAGTTCCAAGTTCCAGCCACTCCCTCTTGATCATTAGATACCAATCAATCTCCCCCTTAAACTTCCCCATCGATCCACCCTCCGTTGCTGTACGAGGTGATGAATTCCACAATCCAGAACTCTCTGGCTGAAGGAATTTCTCCTCGTTTTTAAATGGGTCCCTTCTCATTCTAAGACCGTGCCCTCCGGTCCTGGATTCACCCACCAAGGGAAATATTCACATCGACTCAGTCCAATCCTTTCAATGAGTACAGTCCAAGTACCTCATATATTAGCTCCTGCATTCCAGGAATCATCCTGGTAAATCTTCTCTGGACTCTCTCCTACATCCCTTTTCTAAGAAAAGGGGCCAAAACTGCACACAATTACTCCAAATGAGGTCTTCCCAGGGCCCCTTAAGCCTCATCAACACCTCCTTCCCCTCATACACTCTTCCCCTTGAAACGAAGGTCAACATAGCATTCGCTGTCTTTACTGCCGATCCAACCTGGTTCTTCACCTTTAGATGATCCTGCACGAGGACCCCGAGTCCCTTTGGACTTCCAAATTTGGAATTTTATCCCCCTCCACATAATCATCTGCCCGTTTATTCCCTCTCCCAAAATGTCCATTTCCCAACCTCCTATCTCACCTGCCAATTCTTTGCCCACTCCTAAACTGTCCTAGTCTCTCAGCGACCCTTCGGTTTCCTCAACATGTCCTGCTCCGCCACCCATCTTGGTGTTGTCTGCAAACTTGGCCACAAAACCATTCAACCCATCATCTAGATAATTGACGTATACGGTGAACAGAAGTGGCCCCAACACCAACCCCTGCTGAACGCTACTAGTCACCGGCCACTCACCAGAAAAGGATCCTGTTATTCCCACCCTTTGCTTCCTGCCTGTCAGTCAATCCTCCACCCAATCTAAGATCTTCCCTGGAATTCCATGGGCTTTCACCTTATTAAGCAGCCTCTTATGCAGCATCAAATCCAAATACACAATATCCATAGCCTCTCCCTCCTCCATCCTACTTGAGATTTCCTCAAGGAATTTCCAATAGGTTGGTCAGGCAGGATCTTTCCACTGGCTTGGACCCATCCTGCCATGCCCCTAGAGGTATTTCATCACCTCGTCCTTGAGGATCGACTCCAATAACCTTCCAACCACCGACATCAGACTAAGAGGCCTACAACTTCCTTTTATCTGCCTCCCTGAACAGTGAAACTACATTTGCAACCTTCTAGTCGTCTGGCCCGTTAAAGGAGCTCACGGTGGGTTGTTTTAAGTTCTGCGGCTGTGGTCACGGAGGCCAGGTCACTTGGTGGATTTAAGGCAGAGGTTCTCAGTTAGCCAGGGCATCAAAGGTTCTGGGGAGAAGGAGGGCCAGCAGGGCTGAGTGGGAGAATAGATCAGAATGGTGGGGCAGACTTGATGGGCTGAATGGCCTGTTTCTGCTCCTGTGTCTTTCTCTTTTGAGAAAGTAAGGTTTCATTACCACCAGTGAGAGAGAGAGAGAGAGAGAGTTATAAATAGAAGAGAGATAATTCTTTGTTTCAACACTTTATGTATCCAGCACCGTGGGAGAATTGTGTATGTTTGTTCCAACACTGTTGGACGGTGCAGAGGGAGCTTCACTCTGTGTCCGCCCCCCTGGGAATGTGACGGGATGGTGTGGAGTGACCTTCACTCTATGTCCGACCCCCCCACCCACCTGGGGAGTGTGTGACAGGATGGTGTGGAGGGAGCTTCACTCTGTAACCCTGGCAGTATGTGATGATAGAGCCTCCTTCTGAAACAATCTGTCACAACTCAGTGCCTTCAAGTATATTCTAAAGCCTTTGGGCATAGACCACTCAGCCCTTCATGGCTCTGCTAGCCCCTGTTGCTCCTTCCTCCTCTCTCTCTCTGTCTTTCTGTCTCTCTGTCTCTCTCTCTCTCTCTCTCTCTCTCTCTCTCTCTCTCTCTTCCTCTGCCGCCCCCACCCCCTATGATTGCACCTCAATCAGGAGAGGAGAGGGAGAGGCAAGTCCGCCCCGGGTTCGGGCAGGTGAGTGTGCCACTTTTGGTAAGGATCTTTTGATCTGCCAGAACTCCTAGTTTCCTGGTTCTGGTTTCGGGAGTTGCCACAGATCAGTGCTGAGTCATTGCTGGTTCAGTTTTGAACACAGTCCATGATTCACTGCCACATGAAGCCTTTGCTCTCCCTGCCTCTCTACATTGGCAGGAAGGCCCTTCCCTTTAACCTGTCAACCCCACTCCCCCCACTGGCATGGCCCAAGGCCCGGCGGCTTGTGTCACGGTTCCAGGCATGTGGTGGGAGGCAGGGGCTGTTGCTTGGCTTGCAGTGGGCTCCCTCCTCGCTGTTCCCTCCCTCCTCACTGACCCTCCCTCCCTCCTCACCATCCCTCCCTCCGTCCTCACCACCCCCTCCCTCCTCACTATCCCCCCATCTCACCGACCCCTCTCTCCTTCCTCACTGTCCCCTCCCTCCCTCCTCACCATCCCCTCCCTCCCTCCTCACTGTTTCCTCCCTCCTCACCGTCCCCTCCCTCCCTCCTCACCATCCCCTCCCTCCTCAAAGCCCCTCACGTGAGGGGTCTCCCTCTGCACCACTACCTCTGTGGGACACTGGTTCAGGAGGACTTGTGCCGGCGATCGAACGGCAACCGATGCCCTGACTGCTGACCATCCCCCACTCCCCAGGTTGCTACCGACCCACTGCCCATCCGAGGATTCCAGCAGCTGTGAAACTGGTCGGGATCCACTGAACTAAGGCAACTGCTCCACAGAAATGGAGATGGAGAAATTGTCCTGGGTCGACTCGGAGGCAGTGGACAATCCGGACAGTGAGGATATGCTGAACTCAAACAAGATCATCTACGCAGATGGGTGAGCACACGGATCCTGATGATACTCCCTCTGTCCTCTTCCCACCAGTCCCCCTAACACAGACCGTGCACACTGGGAGCACCGTGCACAGTTCCGGGTCTCTGGGTCTTCGTATCCCACACCAGGAGCACCGTGCACAGTTCCGGGTCTCCGTATCCCACACCGGGAGCACCATGCACAGTTCCCCATCTCCGTATCCTGCACTGGGAGCACCGGTCACAGTTCCCGGTCTCCATATTCCATACCAGGAACACCATGCATATCCCTGAGCCATATCCCTGGGTCAGATTGCACCAGGAGCACTGCTTCTGACCCTGGGGTGTGCATGATGGGACGGTGCAGAGGGAGCTTCACTCTGTATCCGACCCCCAGAGACTGTGTGATGAGACTGTGTGGAGGGAGCTTCGCTCTGTGTCCGAAGCCCAGAGACTGTGCTCTGTGTCGGACCCTGGCAGTGTGTGATGTGACGGAGTGAAGTATGTGTCCAACCCCAGGAGTGCTTGACTAGACAGTGAGAGGGAGCTGCACTCAGTGTCTGACCATGAGAACGTGTTACCAGACGGTGTGGAGGAAGCTTTGCTCTGTGTCTGGCCCTGAGTAGTCTTCGACGGGCTGGAGAAAGGAAGTTTCATTCTGTTTCTGTGAGCTATTTCCTTTGACCTGTTACTTTCTGTATGTTCCTTGTTCCACAGCTATGAAACAGCAGAATCTACCACTGCAGAATGCCAAGAATTCCTGCCTCACTCATCCGGAAAGAAACCAATTCAGTTCTCAGATGTGAGGAACCTTTGTGCTGCTAGATCCAATGTGACGATAGACTCAGACACGTACTCGACTGCAGGCTGGAGATTCCTGTTGGGTCAGGCCATTCAGACCCACTTCAGCCTGTTTCCCAGGCAACAGGAAGAGGCCATTCAGCCCTTCCAGTAGTTATCCCAGGCGACTGGAGGGGATGTTTCAGCCCCTCATCTTTCTGTTACTTTGGGGATAGGAGGCGGATGTTCGGCCCCTCTTCAGCTTGTTATTCCCAGGGGTTAGAGGAGGTCGTTCAGCCCCTTTCTCGCCTGCTACTCAGTAAACAGGCTGTTCAGCCCATCTACTGGCTGTAATATCAGAAAATGGGGAACCTTTACCCAGTGTCCGGCCCTGGGAGTGTGTGACGGGACGGTACTGAGGAAACTTTGGTCTGTGTACAACCCCCAGGGAGTGTGTGACGGGACAGTGTGGAGGGAGCTTTGCTCTGCGTCTGATCCCCTGGGGAGTGTGTGTGATGGGAGGGAGCTTCGCCCTGTCCAACCCCCAAGGGAATGAACAAGGGGGGGAGGTGTGTGGAATTGGGACCCCAGCGACTGACTGAATGTCTGGTTCCTCTCTGCAGCAGTTTGAGGGCAAGACCTCATTCGGGATGTCGGTCTTCAACCTCAGTAACGCCATCATGGGCAGCGGAGTTCTGGGACTTGCTTACGCCATGTCCAACACAGGCATCGTGCTCTTTGTGTATGTACAGATCTGGGACGTGCAAGCCATTGGGAGGGGGAGGTTTCTCGCCCACAGGCCAAATGTACCAGGTTGGAGGTCCCATCACCCACTGCTCCTCCTCGCCAGTCAGCCCGGGGTGGTGGGTGGGGACCTGAGGGTCAGCAGGTGCAACAATTAGCCCCTGCTGCCCTGACATCAGAGGGACCTGCTCTCTCTCTCTCTCTCTCTCTCTCTCTCTCTCTCTCTCTTGAGGTGAGATGGGAGACTGTCCTCCCTCCCACGTCCCTGCCCTCCCACAGTTAATACAAAGATTGAAGGTGTCGTGGTCAGCAAGGAAGGTTTTCAAAGCTTGTGGAGGGCTCTGGACTGGGCTGCAAAATGGCAGATGGAGTTTAATGCAGGCGTTGCATTTTGGAAGGACAACCCAAGAAAGGACGTGCACGGTGAACAGTCAGGCACTGAGGAGTCCAGTAGAACAGAGGGATCTGGGAATACAGAGACATAATTCTCTGAAAGTGGCGTCACAGGTGGACAGGGTCATAAAGAGAACTTTTGGCATCTTGGTCTCATAAATCAAAGTATTGAGTACAGGAGTTGAGATGTGATGGTAAGGATGTTTAAGACATTGGTGAGGCCAAATTGGGAGAATTGTGTGCAGTTTTGGTCACCGAACTACAGGAAAGATATCAGTAAAATAGAGAGCAGAGAAGATTTACTAGGATGTTGCCCGGACTTCAGGAACTGAGTTAAACAGGTTCGGACTTGATTCCCTGGAGCCTAGAAGAATGAGGGGAGATTTGATCAAGGTGTTTAAAATGATAAGGGGGATGGACAGAGTAAATGTAGGTCAGCTTTTTCCACCGAGGGTCGGTGAGATACAAACCAGAGGACATTGGTTAAGTGTGAAAGGAGAAAGGTTTAAAGGGAAATTCTTCACAGAGAGCGGCGGGAGTGGGGAAGTGGAGAATGCGGGCTCAATTTTGACATCAAATACAAATTTGGACGGGTACGGATGGGAGGGGAATGGACGGCTATGCACTGAGAGCAGGCAGAATAATAGTTTGGCACAGGCTGGAAGGGCATATTTCTGTGATATCGTGTTCTCTGGTTCTAACTGCTTGGAGAATCTCTCCACCCATCGCCCCCTTGCCACTTACCCCTGCGACTGCAGGAGCTGCTTCACTTGCACCCACACCTCCTCCCTCCCCACCTTTCGGGGACCCAAACAGCCCTCCCGAAAGTGAAGCAACACCTAGTCTGTGAACCGGCTGCATCCGGTTCTCCTGCCACGGTCTCCTCTACGTTGGAGGGACTGGGAGCTTGCTTCATCAAGCACATTGGCTCCATCCGCCGCAATAGCGCTGGACTCCTGGTGGCTGCCGGTTTCAATATCCCGCCCCATTCCTCTTGCTGACATGTCTGTCCATGGTCTCACGCACGGCTGGACTGAGACCACCCATGAATTGGAGGAACAACACCTCACCTTCCGTCTGGGCCCCCTCCAACTGGATAGCATTAACATCAACCTTGTTTCTATTAGCGACCCCTTATATCTCCTTACCCGATAGCTCTCTCTCTTTCCTTTTCCCTCTCTCCTTTCACAGGGCCAAAAATTAGCAACCCTTCTCTCATCAATTCTCACCTTCCCCCTCCTCCTGACCTCTACATCGGAGAGACAGGGCTGAAGGAGAAGATGGAACATCACCATCTGCAACACGTCTTCCCGACATCGGAGAGACCCCGAGATCACTTTGCTGAGCACCCTCGCACAGTCCGCACCAGAGACCGGGACCACCTGGTGGCCGACCACTTTGATTCCGCAGCCCACTACTGCGCCGACACATCTGTCCATGGCCTCGTGTGCTAAGAACACTCATAAATCGGAGGAGCGACACCAGAGTTGCTGTCTGGGCACTCTCCAGCTGGACTGCATTAACATCGATGCCTCTGGTTCCTGCAGGCACGCCTCCATTCTCTCTTTCCCATCCTCCAGCTCTCCACCCCTTCCCTCATTCACAGAGCCATCTCCCCCACTTCCCCCGTTTGCTGGTGTGCCCTCCCTCCCTGAACCACCTCCTGCCTCCATTTTGCTTGTACCTTGAGGAAGGGCATGGGCCCGAAACGTCGGTGATATGTCTTTACCTCCTGTGGACGCTGTGAGACTGGCTGTGTTCCTCCAGTGTTTCCGTGTCCTTACGGCAGTTACAGTGCCTGCAGACTTTCGTTCAAGTGCGTCACCTGCAAGAGGAGCCGCTCAGCCCATTGAATCCTTTCCCCCTAAGTCCCATTGCTAATGGGCGCTGCAAGGAATCTGTTCTCCCAGCCTTGACTCCTGCATGAGGTTGGGTGGCTGTTTACAGCGGCGGTCCCTCCACCAACTTCAGGCCAAAGGTTCCTGGGAGGGTCCCACGAACCGGGAACAGGCCTGGGAGAGAGGGTGGAATCATGAAAATGGGGCTGGGAATGATCTGTTCATGGGGTTGCTGATGTTTTAACACCCCCTCTCCCCCCACTCCACAGGATTTTGCTGATCTGTATTGCACTGCTGTCTGCATACTCCATACACCTGCTTCTGAGGTCTGCTGGCTTTGTCGGTGAGTGTTGAACCAATCTGGTCCCCGGCATCCCTCCCTATCTCTGTAACCCTCTCCAGTCCTCTACACCCCTCCCCATCTCTGTAACAACCTACAGTCCCATACACCCCTCCCCGTCTCTGTAACCCCCTCTGGTCCCCTGCACTCTTCCCATCTCTGTAATCCCCTCCGGTCCCCTCCACTCCTCTCTGTCTCTATAACCCTTGCTGGTCCCTTCCACCCCTCCGTCTGTAACCCTCTCTGGTCCCCTATACCCCTCTCCGTGTCTGTAACCCCCTCCAGTCCCCTACACCTCTCCCCATCTCTGTAACCCCCTCCTTTCCTCTACAACCCTCCATCTCTGTACCTCCCTCAGGTCCCCTATACCCCTCTCCGTATCTGTAACCCCCTCCGCTCCCCAACACCCATCATCTCTGTAACCCCTTTCGGTCCCCTACACCGCTCCCTGTCTCTGTAATCCCCTCCGATCCCCTACACCCCTCCGTCTCTGTAACTCTCTCTGGTCCCCTACACCCCTTCATGACTGAAACCCCTTCCTGACCTTGTAACCCTGGAAGGAGAGGAGAGGTGACGGATGTAATGGCGGGATGTCCGGGTGTGCGGTGGGGTGTGAGGAGGAGGTGTTCACTCCACTGCCTTGGACTTACTCCCCGTATCTTGACCTCTCCAGGGATTAGAGCTTACGAACAGCTGGGCCTCAAAGCCTTTGGGCAGCCAGGAAAGGCAGTGGCTGCCATAATCATCTCGTTTCACAACATCGGAGGTAAGGTGGACCGCTGGTCCAGTGAATATCATAGCGCAGAAACTAACCTTTCGGCCCTTCTGGTCTGTTCCAAAGTATTACTCTCCCTAGTTCCACTGACCTGCACCTAGTCTATATCCCTCCCATTCATGTATGTCCAAATTCTTCTTAAATGTTAAAATTGAGCCCACATTCACCATTTCAGCTTGTTCCACACATCCAGCACTCTCTGTGTGAGGCTCCCCCTAAACTTTTCCCTTTTCACCCTTAACCCATGTCCTCTGGTTTGGATCTCACCGACCCTCAGTGGAAAAAGCTGACCTACGTTTACTCTGTCTGTCTCCCTCATAATTTTAAACACCTCGATCAAATCTCCCCTCATTCTTCTACACTCCAGGGAATCAAGTCCGAACTTGTTTAACCTGTCCCTGTAACTCAGATCGTGAAGTCTGGGCCACGTCCTGTTTCATCTTGTATTCGTATGTGTGAGTTTCTAGACAACACATGGATGAAGGAAAATGTTCTTTACTTTAAAGTTTATGTAAGCAGCCCATGAGGCAGGCCACGAGGCTGCAGCCTCCATTTCAGATCTCCCATACTCTGTCAGCCCCTGCTAATCCTTAAGGCATTGCACCATGATCACTACCATAATACATCCTAGTAAATAGCATGGTTGGTGTAGCAGTCAGCGTAAAGCCATTACAACCTCAGCGATCGGGACCGGGGTTCGAATCCTGCGCTGTCTGTAAGGAGTTTGTACCTTCTCCCCGTGTCTGGGTGGGTTTCCCCTGGGGGCCCCAGTTTCCTTCCACCGCTCAAAATGTACTGGGGGTTGTAGGGTGTAAATTGGGCGGCACGGGCTCGTGGGCCGAAATGGGCTGTTACTGTGCTGCGTGTCTGAATCTTTTCTAAAATTAATAGTGTTCTCTACCCTCTTTCTATCTTACTGATATCTTTCCTGTAGTTCGGTGACCAAAACTGCACACAACTCTCTTCACTAATGTCTTGTACAACTTTTCCATAACATCCCAACTCCTGGACTCGATACTTTGATTTCTGAAGGCCAATATACCTTTTACCTCAACCTTTTTCTTTCCTCTCACATCCCACTTTAAGTATTCCCTATGCCATTGGTGCTCTGTAATCAGAAAGGGATAATTTAAGGTGGGATGTGAGTGGGAACAAAAAGCTGAAAACCACTGTTTTAATCATCCCTCATTAACTCGTCATTTGCACGGTTTCAGAACTCCAAAGGAAATGGACCAATGACAATTTTTCTCAAGCAAAATATTTCAGGAACAATCGGGTCTGGAGCAGTGTTTCTCAACCTTCCCTTCCCGCTCACAGCCCACCTTAAGCAATCCCTTCCTGATCACAGAGCTCCGATGGCAGAGGGGTTATTTAAAGTGGGATGTGAGTGGAAAGAAAAAGGTTGAGAACCTCTGATTTATCATGTACATTTTTCAGCCCACTTTTTCAGCTGGTCCAGATCCCTCCACAAGCTTTGAAAATGTCTTTCTAGAATCTAATTCTGTGACAAAATTTTCGCTCATTTCTCTTTTTGAATCCTCACTTCCTATATAAATTAGTTAATAATTTGGTGGTTGAAGATACTTTGAGGATCTGGATTCAATTCAGAAAATTTTTGGTTTAATGAGATTTTCTCTTTCTAGTCTTTTTTTTAAATTTCTGTGATTGATGTAACTTTGGAAGAAATGGGCGTTTAAAGTTTTAAAGATTTATTTTTCAGTTAAATACAGTCGACAAAATACTCATAGTTTTCATTATCTGCAGATTAGAGATTTTTTTTACTATCTTAATTACATACATTTCCTAAGAGGGCTGATAAGAATTTAATTGATGTAATTTTAAAAATTTACAACCTTTTTATAATGTTTTGATATTGAACATTTATGGCACGTTGTTGAGAATAAGAGAGGCTCCCTCAGATAAAATTTAAAAACCCTGGGAACAGGATCTACAGTTTCTAATTCCTGAAGAAACTTGGAATATGATTTTCAAATGGGTTAACACCTCTTATTTATGTGCCCATCTCTCTCTCCTACAATTTAAAATAATCCATAGGGCTCACGTGTCCAAAATCAAATGATCTCGGTTTGATGCGGGTGTATCTCCTCGTTGTGATAATGGAGATGCTTCATTAATTCATATGTTTTGGATGAGCCAGAGTCTTGAGAAATATTGGAATGAAGTATTTCAAACTTTCTCTGCATTTTTTAAAGTTCATTTTAAACCTAATCCTAACAACTTTATTTGGTATTTTGGAGAGAATGGCATCATGCCAACGGCATCTGATTTGCTTATATGGGCTTTTATTTCTCTTATGGCCCAATGGGTGGTGTTGCTCAGACGGAGGGACGTTTACCCCGTCTAATCACACTCAATGGCTACTTGACGTCATGTCTAAACTGAGAGACGGTTAGAGGCTCCATTTCTGATGTGAATGTAAATTTTCAAACTCCGTGGTGACTCTTTTTATGAATTATTGTTGTAATCGTTGATTTGTTATGAAGGTAGAACTGTCAACTCATGAGCTCATTTATCATTTTGATAAGAATTCTGTCTTCCTTTTCTTTTTGGCCAAACAGCTTCATTCTTGGTCGTGGATGAAATGACGTGTATTAAGTGTAGCATATCCTTTTTGAATTTTAACTTGTGTCCTCTATATTTTTGGATGTGAAATTTCAATGTTAATAAAAATATTGAAAACAACAATGTCCCTCGCTGCCCACAACGCCCTCCTACCCTGGGTTCACCTCATCCTGCCTGGGAACGAGTGAAGGAGAAAGGGGCAGGAGGGAGCCCAGAGAAGGAATCCTCTTCCTGCAGTCGGACCCCTGCACATCCCAGGGCAAGGGGTGTGGGTGTGGGGGGTGGGGGGGGGGTGGGTTGTGACAAGCTCCACAGGGGCACATTTAAAATTCTACCTTTGTCCCTCTTCCTCTGTCCACCAATTCATCCCTCTCCCCCTTCACATCCTCCATCTCCTGTTTCCCTATCCCCCTCTCCCCTTTCTCTCTCTCCTACCCTTTCCCCTCCCCTTTTTCTCCCCTCCCCTCCTTTCTCCCTTCCCTCCTCACCCTTTTCTCACCCTTCCCCTCCCCTCTTTTCCCATCCTCTCTCTTCTCTCCCCACCCCTTTCACTCCCCTCCCCTTTCTCTACTCCATTCTTTCCCCATCCCTCCTCTCTCTTCCTGCTCTTCATACCCTCTCTGCACCTCCCCCTTCCCCATCTGTCTCCATTTCTCCCCTCTTCTCCCTTCTTTCACCCTCCCCTATCCCCTCATCCTCCTCTCACCCTCCCCTCCTTTCCCTCTCCAAACTCCACTCCTCACCCTCTCTACCCTCCCCTCCTCTCTACCCGCCCCTCTCCTCTCTCACTGTTTCTCCCCCTGCCCTCCGCTCTCTCTCTCTCTCTCTGTCTCTCTCTCTCTCTCTCTCTCTCTCTCTCTCTCTCTCCCCCCCCCCCTCCCCTTCACCCTCACAGCCATGTCCAGCTACCTGTACATTGTGAGGTACGAGCTCCCACTGGTCATTCAAGCTTTCCTACGGTTACAAGAGAATAACGGGTAGGTGGTCTCAACGCTGGCTTGGTTTCAGAGACGGGAAGGGGTGTAGGGGACTGGAGGAGTTACAGAGACATGGAGGGGTGTAGGGAACTGGAGAGGGTTATAGAGACAGAGAGGGATGTCGGTGACTGGAGGGATTATTGAGACACGGACGTGTGTAGGGGACTGGAGGGGGTTACAGAAACAGGGAGGGGTCTCGGTGACCAGAAGGGGTTACAGAGACACGGAGGGGTGTCAGTGACCAGAGGGGGTTACAGAAACATGGAGGGGTTTTGGTGACCCGAGGGGGAGGGATTACCGAGACAGGGAGATGTATCAGGAGCCAGAGGAAGGGCTCTGGTTTAGGGGAGGAATGGGGGCATTGCCACCAGTAACCAGTGTTGCCTCTGTCCCGGCTGCAGGATGTGGTACATGAACGGGAAGTGCCTGATCGTCATCGTCAGTGTGTTGATCATCCTCCCCCTGGCCCTTATGCGTAAGCTCGGTAAGTCTCCCTGGGGGAGCGAGGGGTCGGGGGTGGTCCAAGTCAACCCAGGGCCAATATCGACTGTACTGTCCGAGGGTGTTGGGACTTGAGGGGCCAAGTTGCTTTCCAACTTTATCACAACCCACAGCTGGAGGAACAGACTGCATATCCCGGGACTCCTGGGGGTGGGGTATCTGCACTCTGCAGATGAGAGGAGCCTCCTTTGGTGACAGCATGGTGACTTCCTGCTCTCTTCCTCACACCCTGGGGTGGGGGACACAGTGATTTCTTTTTGCACAAGGTAGGACGTACACGGTAAACGATCGAGCACTGAAGAGTGCAGGAGAACAGAGGGATCTGGGAATACAGAGACATAATTCTTTGAAAGTGGCGTCACAGGTGGACAGGGTCATAAAGAGAGCTTTTGGTACATTGGCCTTCATAAATCAAAGTATTGAGCACAAGAGTCAAGAAGTTATGTTAAAGTTGTATAAGATATTGGTGAGGTCAAATATGGAGAATTGAGTGCATTTTTGGTCACCAAACTACAGGAAAGATCAATAAGATAGAAAGAGGGCAGAGAAGATTTACTAGGATGTTGCCTGGACTTCAGGAACTGAGTTACAGGGAAAGGGTAAACAGGTTCAGACTTTATTCCCTGGAGTGTAGAAGAACGAGGGGAGATTTGATCGAGGAGATTTTATGAGGGTAGGTGAGATACAAACCAGAAGACATGGGTTAACGGTGAAAGGGGAAAGGTTTGGGGGGAACTACGCACAGAGTGTGTGGAACGAGCTGAAGTGGTGAACATGGGCTCCATTTTGATGTTTGAGACGTATTTGGACTGGTACATGAATGGGAGGGGTATGTAGGCGATGGATTTGGGTGCAGGTCAGTGGGACTTGGCAGAATAATAGTTTGGTACACACTAGAAGGGTCGAAGGGGCCTGTTTTCTGTGCGCTGTGGCTCTCAGGTTAGGGTCACATGGAATTCCTGATTGTATAGTGTAACAAGGCCATGTTTACAATGGTGAAGTGTCCCCTCAATGATTTCTCACCCTCTCTCTCTCTCTCTAGGTTACCTGGGGTACACCAGTGGCTTCTCATTGACCTGCATGGTGTTCTTTCTCATTGCGGTGAGTTTGTGCCTCTTGTTCAGAGAAACACCAATGGCTGTGATTACAGCCAGACGCCCTCCAACCGGATGGCATCAATATTCACTAAACCCTTCCTCCCATCCCCTTCTACTCCCGTCATCTCTCCATTCCATATCCATCCGCAGACATGATCAATTCCACCGAGTCCCTTATCACATCCAATTAACACCTATTGTTGGTCTGGATTCCTCCCCCCTCCCCGTTGTTTGAATTCTGAGACTTTTGGATATATCCTTTTCTGATTTTTCCTTGAAGAAATGGCTCCAGCCTGAAACGTCAGCGATATATCTGTCTACTATAGAAGCTGACTAGACCGGCTAAATTCCTCCTTTGTCAAGCCCAAATGGAGACCATGTGGATTGACCCAGGGATGCAGAGCCTGGGGTTTATAAACGGTGCTCCCGGTGTGGGATACAGAGACAGGAACTCTGCACGGTACTCCCAGTGTGGGATATGGCGCCTAGGAACTGTAGACGGTGCTCCCGGTGTGGGATACGGAGACAGGAACTCTGCACGGTATTCCCAGTGTGGGATATGGCGCCTAGGAA
Organism: Narcine bancroftii; assembly: GCF_036971445.1. Classification (NCBI taxonomy): domain Eukaryota; kingdom Metazoa; phylum Chordata; class Chondrichthyes; order Torpediniformes; family Narcinidae; genus Narcine; species Narcine bancroftii. The sequence continues at coordinate 326,697,593 of NC_091471.1, forward strand.
CTGTGCACGGTGCTCCCGGTGTGGGATACAGAGGTGGGAACTGTGTATGGTGCTCCCGGTGTGGGAAACAGAGACTTGGAACTTCACGGTGCTCCCGGTGTGGGATACAGAGACTGGGAACTGCACAGTGCTCCAGGTCTGGCCTCACCAAGGGATACTGAGACTAAAACCTGGGCTTTGATGGGGTTATCCCATCTTGGGGTAAAGCACAAGAGGCATTCACATCTCCTTTTCTGATCGCTGCAGATAATCTGGAAGAAGTTTCAGATCCCGTGTCCTCTGTCGGTGGTGAGTAATGGGACTCATCCTGGCACATACATCAGCAGAGGAAACCAGACTACTGATGATGAATGTTCAGCTAAACTATTCACCATTAACCCACAGGTAGGAGGAATCTGGGGAGTGTGTGACGGGACGGTGCGGAGAGAGTCTCACTCTGTGTCCAACCCTCCCCCCCCACCCCCCCCCCCCCCACTTGGGTGTGTGTGACGGGACGGTGCGGAGGGAACTTCACTCTGTGTCCAAACCTCCTCCCACCCCCGCGGTGTGTGTAACAGGACAGTGTGAAGGGAGCCCTGGGCAGTGTGTGATGGATGATGTGGAGGGAGCTTCACTCTGTGTCCGACTCCTGGGGAGTGTGTGACGGGATGGTGCGGAGGGAGCTTCACTCTGTGTCCGACTCCTGGGGAGTGTGTGACGGGACAGTGCGGAGGGAGCTTCACTCTGTGTCCAAACCTCCTCCCACCCCCGGGGTGTGTGTAACAGGACGGTGTGAAGGGAGCCCTGGGCAGTGCGTAATGGATGATGTGGAGGGAGCTTCACTCTGTGTCCGACTCCTGGGGAGTGTGTGACGGGATGGTGCGGAGGGAGCTTCACTCTGTGTCCAAACCTCCTCCCACCCCCGCGGTGTATGTAACAGGACAGTGTGAAGGGAGCCCTGGGCAGTGTGTGATGGATGATGTGGAGGGAGCTTCAGTCTGTGTCCGACTCCTGGGGAGTGTGTGACGGGATGGTGCGGAGGGAGCTTCACTCTGTGTCCAACTCCTGGGGAGTGTGTGACGGGACGGTGCGGAGGGAGCTTCACTCTGTGTCCAAACCTCCTCCCACCCCCGGGGTGTGTGTAACAGGATGGTGTGAAGGGAGCCCTGGGCAGTGCGTAATGGATGATGTGGAGGGAGCTTCACTCTGTGTCCGACTCCTGGGGAGTGTGTGACGGGATGGTGCGGAGGGAGCTTCACTCTGTGTCCAAACCTCCTCCCACCCCCGCGGTGTGTGTAACAGGACAGTGTGAAGGGAGCCCTGCGCAGTGTGTGATGGATGATGTGGAGGGAGCTTCAGTCTGTGTCCGACTCCTGGGGAGTGTGTGACGGGATGGTGTGGAGGGAGCTTCACTCTGTGTCCGACTCCTGGGGAGTGTGTGACGGGACAGTGCGGAGGGAGCTTCACTCTGTGTCCAAACCTCCTCCCACCCCCGGGGTGTGTGTAACAGGACGGTGTGAAGGGAGCCCTGGGCAGTGCGTAATGGATGATGTGGAGATAGCTTCACTCTGTGTCCGACTCCTGGGGAGTGTGTGACGGGACCGTGTGGAGGGAGCTTCACTCTGTGTCCAAACCTCCTCCCACCCTCGGGGTATGTGTAACAGGACAGTGTGAAGGGAGCCCTGGGCAGTGTGTGATGGATGATGTGGAGGGAGCTTCACTCTGTGTCCGACTCCTGGGGAGTGTGTGACGGGATGGTGCGGAGGGAGCTTCACTCTGTCCGATCCCCATGGAGGGTGTGATGGGATGGTGTGGAGGGAGTTCCCTCACGCAGGCAAATGGTATGTAACGGACAAGGCCTTGGGGTGTCAGGAGGTGAGCTACACAAGGCAGGATTGCCAGCCTCTGACCCCCTGTTGGTCAAAACACAGATACACTGGATGAACTCAGCCGGTCTCGCAGCGTCAGTTTGAGGTAAAGACTCATTAATGATGTTTCGGGCCTGAGGTACGAGTGATAAAAGACAGGCTTCTGAATTAATGACTGGGTAGAGAAAAAAGGGAGAATGGAAGAGAGGAGTCCAGACCCACAGACAGAAGGTGCTAATTGGATAAGAGGAAAGATGAGAACTGATCTGTGAAAGGAGGGAAAAGGAGAGAGAGAGAGAGAGAGACGGGGAAGAAGTGGGGGGGGTGGTGTTTAAATGACCACTGGAGAAGTCACTGCCATACCTGGGTAGCCCTCCTGGGACCCAGGTGTGTTTAATGGGTCAAAGCTGCCCCAGCACCTTTTAACCTGCAGGGGGATCGCCCCGCCAGCAAATTAATGGGGACCCCGCCCCTGCGATGATGCAGTGAGTCACGCATTCACTGGAGAAATGAAGTGAAAGATTTTAACCTTACTCTTCCTGAGAAGCACGTTAAACCACATTATCCTCTTTCCTGACCTGCATTGCTGAGCTCCTCCTCTACATTTGAACCTGGCGCCAACATGCTGCCTGGTGATGCATGCATGCAAGCGCTGACGTCACCGGAATAACTGGGTCGGCCATTTTTCCCGCTGGTGGACGAAACCTGGATAAGTTCAACTGGGTTCCCTGACTCTCTCCGAGGTAGGGCAGGGACCTGGTTGACTTTGGAGCCAGACTGCTGACCGGGTCGGATCCTTTCAAGCTTCCTTGTGAGTGGGGCGCCAACCAGGAAAATTGCCCAGTTAACCCCATTTTACATGGCAGCTTGAAAGCACCTACTGTTAACGCCATCCAGTCAAAGGTGAGGTGTTGTTCCTTCAATTGAAGGAGAGCAGAGAGATTTACTGGGACGTTGCCAGGTCATTCAGGACTGAGTTACAGGGGAAGGTTAAACAGGTTCGGACTTGGACATAGGAGAACAGGGGGAGATTTGATCGAGCTTTACAAGATTACGAGGGGGTAGACAGAGTAAATGTGAGTCGGCTCTTTCCACTTAGATTGGGAGAGATAAATATGAGAGGTCATGGCTTTAGCGTGAAAGGTTCAGGGGGAACATTTTCACTCAGAGAGGATGGGAATGTGGAACAAGCTGTCATCTGACGTGGTGAATGCGGGTTCACGCTTAAGTTTTAAGAATAAATTGGACAAATACATGGATGGGAGGGGTCTGGAGGGTTATGGACTGGGAGCAGGTCAGTTGGACTAACGGTATGATGTTTTCAGCACAAACTAGAAGGGCCAAAGGGCCAGTTTTCTGTGCTGTAGTGTTCCATGGTTCCAATTTTTGGGTGGTCTCAGTGCATGGGACAACGGACGGACATGTCGGCAAGGGGAACAGGACAGGGAATTGAAACAGGCAGCCGCGGGGAGGCATCCACCATTGCGACAGACAGAGGCGACGTGCTGCCCTTGCTGACATGTCTGTCCACGGACTCGCACACTGCTGGACTGAGACCACCCTCAAATTGGAGGAGCAACACCTTGCCTTGCGTCTGGGCGCCCTCCAACCAAATGGCATTAACATCGGCATCTACACCTCACTTCTTCCCACCCGTTGCCTTCCCCCAGCTCTGGTCTCTCCCTTCTCGCAGACATGATAAATTCTCACCTCTCCCCTTATCACATCTAATTAACACTTTGTGTGGGTCTACATTCTGCCCCCAGCTGGTCTGTGTTCTGAGATTTCGCTCATTCAGATTATTCCTTGAGGAAGGGCTCAGGCTCAAAATATTGGCAATATATCTTTGCCTTTTATGGATGCTGAAAGATTGGCTGAGTGTAGACTGCCTCCTGTCTGCCAGTAAATCTCTCTGCCCTACTTCGTTGGCTGGAGCTGTCGAGAATGGAAATGGCATGGACCTGGGGAGAGCGGGGAGTGGAGACACAGCGCTGCTCTGCCGGCAGGGTCCTACAGCACAATCCACTAACGTACTGGATTTAAACACCTTGTTAAAGGAGGCAATGGTGGTTTCTTCTTGCTCTGGGCAAGACATTGGCGTCTGTGCCAGGCAGCAGCCTCTAGGGGGTTGCAGACTCTGGGGAAGTAGGGCACCAGAAACCCCTCCTCCCCCAGATTGAAGGGGAGAAGCAGAGGATGGTGACCCATGGGATGGTGAGCAAGGCGGAAAGCCAGCAAGGGGCCTCTGCGGGCTGAAGGACCCGCAGGGGCAGCTGGGCTGTCGGGGACTCGAGGCGAGGAACCCATGTGGGACTGCTGACATCTGCAGGCTGCCGGAGACTGGCTGAATGACATGCAAAAGATGGCCAAATTTTGAATCTTGAACAGTGCTCAGTCCAGTCATTGGCCACGTGTTTCTGTAGTGGTTGATCGGTGGGCCAATTTACAGCTCCTGGATCCTGACATTTCTCTGATCGAGACAGGAGTCTTGACTCAAATGACGTGGAAGGTGAGATAAGCATTTAGGTTGGGGTTGATGATGGTCATGTCTTTTTCTGTTCCGCAGACGGCATACACCATCCCCATCCTGGCCTTCGCCTTCGTCTGTCACCCAGAGGTGTTGCCTATATACACCGAGCTCAGAAGGTATGAAGTCGGGAATCCTCAGAGGTGCCTGTACCCCCTGCTGGGCTCGTGTGATGGAATGATGTGGAGGTGTCTTCGCTGTGTCCACCCACTGGTCCCCTACACCCCTCCCTTTAACTGTAACCCCCTTTGATCCCCAACACCCCTCCCTGTCTGTGTACCCCCTCCAGTCTCCTACACCCCTCACCGTCTCTGTAACCCCCTCCAGTCCCAAACACTCCTCCCAGTCTCTGTATCCCCCCCCCCGGTCCCCAAAATCTCATCTCTATAACCCCCTCCTGTTCCCTACAACCCTGTCTCTATAACATTCTCTGGTCCCCAACACACTTCCAACTCTCTGTAACCCCTTACTGTTCCCTGCACCCCTCCCTGTCTCTGTAACCCCCTATAATTCCCTGCACCCTCATCTCTTTCACCCTCTGGTCCATGCACCCCACGCCTAATCTCTTTGCTGGTCCTGCCCTTCACTGTGTTCCTCCTGCCACAGCTTCACTTCAATGTAACCTTGGCGCCTGTCCGATGTTAAATTCAATCTGGTGCCCTGGCTCTCGTCCCAGTGTTTGGCCTTGTTGTAACCTTGGATAACCTTTATCACTGTGTCCTCTGCTGCTAATTTGGACCTCATCTGGAAATTTATTCAGCTGGTGGGTGAGGAGGGGTGGGGGGGAAGGGAAGAAAAGAGGGAACATCTCCAGTAAGAGTGGCTGATGGGTTTTGATAGTGGGGGGGGGGGCGATGGGATATCTCTTGAACCACTCAAGCCTCCTTCCTCTTGGCACGTTGCTGCTAATAGATCACTGGGAGATGTCCCAAAATAGAAAACTCTGAGGCAGGTAGGTAACCCCCCCCTCCAGTCCCATATACCCCTCACTGTCTTTGTAACCCCCTCCAGTCCCCTACACCCCCACCAGTCAATGTAACCCCCTCCAGTCCCCAACACCACTCCCAGACTCTGTAACCCCCTCTGGTCTTCTACATCCATGTCTCTGTAACCCCCTCCTGTCCATGACACCCATCCCTGTCTTTGTAACCCCCTCCAGTCCCCTGCACCCTCCCAGTCTCTGTAAACTCCACCTGTCCACTGCACTCCCTCCCTATCTCTGTAACTCCCTCTGCTCCCCAACATCCCTCCCTGTCTCTGTAAACCCCTCCGGTCTCACACACAACTCTCAGTCTCTGTAACCCCCTCCGGTCCCCTATACCCCTCCCTGTCTCTGTAACACGGTCGGGTTCCCTACACACCTCTCTGCCTCTGGGAACCCCTCCGGTCCTCTACAACCCTCCCTGTCTCTGTAACCCCACTCTGGGCCACCACACCCCTCCCTGCCTCTGTAACCCCGTCCGGTCATATACAACCCTCCCTGTCACTGTAACCCCATCCTATCCCAACATCCCTCTTGGTCTCCGTAACCCCCTCCGGTCCCCTACCCCCTCCCTGAATCTGTAACCCCCCTCTCATCCCCTACACCCCTCCCTGTCTCCGTAACCCCCTCCGGTCCCCTTCTCCTCTCCCAGTCTCTGTAACCAACTCCAGTCCCTGACTCTGTAACCTCCTTTGGTTCACCACACCCCTCCTTCTCTTTGTAACCCCCTCCAGTTGCCTGCACCCCTCCCTGCCTCTGTAATAACCTCTGGTCCCCTACACCCCTCCCTGTCTCTGTAACCTCCTTTGGTTCACTACAACCCTCCCTCTCTTTGTAATAACCTCTGGTCCCCGACACCCCTCCCTCTCTCTGTAACCCCCTCTACATTGCTGAGTCTGTCACCCACTCTGGTCCCCTACACCCCTCCCAGTCTCTGTATCCACTCCTGTCCACTGCACCTCCTCCCTGTCTCCATAACCCCCTCTTGTACAGTACAACCCTCCCTGTCTCTGTAATCCCCTGCAGGTCCCCAACACCCCTCCCTGACTCTGTAACCCCCTCCAGTCCCCTACACCCCTCCCTATCTCTGTAACCCCTCCGGTACCTGACACACCTCCCAGTCTCTGTAACTTCCTGTGGTCCTCTGCATCCATGTCTCTGTAGCCCTCTCTGGTTCTCTACACCCCTCTTTGTCTCTGTAACTAAGCCCCTCCGGTCCCTAAAACCTCCGTCTCTGTAATCACCTCAGGTCCTCTTCAACCCTTCCTGTCTCTGTATCACCCTCTGGTCTTGTACCCTCCTCCCAGTCTCTGTAACCCCTTCCTGTCAACTGCAGCCCCTCCCTGTTTCCGTAACTCCCTCCTGTCCCCTACACCTCTCGCTGTCTCTATAAATCCCTCTGGTTCCCTACACCCCCTCCCTGTCTCTGTAAGAACCTCCGGTCCCCAACACCCCTCTCTGTCTCTGTAACTAACCCCGTCCGGTCCCTTACAACTCTCCCTGCCTCTGTAACCACCTCCAGTCCCCTACACCCCTCCCTGTCTCCCTAACTCCCTCCAGTCCCCTATAACCTCCTCCCGTACCTTACATCCATCACTGTCCCTGTAACTAAGCCCCTCCGGTCCACTAAAACCTCCATCTCTGCAATCCTCTCAGGACCCCTAAACCCCTTCCCAGTCTTTGTAAATCCCTCATGTCCACTGCACCCCCTCCCTGTCTCTGTAACCCGCTCCGGTCCCCAACACCCCTCCCTGTCTCTGTAACCCCTTCCAATTCCCAACTCCTCTCCCTGTTTCTGTAACTCCGTCTGGTTCTCTACACCCCTCTGTCTCTCTGTAACCCCCTCCAGTCCCGTACAACCCACCCTCTCTCTGTCACCCCCTCTTTTCTCCTAGATCCCTCTCTGTCTCTGTAACTAACCCCTTCCGGTCCCCTAAAACCTCCCTGTCTCTGTAACCCACCCTGGTCCCCTACACCCCTCCCTGTCTCTGTAACGCGCTCTGGACCCATGCACCCATCCCTGTCTCTGTGACCCCCTCCAGTTCCCTACACCCCTCTCAGTCTCTGTAACTAATCGCTTCTGGTACCGGAAAACCACCCTGTCTCTATAATGCCCGCAGGTCCCCTTTTCCCCTCTCTGTCACTGTAACACCCTCCACTCCCCCACACCACTCTCTGTGTGTGTAACCGCTGCCGGACCCTTCACACCTCTTTGCCTCTCTAACCCCCTCAAGTCCTGTACACCCCTCTCTGTCTCTGTAGCCCCCCTCTAGTCCGCTACACTCCTTCATGTCTCTGTAACCCCCTCCATTTGCGAAAGCCCATCCCTATCTCTGAAAAACCCCTCTAGTCCCGTACAGCCCTCTCTGGCTCTGTTACCCCCTCTAGTCCCGTACACCCTTCCCTGTTTCTGTAACACCCTCTGATCCCCTACAGCCCTCTCTAACTCTGTAACCCCCTCTAGTCCCTAAAACCACTTTCTTGCTTTGTAACCCCCTTTGGTCCCCTTCAACCTTCCCTGACTCTGTAACCCCCTCCTGTCCTCTCCAACCCTCTCTGTCTCTTTAACTAAGCACATCTGGTCCACTAAAACCACCATCTCCGTAATCCCCCCAGGTCCCCTACACCCCTTCCTGTCTCTGTAACACCCTCGAGTCCCCGACACCCTCCCAGTCCCTGTAATCCTCTCCGGTCCCCTACACCCTTCTATGTTTATCTTTTAACCTCCGGTCCACTACACGTCTCTCTGTCTCTGTAACTAACCCCCTCCGGTCCCCTACAACTCTCTCTGCCTCTGTAACCCCCTCTAGTCCCCTACATCCCTCCCTGTCTCTGCAACCCCTCCATTCCCTACACTATTTTCTGTCTCTGTAACCCCCGCAGAACCTTACACCCTCCCAGTCTGTAACTGTCTCCGGTACCCTACACCCTTCCCTGTCTCGCTAAGTCCCTTCGGTCCCCTACACTCCTCTCGTTCTCTGTAATTAACCCCCTCTGGTCGCCTACAACTCTCCCTGCCTCTGTATCCCCCTCCAGTCCCATACACCCCTCCCTGACTCTGTAACCCCCTCCTGTACCCTACATCCCTCACTGTCCCTGTAACTAAACCCCTCCGGTCCCCTAAAACCCCCGTCCCCTAAATCCCTCATGTCCACTGCACCCCCTTCCTGTCTCTGTAACCCCCTCCAATTCCCAACAACTCTCTCTGTTTCTGTAACTCCCTCTGGTTCTCTACACCCACTCTCTCTGTAACCCCCTCCAGTCCCGTACAACCCACCCTCTCTCTGTAACCCCCTCTTTTCTCCTAGATCCCTCTCTGTCTCTGTAACTAACCCCTTCCAGTCTCCTAAAACCTCCCTGTCTCTGTAACCCACCATGGTCCCCTACACCCCTCCCTGTCTCTGTAAACACTTCTGGTACAGTACAACCCTCCCAGACTCTGTAACGCGCTCCAGACCCATACACCCATCCCTGTCTCTCTGACACCCTCCGTCCCCTACACACCTCTCAGTCTCTGTAGCTAATCCCCTCCAGTACCGGAAAACCACCCTGTCTCTATAATGCCCGCAGGTCCCCTATTCCCCTCCCTGTTACTGTAACACTCTCCGCTCCCCCTCACCACTCTCTGTCTGTGTAACCGCTGCTGGACCCTTCACACCTCTTTGACTCTCTAACCCCCTCAAGTCCCGTACACCCCTCCCTGTCTCTGTTACCCCCTCCATTCCCCTACACCCCTTTCTGTCTCTCTAACCCCCACAGACCCCAACATCCTCCCAGTCTCTGTAAACCCCTTCCTGTCCACTGCACCCCCTGCCTGTCTCTGTAAATCCCTATGGTCCCCTACATCCCTCTCTGTCTCCGTAACCCCATCCGTACCTCTTTACCCTTCCCTGTCTCTGTAACCCTCTCCGGTTACCTTCACTGTTCCATGTCTTTCTAAAGCTCCTCTGGTGTCCTATAGCCCTCTCTATCTCTGAAACTAACCCCCTCTGGTCCCCTATAACTCTCACTGCTTCTGTGACCCCCTCCGATCCACGACACCCCTCCCTGTGTCTGTAACACCCAGCAGTCCCCGGCACCCCTCCCTGTCTCTGAAACCCCTCCAGTTAACTGCACCCCCTCCCTTTCTCCTTAACCCCCTCCGGTCGCCTACACCCCTCCCTGTTACTGTAACACCCTCCAGTCCCCTACACTCCTCTCAGTCTCTGAAACCCCCATCTGTACCCCTACTCCCCTCTCTCTGTAACCCTCTCCGGTCCCCAACACCCTTCCATGTCTCTGTAGCCACCTCCATTCACCTACACCCCTTTCTGTCTCTGTAAGCACCATGAACCCCAACGCCCTCCCAGTCTCTGTAACCCTCTCCGGTCCCTTACACCCCTCCCAGTCTCTGTAAACCCCCTCCTTTCGACTGCACCCCCTGCCTATCTCTGTAAACCCCTCCAGTCCCCTACATCCCTCAGTCTCCGAAACCCCATCCGTACCCTTATACCCCTATCAGTCTCTGTAACCTTCTCCGGTCCCCCACACCCTTCCATGTCTCTCTAAACCACCTCTGGTCCCCTACACCCCTCCCTGACTCTGAAACTCCCTCCAGTCCCCTACACCACTCCCCGTCTCTGTAACCTGTGGTCGTCTGCATCCTTGTCTCTGTAACCATCTCCGGTCGCCTACAACCTAAACCCCTTAGGTCCCTTACACCCCTTCCTGTCTCTCTAACCGCTCTAATCCCATACACCCCTCTCTGGCTCTGTAACTAACCCCCTCTGGTCCCCTATAATTCTCACTGCTTCTGTGACCGCCACTGGTCCCCTACAGCCTTTCCTGTCTCTCTAACTCCCTCCGGTCCACGACACCCCTCCCTGTCTCTGAAACCCCTCCAGTCCCCTACACACCTCTTGGTCTTTGTAACCCCATCTATCCCCCTACTCTCCTGTCTCTTTTTGTAACCCTCTCCGGTCCCCTACACCTGTCGCTGTCTCTAGCCCTCTCTGATTCCCTATACCCCTCCTTGTCTCTATACCCCTTCTTGTCCCTTACACCCCATGCTGTCTCAGTAACCCCCTCCGGTCCACTACAACTCTCCCTGCCTCTGTAACCCCTTCCATTCCCCTACACTCCTTTCTGTCTCTGTAACCCCTCGGACCCCTACACCTCCCAGTCTGTAACTGTCTCCGTTCCCCTACACTCTTCCCTGTCTCGCTAACCCCCTCCAGTCCCCTACACGCCTCCCTGTCTCCCTAACTCCCTCCGGTCCTCTACACCCCTCCCTGAATCTGTAACCTATACCCTACACCCCCCACTGTTCCTGTAACTAATCCCCTCCGATCCCCTAAAACCACCCTGTCTCTGTAACCCACCCTGGTCCCCTACATTCCTCCCTGTCTCTGTAATCACCTCTGGTATAGTACAACCCTCCCAGACTCTGTAACGCGCTCCGGACCCATGCATCCATCCCGGTCTCTGTGACCCCCTCCGGTCCCCTACACCATTCTCAGTCTCTGTAACTAATTGCCTCTGGTACCGGAAAACGGCCCTGTCTCTATAATGCCCGCAGGTCCCCTTTTCCCCTCCCTGTCGCTGTAACACCCTCCGCATTTCCACACCCCTCTCTGTGTGTGTAACCGCTGCCAGACCCTTCACACCTCTTTGCCTCTCTAACCCCCTCAAGTCCCATACACCCCTCCCTGTCTCTGTTACCCCCTCCATTCCCCTACACCCCTCTCTGTCTCTGTAAACCCCACGGGCCCCAACACCCTCCCAGTCTCTGTAACCCTTTCCGGTCCCCTACACCCTTCCCTGTCTCGCTAACCTCCTCCGGTCCCCTACACCCCTCCCTGTCTCCCTAACTCCCTCCGGTCCACTACTCCCTTCTATGTTTATCTTTTACCCTCCGGTCCACTACACGTCTCTCTGTCTCTGTAACTAACCCCCTCTGGTCCCCTACAACTCTTCCTGCCTCTGTAATCCCCTCCAGTCCCCTACATCCCTCCCTGTCTCTGCAACCCCTCCATTCCCCTACACTATTTTCTGTCTCTGTAACCCCCGCGGAACCTTACACCCTCCCAGTCTGTAACTGTCTCCGGTCCCCTACACCCTTCCCTGTCTCGCTAAGCCCCTTCGGTCCCCTACACTCCTCTCGTTCTCTGTAATTAACCCCCTCTGGTCGCCTACCACTCTCCCTGCCTCTGTATCCCCCTCCAGTCCCCTACACCCCTCCCTGACTCTGTAACCTCCTCCCGTACCCTACACCCCTCACTGTCCCTGTAACTAAGCCCCTCCGGTCCCCTAAAACCTCCGTCTCTGCAATCCCCTCAGGACCCCTAAACCCCTTCCCAGTCTCTGTAAATCCCTCATGTCCACTGCACCCCCTTCCTGTCTCTGTAACCCCCTCCAATTCCCAACAACTCTCCCTGTTTCTGTAACTCCCTCTGGTTCTCTACACCCACTCTCTCTGTAACCCCCTCCAGTCCCGTACAACCCACCCTCTCTCTGTAACCCCTTCTTTTCTCCTAGATCCCTCTCTGTCTCTGTAATTAACCCCTTCCGGTCTCTTAAAACCTCCCTGTCTTTGTAACCCACCATGGTCCCCTACACCCCTCCCTGTCTCTGTAATCACTTCTGGTACAGTACAACCCTCCCAGACTCTGTAACGTGCTCCAGACCCATACACCCATCCCTGTCTCTGTGACCCCCTCCGTCCCCTACACACCTCTCAGTCTCTGTAGCTAATCCCCTCCGGTACCGGAAAACCACCCTGTCTCTATAATGCCCGCAGGTCCCCTATTCCCCTCCCTGCCTCTGTAACAACCTCTGGTCCCCTACACCCCTCCCTGTCTCTGTAACTCCCTGTGGTCCTCAACATCCCTGTCTCTGTAACCCCTCCTGTTAACTGCACCCCCACCCTGTCTCCGTAACCCTCTCCGGTCCCCTACACCCCTCCCTGCCTCTCTAACCCCTTCTGGTTCCATACACCCCTCCCTGTCTCTGTAACCCCTTCCACTCGCCAACCCCCCTCCTTGCCTCTGTAACAACCTCTGGTCCCCTACACCCCTCCCTGTCTCTGTAACTCCCTGTGGTCCTCTACATCCCTTTCTCTGTAACCATCCCTGGTTCTCTACACCCCTCTCTGTCTCTGTAACTAAACCCCTCCGGTTCATACAACTATCCCTGCTTCTGTAACCCCCTTCCATCCCCTACACCCCTCCCTGTCTCTATAAGTCCTTCTTGTCCCCTACTCCCGTCCCTATCTCAGTAACCCCCTCCGCGCCCCTACACCCCTCCCTGTCTCTGTAACACCCAGCAGTCCCTGGCACCCCTCCCAGGCTCTGAAACCCCTCCTTTAAACTGCACCCCCTCCCTGTCTCCATAACCCCTCCCTGTCTCTGTAAGCCCCTCCGGACCCCTACTCCCCTCCCTGTTTCTCTAAATCCGCATGGTTCCCTACACCCCTCCCCATCTCTGTAACCCCCTCAAGTCCTCTGCTCCCAGTCTCTGTAAACACCTCATATCCACTTCACCCCCTCCCTGTCTCTGTAACCCCTTCTGGTCCACAACACCCCTCCCTGTCTCTGTAAGCCCCTCCGGTCCCCTACTCCCCTCCCAGTCTCTGTAACCCCTCCTGTTAACTGCACCCCATCCCTGTTTCCATAACACCCTCTGGTCCCCTACACACCTCCCTGATTCTGTAACCCCCTCCAGGCCCCCACATCTCTCCCTGCCTCTGTGACCCCCTCCGGTCCCCTATACCCCTCCCTGTCTCTGTAACGCCCTATGGTCTCCTACATCCCTCCCTGTCTCTGTAACCCGGTCTGTTCCCCTACACCCTTCTCTCTCTTTGTGACCACCTCTGGTTCCCTATGCCCCTCTCTATCACTGTAACTAACCCCTTCCAGTCCGGTAAAACTTCCCTATCTCTGTAATCACCTCAGGTCCCCTACAACCAGCCCTGTCTCTGTAACTCCCTCCCTGGCTCTGTAACGCCCTCTAGTCCCCTGCACTCCTTCCAGTCTCTGTAAACCCCTCATGTCCACTGCACCCCCTCCCTGGCTCTGTAACGCGCTCCGGGCCCCATCACCCCTCTCTGTCTCTGTAACTAATCCCCTCCGGACACGTAAAAACTCCCTTTCTCTGTAATCCCCACAGATCCCCTACAGCCCTCCCTGTCACTGTCATACCCTCCGGTCCCAAACACCTCTCCCTGTCTGTGTGACCGCCTCCAGTCCCCTACACCCCTCCCTGTCTCTGTAGCGCCCTCCAGTCCTCTACACCCCTCCCTGTCTGTGTGACCGCCTCCAGTCCCCTACACCCCTCCCTGTCTCTGTAGCGCCCTCCAGTCCCCTACACCCCTCCCTGTCTCTATTAACCCCTCTTGTCCCCTACACCTCTCCCTATCACTGTAACCCCTCTCCATTTCCCTACACCCCTCCCTGCCTCTGTAACAACCTCTGGTCTCCTACACCCCTCCCTGTCTCTGTAACTCCCTGTGGTCCTCAACATCCCTGTCTCAGTAACCCACTCCGGTTCTCTACACCCCTCCCAGTCTCTGTAACTCCCTGTGGTCCTCTACCTCCCTGTCTTTGTAACCCACTCCGGTTCTCTACACCCTTCACTGACACTGTAACCCCATCGGACCACTACACCTCTCTTAGTCTCTGTAAGTTCCTCTGATGTCCTACACCCCTACCTTTCTCTGTAACCCCCTCTGGTCCCCTATGCCCTTCTCTATTTCTGTAACCCCCTCTGGACCCCTACACCCCTCCCTGTCTCTGTAACACTCTCCAGTCCCCTATACCACTCTCTGCCTCTCGATCCCCTCTGGTCCCCTACAGTCCTCCCTGTCTCTCAAAACCCCTCTGGTCCCCTATACCCGTCCCTGCCTCTCTAACCCCCTCTGGTCCCCTACACCTCTTGCTATCACTGTAACACGCTCTGGTCCCCTATATACCTCCCTGTCTCTGTAGCGCCCTCCAATCCCCTACACCCCTCCCTGTCTGTGTGACCGCCTCCGGTCCCCTACACTCCTCCCTGTCTCTATAAACCCCTCTTGTCCCCTACACCCCTCCCTATCTCTGTGACACCCTCCGGTCCCCAACACCCCCACTGCCTCTGTAACAACCTCTGGTCCCCTACACCCCTCCCTGTCTTTATAACTCACTGTGGTCCTCTACAACCCTGTCTCTGTAACCCCTCCTGTTACTTGCACCCCCACCCTGTCTCTGTAACCCCCTCCAGTCCTTTACACCCCTCCCTGTCTCTGTAGCCCCCTCCAATTCCAAACACCTCTCCCTGTTTCTGTAACTCCCTCTGGTTCTCTACATCCCTCCCTCTCTCTGTAATCCCCTCCAGTCCCGTACAACCCACCCTCTCTCTGTAACCCCCTTTTCTCCTAGATCCCTCTCTGTCTCTGTAACTAACCCCTTCCGGTCCCCTAAAACCTCCCTGTCTCTGTTATCACCTCTGGTACAGTACAACCCTCCCACACTCTGTAACGCGCTCCAGACCCATGCACCCATCCCTGTCTCTGTGTCCCCCTCCGGTCCCCTACACTCCTCTCAGTCTCTATAGCTAATCCCCTCCGGTACCGGAAAACCGCCCTGTCTCTATAATGCCCGCAGGTCCACTATTTCCCTCCCTGTTACTGTAACACCCTCCGCTCCCCCACACCACTCTCTGTCTGTGTAACCGCTGCCGGACCCTTCACACTTCTTTGCCTCTCTAACCCCCTCAAGTCCCATACACCCCTCCCTGTCTCTGTAATCCCCTCCATTCCCCTACACCCCTTTCTGTCTCTCTAACCCCCACGGACCCCAACACCCTCCCAGTCTCTGTAACCCTCTCCGGTCCCTACACCCTTCCCTGTCTCTCTAACTCCCTCCAGTCCCTTACACCCCTCCCAATCTCTGTAAACCCCCTCCTGTCCACTGCACCCCCTGCCTGTCTCTGTAAACCCCTATGGTCCCCTATATCCCTCTCTGTCTCCTTAACCCCATCCGTACCCCTATACCCCTCCCTGTCTCTGTAACTCTCTCCGGTTACCTTCACCCTTCCATGTCTCACTAAAGCTCCTCTGGTCCCCTATAGCACTCTCTGTCTCTTAAACTAACCCCCTCTGGTCCCCTATAACTCTCACTGCTTCTGTGACCCCCTCCGATTCCCTACACCCCTACCTGTGTCTGTAACGCCCAGCAGTCCCCAGCACCCCTCCCAGTCTCTGAAACCCCTCCTGTTAACTGCACCCCCTCCTTTTCTCCATAACCCCCTCCGGTCTCCTACACCCCTCCCTGTCTCTGTTACCCCCTCCATTCCCCTACACCCCTTTCTGTCTCTGTAACCCCCACGGACCCCAACACCCTCCCAGTCTCTGTAACCCTCTCTGGTCCCCTACACCCTTCCCTGTCTCTCTAACTCCCTCTGTTCTCTTACACCCCTCTCAGTCTCTGTAAACCCCCTCTTTCCTCTAGACCCCCCGCCTGTCTCTGTAAACCCCTCCGGTCCCCTACATCCCTCTCTGTCTTCGTAACCCCATCCATACCCTTATACACCTCCCAGTCTCTGTAACCTTCTCCGGTCCCCTACACCCATGTCTCTCTAAACCTCCTCTGGTCCCCTACACCCCTCCCTGACTCTGAAACTCCCTCCAATCCCCTACACCACTCCCCGTCTCTGTAACTTCCTGAGGTCATCTGCATCCTTGTCTCTGTAACAATCTCCGGTTGCCTAAAACCTCCGTCTATTTAATCCTCTTAGGTCCCCTACACCCTTTCCTGTCTCTGTAAACCCCTTTAATCCCGTACACCCCTCTCTGGCTCTGTAACCCCCTCCGGTCCCCTACACCCTTCCCTGTCTCTGTGAACCCCTCTGGTCCACTACACCCCTCTCTATCACTGTAACTAACCACTTCCGGTTTGGTAAATCTCCCTGTTTCTGTAATCACCTCAGGTCCCCTGCATACTTTCCTGCATCTGTGACACCCTCCGGTCACCTACACCCCTCCCTGCCTCTCGAACTTGCTCCGATCTGCTACACCCCTCTGAATCTCTGTAACCTATCCTGTCCACTGCACCCCCTCCCTGTCTCCGTAACCCCCTCTGGTTCCCTGCACCCCTCCCTGTCTCAGTAACCCACTCCAGTTCCCTCCACCCCTCCCTGTCTCTCGAAATCCCTCTGGACCCTACATCCCTCCCTGTCTCAGTAACACCCTCTGGTTCCCTACACCCCTCACTGTCACCATATCCCCTCCCTGTTTCTGTGATGCGCTTCGTGCCCCATCACCCCTCTCTGTCTCCGTTCACATAAAACCTCCCTTTCTCTGTAATCCCCACAGATCCCCTATACCCCTCCCTGACACCGTCACATACTCCGGTCTCCAACACCACTCTGTCTATGTGACTGCCCCCGGTCCCCTACATACCTCCCTGTCTCTCTAACTCCCTCCAGTCCCCTACACCCCTCCCTGTTTCTGTAACTCCCTGTGGTCCTCTACATTCCTGTCTCTGTAACCCACTCCGGTTCTCTGCACCCTTCCCTGTCACTTTAACCCCTCTGGACCACTACACCCCTCTTAGTCTCTGTAACCCCCTTCAGTCCCCGGCACGCCTCCCATCTCTGAAACCCCTCCCTGTCCACTGCTCCCCCTTCCTGTCTCCGTTACACCCTCAGGTCCCCTACACCCCTCCCTGTTTCTGTAATCCCCTCCGGTCCCCTACACCTGTTGCTATCACTGTAACACGCTCTGGTTCCCAACATCCCTCCCTATCTCTGTAACCCTCTCTGGACCCCTGCACCCTTCTATGTTTATCTTACAGCCTCCGGTCCACTACACGTCTCTCTGTCTCTGTAACTAACCCCCTCCAGTCCCCTAAAACCTCCCTGTCTCTGTAATCACCTCTGGTACAGTACAATCCTCCCTGACTCTGTAATGCGCTCCGGGCCCCTGCACCCATCCCTGTCTCTGTGACCCCCACCGGTCCCCTACACCCCTCAGTCTCTGTAACTAATCCCCTCCGGTCCCGGAAAACCTCCCTGTCTCTGTAACCCCCTCCTTTCCCCTACACCCCTTTCTGTCTCTGTAACCCCCTCAGACCCCAACACCCTCCCAGTCTCTGTAACCCTCTCCGTTCCCCTACACCCTTTCCTGTTTCTAACCCCCTCTGGTCCCCTACTCACCTCTCATTCTCTGTAACTAACCCCCTCCGGTCGCCTACAACTCTCCCTGCTTCTGTAACCTCTTCCGGTCCCCTACACTCCTCCCTGACTCTGTAACCCCCTCCCGTCCCCTACACCCCTCACTGTCTCTGTAACTAAGCCCCTCCGGTCCCCTAAAACTCTGCAATCCCCTCAGGACCCTTAAACCCCTTCCCAGTCTCTGTAAATCCCTCATGTCCACTGCACCCCCTCCCTGTCTCTGTAACCACCTCTGGTCCCCTACACCCCTCCCTGTATCTGTAACCCCTTCTGGTCGCCTACACCCCTCCCTGCCTCTGTAACCCCTTCCGGTTGCCTACACCCCTCACTGCCTCTATAACCACCTCTGGTCTCCTACACCCTTTCCTGTGTCTGTAACCCCTTCCGGTCCCATACACCCCTCCCTGCCTCTGTAACCTCCTCTGGTCCCCTACACTCCTATCTTTCTCTGTAACCCCCCTCTTGTCCCTTACACCCCTCTTTCTCTCTGACAGACAGAAAGTGAGGCTTAACTGAAAGTGAAGAGCTGGAGTTTTTGCAAAGATAATGTGCCATCCATTGACCTTGCATGGGTCAGGTGTTGTTGATGGAGCAGGGTGGTTGGGCTATATTCCAGTAATACAGAGCCACAAAGCGAAACTCAGATGGTTGGGTATCGTTCTTGTAGACTGGACACCAGATAAGTTTCTGCTTGCCCTGGGTCTGCTGAATGGGCGCCGACAGCTTTCTCGAACTCTCCTCTCGCTGAGTTTTCGATTCCGTTCCCTTGCAGCCCATCGAAGGTCAGGATGCAGAATGTGGCGAATGTGTCCATTGCAGCCATGTTCGTCATGTACTTGATGACGGCAATCTTCGGATACCTGACCTTTTACGGTAGGCTAGAGGCATTTTTTACTTTTGGATGGTGGACAGGGTAGTGGGGAGGATGCTGACCACATGGGCTAACTCCACTTGGGTAAATGTGAAGGGATCCCTCACACACCTGACTTGCATGATGGGGGAAAGGTAGTGAGGCGGATGTTGACTGCATGGACTAACTCCATCCGAGCAAGTGGAGAGTGTTCCCTCACACTCCCAATGTATGAATGGGGTGGGGGAGAGTGTTGGAAAGCCTTCAGGAATCCATCACCACCAAATCCCAAGCCTCTGACCCACTCTTGATGTGGTTTGAGATTGGTCAGGTGGTTTCTGGTCACTGGGGATGTTGGTAGCAGAGAGGAATCGAGAGGAGGTGATGAGGCTCCCCTCTTACAGGATTCCCTCTCTCTGTGTACCATGACTGTGAGGGGGGGGCGGGTGAGTATTTGAGGGGATGCTCTGGGGCCATTCAAACTCATCTTCACCCCATTGGAAGGGGAGCAATTCAATGGTGTCGAGATCGCCCACTCACACAGTAGGAGTGGGGATAACCTGACCACTTGGAAGGGGGAAGAGGGGTCGGCGAAGGTTGACTGCCGCACGTAACCCTTGCCTTTCTGCTGTGTCACACAGGGATGGTGGAATCCGAACTGCTCCACACCTACAACAAGGTCGACCCCCTTGACACGCTCATCCTCTGTGTTCGCCTGGCCGTCTTGGTGGCTGTCACCCTGACCGTCCCAGTGGTCCTGTTCCCAGTGAGTCTACAGCCGCTTCCCTTCTCCTCACCACCCCCCCCACATTCGCCAGTGTTTGCCATGCCACTTCCCCTGTACCTCGCTGTCTCTCTTCAGTGACTTCAGATTCTCCGAAAAAGACCACTTCATCTTCATGATGGTTGTCAGATCCCTTTATACCTCCATCCCCCACACAGAAGGTCTGAAAGCACTTTGCTTCTTCCTGGACCAAAGATCTGACGAGTCACCCTCCACCGCCATCCTCCTCCATGTGGCAGAACTTGTCCTCACTCTAAACAACTTCTCCTTTGATTCATCTCACTTCCTCCAAAGCAAAGGAGTAGCCATGGGGCGGTGGCTTTGTGGAGCAATCCATGCTGCCAGCCTACCCTCCTGTACATCGATGGCTACATCGGGGCTGCCTCATGTACCCGCAATGAGCTCATCAACTTAATTCACTTTGCAGCCAACTTTCACCCCGATCTCAAACTCACCTGGACAATCTCCGACAACAATCCCCTTCCTGGATTTCTCTGTCGCCATCTCGGGAGACTAGCTTTCCACTGACATATATTTCAAACTTACCAACTCCCATAACTACTGGGACCACACTCTTCACATCCCTGCAAGGATTTCCATATAACATTTTACAGTATGGAAACAGGCCGTATTGGCCCTTCTAGTTCGCACCGATTTATGTGAAACTCCACTAGTTCCACCTAGCTACACCCACGCCCATAACCCTCCAACCCCCTCACATCCATGTACTCATCTATCTTCCTCTTAAATGACAGAATTGACCCTGCCGCAACTACCTCTTCCGGAAGGTCATTCCACTCAGCCACTACTCTCTGAGTGAAGAAGCATCCTCTTATATTACTCCTAAAGTTTTGCCCCCTAACCCTTAACATGACCCCTTGTTCCAATCTCCCCTATCCTCATGGGAAGGAGCTTATTCACATCTACTCCATCTATTCCCTTCATAATTTTATATGCTTCTATCAAATCCCCTCTCAACCTTCTGCATATCCCCTTCTCTCAATTTCTTTGTCTCCGCCCCATCTGTTCCCAAGATGAGGTCTTCTCATTCAGATCTTCTGAAATGTCTGCCTTCTTCCACAAATGTGGCTTCCCCTCCACCACCATCAATTCACCCACATCTCCTCCATTACCCTCTCGTCTGCTCTGGCTTCAGTCGCAACAAATACAGGATTCCCCTTGTCCTCACCTACCACCCCCACCAGCCACCACATCCAACACATTATCCTCCGGAATTTCTGGCACCCACCGGATCCCACCATGAGACATATCTTCCCCGCTCCCTCTTTGACTCCCTCATGCACTCAACCCTCTCCAACCATTGCGCTCCCCCCCCGCCCCTCCCCCCCCCCCCCCCCCACCACCCCCAGCACCTTCTCCTTTGACCTCAGGCAGTGCCACACTTGTGCCACACCTTTTCCCTCACCACGGTCTGGAGCCCCAAACAGGTCTTCTGGTGCTCTCCTAAGGAGAGAGGGGGCGCAGATTGAGAGATCACTTCGCTGAGCTCCATTGGCACCAAGGACAGAGACCTCCCACCATTTCAGTTCCCATACTCACATGTCTGTCCATGGCCTTAATCCCACCACAAGACCATCTCCATTCTCCCTCACTTCCTCCCTATCAGTTCTCCACCCCCTCTCCATTCACTGAGGCATCCCTCCTCCCCTTGGTCACTGCAGTCCCCTCCCTCCCTTCTCCACATCACCTCCTACCTTTAAGACCCCCTTACCCTTTTTATTCGGATGCCTGCCGACATTTTTCCACACCTTGATGAAGTGCTTAAGCCTCAGTGATGTAATTTTATCTTTGCGATATAAAGGATATTGTTTGGTCAGCTGAGTTTCCAGCTTTGTAATTTTACTACTGTTTTTACTCCCTCTTGCCTTTGGCAGATCCGGAGGGCAATCCAGCAGCTTCTCTTCCCCGGCAAGGCCTTCCACTGGCTACGGCACATCGCCATCGCCATCTGCCTCCTCATCTGTGTCAACCTCCTGGTAATTTTCGTCCCCAACATCCGGGACATCTTCGGCATCATCGGTGAGTCGGAGGGTGGGAAGTCCATTGCCCCTCTCATCCATGTCTTTTAAATATTCCCTATTGTACCAACCTCCACCACCACCCCCAGCAATGCATTCCAGGCCCCACAACTTTTGTGTGTAAAACTTACCCCTGATGTCTCTCCTAAACTTTCCTCCCCTCACCTTGTACAGAGGTCCTCTGGTGTCTGCTACTCCTGCCCTGGGGAAAAGGCACTGGCTTTCATTATGCCTCTCATAATCTTGTGGACCTCTATTGTCACCTCTTATCCTTTCTCACTCCAACGAAAAAAGTCCCCTAGCTCTGCTAACCTTGCCTCACGTCAGAGGCACGTTCTCCAATCCAGGTAAGATCCTGGCAAATCTCCTCTCCAAAGCTTCCATGATGCAACCATTCCAGCTCAGTCCAGGCCCTTCAGCCCACAATGTTGTGCCGACCCATACAAATCTACTCAACCATTGAACCCTTCCCTCCCTCGCACCCATAACCCTCTATTTTACTTGTATCCATGTGTCAGTCTAAGAGTTTTTTAAATGTCCCCTATTGTACCAGCCTCCACCACCATCCCTGGAAATGCATTCCAAGCACCTTGTACAAATACTTAGCCCTGACGTCTCCCCCAAACTTTCCGACCCTCACCTTGTACAAATGTCCTCTGGATTTTGCTACTCCAGAGCCTTGGGAAACAGGTGCTGGCTGTCCACCCGATCTACGCCTCTCAGAATCTCGTTGACCTCCATTAACTCACCTTTCATCCTTCTACACTCCAAAGAGAAAAGTCCCCCAACTCTACTAACCTTGCCTCATAAGACATGTTCTTTAATCCAGGATGAACCAGAGGATGTCAGGTGGAGGGAGAAAGTTTTGAGAGCAATCTTACACATGAGGTGAGGTGGGGGGGAAGTGGGTGTGTCTGGAACAAACTATCAGGGGAAGCTGCAGAAGCCATGCGGATAGTTGAGAAGGCCTGTGGGGCACTGGCCTTCATTAGTCGGGGGATTGAGTTCAGGAGTCGAGAGGTCACATTGCAACTCTACAAATCTCTGGTGTTCAGTTCTGGTCGCCTCATTACAGGAAGGATGTGGAAGTTCTGGAGAGGGTGTAGAGGAGATTGACCAGGATGTTGCCTGGATTGGAAAATATGTTTTATGAGGCAAGGTTTGCAGAGCTGGGGGAAGGAGTGAAGGAGGATGAGAGTCTACAAGACTAGAAGAGGCCTAGACAAGGTTGACAGTCAGCACCACTTCCCCAGGGCAGGAGTAGCAAACACCAGAGGACATCTGTATATGTTTAGGGGAGACGTCAGGGGTAAGTTTTTTTCACAGAGTTGTGGGTGTCTGGAATGGATTGCTGGGGTGGTGGTGGAGGCTAGAACAATAGGGGAATTTAAGTGTCTCTTAGACAGGCACATGGATGGAAGAAAAATAGAGGGTTACAAGGTCGGAAGGGTTGACCTTTTTAAGGTACAACATTATGGACTGAAGGGCCTGTACTGTGCTGTATTGTTCTACATCCTAAGTGGCCACAGTTCTGGGTTGCAGGAGAAATTTGAACGGATCTATGGATAGGAAGGGTTGAGATGTGGGTCAAGTGCAGGCAAATGAGTCTGGGGTAGAACACCACCTCGACGGCAGCAGAACCTGCTCTGTGCTGTGGGGTTCTCATGACAATCCAAACCCAAGAGAGATTCTGGTTAATGTACAGAAGTGCTAGAGCAGGTCTTACAGCAGGTCTCACAGCGACCACAGGAGTTAAGTTATAACCAAAGTTTTGGGCCTTGAGCCCCTCCTCGAGGTATGAACAAAAAGCAGACAGGTGCCTGAATTAAAAGGTGAGGGGGTGGGAGGAAGGGGCAGGAGCAGAGGCCACAGGTGGACATGGATGGGGGGGGTAGGAGAGAAAAGCTGAGAACTGATCAGGGGATAGTTCAAGATTCAGTTGTAAAGTTCAACTGGACGAAATACCGTTCAGTCTTCGGTGTTAAAAACGTGCAAACACATACTGAACATAGACATAGCACACATATTTACAAGAGATTTATATGCTGTTGATGTATAAAAATAAATATTGTTAAATAAATAGTAGAATCAAGGAGGGTTTGTATGAATAGTTCAGCGTTCTCGCTGCCCGTGGGAAGAAGCTGTTCCTCAGCCTGGTGGTGCTGGCTCTGATCCTCCTGGATCTCTTCCCCATCCGGAGCAGCTGAAAGATGCTGTGTGTTGGGTGGAAGGGGTCCTCGATGATTTTCTCTTCAGACGACTCTCCTGGTAGATCACTTCAATGGTGGGGGGTGAAGACTCCAGTGGTCCTCTCTGCCACTCCAAAGTTCCTGTGGATTGACCTCTGATCTGATGCTCTCTAGCCACCATACTGCACTAGGATGCACCTGGCCAGGGTGCACTCGATAGGTTGACATTACGGTGGCCTTGCCCACTTCAGTCTTCTAAGGGAGTGCAGTCGCTGATGCGCCTTCCTGATGAGTGAGGAGATGTTGAGTGTCCAGGATAGATCATTAGTTAAATCATTACCCTAAAGGTGGTGTCACAGGCTGACAGGGTTGTGAAGAAAGATTTTGGCAGTTTAGCCTTTATGTCGAAGTATTGAGTCCAGAGTTGGGATGTTATGTTGATGTTATATAAGTCATTGTTAAGGCCAAATTTGGAATAATACGTGAAGTTCTGGGTGCCGAACTACAGGAAGGATATCAGGAAGATTGAAAGAGTGCAGAGAAGATTTACTAGGATGTTGCCAGGTTTTCAGGAATTGAGTTACAGGGAAAGGTTAAACAGGGTAGGACTTGGAGCAAAGAAGAATGAGGGGAGATTTGATCGAGGTTTACAAGATTATGAGAGGTATAGACAGAGTGGATGTGAGGAGGCTTTTTCCACTTAGATTGGGGGGAGATAAATACGAGGTTGTAGTTTTAAGCTGAAATGGGAAAGGTTTAAGGGGAACATCAGAGGGAAGTTTTTCACTCAAAGAGTGGTGGGATGGGAGAGGTTTGGAGGGTTTTGGAATGGGAGCAGGTCAATGGGACTGGCGAAGTGGTGGTCAGCACAGATTAGAAGGGCTGAAGGGCCTGTTATCCGCCCTTTAATGTTCTATGGTTCTAACTCTAAGGAACTTGGTGCTCTCCACTCTCTCCAATACAGAGTTATTGATGCGTAGTGGAGGGTGGTCGTTCCTGGTCCTCTTGAAGTCCACGATCTCATTATCTTGTCTACATTGAGACTTGGGGGTGTTACTCCAGCATCATACCTCGAGATTTTCCACTCTTCTCTGTAGTGTGACTCAGCTTCGTTACTAATGAGGCCAACTACTGTTGTGTCATCTGCAAACGATGACTTTGTTGGAGCTGAATCTGTGAATGCAGAACTGGAGGAAAGGAAACAGGGATGGAGAGCAAGAGACATGCAGGTCAGGGTGCTCACGGAAAACTGAGAAGTTGCTGTTAATGCTGTCTGGTTGGAGGGTTCCCAGGCATAAGATGAAGCGCTTCCTCCAATTTGCAGGTGGTCTCAGACTGGCAATGCATGAGACCACAGACAGACATGTCAGCAAGGGAATCAAGATGGGAAGGCCACTGGGAAATCCCTGCTACAGTAGAACCCCTGTTATCCAGAATTCAAGCAACCAGCAACCTCGAGTAACCGGCAAAAATATTGTGGAAAATAAATAGGGAGTTTTAAATTGGCACTCCCCGTAGGTAGTTTGCCAACCACACAACCTCAAGCAACTGGAAAATACACTCATCTGGCATCTGTCAATCCCCAGAAGAAAGGTGCTGAACGAAGTGATTCCAATAGTCCATGATTCCCCCCCCCACCCCCATCTCTCACTCGTGCCCCTGCTCTTGCCTCCCTCTCTTTTCCCATCCCTCTGTTTCCAGTTCTGCATTCACAGAGCAGCCTCCCTCCTCTGGTCAATTCTCAGCTTTTTCCTGTTGCCCTCCTGTCCACATCCAGCTAATGCCTCTTGGTCTCTGCTGCTACCCCTACCCCCTCCTCTCTCCCCACCTTACTATCCAAGATTTTCTTCTACCTTCACAAAGGTAAGATCTAAACCAGAGGACACAGGTTAAGGGTGAAAGGGGAAAAACTTATGGGGAAGTTCTTCACACAGAGAGCAGTGGGGGTGTGGAACCAGCTGATGTGGTGAATGTGGGCTCAATTTTAACATTTAAGAAGAATTTTGAACAGGTCCATAGATGGGAGGGATACAGAGGGATATACACTGGGTGTAGGGCTTCCGCGACATCGGAGAGACTGGACGCAGACTGCGAGATCATTTCGCTGCTTCGGTTCGGCCGAAGGAGCCTGTTTCTGTGCTGTACTGTTCTATGGTTCCGTGGCATTCTTTGTAGCAAAGCCCTTCGTCAAGGTAATGAATTAAACAGCAGGCAGGTGCCTGAATAAAAGGGTGGGGGAGGAGTGCAGATGGGAAAGGGATGGATATGGGTGGGAGGGCACAGAGAAAAAAGCTGGCGTGCTAGGTGCAGGAGATAGCTCTGTGAATGGAGAGGGTAGGGGTGGGGAGCTGGAGGAGACGGAAGGGGAAGAGAGGGAGACGGGGGAGCAGCCTAACAGAAACTGGAGAAGATTATGTCAATGCCATCTGGTTGGAGGGTGCCCAGATGGAAGATGAGCTGTTCCTTCAGTTGGCGGGTGGTCTCAGTTTGGCCACGGACAAACACGTCAGCAAGGGAATGGGGTGGGGAATTGAAACAGGCGGCCACTAGGAGATCCACGCTTCTGCGGTGGACAGCGGCGAAATGATATCGCAGTCTGCATCCAGTCTCTCCGATGTCGTGGAAGCCCTGGATCCAGCTGATGACTCCTGCAGGTTCACGAGTGTTGCTTCACTTTGGAAGGACTTTGGGGCCCCGAATGGTGGTCGGGAAGGACGTTTGGGTGTGAGTGGACAGGGTAACAGGGGAGGTACCAAGGGATTAGTAGGGAGGGAGGAGTGGCTGAGGGAGTCACAGAGGCAGCGGTCCCTGCGGCAGGCACAGAATGGAGGGGGGAGACAAGGGGAAGATATGTCTGGTGGTGGGATCATGGAGTAGATGGCAGAAAGTTGCTGAAGAGAATATATTGAATGTGGAGGCTGGTTGGGTGGTAGGTGAGGACAGTAGGACTCCTGACCTTGATGCGTATGGGGGAGGAAATGTGTGGGTAATGGAGGATGTGTGGGTGAAGGCTGAGTTGATGGCAGTAGAGGGAAAGCCACACTTTTTAGGAGGAGGACATCTTGGGTGATCTGAAAAGGAAGGCCTCATCTATTACATCTTGCCTGAGGATCTGGGCTTCTCCTCCGCCCATCCACCCCACCAGAAAATTCAGGCACCTCTCACCCTGACTAAGAGCCCAGGCCTGAAACGTTGGTGAAACATCTTTGCCTCCTCTGGACACTGCAGGACCTAGATCATCAGAAGAGAACTCGCCATTCGGCCCATCAAGCCTGCCCCACCATCATGAGCTGATCCGTTCCTCCACTCAGCCCCACTGCCCGGCCTTTTCCCCATAACTTTTGAAGCCCTGACTAATCAAAAATTTCTGCCTTAAAATACACCCAGTGACCCAGCCTCCACGACCGCCTGTGGCAACAAATTCCACAGATTCGCCGCCCTCCGGCTGAAGAAATTCCTCCACATCTCTGTTCTAAGTGGATGCCCTTCAATCCTGAACTTGTCCTGGACTCTCCCACTGTGGGGAAACAACCTTTCTATCTATTCTGTCCATGTCTCACAACCTTTGAAATGTTTCAATTGAGATCCACCCCTCATTCAGAGCCAGGATTTACAGTCATGAACAAGTCATGAAATTCGGTGTTTTGTGGCAGCATCAAAGTGCAAACATTTATATTCTGACCATCTGACAACATTTCTATAAAAAATAAAAATAACAGTGCATGAAAAGTAAGGCAGTGTCTTTGGTTCATTGATCATTCAGGAAACTGATGGCGGAGGGGAAGAAGCTGTCCTTGTGCCGTTGGACCTTTTCGTGATGGTAGCAGAGTGAAGAGGGCATGGCCTGGGTGGTGGGGATCTTTGAAGATAGAGGCTGCTTTTTTAAGGCACCGCCTCATGTCGACGTCCTCAATGGAGTGAAGTCTGGTGCCTGTGATGTCGCAGGCCGAGTTAACCCTCTGGGGTTTATTCCAACTGAGAGTTGGTGCCTCCACCAAACAGTGATGCAGCCAGCCAGGATGCTCTCCATGGTCCACCTGTAGAAGTTTACAAGTCTTTGGTGATGGATCGAATCTCCTCAGACACCTCACAAAGTATAACCACTGGCGAGCCTTCTTTGTGATTGCATCAACATGGAGGCTCCAGGACAGATCCTTGGAGATGTTGACACCCAGGAGTTTGAAGTTCTTGACTCTCCACTACTGAGCCCTCGATGAGGACTGGGTTGTATTCCCCTAAATTCCAACAAGTACAAGCCAAGAACTGTCAAACACACCTCGTACGATTACCCTTTCATTCCCGGAATCATCGTAGTGAACCTCCCTGAACCCTCTCCAATGTCTTAAGTGAGGAGCCCAAACTGCTCACATACTCCAAGTGAGGTCTCACATGGGCCTTGTAAAGTCTCAAAATCACATCCCTGAGCACTTTGTGCATTTATTGTAATTACAGACTTTCTTGTTTTCACTGAGAGATTCTGCGTGAGATGGGGTTGTTTGTCTGATCTTCCCCATTCCTTCCTCTGCAGCTCCCGGGTTCAACTAACTGATATCCTTGTTCCTTTGAAGGTGCCACCACTGCTCCCAGTCTCATCTTCATCCTCCCCGGACTCTTCTACATTCGGATTGTCCCAAACGACAAGGAGGCCTTGAAATCAAAGACGAAAATCCGGGTAATTTGGGGAGATAGGTATACTTCTGCTGGTCGAGCAGTCCCAACTGATCGCTCCCCGATTCCCAGAGCTACGTCCGAGCACCTGACCCGGGGTCGCTGGGGTCTGGACCTTGACCTGATGATGCTGAGGGACTGTCTGATTGGTGTGTGGGCGGTTCGCTATCCTTGAGGGGGTAAACATGCTGCAGAGGGGGAGAGGGTGTACCAGGGAGGTGGCACACCACAGGAGGGATGATGCTGATGGTTCTCCCTCAACATTACTCCTCCTATAGTGCAATCCTCACCTCCTGTCCCTCAGCGCCCCCTCCTCACCACCCCTCCAGCAGGGCGAAGCTCCCTCCCCATCGCCCCTCTCACAGCACGGGGCTCCCTCCTCACTGCCCCTCCCACAACCCGGAGCTCCCTTCTCATCGCCCCTCCGCAACGCGGAACTCCCTCCTCATTGACCTTCTCACAGCACGCGGCTCCTTCCTCACTGCCCCTCCCGCAATGCGGAACTCCCCCCTCACTGCCCCTCCCGCAATGCGGAGCTCCCTCCTCATTGCCCTTCTCACAGCACAGGGCTCCTTCCTCACTGTCCCTCCTGCGGTGCAAAGTTCCCTCCTCACTGCCTCTCCCGCAATGTGGAGCTGCCTCTTCATTGCCCTTCTCACAGCATGGGGCTCCTTCCTCATTGCCCTTCCCACGGTACAATGCTCCCTCCTCACCGCCCCTCCCGCAACGCGGAGCTCCCTCTTCATCGCCTTTCCTACGGCACAGAGTTCCTTCCTCACCACCCCTCACACAATGCTCCTTCCTCTCCCTCCCCTCCTAAAACTATCTCTCTTGCTCCCCTGCAGGCTCTATGTTTCGCTTTGGTTGGATTCATCTTTATGATCATGAGCTTGAGTTTCATCATTGTGGACTGGACAAGCAGTGACGGCATATCTCAGCTGGGCAGTCATTAGTCGACCCTCCCCCTCTCCCCTCCTCTCCCCTCCCTCACATCTAAGTCAGAACACCTGGGCGCTTGACAGAGAGACTGTTACAGCAGAGTCTGTGCCCCTCCCTCTTTCGATCCCCCCACCTTCCCAAGTTCTCTGAGGTGGCCTACTCTCCCTACCACCCACTCTCCCTTCTTCTAAACCATCCAATGCCTAACCAGAGGCAGACCACCCCAGTGGAAGTGGGGCAGGGGTTTCTTCCCTCAGTCCCATGTTTGGGGAGGGGGTGTTGGGGGTGCTGAATTAATTGTTAATTTATTGGGGAATGGGTATTTTCTCTCATGGCGTGAGGCAGGGTTTTGTACCAAACCATGATATTTATTCCGTGGTGGGTTGGAAGAGTACAGTTCCCCAGCTCTGGGGCCAACCCTAATCCTAACCCCAGCAAGGCGGCTAACCCCTGGGATACAAAGCGGAGATTGGTCCGCCGCTGGGAACGGTGCTCTGGTACAGAGGTCGGGGTGGGGGGAGGGAAGCGGTGGTGTCGGGGTGGGGAATGGGTCCTCCCTGCTTCCGCTCAGCACGCCATTACGGGGAGGTTGGGGTGGAGAAATGCAAGGGTCCCCGGGAGCATCACTTTCCCGGGTGTTGGGGATCCAACGCTCACTGCACTTGTCTGCATCGTTTAGTAAGCCTGTGTGTGTGTGTGTGTGTGTTCTGGTGCTGTGTGGATATGGGGGTGTGTGCGCGCATAGTTGTCTGCACCCATGCAAGGCTTGGCTACTGTGTGCATGTTCTTTTGTGTGTTTGCATGCTCACCTTAGTTCTGTGAGGGTGCATTCACACGTGTGCTGAACAGCGTGCTCATGTTGGTTTGTATGCCAAGGTTTGAGTAAACTGTGGGGGGTGGGGGGAGGGAGGTTGACTGGACGAGGCCTGGTTAGTACAGTGGGGTGAGATATTTGAAGTGCTGGGGTGCAGTCCCCGTGAGGGAGGGGGGTGCCGTGGGTTACTTTCCTCATTGGGACAGGCACAGCTTACGCTTGGAGCCAGCATGGCCACAGATCGGGGTGCCTGGTGGGCGAGGGGGGCAGAGGAGGGCATTCTGGGAAGGCTAAGGCAGGGTACTCTTTAGTGCCCACTGGAGAGGGGGCTTAATCCTGACTGAAACAGAGAACGGCCCCACCACCTCAGTTTATTTTCAAGGTTTGAGATTCTTTCATTGTCATGTAATAAAACGGGTGTAATGCTACACGAAATTGCCTTTAGTCTGCTAGCGCCCCCCCCCCCCCCCCCTTGCAGTCAGAGAAAGAGGAGCAAAGGAGAGTCCCTTCAGGGACACTGAGTGATCGTGGATTCGCCTCCAGCGTTCCCGCAGCCTCTGCAGCCGCACAGATTTCAGTCCAAAACCATTTGTTGAAAAAAATGACTGGTTTAATTTAGATTCTCAGTGTAGCTTCATATAGAGGGGATAGAACATAAAAAACACTACAGCACAGCCAAGACCCTAGGGCCCACAATGTTGTGCTGACCCATGTAAGCCAACAATCTAATCCTTCGCTACCTCACGCCCATAACCCTCTTTTTTTTCTTGCATTGTCAACAAGAAATTCCCGATTCTACAATGCGCTAGACCTCGTCATTTACCCTGAATCTCCCAGCTGACTTGGTTGGCTTGGCGCTATTACAGTGCCAGTGACTCAGGTTCGAACTTGGCGCTGTCTGCTAGGACATTCTCCCCTGTGACCTGTGTGGTTTTCCTCCGGGTGTTCCGACCACCCTCCAAAAATGTACGGGGTCTGTGGGTTAATTTGGGTGTATTGGGCAGCATGGGTTTAAATGGACGGAATTGGCGTTTACTGAGCTGTAAATAAAATTTTTTTTAAAGTTTGAAAACTGGTTAATTGAAGAGCTGAGTAAGTGTGGAGAGAAATTGACTGTCGACATTTTGAGACTGAGAGGTCTCCCCAGCTGAGATGGGGACTCTCCATTTCTGTGTCCCACACTCCAGCTTCTTGTTTGATGTTTGGGAATGGTGGTCTTCACGGGTCCACTGAAACAGGAAAGGGTCGGTGATTTATCTCTGTGTTCAGGGGCCTCAAAGGAAGAGTGATTGTATTTAAAATTTGGAGATGTGATGCGATAAAGGGGCTTTTCCAGCTGCCCCAAAAACCCCTGTGTGATGAATTAACCAACTAAACACCACCCCCACCGCGCCTTTGGAATGTGGGAAAAAGCCAGGGTGCCTGGGGCAAACCCATGTTATGGGGGGGGGGGGGGTGGAGGGGAGGTGGTGTTGTGCAAGAACCCAGGCCGCCAGCTGCCACGCTAACTAATGCTACGGTAGAATTTTGCACAAAGTCTGAAAGAAAATTCGGTTCAGTTGAAAACCGGGGACTGAAAGCAAGAGGGAAACAAACTTGAAGGATATGGATGCAAGCAAGCAATAGTTCATTTCTAAATATTTCAAGGGTTTCTTTTATTGTCACATAATTATACATTAGAAATGTAATGTACACAATATATTTTAAAGTCTGCCTGATGTAAGGAAAACAGTCATTTTGAGTATTGCCTGGCTCCCCTAACCACGATAGGAGAAAGAGTCCCGTGGATTCGCCTCCAGTGCATCTGTAGCTGCACAGACTCACGTTTGAACCCGAGCTCCAGATCCGAACCTCCGATACGATCAGCCCTGAGGCCCCTTGAGAAGCCCCTTCTTGCCCTCAGACCCTCTTGTATCCCGGCTCTCCGATGCCTGGTTCCCAGGAGCTGGTCTCCTGCAGCCCGTATGGGTCCCCCGACCACAAATAATTTGCGGCCCGTGCAGGTCCCTGAGCCGATGAGCCCCTCGCTGGTCTACTGCTGTAGTCACCTTCCCCGTAGGGTTGTCTCCTCTGTTTCTCCTTCTCAACTTGTTTCTCCCTGTTTCTGCTGCCCCAGAGTCTGCAACCCCTTGTGGTCCGCTGCCCAGCACAGGCACCGCTGTCTTGGCACAGACCCCCCCCACGGTTTCAGGATTTTACTCACAGACACCATCGGCTCCTCTAACAGGCTGTTTGAAGCCTGTATGGTATTAAGACTGGGCAGATGTACCATGTGGAGCTGCACTGTGTCTACGTTTTCCACTCCCCTGGGTCCACACTGGCAGCATCGCCATTTTCTTCAGTTAATATGTGTTCAGGCTCATCATGGCCTTTCTGCATTAAGTCCATTTGACCACATTTGGGCACCTTGCCTATTTAAGTGTCTGTCCAAATTTCTTGAAAAGGTTGCGATTCTATGATTCTACCACTTCCTCTGACATTGCATTCCAGTTAACAACCACTTTCAGTGAAAGACATCCTTTTAAGGCAAAAAATAACAAGAGACCAGGTCAGATAATTCAGCTGAGGGTATTGAGAATAGTAGTTTTAAACCCAAAGAAAGAATTAGGTGAAAGGTCTGTGTCCCCTCCCCCTTTCTAGGGGAAATCCAGAGGGCATAGGGTTAAGATGAGAAAGGGGAAAGACTTAAAAGGAAACTGAACGTAGAACACTGCAGGCCCTTTGGCCCACAATATATCTTTGGTTTGGCTTCGCGGACGAAGATTTATGGAGGGGTAAATGTCCACGTCAGCTGCAGGCTCGTTTGTGGCTGACAAGTCCGATGCGGGACAGGCAGACACGGTTGCAAGGGAAAATTGGTGGGTTGGGGTTGGGTGTTAGGTTTTTCCTCCTTTGTCTTTTGTCAGTGAGGTGGGCTCTACGGTCTTCTTCAAAGGAGGTTGCTGCCCGCCAAACTGTGAGGCGCCAAGATGCACGGTTTGAGGCAGGCACCGAGAGATTTCTTTAGGTAGTCCTTGTACCTCTTCTTTGGTGCACCTCTGACACGATGGCCAGTGGAGAGCTCGCCTTATAACACGATCTTGGGACGGCGATGGTCCTCCATTCTGGAGACGTGACCTACCCAGCGCAGTTGGATCTTCAACAGCGTGGATTCGATGCTGTCGGCCTCTGCCATCTCGAGTACTTCGATGTTAGGGATGAAGTCGCTCCAATGAATGTTGAGGATGGAGCGGAGACAACGCTGGTGGAAGCGTTCTAGGAGCCATAGGTGATGACGGTAGAGGACCCATGATTCGGAGCCGAACAGGAGTGTGGGTATGACAACGGCTCTGTATACGCTTATCTTTGTGAGGTTTTTCAGTTGGTTGTTTTTCCAGACTCTTGTGTAGTCTTCCAAAGGCGCTATTTGCCTTGGCGAGTCTGTTGTCTATCTCGTTGTCGATCCTTGCATCTGATAAAATGGTGCAGCCGAGATAGGTAAACTGGTTGACCGTTTTGAGTTTTGTGTGCCTGATGGAGATGTAGGGGGGCTGGTAGTCATGGTGGGGAGCTGGTTGATGGAGGACCTCAGTTTTCTTCAGGCTGACTTCCAGGCCAAACATTTTGGCAGTTTCCGCAAAACAGGACGTCAAGCGCTGAAGAGCTGGCTCTGAATGGGCAACTAAAGCGGCATCGTCTGCAAAGAGTAGTTCACGGACAAGTTGCTCTTGTGTCTTGGTGTGAGCTTGCAAGTGCCTCAGATTGAAGAGACTGCGGTACCGGATGTAAACAGCATCTTCATTGTTGAGGTCTTTCATGACTTGGTTCAGCATCATGCTGAAGAAGATTGAAAAGAGGGTTGGTGCGAGAACACAGCCTTGCTTCAAGCCATTGTTAATGGAGAAGGGTTCAGAGAGCTCATTGCTGTATCTGACCCGACCTTGTTGGTTTTCGTGCAGTTGGATAACCATGTTGAGGAACTTTGGGTGGCATCCGAGGCGCTCTAGTATTTGCCAAAGCCCTTTCCTGCTCACGGTGTCGAAGGCTTTGGTGAGGTCAACAAAGGTGATGTAGAGTCCTTTGTTTTGTTCTCTGCATTTTTCTTGGAGCTGTCTGAGGGCAAAGACCATGTCAGTAGTTCCCTTGTTTGCGCGAAAGCCACACTGTGATTCTGGGAGAACATTCTCGGCGACACTAGGTATTACTCTATTTAGGAGAATCCTAGCGAAGATTTTGCCTGCAATGGAGAGCAGTGTGATTCCCCTGTAGTTTGAGTACCAAAAAAACCCAAAACCTTCCCTACCTTATAACCCTCTTATATTTTTCTTATATATTTGTGTCTGCCTAAGAGACTCTTAAATGTCCCTATTGTTCCAACCACCACCCCGGCAATGCTTTCCAGGCACCCAATATTCTCTGCGTAAAAAAAAAAAACCATTTCCCCTAAGCTTCCCTCCCTTCACTTTGTACAGACGTCCTCTGAGAAACAGACGCTAGATATCCATCCTATTGATGTCTCACAAAATCGTGTAGTCCTCTATCGTCTGCTCTCATTCTTCTACAGTTCAAAGAGAAAAGTCCCAGCTTTGCTCATCTTGCCTCAAAAGACATGTTCTCCAATCCAGGCCACATCCTGGTAAACCTCTCCATAGTTTTCACATCCTTCCTGTAATGAAGTGACCAGAACACAATATTTTGATTGGTTTCACCAGAGATTTATGGAGTTGCAACATTACTTCATGACTCCTGAACTCAATCCCTCGAATAATGAAGGCCAGCATATGCCATACACCTTCTTAACCATCCTATCAACCTTGAGAGATCCATGGATTTTGACCCCATGCTCCCTCTGTTCTTCCACACTGTTGTATCCTACTATTAGCTATTTACTCTGCCTTCAAGGGGCAGAGGGTGGTGGGGATGCGGAACGAGTTGGGGTGATAAGGCAGGAAAGAACACTGAGCCTTGTTGGTGGGATATACAGTTCTGTGACTCCATTGCAGCAGTGCCAAGCCTGAAGGGAATTTGGCCGATGGCTGGGACATTGGGGGTGGGGCAGACAGGTGGGAATTGCAGAAGGAATCTGAAAAAAAATGATCAGAGAGTCACACGCCATGGAAACAGGCCCTTCAGCCCAACTTATGTCAGGTTTTGGATCTGGAGCTTGGGTTGGCAATGGATCAAAGTCTGGCTGCGGGAATGCTGGAGACGAATCCATGGATGCTCTTTAAAGGGGCTCTCTCTTGCTTCTCTTTCTCTCTTAAGGAAGGGGTACCAGGCAACACTAATGGCGACTCTTACGTCAGACAAAACTTAAATTATGACATGTGACATTATTATGTGACAATAAAATAAACTTTGGCCATGCCAACTAAAATGCAACCTCCCCCCCCCCCCCCCCCCCACACACGCACACACACACACACTTGGTCCCACCTGTCTGAGCCTGTCCCTTACACCTCTAACCCCATATGATCCGTGAATCTGTCCAAATGCCTGTGCCCTCCCACTCCACTTCTCCCACTTGCCTGAGTCGTACCCCTCTAAATCCATTCTATCTGTACATCTATCCAATTTTCTTAAACATTGGAACAGCACCTGCCTCAACCACAGCCTCTGTTTGAAAAGATGTGCCCCTCAGGTTCCTGTTGCATCTTTCCACCTCTCTGGTTACCCATTTTCCCCTGGGCAAAATATTCACCCATTCTATCCCTGTGCACTTCTGTGAGATCATCCATCCTCCTATCCTTCAAGGAATTAAGCCTCCAGCCTGCTTAACCTCCCATCCCCCCACTCCGAGCCCTGACAATATCTTCTTTGCACCTTTACCTGCTTTGACATCGTTCCCGCAGTGCAGTGACTGCAAATGGGGTATTCAGAGTTCGCGTGCATCCCTTCCAGGCTAAGTCAAGTGAAAATATACTGGGGAAGAATAAGGGTAATGCGTTTTTGTATCCGTGTGGACATAATTTTGGTTTTGAAGACTTCATGTGAGACTATTTGAAATAATTGAGGAGTACAGCATGAAGGAATGGCTAGGTTCCAAGATTCATAAGAACATAAGAAGCAGGTGTCAGCCATCCGGCCCTGCTCTGCCATTCAATGAGATCATGGCTGATCTGATGATAGGCTCCTCTCCACTGACCTGCCTTTTCCCCATGTCCCTAAATTCTTACTATTGAACCTTGTCTTATTTACTGAGGTCGCCTCCTCTGCTTCAATGGGCAGTGAATTCCACAGATTCATCGCCTTCTGGGAAAAGCATCTCTGTCCTAAATCTACTCCCCTGGATCATGAGGTGATTCCCCCCTCATTCTGGTCTCCCTCATCCATGAAAACAACTGACTGACCTCTATCTTATGCCTTTCATAACTTTATTCATTTGTATAAGATCCCCGCTCATTCTTCTAAATTCAAGTGAGTAAAGTCCCAGACATCTCACTCTCTCGTAGGCCAACCCCCTCATCACTGGAAACAACCTGGTGAACCTCTGCACCGCCTCCAAAGCCAGTACATCCTTCCTCAAGTATGGAGACCAGAACTGCACACAGTACTCCGGTTGCAGCCTCACCAAGACCTTGTTCCTTTTTTTTTTAATTGTCATGTAATAACATATAAAATATAATATACATGATATGCTTCAGCTTTTGACTGCCAAAGGCTAAGAAAGACTTGCCATGAGCATTGCCCGGTGCCCCTTACAGCAAAAGAGAAAGAAGCAAAACAAAGTCCCTTCTGAGATGTTGAGTGTCCATGGATTCACCTCCAGTACACCTGCTGCCTCACAGGCTCCAGTTCAAACCATCGGCAGCCCAAGCACCAGATCCAAACCTGATACGGTCAGGAAGACTTCAGCATCCGAAGCGCCTTTGGGAGCCCTTTCTTGTGCTCAACATCCTCTTGAATATTGGTTTCCATGAAACAGTCTCCAGCAGCCCGCAGCCTGGTGTGGGTCCTTTGACATCGTCGCCAACATAAGTACTGGCGAAAATAATGGGACTGAAAGTGTATGCAGGCAGCACCTGCGTTTTTATTTGGAGGAGGAGGGATGAGGTTTGAAGGAGGTTCCTATGGAGGTGTGGTCATTTTCCACAACCTATAGCTCCTGAATGCTTCCCCACAGATTAGAAGGCAGATGTGAACTCACTGTGAATGGAGGAAGAGCAAAGGGGAATAATAGTGGCAATGGGTGAAATGCTGGGATCTATTATTAGTGATTACTGTGTCAGAGAGAGAGGGAAGGAGGGTTTGTTACATTTGTGATGTGTGTTTCTGTGTAGTTTGTGTATGTCTGTGTAGTGTGTGTAAACTGTTTATGTGTAACGTGTGCATGTTTTTTAAATGTGTGCAACATATGTCTGGGCATGTGTGTAACGTGTGTTTGCATGTGTATAACATGCATCTGTGTAATATGTGTGCCTGTGTATGTGTGTACGTGTGTGTGTCTGTATGTGCATGTGTGTAACATGTGTCTGTGTTTCCATGACCTTGGATCATCCAAGGTGTTTGCTCTGCTTCTTGAACCAATAAATTATGGCTGGCCCCCATTCCTCCCCTCCCACCCTCCCCAAAGGGATTTCTTGGTCATTTTCATTTTTTTTTAGAAACAATGATCTGAAAGGGCCAAGGGACAAAAAAAAGTAAAGATCGCCATTGTAGCTTTAGCAATTGCTGTCTGCTTCTCTACTGCTTTCCTCCATTTTCTTTTAGGTGCATTGTGTCAACGTAGTTAATTATTCAGCAGGAGTACAGGCCCTTCGGGCCAACTCACCCCTGCCGACCAACCTCCCTCTCGGCACTCTTGGCTGCCCTGCAAGGAGGCTTAATTTCAGTTTGCTTGGTTAAACTGTTACCAGCATGTACATGTTGACGGGATGGAGGAAGAGGAGAGATTTCAGTGTTTTGGTGAGTGGTAGAGTTCTTGGTTATATAGATATGAGAGTGAGCTTCACGCTGAACACAGACTTTACATTTGCCAGAGTTGTTTCAGGCAGAGGGAGTCATTCAAGTTTTCTGACAGGCCTCTGCGTACTATACATGTGTGCCTACATTAATTAATGCTGACCTGCCCAAGGTTTACAGAGGGACATACAAACTGCTTAGCTAGTTTTATTGTAGTTGAGCCACTAGCAGGACAAGGAGGGAATTATTACGACCCTACTCTTTTCTGCTGTGCCTTGAGACAGTTTAGACCAGTCATTCTCGGCCTGTTTTTGGCTACAGGCCCCCTGAGGACTCTGTTCAAGGTTTATGGAGCCCCTTTCCTTGGGAAACAGTCAAGTTTTGGTTTCTCGCATACTTATCTCAAGATTCAGTATTCTTTTACTGTCATGTAATAAAACAGATGTAATGTTACACAAAATTGTGTTAAGTCTACCTTAATGCAAACAAAGATTCATTATCAGCAGAATTGCCCGGCGCCCCTTACTGTCAAAGAAAGAGAAGCCAAAGAGAGTCTCTATAGAGACATTGAGTGACTGTGGATTTGCCTCCAGCGCTCCCGCAGCCTCTGCAGTCACAGACTTCAGC
The DNA here is from genome assembly GCF_036971445.1 of Narcine bancroftii. Taxonomy (NCBI): domain Eukaryota; kingdom Metazoa; phylum Chordata; class Chondrichthyes; order Torpediniformes; family Narcinidae; genus Narcine; species Narcine bancroftii. The sequence goes on from NC_091471.1 coordinate 326,735,926, forward strand.
TCGATCCATTGGCCACCCAAACTCCAGATCCGAACCTCCGATGCAGTCAGGAAGCCTTCAGCACCCAAGACCCCACAGGAGCCCATCCTGCCCTCGGCGCTCTCTTGCATCCTGGTTCCAATGCCTGGTGACCCTTCAGTCAGTCTCCACCCTGGCTCCAACAGTCTGCAGCCTGGTGTGAGTCCTTTGACCACGTCACCAGCAGCCCGCAGCCTGTGTGGAAGCTCACTTTGAGTCGCCTATCAACTACATTTAAAAAAACTTTTAAAATATCTGTTATGTGAAGTGTCCTGCATCCCTTGAACCTTTTCCTGCCCATGTACCCATCCAAGTACATAGTTGTACCTGCCTCCACCACTTGTCTGACAGCTCATTCTACACCCCCTCCACTCCCTGTGTGGAAATAAATTTAGATGTACTGCATGGTAACAGCCCTTCCTGTCCATGAGCCTGTGCCACCCATATACCCCAATTAACATACAGGCCCCATACAATTTGGAGGGTGGGAGGAAACAGACACAGGGAGAACATACAAACTCCATATGGTTCGACCCAGGTAACTGGCACTGTAACAGCATCGCACTGCTACATTAACCATGCTGCCCTACCTCTCGGGGTCTCTTGGAAATCTCTCCTCCCCTCCCCCATCACCTTAAACCTCTACCCTCTGGGCTCCACTTCCCTGGGAGGAAATGATGGTGACTGCCCACTTTATCTGTGCCCCTCATGATTTTATAAACCTTGAAGGTCCCCTACCTCCCTATCCAGCATCTCCTTGTAACCTGAGCTCCCTCCAATCCTCGTGAATCTTTCCTGCACCCTTTCAGCTTGAAGACATCCTTCCTATAGCTAGGTGACCGCACCGTCACCCATTTAAATCTATGCCTTCCAGTTTTCGACTTACTTTGCTTGGGCAATAAAAAAAGAGTCTATGATCGCCTTGCCAGTTTCTAAACTTTGGCAGTAGACGCCTAATTGCCCCGATCTTCGTATGTTGGGTATCAGTCTGGAGAACCTTCTCTCAATTGTTTGCAGTGAGGAGGAGGAAACTCTGACATTTGGTGGTATTGGTGGGTGGTGGAAAGCCAAGCTCACTCACCTTGAGGGGGAGGGGGGTGGCTAGTTTCCTGGGGAAAATGGTGGTTCCTGCAGGAAAGAGCAGAGGGATTTCTACTGAGGTCAGCCACCTGGGATCAGAGTGTAGGGTGCTTGGTGTCAACTATTAAATAGTACTCCAAATGTGTGGGAAGGTAAGGTGAGCTGGCTTGTTTTCTTTGAAAGTGAGGGGAGGTTCCAGCAAGGGGTGGGGGAGGGGTGCGGGGGGGTTGTAAAAGTGCGAGAGGCCTGAGCAGGGTGAAACACAAAAGTCTGCAGATGCTGTGATTGTAATAAAAGTACAGAAATGCTGGAGGATCTCAGCAGGTCTCACAGTGTCCATAGGAGGTAAAGATATGTAACCGATGTTTCAAGCCAGAGCCCTTCATCAAGGGCTTCAGGGTGAACAGAAAGCATCATTTCTCGTGTGCGAGCTGAGGGGGATCTGTTTTCACTCAATTTAAATTTTTTAAAAATTAGACATACAGCACGGTAACAGGTCATTTTGGCCTGCGAGCCCGTGCCGCCCAATTAAACTACAACCCCTGATACGTTTTGAATGGTGGGAGGAAAACAGAGCCCCTGGGGAAAACCCATGCAGACATAGGGAGAACATACCCAACACCTTGCAGACAGGGTGAGATTCGAACCCTAGTTTCAAACGCTGATGCTGTTACAGCAATGCACTAACTGCTACGCCAACTGTGCCACCCCAATGGGTTTCAGGATTCTCGTGCCCGCTGATGGAAGAGTGGCGGAAGCCTGTACACAAGAACAATATACAGCTGCACCATAATTCTTGTTGCAGCTACACAGGTATGCAAGATATAGAACCATAGACAGCACAGAAAGAGAGGCTCATCAGACCTCATCCATGCCGAACTATCCAACCGGATGGCATTAACTGACTTCTCCTGTTTCTGTTAACCCCTCACCCCATCTATCCCAAAATCCTTTCCTCCAACTCTTTCTCTCTTCCCTTTTCCCTCTGCTTATACAGAGCCAAAAACAAATCCCCCTCCCCAATCAATTCTCACCTTCCCTCTCTCCAGTCATCATATCCACCAACATCTTTTGTCTGTTGGTCTGTGCTTCTTCACCCCCCACCTCACCCCACCCCATCCTTCCTTTTTCACCAGTATTTTAATGCAGACATCTATTTTTCACTCTTGATAAAGGGCTCAGGCCCGAAAGATCAGTTACACATCTTCACCTGTGGACACTGCACAATTGGCTGAGCTCCTCCAGCATTTCTGTGTCTTTACTACAATCTCTACTCACTTTTGTGTTTAACTCCTCGTGCCGAACTATTACCTCTGCCTGGTCCCAATGAGCTTCACCTGGACCTTCCCATCCATGTTTCCTCTTAAATGCCAAGTACAACAAACTGCCTGAAGAAAATGTAGGGGTGGGAAGCAGGAACCCCTAATCCCTCCTCTCTACTTGGAGCCCTCAAATGTCTGACAGCCCTCTGATCCTTTCAGTCTGTGCTGAACTATTTTTTTGCCTAGTCCCACTGACTTGCACCTGGACCATATCCCTCCAATCCAAGTACCTGCACAAACTTTTCTTAAATGTCAAAATTGAGCCCACATTCTTGTTCCATGCTCCCACCACTCTGTGTGAAGTAGATCCGGCCAAACTCAGTGGGAAAAGCCTGTTTGTATTTATGTAGACCAATCATTAATTGGACACTTTTATCAAATACCCCTCCCCCCCCCCCAAACTCCCAACACTCCTGGGAATAAAGTCCTAACCTGCTTAACCTTTTCCTGTAAATCAGTTTCTCAAGTCCTGGCAACATCCAAATAGGATGCCCTCTTTCTATCTTATTGAAATCTTTCCTGTAGTTAGTTGATCAAAACTGCACACAATTCTCCCAATTTGGCCTCTTGTACAACTTCACCCCACATCCCAACTCCTATACTCAATGGTTCAAAGTAGTAAGCCATGTTTCAGTAGGTGTAAACAGATTTTTGGAACTCCGGGAGTAGTTTGGGGTTAGAGCTAGGGTGGTAAGAGGAGGTATGAGGGTACAAATTGTTCTTGAACTTCGAGGTGCCTCACCTGAAGAGAGCAAGGAGAAGAGATTGTGACCTGGGAGATGGGAATCCTTGACGAAGAGAAGGAAACACTGGCAGTACAGTGCTGTGCAATAGGATTTGCCTGGATGGTATCGTTTCTGCCCAGGAATAGACCGCTGCCACCTCTCCCTTTGCTGCTGGTTGTTCTCCCCTGTCTTGTTGAGTGCAAACGCTTTCCACCCTACCCGACTTTCCAAGCTGGAGCCAACTGTCCCAAGAGTCCTGCAGCAGGGAAAGCCATCTTAAATGCCTGTATTGTACCACCCTTCACCATCACCCTTGGCAAGGCATTCCAGGCACCCACCACTCTCTGCGTAAAAAACCTTACCCCTGACATCTCCTCTAAACTTTTCTCCCTTCACTTTACAGAAATGTCTCCTGGTGTTTGCTATTCCTGCCTTGGAAAAAAGGTACTGACTGTCCACCTATCTATGCCTCTCAGAATCTTGCAGACCTTTATTAAGTCACCTCTCATCCTTTTTTGCTCCAGAGAAAAGTCTCAGCTCTGCTCACCTCTTCTCCTAAGAGACATTTTCCAATCCAGGCAACATCCTGGTCAATCTCTACACCCTCTTCACAGCTTCCACATCCTTCCTGTAATGAGTGACCAGAACTGAACACAATCCTCCAAGTGGGGTCTCACCAGAGATTTGTAGAGCTGCAACATTGCCTCACGACTCCGGAACTCTATTAATGAACCCCACTGTTCAAAAGGCCTTCTAAACTGTCCCACCAAGTCACCTTTATCATTCATACCATGTTCGCATGCAAAACAATGTCTTGTAGTGTGACAGGGTGAGAAAAGGCTTTGACATAAGTGCTATGGCTCCCAGAAGGGCTCAATTTAAAAAAAAATTATTTTTCACATTGTGAACCATATCAACCAAAATATATACAAGCGTTTCTCATTAAATATACACAGTGGCATTTTCTCTCCCTTTTTTCCCCCCTACCTTCCCTCCCCACTTCCAAATAAACACAGTGGCGTTTTCTCCCACCCCCCCTCCAAAACCAATAAACATTCAACATATACAATACAATAAAACCATTAAACAATGTCAACACACAATGAAAATAAACAAGAAAAATGTGTTTTTACACAGTGGATCAAGTCATTTTGTCTTCTTATCATTTTAAGGGGGTGGCGGTCCGAGGCAACCCCACTCTGTTATATTCCATGTATGATTCCCAAATTTGTTCAAATAACGTGACTTTATTTTTTAAATTATGTTATTTTTTCCAATAGAATACATTTATTCATTTCTTTTTTAATTTTTTTTTAAATTTTTCACACTATGAACCATATTAACCAAAATACACACAAACATTTCCCTCTTGAGGAGGAGTCACGTGATGGAGTAGTGGCCGGACGGTGAACTCCAGCCCTCTCCAGAAAAGTCGGGAAAAACAAGAGAAAATACAAAGGCACAGAAATACAAGTTAAAGAAAAGTGAGTATAAAGGTGGAAAGAAGATGGAGACAAAAGGAGAAAAATCAAAATCAACGGAAAGAAGAGAGGAAGAGAAGACAACGGAGGAAAAAGGTGAAGGCCTTACCTGTCCGAAGAGGCCCGCTGTGGAGAGAAGACCCCACTACCTCAGGTCGGTAGAAAGAGAACTACAACAATGGCTCACAGAGCCGAGTAAAAGTGCGCAACCGCGCATGCGCGAGGAGTCGCGCATGCGCGATGCGCATACAAAAAAACACACCGACGGGAGGGGGGACCAGCTGGGGAGTCGATCTCCACAGCCGGCAACGACAGCTGCAGAACACCTGCAGCAAGAAGAGACCACAGAAGACAATAGAAACAAGAAAGAAGAGGAGGAAAGGGCAGCAAAGAAACAACAGATGGTCAACCTAGAGGAAGAAGAAGAGGAAGAGGAAGAGTACAGGGAAATAGAAGAAGAAAAGATAGGCAAGGTAAAGGAGGTACTTGCTCTTGTTAGAGGATACATGGAGTCATTTAAAGAATGGCAAACACAGGAATTCAATGATTTAAGAAGAAGAATAAACAACACAGAAAAGAAAATAAATAAAATGGATATGACCTTAACAGAAATGGGGAAAAAAATGGACAAGATGGAAGAACGGGCAATAGCAGCAGAAATGGAGGTAGAAGACTTAAAAAAGAAATTGGAGGAATCTAATAAAAAAACTAAAGAGACACAAGAATTACTAGCCCAAAAAATAGATATAATGGAAAATTATAACAGAAGAAATAACATAAAGATAGTGGGCCTTAAGGAAGATGTAGAAGGCAAGAATATGAGGGAGTTTATAAAAGAATGGATCCCTAAGGCCCTAGGATGTCCAGAACTACAGCAAGAAATGGAAATAGAAAGAGCACATAGAGCATTGGCCCCTAAACCACAACCACAACAAAAACCAAGATCTATTGTAGTAAAATTCCTAAGATATACTACAAGAGAAAAGGTGCTGGAGAAGACAATGGAAAAAGTAAGAGAGGGCAACAAACCACTGGAGTATAAAGGGCAAAAAATCTTCATTTATCCAGATATAAGCTTTGAACTCCTAAAGAAGAGAAAAGAGTTCAATGCAGCAAAAGCGATTTTATGGAAGAAAGGATATAAATTTACACTGAAGCATCCTGCGGTATTGAAAATATTTATTCCAGGACAACAAAACAGACTATTCTCGGATCCAGAAGAAGCACGAAAATTTGCAGAACAATTACAAAAATAGACTGAGGGATGAAGACGGGTAATGAGAGCAAAAATTATCACGATTGATATGTATGTGGGTAAAGACAAAAATAGACTGAGGGATGAAGACGGGTAAGGAGGGTAAAAATGACCACGATTGATATGTATGCGGGTAAAGAGGTATAAGAGTGAATAGAGACAACGGGCATATGTGAAAGTATCTGTAATTAGAGGAAAACATAGAAAGTATAGACAAGAATTAATAAGGGAAGGTAATGGAATAGAGAGAATAAGGAGGGAACTAAAAGAGTGACCTTTGTGACATATAAAAAACGAAATCTTTTCTGGGGGGGGCTGGGTGGGGGGAAAAGAGCGGTCACTGCAAAATCAGTTGACGCTTGCGAGTGGATTCGCAAATCCAAATGGAGAGGGGAGATGTGGTTGTCCGACAAGGGATAAAGGGCAACTCAGGAGGGGAAGGGGAGATTGGGGATAAAGAAGATAGAAATAGGAGAATAAGGAAAATGTTGGATGTTGTAGGAATGTTGTCTGGTAAAGAGTTGAAAATAAGAAAACAGAAATGGAAAAGGAGGAAAGGTAATGATGGAAAAACGGAAAGAGAAGATAAACAAAATATAAAATGGCTACGCTGAACTATATGACTCTAAATATTAATGGAATACATAACCAAATTAAAAGGAAGAAACTACTAAATTTACTGAAAAAGGAAAAAATAGATATAGCATTTGTCCAAGAAACACATTTAACTGAATTGGAGCACAAGAAATTAAAGAGAGATTGGGTAGGACATGTAACAGCAGCATCGTATAATTCAAAAGCAAGAGGAGTGGCTATATTAATTAGCAAAAATGTGCCATTTAAAATAGAAGAGGAAATAATAGATCCAGCAGGGAGATATGTTATGATAAAATGTCAGATATATTCAGAGCTTTGGAATCTACTTAATATATATTCACCTAACGAAGAAGATCAAAAGTTTATGCAAGATATCTTTTTGAAGGTAGCTAATACGCAAGGGAACATACTAATAGGAGGGGATTTCAATCTGAATTTGGATCCAAATATGGATAAAACGGGGAAAAAAATTAACAGGAAGAACAAAGTAACCAAATTTATAATTAAATCAATGCAAGAAATGAAACTTGTGGACATATGGAGGAAACAAAACCCAAAAGAAAAGGAATACTCATACTACTCGACTAGACATAAAACATACTCAAGGATAGACCTATTCCTGTTATCAGCCCACATACAAGGGAGAGTTAGGAAAACGGAATATAAAGCTAGACTATTATCGGACCACTCACCCCTGTTATTGGCAATAGAGCTAGAAGACATCCCTCCAAGAATGTATAGATGGAGATTAAACCCCATGCTACTTAAAAGACAGGATTTTAGAGAATTTATTGAAAAACAATTAAAAATGTACTTTGAAGTAAATACGGAATCAGTGGAAGATAAGTTTATACTATGGGACGCAATGAAAGCATTCATTAGAGGGCAAATAATAAGTTATGCAACCAAGATGAAGAAGGACTATAATCAGGAAACAGAGCAGTTGGAAAGGGAAATAATAAACATAGAAAAAAAATTAGCAATAAAGGAAGATACAACCAAAAGAAGAGAATTGGCGGATAAAAAAATAAAATATGAAACATTACAAACATATAAGGTGGAGAAGAATATAATGAAGACAAAACAGAAATATTATGAACTAGGGGAAAAAACACACAAAATCCTAGCATGGCAGCTTAAGACAGAGCAAACTAAGAAAATGGTATTGGCAACAAGGAAAAAAGACAAACAAATTACATATAATCCAAAAGAAATTAAGGAAAACTTCAGAGAATTCTATGAACAATTATACCGAACCGAAAACGAAGGGAAAGAAGGGAAAATAGATGAATTTTTGACTAAAATTGAACTACCAAAACTACAAATAGAGGAACAAAATAAATTAACAGAACCATTTGGAACAGTAGAAATACAAGAGATAATAAAAAATTTACCAAATAATAAGACACCAGGAGAGGATGGACTCCCAATAGAATTCTACAAAACATTTAAAGACCTAATAATACCGCCCCTCCTGGATGTAATCAACCAGATTGATGAGACACAAAACTTACCAGATTCATGTAAAACAGCAATAATTACAGTGATACTAAAACAAGGGAAAGATCCACTCTCACCAGCGTCATATAGACCAATATCTTTGCTAAACACAGATTATAAGATAATAGCTAAACTATTAGCGAACAGATTAGCAGAACAGGTACCGAAAATGGTAAATTTAGACCAAACTGGATTTATCAAAAAAAGACGCACAACAGACAATATTTGTAAATTTATTAACTTAATTCATGCAGTAGAAGGAAATAAAGCACCGGCAGTAGCAGTTGCTTTAGACGCAGAGAAGGCCTTCGACAGAGTAGAATGGAATTACTTGTTCAAAGTATTGCAAAAATTCAGTTTACCGGAGAAGTATATTAATTGGATTAAAGCATTATATAAGGGACCGTTAGCGAAAGTGACAGTAAATGGACATGTATCAAAGCAATTTAACTTAAGCAGGTCAACGCGGCAGGGATGCCCACTATCACCATTATTGTTTGCGCTAGCTATAGAACCACTAGCAGAATCGATAAGAAGAGATAATAATATAAAAGGAATAAAAATAAAAGACAGGGAATATAAAATCAGTCTGTTTGCGGATGATGTGATAGTGTACTTAACAGAACCAGAACTATCAATAAAAGAACTATATAAGAAATTGAAGGAATATGGAGAAGTGTCGGGATACAAGATAAACGTAAATAAAAGTGAAGCAATGCCTATGAATAACGCGGATTTCTCAAAATTTAAGGAGGAATCCCCATTCAGATGGCAAACGCAGGCAATAAGATACCTAGGTGTGCAAATAAACAAAAATCTAGGCCAATTATATAAACTCAATTACAATCCACTAATGAAAAAATTACAGGACGATTTAGAGCATTGGAAAGAGCTACCACTAACACTGATAGGAAGGATAAACTGTATTAAAATGAACATTTTTCCAAGGATACTATACTTATTTCAGGCATTGCCAATACAACTGACAGAAAAATTCTTCAAAGAGTTAAAGAAAATAATAAGGAGATTTTTATGGAGAGGGGGGAAACCGAGGATAGCACTAGACAAATTAACAGAATGGTATAAACAAGGAGGCTTACAATTGCCAAACTTCAAAAATTATTATAGAGCCGCACAATTAAGGTACCTATCAGATTTTTATCAAACAAGGGAAAAACCAGACTGGACGAGACTAGAATTAGATAAAATAGGGGAAAAGATACCTGAACACATATTATATAAATGGGACGAAAAATTGGTACAACATAGAACTTCTCCAGTATTACACCATCTCCTCAATATATGGAAGAAGATTCATGTAGAAAGAAATAAAATAAATTACCAAATACCAAAACTAATATTGACGCAAAATAAGCTACTCCCTTTTACAATAGACAACCTTGCCTTTAGAAAATGGGAAAAAAAAGGGATTAAAAGAATAGAAAATTGTTTTTCAGGAAGTAGATTCTTATCCTTTGAACAAATGAGAGATAAGTACAATATAACGGGAGATACAGCGCTGGCATATTACCAACTGAGATCCTACTTGAAAGATAAATTAGGAAGCAACTTGAGTTTACCAGAGGGAAGTAACCTTGAATATGTGATTACAGATACAATGTTAATCAAAAGATTTATAAAAAATATGTATATTAAACTGCAAGAAAAGGAAAATGAGGAAACAAATGGTAAAACTAAACAAAAATGGGAACAAGATTTAAATATAAAGATAAAAAAGGAAACATGGGAGAAGTTATGCTCTGGAACGATGAGAAATACAATAAATACGAGGCTGCGTATGATACAATATAATTGGTTACACAGACTATACATTACACCGCAAAAGTTAAATAAATGGGACCCAACAGTATCTGATAGATGTTTTCGATGTAAAAAAGAAAGGGGAACAACAATTCATGCAATCTGGACATGTGAGAGAGTAGAAAAATTTTGGGATGATCTCAATCAGATATTAAATAAAATAACAGAAAACAATATACCAAAGAATCCAGAGATCTTTCTCCTAAGTAACATAAAAAATAAAGAATTTGGAATTGACTTGGAGGATGCACAAAAAAGATTTGTTAAGATAGCCCTAGCTGTAGCAAAAAAATGTATTATGTCAACCTGGAAATTGGAAGATAATTTGAAAATACAACAATGGTATATAGAAATGAATAAATGTATTCCATTAGAAAAAATAACATATAGTTTAAGAAATAATATTGAAATATTCGAACAAGTATGGGAGCCTTACATTAAATACAATAGCGAAAACCTACCGGGAACAAACATTACCTAAGTTGATGGAAGGAGAAGAGAAGAAAAAAATGGACTCAGTAGAATTTCTGGTGTATTTTTGTTGAATGACAACATTGTCTAACTGAATTAATGCAACCTAGATTGTATAACTAAAATGGATGAGAGGGGGGAGGGATGGGGGGGTGGCTTGGGAGGAGGGAGGGGGGGAGGGAGAAAAAGTCACTGTAAATGTGTGGAAAAGAAAAAGTGTATATCATGGCTATTGTGATTTATGGTGTGAAAAATAAAAAAATTTAAAAAAAAAAAAAACAAAAAAAAAACATTTCCCTCTTGAATATACAGTGTCACTTTTTCCCCTTTCTCCCCCCTCTCTTCCCAGCCCCCTCCCTACCCACTAGATGTTCAACATAATCAATACAATAAACCCATTAAACAATGTCATCACACAATGAAAATAAACAAGAAAATTGTATCATCTACTTTTACACACTGGGTCAGTTCATTTCATCTTCTTTTCATTCTGTCATTTTAGGGGGTGGAGGTCCGATGCAAGCCCTCTCTGTTGCGTTCCATGTACGGTTCCAAAATTTGTTTGAATACTGTGATGTTATTTTTTAAATTATGTGTTATTTTTTCCAATGGAATACATTTATTAATTTCCAACATTGCCATATTCTCAGGCTCTCTTCCGATTTCTAAGTTGACATTATACATTTTTTTGCTACTACTTAGGCTATCATAATAAATCTTTTTTGCACTTTATCCAATTTAAGGCCTAATTCCTTACTTCTTATATTACTTAGAAGAAAGATCTCTGGATTTTTTGGTATGTTATTTTTTGTGATTTTATTTAATATCTGATTTAGATCTTCCCAAAACATTTTAACTTTCTCACATACCCAAATTGCATGTACTGTTGTTCCCATTTCCTTCTTACAGCAAAAACATCTATCTGATAATGTTGGATCCCATTTTTTTTAACTTTTGGGGCATGATATATAACCTGTGTAACCAATTATACTGTATCATGTGTAAACTTGGGTTTATTATTGTAATGCGCGTCGAAAGAACCAAAGTCTTGTTTATCCAAACCAAGGCTTTTATTAATTAAAAGACTGGAGCATATCACAAGTAGGTCGAACAGTCCAGAATGACCTGGTCTAGCTAGGAGCAATCCTTTAAGATCTGCCAGTAGGTGTGGCTACACTCTCAGCCAATCACAGTCATATACACATTGGTGATAGAATCTGTACATCACAATTATATTCTTCATAGTTCCAGAACATAACTTTTCCCATGCTTCATTTTTTATCTTTATGTTTAAATCCTTTTCCCACTTTTGTTTGGGTTTAAAGCTTATTTCATCCTTTTCCTTATTGCAGCTTAATGTACATGTTCGTTATAAATCTTTTAATTATCATGGTGTCTGTAATCATATATTCAAAGCTGCTTCCTTCTGGTAACCTCAGTCTGTTTCCCAATTTATCCTTTAAATAAGCTTTCAATTGATGATATGCAAACTGTATTGTGAGTTATTCCATATTTGTACTTCAACCGTTCAAATGTTAATAAATTATTTCCTGAAAAGCAATTTTCTATTCTCTTGATTCCTTTTCTCTCCCATTCTCTAAAGGAAAGGTTATCTATTGTAAAAGTGATCAGCGGATTTTGCATCAATAGTAATTTTGGTATTTGGAAATTTGTTTTTTTCCTATCTAAGTGAAACTTCTTCCATATATTTTTTTTAATTTTTTTTATTTTTCACACTATAAACCACATTGATCAAGATACATACATTTTTCTTTTCAAATATATACAGTGTCGTTTTCTCCCCCCCCCCTTCCCATCCCACCCTCCCTACCTCCCCTCCCATTCATTTAAAGTACAGAATCTAAGATACATTAAACCCGTCAAACAATGTTGTCACTCAATAAAAATAAACAAGAAATTCCACTGAGTCAATTCTTTTAATTTCCTTCTCCTTCTGTCATTTTAAGTGGTAGATGTCCCCGATAGGTTTTCTCTATTGTGCTTCATGTATGGTTCCCATATTTGTTCAAATATTGTAATATTATTTCTTAAATTATATGTTATTTTTTTCTAATGGAATACATTTATTCATTTCTATATACCATTGTTGTATTCTCAAGTTATCTTCTAATTTCCAGGCTGACATAATACATTTTTTTGTTACGGCTAGGGCTATCCTAACAAATCTTTTTTGTGCACCATCCAAATCAAGTCCAAATTCTTTGTTTTTTATGTTACTTAGGAGGGAGATCTCTGGGTTTTTTGGTATATTGCTTTCTGTGATTTTATTTAATATCTGGTTTAGATCTTCCCAAAATTTTTTCACTTTCTCACACGTCCAGATTGCATGAATTGTTGTTCCCATTTCTTTTTTACAATGAAAACATCTGTCAGATACTGTTGGGTCCCATTTATTTAACTTTTGAGGTGTAACGTATAGCCTGTGTATCCAGTTATATTGTATCATACGTAACCTCGTATTTATTGTATTTCTCATAGTTCCTGAGCATAACTTCTCCCATGTTTCCTTCTTTATCTTTATGTTTAGATATTGTTCCCATTTTTGTTTAGTTTTACCATTTGTTTCCTCATTCTCCTTTTCTTGTAGTTTAATATACATGTTTGTTATAAATTTTTTGATTATCATTGTGTCTGTAATCACATATTCAAAATTACTTCCCTCTGGTAACCTCAGACTGCTTCCCAATTTGTCCTTCAAGTAGGATTTCAGTTGGTAGTATGCCAACACTGTATCGTGAGTTATATTATATTTATCCTTCATTTGTTCAAAGGATAGTAATTTATTTCCTGAAAAGCAATTTTCTATTCTTTTCATCCCTTTTTTCTCCCATTCTCTAAAGGAAAGGTTATCTATTGTAAAAGGGATTAGCTGATTTTGCGTCAGTATTAGTTTTGGTAATTGGTAATTTGTTTTACTCCTTTCTACATGAATCTTCTTCCAAATATTGAGCACATGATGTAATACTGGAGAATTCCTACGTTGTACCAATTTTTCATCCTATTTATATAATATATGTTCAGGTATCTTCTCCCCTATTTTATGTAGTTCTAATCTAGTCCAATCTGGCTTTTCCCTTGTTTGATAAAAATCTGATAGGTATCTTAATTGTGCGGCTCTATAATAATTTTTAAAGTTTGGCAGTTGTAAGCCTCCTTGTTTATACCATTCTGTTAATTTATCTAGTGCTATCGTCGGTTTCCTCCCTTTCCATAAAAATTTCCTTATTATTTTCTTTAACTCCTTGAAGAATTTCTCCGACAAGTGTATTGGCAATGCCTGAAATAGGTATTGTATCCTTGGGAAAATGTTCATTTTAATACAGTTTACCCTTCCTATTAGTGTTAGTGGTAAGTCTTTCCAAATGCTCTAAGTCGTCCTGTAATTTTTTCATTAGTGGATAATAATTGAGTTTATATAGATGGCCGAGGTTTTTATTTATTTGTATACCTAGGTATCGTATTGCTTGCATTTGCCATCTGACTGGTGATTCTTTCTTAAATTCTGAGAAATCCGCATAATTCATTGGCATTGCTTCGCTTTTATTTGCGTTAATCTTGTAACCCGACACTTCTCCATATTCCTTCAATTTCTTATATAATTCTTTTATTGATATTTCTGGTTCTGTTAAGTATGCTATAAAGTCATCTGCAAATAAACTGATTTTATAGTCCTTGTCTCTTATTTTTATCCCTTTTATATTATTTACTGTTCTTATCAGTTCTGCTAGTGGTTCTATGGCTAACGCGAACAATAAGGGCAATAGTGGGCATCCCTGCCTTGTTGATCTGCTTAATTTAAATTGTTTTGATATATATCCATTTACTGTCACTTTCGCCAATGTCCCCTTATATAATGCTTTAATCCAATTAATATATTTCTCTGGTAAACTGAATTTTTGTAGTACTTTGAATAAATAATTACATTCTACTCTGTCAAAGGCCTTCTCTGCATGTAAAGCAACTGCTACTGTTGGAGCTTTATTCCCTTCTACTGCATGAATTAAGTTAATAAATTTACAAATATTGTCTGTTGTTCGTCTTTTTTTAATAAATCCAGTTTGGTCTAGATTTACTATTTTAAGTACATAGTCGGCTAATCTGTTTGCTAATAGTTTAGCTATTATCTTATAATCTGTGTTAAGTAAAGATATTGGTCTATATGACGCTGGTGCGAGTGGATCTTTCCCTGTCTTTGGTATTACTGTAATTATTGCTGTTTTGCATGAATCTGGTAAGGTTTGTGTTTTATCAATCTGGTTGATTACTTCCAGGAGGGGAGAAATTAATAAATCTTTAAATGTTTTATAGAATTCTATTGGGAATCCATCCTCTCCTGGTGTTTTATTATTTGGTAGTTTTTTTATTATCTTTTGTATTTCTACTATTTCAAATGGTTCTGTTAATTTATTTTGTCCTCTATTTGTAATTTTGGTAGTTCAATTTTAGTTAAAAATTCATCTATTTTGTCTTCTTTCCCTTCGTTTTCAATTTGGTATAATTGTTCGTAGAATTCTCTGAAGTTTTCATTAATCTCCGTTGGCTTATATGTGATTTGTTTGTCTTTTTTCCTTGATGCCAATACCATTCTCTTAGTTTGTTCTGTCTTAAGCTGCCATGCTAGAATTTTGTGCGTTTTTTCTCCTAGTTCATAATATTTCTGTTTGGTCTTCATTATGTTCTTCTCCACCTTATATGTTTGTAGTTTTTCATATTTTATTTTTTTATCTGCCAATTCTCTTCTTTTAGTTGTGTCTTCCTTCATTGCTAATTCTTTTTCTATATTTACTATTTCCCTTTCCAACTGCTCTGTTTCCTGATTGTAGTCCTTCTTCATCTTGGTTACATAACTTACTATTTGCCCTCTGATGAACGTTTTCATTGCGTCCCATAGTATAAACTTATCTTTCACTGATTCCGTATTTATTTCAAAGTACATTTTAATTAGTCTTTCAATGAATTCTCTAAAATCCTGCCTTTTAAGTAGCATGGAGTTTAATCTCCATCTATACATTCTTGGAGGGATGTCCTCTAACTCTATTGTCAATATCAGGGGTGAGTGGTCCGATAATATTCTAGCTTTATATTCTGTTTTTCTTACTCTTTCTTGCATACGAGCTGATAACAGGAATAGGTCTATTCTTGAGTATGTTTTATGTCTACCCGAATTATATGAATATTCCTTTTCCTTTGGGTATTGTTTTCTCCATATATCCAAAAGTTGCATTTCTTGCATTGATTTAATTATAAATTTGGTTACTTTGTTCTTTCTGTTAATTTTTTTCCCAGTTTTATCCATGTTTGAATCCAAATTAAGGTAGAAATCCCTTCCTATTAGTATGTTCCCTTGCGTGTCTGCTATCTTCAAAAAAATATCTTGCTTAAATTTTTGATCTTCTTCGTTAGGTGAGTAAATTCCAAAACTCCGAATATATCTGACATTTTATCATTACATATCTCCCTGCTGGATCTATTATTTCCTCTTCTATTTTAATTGGTACATTTTTACTGATTTATATAGCTACTCCTCTAGCTTTTGAATTATATGATGCTGCTGTTACATGTCCTACCCAATCTCTCTTTAATTTCTTGTGCTCCATTTCAGTTAAATGTGTTTCTTGCACGAATGCTATATCAATTTTTTCTTTTTTCAGTAAATTTAGCAGTTTCTTCCTTTTGATTTGGTTATGTATTCCATTAATATTTAAAGTCATGTAGTTCAACATAGCCATTTCATACTTTGTTTATCTTTCCTTTCCGTTTCCTCATCATCACCTTTCCTTCTTATCCATTTCTGCTTTCTTGTTTTGAACACTTTATAAGACAACATTTCTAAAACATCAAACATTTCCCTTATTCTCCTATCTAAAATTTCTTTAACCCCACTATCCCCTCCCCTTCCTGAGTTGCCCTTTATCCCTTGTCGGGCAACCACATCTCCCCTCTCCATTTGGATTTGCGAATTCACTCGCAAGCGTCAACTGATTTCGCAGTGACCGTAACTCCTCCCCACCCAGCCCCCCCCAGAAAAGATTTCAATTTTCATATATAACAAAGGTCACTCTCTTAATTCCCTCCTTACTTCCTCTCTTCCCTTTCATTCCCTTATTAATTCTTATCTATACTCTATATATTTTCCTTTAAATACGGATACACTCATGTACACACATATATACATACACACACACACACACACACACATATATATATATATATATATCTATATATATATAGATATATATATATATACCCATATACACACATACATATATTTCGTGGTCATTTTTACTCTCGTTACATGTCTTCATCTCTGTGCCTGTTTTGTAGTTGTTCTGCAAATTTTCGTGCTTCCTCTGGATCTGAGAATAGTCTGTTTTGCTGCCCTGGAATAACTATTTTAAGTACCACTGGGTACTTTAGCATAAATTTATATCCTTTTTTCCATAGGATCGCTTTTGCTGTATTAAACTCCGTTCTCTTCTTCAGGAGTTCAAAACTTATGTCTGGATAGAAAAATTTTTTTTGACCTTTGTATTCCAGTGTCTTTTTGTCTTCTCTTATTTTCTTCATTGCTTTCTCCAATATATTTTCTCTTGTTGTATATCTTAAGAATTTTACTAAAATGGATCTTGGTTTTTGCTGTGGCTGTGGTTTCGGGGCTAATGTTCTATGTGCCCTTTCTATTTCCATTTCTTCCTGTAATTCTGGTCTTCCTCGGACCCTGGGGATCCAATCTTTTATAAATTCTCTCATATTCTTGCCTTCTTCATCTTCCTTAAGGCCCACTATCTTTATATTATTTCTTCTATTATAATTTTCCATTATATCTATCTTCTGAGCTAACAGCTCTTGTGTCTCTTTAACTTTTTTATTAGATTCTTCTAATTTCTTTTTTAAGTCCTCTACTTCCATTTTTACGGCTGTTTCTCGTTCTTCCACCTTGTCCACTCTTTTTCCTATATCTGACATGACCATCTCTATTCTATTCATTTTTTCTTCTGTACTTTTAATTCTTCTTTTTATTTCACTAAATTCTTGTAATTGTCATTCTTTTACTGATTCCATATATTCTTTAAAAAATATATATCCACATTTATTATAAATCTTTTGATTATCATTGTATCTGTAATCACATATTCAAAGTTACTTCCCTCTGGTAAACTCAAACTGCTTCCTAATTTGTCCTTCAAGTAGGATCTTAATTGGTAATATGCCAGCACTGTATCTTGAGTTATATTGTATTTATCTTTCATTTGTTCAAAGGATAATAATCTATTTCCTGAAAAACAATTTTCTATTCTTTTGATCCCTTTTTTCTCCCATTCTCTAAAGGAAAGATTAAACTGCAAGAAAAGGAGAATGATGAAACAAATGGTAAAACTAAACAAAAATTGGGAACAAGATTTAAATATAAAGATAAAAAAGGAAACATGGGAGAAGTTATGTTCTGGAACGATGAGAAATTCAATAAATACGAGGTTACGTATGATACAATATAACTGGATACACAGGCGTAATGTATACATTACACCTGTGTAATGTATACATTACACCTCAAAAGTTAAATAAATGGGACCCAACAGTATCTGATAGATGTTTTCGATGTAAAAAAGAAATGGGAACAACAATTCATGCAACCTGGACATGTGAGAAAGTAGAAAAATTTTGGGAAGATCTAAACCAAATATTAAATAAAATTACAGAAAACAATATACCAAGGAATCCAGAGATCTTCCTCCTAAGTAACATAAAAAACAAAGAATTTGGACTTGATTTGGATGATGCACAAAAAAGATTTGTTAAGATAGCTCTAGCTGTAGCAAAAAAATGTATTATGTCAACCTGGAAATCGGAAGATAATTTGAAAATACAACAATGGTATATAGAAATGAATAAATGTATTCCATTAGAAAAAATAACACTTAGTTTAAGAAATAATATTGAAATATTTGAACAAATATGGGAGCCTTACATGAAACACAATAGCGAAAACCTACCGGGGACATTCACTACCTAAATTAACGAAAGGAGAAGGAAATGAAAAGAATTGACTCAGTGGAATTTCTTGTTTATTTTTATTGAGTGACAACATTGTTTGACTGGTTTAATGTATCCTAGATTTTGTACTTTAAATGGACGGGAGGGGGGAGGTAGGGAGGGTGGGATGGGAGGGGGGGGGGAGAAAATGGCACTGTATATATTTGAAAAGGAAAAAGTATGTATCATGGTTAATGTGGTTTATGGTGTGAAAAATAAAAAAATTAAAAAAAAAAATCCATTGTCTTGCCCTTCCATTTCTCTGTGTTCTTCTTCTTCTTCTTCCTCTGGGTTGGTCATCTGTTGTTTCCTTGTTTTCTTTTTACTCTCTTCTTTCTTGTTCTCGTTGTTTTCTATGTTCTCTTCCTGTTGTTGTGTTGCAGCTGTCATCCTCAGCTGTGGAGATCGACTCCTCAGATGGTCCCCCCTCCCGTCAGTGTTTTTTTTTTTCATGCGCATCGCGAATGTGCGACTCCTCGCACATGCGTAGTTGTGCACTTTTACTTGGCTCTGCGAGCCATTTTTGTAGTCCTGAGCTCGAGACTTCCACTGACCTTAGGGAGCGGGCTTCTCTCTCCGCGGCGGGTCTTTTTGAACAGGTAAGGCCTTCACCTTCTTCTTCCGACGTTCTTTCTTCTCTTCTTCACGTTGCTTTTGACTTTTCTTTCTTCGCTGCCATTTTCTTCCCACCTTTACTTTCACTTGGTTTTAATTTTTATTCTTGTGCCTTTGTGTTTTGTGTATTTTTTTTAAACTTTTCCGGAGAGGGCTGGAGTTCCCTGACTGGCCACTACTCCATCACGTGACTCCCCCCCCTTCTTCCATATATTGAGTAAATGATGCAATACTGGTGAGCTTTTATATTGTACCAGCTTTTCATCCCACTTATAAAGTCAATGTTCCGGTACCTTCTCCCCTATTTTATCTAGTTCTATCTTAGTCCAGTCTGGTTTTTCCCTTGTCTGGTAAAAATCTGATAAATAGCTTAATTGTGCTGCTCTATAATAATTTTTAAAGTTTGGTAACTGCAAACCACCTTGGTTGTACCTCTCTGTTAATTTATCTAACTCTATCTTAGGTTTCCCCCCTGTCCACAAGAATTTCCTTATTATTCTCTTTAGTTCATTAAAGAATTTCTCTGTTAAAGGAATTGGTAACGATTGAAATAAGTATTGTATCCTTGGGAAGACATTAATTTTAACGCAATTTACCCTCCCTATCAACGTTAGAGGTAATTCTTTCCAATGTTCTAAGTCTTCCTGCAATTTCTTTATTAGTGGCTGATCATTTGTACAGGTGGCTTAAGTTATTATCTAACCCAATACCTCGGTATTGGATTGCTTGTGTTTGCCATTTAAATGGTGATTCTTTTTTAAATTTGGTATAATCCGCATTACTCATTGGCATCACTTCACTTTTATTAGTGTTGATCTTGTACCCCGATATTTCTCCACACTCCTTCAATTTCTTATGTAGTTCTTTTATTGATATTTCTGGTTCTGTTAAGTATACTATGATGTCATCCGCAAATAAACTGATTTTATATTTCTTCTCCTTTATTTTTATCCCTTCTATTTTATTTTCTGTTCTTATCAGTTCTGCCAATGGTTTTATTGCTAAAGCGAACAGTGAGGGAGATAGTGGACATCCCCGTCTAGTTGACCTATTTAATTTAAATTGGTTTGATACATATCCATTTACTGTTACCTTTGCCAATGGTCCATTATATAATGCTTTAATCCAATTAATATATTTTTCTGGTAGATTGAACCTCTGTAATACTTTAAATAAATAATTCCATTCTACTCTGTCAAAGGCTTCTTCTGCATCTAAAGCAACAGCCACTGCTAGTTTCTTTTTTCCTTGAACTGCATGAATTAGATTAAGTTTACAGACATTATCTGCTGTTCGTCTTTTCTTAATAAATCCAATTTGATTTTGTTTTACTATTTTTGGTACACAATTGGCCAATCTGTTTGCTATTATCTTATAATCTGAATTAAGTAGAGATATTGGTCTATATGATGCTGGTGTTAGTGGATCCTTCCCCGCCTTTGGTATTACTGTAATTATTGCTGTCTTACATGAATCTGGCAAATTTTGTGTTTCTTCTATTTGGTTCATTACTTCCAGGAGAAGAGGAATTAATAACTCTTTAAATGTTTTATAGAATTCTATTGGGAATTCATCCTCTCTAGGCGTTTTATTGTTCGGCAGCTTTTTTAATATATCCTGTATTTCCTCTATTTCAAACTGTTTTATCAGTTTGTTTTGTTCCTCTTCTTGCAATTTTGGCAGTTCAATTTTAGCTAAAAACTCTTCTACTTTATCATCTTTCCCCTCGTTCTCAGTTTGGTATAATTGTTCATAAGATTCCTTAAAGTTCTCATTAATCTCTATTGGGTTATGTGATAGTACAGACCTATCACCAATGTATATAGTTACAGTATCTAGAGTATGTATGTAATGACTGTGCTTACAGCAATTGGCTGAGAGCTTAGCCATGCCTACTGTCTGGGCCTTAAAGGGTTGTGTCCCTAGCCAGGTCGGATCATTCCGGGCTGGTCGGCCACCTGTGAAGAGCTCCTGTCTTTTGCTAATAAAAGCCTCGGTTTGGATCAACAAGTCTTTGGTTCTTTCGACAAGTTCTACAAGTTATATGTAATTTTTTTTTCTTTTTCCTTGATGCCAATACAGTTCTTTTAGCTTGTTCTGTTTAAGTTATCAGGTTAATATTTTATGTGAGGAGGTAGTGATGGCTGTGTTGAAAAAGATAAAGGTGGATAAATCTCCGGGTCCGGACAAAATATTCCCAAGGACACTCAGGGAGGCTTGTGGACAGATAGTGGGGCCATTAACAGAGATATTTAGGATGTCACTGGTCACAGGGGTAGTGCCAAAAGATTGGAGGGTGGCGCATGTGGTTCCACTGTTTAAGAAAGGGTCCAAATGTAAACCTGGGAATTATAGGCCCGTGAGTCTGACGTCTGTGGTGGATAAGTTGATAGAAAGTGTTCTGAGGGATGGTATTTACAAATATTTGGAGGTACAGGGATTGATAGGGAGTAATCAGCATGGTTTTGTCAGGGGCAGATCATGCTTGACAAACCTGATTGAGTTTTTCGAGGGGGTTTCA
Organism: Narcine bancroftii; assembly: GCF_036971445.1. NCBI lineage: Eukaryota > Metazoa > Chordata > Chondrichthyes > Torpediniformes > Narcinidae > Narcine > Narcine bancroftii. Next base: position 326,757,387 of record NC_091471.1, read on the forward strand.
AAAAAGGTTGATGAAGGGAAAGCTGTGGATTTTGTCTATTTAGACTTTAGTAAAGCTTTTGACAAAGTTCCCCACAGGAGGTTAGGAAAAAAGGAGGAGGCATTAGGTATAAATAAGGAAGTAGTGCAATGGATTCAGCAATGGTTGGATGGGAGGTGTCAGAGAGTAGTGGTGGAAAATTATTTGTCCAATTGGAGGCCGGTGACTAGTGGAGTTCCTCAGGGATCGGTCCTGGGTCCACTATTGTTTATTTTATATATTAACGATCTGGAAGTAGGGGTGGAGAATTGGATAAGCAAGTTTTTTTTAATTTTTTTATTTTTCACACTATAAACCACATTGATCAAGATACATAGATTTTCCTTTTCAAATATATACAGTATTGTTTTCTCTCCCCCCCCATCCCACCCTCCCTACCTCCCCTCCCATTCATTTAAAGTTCAGAATCTAAGATACATTAAACCCGTCAAACAATGTTGTCACTCAATAAAAATAAACAAGAAATTCCACTGAGTCAATTCTTTTCATTCTCTTCTCCTTCTGTCATTTTATGTGGTAGATGTCCCCGGTAGGTTTTCTCTATTATGTTTCATGTATGGCTCCCATATTTGTTCAAATATTGTAATATTATTTCTTAAATTATATGTTATTTTTTGTAATGGAATACATTTATTCATTTCTATATACCATTGTTGTATTCTCAAGTTATCTTCTAATTTCCAGGCTGACATAATACATTTTTTTGCTACAGCTAGGGCTATCCTAACAAATCTTTTTTGTGCACCATCCAAATCAAGTCCAAATTCTTTGTTTTTTATGTTACTTAGGAGGAAGATCTCTGGGTTTTTTGGTATATTGCTTTTTGTAATTTTATTTAATATCTGGTTTAGATCTTCCCAAAATTTTTTCACCTTCTCACATGTCCAGATTGCATGAATTGTTGTTCCCATTTCCTTTTTACAGCGAAAACATCTGACAGATACTGTTGGGTCGCATTTATTTAACTTTTGAGGTGTAATATATAGCCTGTGTATCCAGTTATATTGTATCATACGTAACCTCGTATTTATTGTATTTCTCATAGTTCCTGAGCATAACTTCTCCCATGTTTCCTTCTTTATCTTTATGTTTAGATCTTGTTCCCATTTTTGTTTAGTTTTACCATTTGTTTCCTCATTCTCCTTTTCTTGTAGTTTAATATACATGTTTGTTATAAATTTTTTGATTATCATTATGTCTGTAATCACATATTCAAAATTACTTCCCTCTGGTAACCTCAGACTGCTTCCCAATTTGTCCTTCAAGTAGGATTTCAGTTGGTAGTATGCCAACACTGTATCGTGAGTTATATTATATTTATCCTTCATTTGTTCAAATGATAATAATTTATTTCCTGAAAAGCAATTTTCTATTCTTTTGAAGAATTGGATAAGCAAGTTTGCGGATGCTACAAAGATTGGTGGTGTTGTGGACAGTGAGGAAGATTACCGCAGATTAAAAGGTGATTTAGGAAGGCTGGAGTTGTGTGCTGAGAAATGGCTGATGGAATTTAATACAGATAAGTGTGAGGTGTTACATTTTGGAAAGGCAAATCTAAATAGGTCATATGCATTAAATGGTAGGCTATTGAGATGTGCAGAGCAACAAAGGGATTTAGGAGTGATGGTAAATAGTACCCTCAAGGCTGATACTCAGGTAGATGGTGTGGTGAAGAAGGCATTTGGAATGTTATCCTTCATAAATCGGAGTATTGAATTCAAGAGTAGGGAGGTTATGATGAAATTGTACAAGGCATTGGTGAGGCCAAATTTGGATACTCAGTGTACAGTTTTGGTCACCAAATTATAGGAAAGATATAAACAAAATAGAGAGAGTACAGAGAAGGTTCACAAGAATGTTGACAGGATTTCAAGGTTTGAGTTACAGGGAAAGGTTGTGCAGACTAGGGCTTTTTTCTCTGGAGCGTAAAAGATTGAGGGGGGACTTGATAGAGGTGTTTAAGATTTTAAAAGGGACAGACAGAGTAAATGTGGATAGGCTTTTTCAATTAAGAGTGGGGGAGATTCAAACTAGAGGGCATGGTTTAAGATTGAAGGGGGAAAATTATAAAGGGAACATGAGGGGAAATTTCTTTACGCAAAGGGTGGTAGTGATGTGGAATGAGCTTCCGGCAGATGCAGTTGAGGCGGGATCATTGGTTACATTTAAGGATAGACTGGATAGTTACATGGAGAGGAGAGGACTGGAGGGGTATGGACCGGGTGCTGGTCAGTGGGACTAGGAGGGTGCGAATTTGTTACGGCATGGACTAGTAGGGCCGAACTGGCCTGTTCTGTGCTGTAAGTGGTTATATGGTTATATGGTGTGTTTTCCTCCTAGTTCGTAACACTTCTGCTTTATTTTCATTATGTTCTTCTCCACCTTATACATTTGTAATGTTTTGTATTTTATTTTTTTGTCCGCCAATTCTCTTCTTTTTGTTATATCATCCCTTTTTACTAGTTCCTTTTCTGTACTTACTATCTCTTTCAAACTGCTCTAAATTTATCTTTCACTGATTCCTATTTATTTCAAAGTACATTTTAATTTGACGCTCAATGAATTCTCTAAAATCCTGTCTTTTAAGTAGCATGGAGTTTAATCTCCATCGATACGTTCTTGGTGGGATGTCCTCCAGCTCTATTGCTAATAACAGGGGTGAATCATCAAATAATAATCTAGCTTTATATTTAGTTTTCCTAATTCTCCCTTGAATATGGGCTGACAACCAAAACATATCAATCCTTGAGTATGTTTTATGGCTACTTGAATAATATGAGTATTCTTTCTCTCTTGAGTGCTGTCTTCTCCATATATCCATGTTTCATTTGCTGCATTGATTTAACCATAAATTTGGCCACTTTATTCTTTTTGCTAGTCTTTTGCTGGACGCTCAGTGGATCCAAATTAAGGTTAGAATCCCCTCCTATCAATATATTTCCTTGTGTATCTACAATCTTCAAAAAATATCTTGCATAAAATTTTGATCCTCCTCATTAGGTGCATACATATTGAGCAAATTCCAAAATTCTGAATATATCTGACACTTTATCATTACATATCTCCCTGCTGGATCTATTATTTCCTCCTCTATTTTGATTGGTACATTTTTATTAATTTAGCTACACCTCTAGCTTTTGAATTATAGGATGCTGCCGTTACGTGCCCAGTCTCTCTTTAATTTGTTATGTTCCACCTCAGTTAAATGTGTTTCCTGCACAAATGCTATATCTATTTTTTTTTCAGTAAATTTAACAGTCTCTTCTTTTTAATTTGGTTATGTATTCCATTAATGTTTATAGCATATAATTCAACGTGGCCATCTCATATCCTGTTTATATCTCATTTCCGCTTCCTCACCACCACTTTTCCCCATTTTCATCTCTGTTTAAACTCAATGTATGAGAACACATTTAAAACATAAAATACTCCAACAACTCCCACATCCAATATTCCCCTAACCCCAAATATCCCCCCAACCTCTCTGAGTTGCCCCTTATCCCTTGCCGGGCAACCACAACTCCCCTTTCCATTTGGATTGCAAACCTGCTCGCAAGCGTCAACTGATTTCACAGTGATGTTTATTCTCTCCCACCAACCCCTCCAGAAAACACTTTTTTTAAACACATATAACAAAGTTCTCCCTTTTTTTTCCCTTACTTCCTTTCTTCCCTTCTCTTTCCCTTCTTTAGTTCTTTATATATACATTGTTTTTAAATCTTTATATATATTTTATCACCATTCTTCATTCTTGTTACATCTCTTCATCTCTCCTTCTATCCTGCAAGCTTCCTCCGGATCCGAGAACAGTCTGTTTTGCTCCCCAGGTATAAATATTTTAAGCACAGCTGATGTCTTTACATGAATTTATAACCTTTTTTCCGTAGGATCGATTTTGCTGTATTAAACTCCTTCCTCTTCTTTAAGAGTTCAAAACATGGCTGGGTAAAAAAATATTTTTTGACCCTTGTATTCCAATGGTTTATTGTCTTCTCTAATTTTATTCCTTGCCCGCTCCAGTATACTTTCTCTTGTCATATATCTCAAAAATTTTAGTAAAATGGATCTTGGTTTTTGATGTGCCTGTGGTTTCGGAGCTCGTGTTCTGTGTGCCCTTTCTATTTCCATTCTTTCCTGTATTTCTGTCATTCCCAGGACCTTTAGGATCCATTCTTTTATAAATTCCTTCATATCTGTGCCCTTCATCTTCCTCTAGGCCCACTATTTTTATGTTGTTTTGCCTACTATAATTTTCCAACATATCAATTTTCTGAGCTAACAACTCTTCAATTTTTGTATCACTTTCTTCCAATTTTCCTCTTAAGTCGTTTATTTCCATTTCTACAGCCGTTTCTCATTTTTCCACATTTTCTACTCTTTTCCCTATTTCTGTCATGACTAACTCTAATCTTTACATTTTATCTTCTGTTCTTTTCATTTTTCTTTTAATTGCACTAAATTCTAATGACAACCATTCTTTAAATGATCTCATTTGTTCTTCAAAAAAAGCTTTATCTATATTCTGTCCAACTGTTTTACCTTCTATCTCTCTGTGAAGATCTTGGTCCTCTTCTTTCTCTTCTTCTGTATCTGTACCTGTATTCGTGTCTTCTTCTTCTCTTCTTTGTATCTGTGTCTCTTCTGATTTTCCTGATGTGTTGCTTGTCTCACTTTGTCCGGCCTCTTCTTGCTTGGCCTCTTGCTGTTGGTCCTCTTCTTCTGAACTGCTCATCTGAGCCTCCTGCTGCTGCTCTTCTTTCCTTTCACCCTGTCGACTTTCTTTCTCACCTGGTACTTCACTCCCTCTCCTGCCACTTTCCTCATCTTCCAGCTGAGAGCCCTGGTGTCGGGCATCCCTCACCTGGTCGTGCCATGGTTGCCCGCTTCTTGGCTGAGCCCCCTCTCCCGCTGGTGTTTTCCTTCTCCTTAGATTGCACAGTTGTGCACTTTTGTTTGGAGTCCAGTAGTCGGGTGTCGCGACTCCACGGGGCCATCACCAACCTCGGAGATCGGGCGCTCTTTGCCACCACGGCTCCCTGTTCCTTCGTGCAGGTAAGGCCTTCTCCTTTCTTTTCCAGCATCTTTTCTTTTTTTTTCCCTTTTCCTTCTAAGGTGCCATTTTCTTTCTCTTCTCTACAACTTTATCTTTTATTTCTTATATTTTGTATTTATTGAACTTTGTCTTTTCTTAACTTTTTTTCTTCTTTTCCGGAGAGGGCTGGTTTTACCCTACCGGCCACTACTCCATCACGTGACTCCCTCCCAGAAGGGCTCTTGTTGAGAATGGCTGTCCTGCCCTACAAGACTTCACAGATTGGATGATCCACAAGTGAGGTCATCATCTAGATGTTCCACTCTGTGGTGCTTCACACAGAGCCCAATGAGATGATCCATAGAGGAAGGTATCACTTGATTCAGGGTATGGTACCCCAGCCATGCTCAACCCTCCCGAGGACTCTGCCTGAAGTTTATGGGCCCCATAAACTAAAGAAAGTTTGGTTGGTTCCTTCAGTACATGTACCAGCTACATAATAAAATACTGATGTTAGGTTAGGTGAAAAGAAAGCAAGGCTATAACTTAAATGTGCTGTTGTCCCCAGGTGGCTGCAAGGCCCCATTAAGAATGGATGGAATCTAACTGCACTGCCTACTCTGGCAGCAAGTTCCATGCTGTTGACTGCGATACGCAGATGTGCCAATGTGCCAAAGTTGGGGGTGGGGTGGTGTAGCCTGACAAAGGGGCCAGGCCTGCAACACTGGCCAACCTCTACTTTCTATGCCTGCTGTGTCACCTGCTGAGTTCCTCCAGCAGATTGTGCCTTGCACCTGACCCCCTCTTCTGTGGATGTAACTGTGGTATCAACCCCTCTCTCATCCCGTTTAAACTTCCCTCTTGCCCACTTGTTCCTGATACCCCCCCACCCATCCCTGTGGGAAGAAGTATCTAACTGTCGAACCCATTTGCACCTCTCATGATTTTATAACCATGGTGCGGTTAACATGGTGCTATTATGGAGTCAGCAACCTGAGTTTGAATCCTGAGTAGTTGTATGTTCACTGCATGAGTCCTGCATGGATTTCCTTCGAGCGCTCCCACATATTGGGGGGGGGGGGGGGGGTTGTAGGTTAATTGGAGCATTTGTACGCACAAGCTTGTGGGCAGGAAGGGCCTGTTATCATGATATACATCCAAGTTTAAAACATTTTTTGGAAGCTCCTGAGCTCCAATCTCTCCTCAGTACCTGAAACCTTCCAAACCAGAGTTCACGAGGAATCCCATGCTGGGTGTGGGGGGGCCTGGAAATGGACCTTGTGTGCCTCGCACTGGCTCAGGATGGTCCAGGAGGCTTCGCAACCAACCCATTCACCCGTACTGTAGGGTGCAAGCATCTGCCTGTGCAGGAGACCTTTGGGGTGGTGGGGAGGAATTCTTCCAGTATCATCCTTTTTTGGGACACATCTCTCCAGGGACATTATGGTCAGCTTGTCACTCCTTCCCTGGACAATGCCTTTCGCTTGAAGGTAGAGGCCACTCCCCCATTGCTGCTCTTCCACCCCATCCGTGGCTTGAATGTCGGGTCCTTGTTGGTGTGAGAACTTCTCTTTGGCTGCACGTTGCTCATACAATGAGGTGTGTTTATTTTGGACATGATTGCTGCAGATCCACGGTGACTGACTCAAAAAGTGGCCAATATAACCACAGGTAAAACTGGTGCCGTACCCATATGCACACTGTTCAGGGCGTGGGCAGTGCAGCCTTTTCCAGCGTGAGACGGTGATGTAGCAAGTGCCAATTTGGACAGAATGGGATAAGTGGAGAAAGCATCTCAGCGCGGATAAATCCCCAGGACCAGATGGAATTGGGGACGTGGGAGGAAACCGTATCATCGAGAGGGGAGTGGAGGTGAACCCAACAGAGTAACAGGGAGAATATGCAAAAGTCAGCCAGAATTCCAGACATTGGGATCAAAACATGGTCTCTGGAAAGGTGAAAACTCTAGACCCTACCCTGTTATTCCAATACAATTGTGGGTGATCAACCATCAGTCTCAGATCCTTTATCTCCTGTCCCGAATCAGTTTTGGAACTGACATGGTTCCTTCTGTGGGGAGAGAGCAGGGCAATGGGATCAGTGTGGGGACTGATGGGGCAGTGGGGAGAGAACAGGGCAGTGAGATCAGTGTGGGGACCGACACGGGGCTGTGAGAAGAGAGTGGTACAGTGTGGTCAGTGCTCTGGCAGCGCCAATTTTAAAAAATAAACCTCTGGGTTCTGGGGATTAAAGCCCCTTCTTCTCATTACAATTCTCATCAGTCATGGAATCTTTTCTGCACCCCACCCCGCTGAATTACATCCCTTCCCAGATGCAAAGGGACCTGGGAGTCCTCGTGCAGGATCTCCTGAGGTTAAGCTTGAAGGGTGAGTTATTGATGAATGCTGGCATTCATTTCAAGAGTCATACAAGAGTAGGGATATGATGTTTAGGCTCTATTAGGCAATAGCGAGAACTCACAGAGCATTGTGAGCAGTTTTGGGCTCCTCGTTAAACTGACATTAGAGAGGGTTCAGAGGAGGTTGACATAGATGATTCTGGGAATGAAGAACATATATGTTAAACATTTGACGACTCTTGGCCTGTACTCAGAGTTTAAGAGAATTGGGGGGTGGGGGTAAGGATCTCATTGAAACATTCTGACTGTTGGCAAGTGTGGACAGAGAAGATGTAGAAAGATTTTTTCCCATGGTAGGTAAGTCAAGGACAAGAGGACACATCTTCAGGATTGAAGGGTAACCACTTGGAACAGAGATGCGGCGAAGTTTCTTTAGCCAGAGGGCAGTGAATCTGTGGAATTTGTTGCCTCAGGTGGTTGTGGAGACCAGGATATTGGGTGTATTTGAGACAGAGAATGACAGATTCTTGATTAGCAACATCATAGCTTATGGGAAGAAGGCCAGGCACTGGGACTGAGTGAGAGAATGGATCAGCTAACGACTGAATAGTGGGGCAGGCTCGAAGGGCTGAATGACCTATTTCTGCTCCTATGTTTATGGTTAATGTAGCTAGGTGACCAGAAGTGCGCACAGTACCCCAAGTGTAGTCTCACTTACGTCTCACCTGGTTCTAATGAGCCATCCCAGCTCAGTGGCCTAGCCGACGAGGGCAAACATGCCTTCTTTGCCACCCTGGTGGTTGAACCCTCGTGGTCTGGGTAACCCGTACTCCTGGTGGACACCCCATTTATTTCTCCCCTCCCAACCTCTGTTTGCCACCTGATTGCTTTCCCTGTGTCTGGGTGCTCTCTTCCATGGCATGGAAGGGTCGACTTTGCTTGGGGTGAAGGGATGGCACCCTCTGACGGAGGGACATCCACACAACAAGGTGGTAGACAGCAACGCACTTTATTGAACTTTCACCATACAACTTGGTGAGCCATCACAATGTAAAGGCGGGCAGGTCTTAAGCCAAGCCCCATCCTCTGCTGTTGTGGGATTGGTTCCCCCCGATCTTCCAGTCATTTCACCAGCTTCTGGGAGTCTTTCTCATCGCCTCTGACCACAACATTCTACTTGGCCAGGGTGGGAATCCTCCTCCGGTGCTCCTGCTCCTCCTCAAGCCTGCCCATTGGGAGGAGATCACGGAGTGAGAACCAAACAAAGATGTCCTGACAAGAAATGTCAGTGAAAGATCGCAGGGGTGAGGAGGACGACCTTGGAGGGTCCATGCATGCATCGGAAAATGTTGGCTTGTGGGGTCAATGGGTAAAATTGGAGGGAAACCGGATGTCATTCCTTCATTGCTGGAGGCGGGGGGGGGGGGGGGAAGGGGTTTTGTGAAATCGGGATTTCAGAGCATGGATGTTCCGCCGCGAATGCACAGGGTCCTATACAGGCCACACCTGGAGCACCGAGCGCAGTTCTGCTCTCCTCACTGACAACTTTGGTGGGTACACAGAGGAGGTCAATTCTGGAGTCGAAGGGGTTGACGTGAGAAGAGTTTGAGTCACCGAGGACTGTACTTACTGGAGTTTAGAAGGATAAAAGGGCTAAAAGATAGTCTGTGCTGAACTAGTATTCTGCCTTGTTCTACTGATCTGCACCCAGACCATATTGCTCCCGTCCAAATTTTTCTTAAATGTCAAAATCGAGCCTGCATTCATTGCTTCAGCTGGCAGCTCGTCCCACCACTCTATGTGTGAAGAAGTTCCCCCTAAAGTTCCCTCTAAACTGTTCCCTTTGCACCCATAACCCATGGCCTCTAGTTTTAGTTCTCCTAACCTCAGTGGAAAAAACCTGCTCGCATTTACTCTGTCTGTCCCCCTCATAATTTAAATACTTCAATCAAATCACCCCTCATTCTTCTACTTTCCAGGGGATAAAGTCCGAACCTGTTTAACCTTTCCCTGTAACTCAGTTCCCGAAGTCCAGGCAACATCCTAGTAAATCTTCTCTGCACTCTTTCTATCTTATTGATATCCTTCTTGTAGTTTGGTGACCAAAACTGCACACAATTCTCCAAATTTGGCCTCACCAATGTCTTATGAAAATTCTGTAGAATTATGAAAGATATAGATAAGGCAAGCAAGTTGTTGTTTGAATGAGAACTGAGGAGGGGCCGGGGGGAACAGCCTTGAGATGTGGGTGGGGGGAGTTGGTTGAAGATCGAAGGCAGCAGAGCATAGCACTGTTTCAGCGCCAGTGACTGGAGTTCGAATCATGCTCTGCCTGTAAGGACTTTGTACGTTCTCTCCGTGTCTGTGTGGGTTTCCTCTAGGTCCTCCGGTGTCCTCCCATTGTTTGAAATCTATGGGGTTGTTGGTTAAATGGGTGTAATTGGGTGGCACGGACTTGTGGGCTGAAAGGGCCTGTTACCGTATGTCTAAAATTTAAAAAGTTTAAAAAGATTTAAAGGAGCAACTGCTGCCATCCACAAACGTGTCATAGGTGGACAGGGTTGTAAAGAGAACTTTTGGCACATTGGCCTTCAGAAATCAAAGTATTGAGTCCAGGAGTTGGGATGTTATGGTAAAGTTGTACAAGACATTGGTGAGGCTAAATTTGGAGAATTGTGTGCAGTTTTGGTCACCGAACTACAGGAAAGATATCAGTAAGATAGAAAGAGGGCAGAGAAGATTTACTAGGATGTTTCCTAGTACTTCAGGAAAAGGTTACAGGGAAAGGTTAAACAGGTTTGGACTTTATTCCCTGGAGTGTAGAAGAATGAGGGGAGATTTTATAGAGGTATTTAAAATTATGAGGGGGTAGACAGAATAAATGCTTTTTCCACCAAGGGTTGGTGAGATACAAACCAGAAGTTAAGGTTGAAAGGGGAAAAGTTTAGGGGGAATGTGAGGGGGAACTTTTTCCCACAGAGAGTGGTGGGAGTGTGGAACAAGCTGCCAGTTGAAGTGGTGAATGTGGGTCAATTTTAATTTTTAAGAAGAATTTAGACAGGTACATGGATGGGAGGGATATGGGAAGGGATTATGGTCAAGGTGCAGATCTGTGGGACTAGAGAGAATAATAGTTCGGCATGGGTTAAAAAGTCAAAGGGCCTGATTCTGTGCTGTAATGTTCTATAGTTCTTTGGCTCCAGAGAAACTCAGCAAACGTAGAAAGTAAAAGGCAGTTCGACATTTTGGTCCCTGAGCCCTTGGTCAGGAGTGAAGGGGCTGGTTCTCCGAGTAGAACTCTCTACCTGAGGAAGCAAGAGAGGCTGACTTGCTGGAGGTATTTAAGTCACCGAGATTTTTGTGTGGTAGAGGAATGAAGGGGGTGATGGGTAGATGGAGCCATGTCCATGGTCAGATCAACCCCAATCTGATTGAATGGGGTTGGGGGGAGATGCAGGCTCCAAGGCCTCTGTCTGCTACAGTTTCTTGTGTTCCTCTAACTTGGGACATCCCTGTAATGGGTGGCTATTTCAACGGGTGTGGAGTCAGTAGAATTGCATCAGTTCAGGACACTGACCCACAGTGGACAGCGATAACCCTCTGCATCTTCTTCCCACCACCAGACTGCCTATAAGGAGTGCTCCGTCCTTACCAGCGCCAGGCCTCCGCAACTGGCAGAGGTGGTTCTTCACAGCGCCAGTGGCCCAAGTTCAATCTGTCCCATCCTCCACCTTGAGTGTATGGGGAGGTGGAAACTGGGTCATTGCCTTTGCATTCCCTCCACACCCCCCACCCCCCAGATCTGGTAGGGTTGGAGAGGGTAACCAGCCCGCTGGGTCACGAGGTTTCTCCGGCACCGTGGCTGAGCTCTCACCTGTCCAGCTACGGGTCCAAGCACTGCTGGGTCAACTCTCGGAGGGTTGCCTTCACTGCTTCGTTTTCCTCCTCGAGCAGTTGGCTGCAGGGTCAAGCCAGGAAGATGTTTCGTTAGACACTCAAGAGAGGCCCGGGGAGTGGATGTGGGGTGGGGGTGGTTTGTTAAAATCTGGAAGTTCACAGGGTTAGGGACAACCAGGAGTCATAGTGGCCCAGAGAATGATTAAGACAGGTTTATAGGGATGTGAAGAGATGGGATAAATGTGGGTGGGACATATGGACAGATTCATGGATAGGACAGGTTTAGAGGGATGTGGGCAGGTGGGATAAATGTGGGATAGATCCACAGATGGGACGGGTTTAGAGAGATGTGGGCAGGTGGGATAAATGTGGGTGGGACATTTGGGCAGATTCATGGATAGGATGGATTTAGTTCTATGTGGGGAGCTGGGACCAGTGTGGGTGGGTCATTTGGATGGATCCATGGATAGAATGTTTCAAGAGATATGGGGCCATTTGGTCGGTATGGGCTGGTTGGGCCGAAGTTTCAACCCTTTGCGATGGACTCCATGCACCCAGCGCCAGAGGCCTGGGTTCTGCCTAGCTACGCCACTGGGCTATCTGGCCAAGGCGACAGCTTGAGTTACAGACTGTCAGTGGTGCAACTGCACGTACTGAGTGGCCTTGGCCTCCTTGCTGTGCAGGAAGATGACCTCATCGCTGGCAGCTCCTCGCTGTTGGAGGGAGTTCAGCTCCTTATCGATGGTGTTCAGCTTCTCCTTGGTCGTGTGTTCTGTTGCAAGAGGAATGGGGTGGTCAGGAGAGGAGTGCAGCTTGCAAATTCAATGAGTTAGAGAGGAGAACTACTAAACTGCAGAGCCTGTTCTGATGGTTTGAGTGCCCAGGACCGCAGAAGACTGCATACACAGCCAGATACATACATTTCCTGTTCGCTAAAGAAGTCTCTCAAAGACTTGGTTAGCGTGATGAAATTAAAGCACCAGTGACTCATGTTCGAATCCAGTACCATCTGTAAGGAGTTTGTATGTTCTCACTGTGACCTGCGTAGGTTTCCTCCCATCCTTCAAAAGGTAGGGGCGGGGTTGTAGGTTAATTGGTTTATTTGGGCAGCACAGCTCCTGGGCCAGAAGGGCCTGTTACCACATTGTATGTCTAAATTTTTTTAAGTATTAAATTTAAAAATGTAAACCATCATACTTTACATCGTAAAGATGTTTCAGGCCGGAGCCCTTCCTCACAGTATGATCAATATAAAATGGCAGGCAGAAGGGACAAGAGGAGGAATACAGATCTACAGGCACAGTCATAGGTGAATATGAGAGGGAGGGCACAAGAGGGAGGATCTTGGTGGACTGGGGAGAGAGTGGGAGGAAGTGGGGGGTGGGGAAGCTAGAGGGGTGAGGGGAAGTGGCAGACAGGGGAGGTGGTAGGTAGAAGAAGTCAGAAGAGAGTTGCAGAGCCGACAGGGGGGAGAAGTCTGAGGGTCAGGGGGCTGGGAAGAAAGGGGGAGCCCAAAGGAGTTCATGGGATGGTGAGCAGAGAGTGATGGAAGGGGACAGAGAAGGACAAAGGAGTGGCACTGGGTGGCATGAGCCTGTGTGGTCCACCTCCATGAACACTGTGACAATGGTGGGGGGGTTGGGGGTTGGGTAGATGAAAGGTGACCAGCCATTTTGTAAGCCTGTTTGCTGGTGGAAGGGGCAAGGAGGGGACTGACCTTCACTCAGGAGCCGCTGCTTGGAGTTCATGATGTCGCGCATCTCAAGCTGGAGCCTGGCTGGTGTCTGTGGGAAAAGGAGCAAACAAGGGTCAGGCCTATTGCAGGCAGCAGTCATTCGGAGGAAGAATGCTCCAGTGAGACCAGGATGCAAGTTTGTTTTGCCAGCTGGACATAACTATGGCGGCAAGGTTAGTGCAACGCTGTTATAGCGCCAGTAAATGGGACCGGGGTTTAAATCCTGGGCTGTCTTTAAGGAGTTTCTATGTTCTCCCCAGGTCTGCATGGGTTTTCCCTGGGAGATCCAGTACCTCCCACCATTTGAAACATACTGTGAATTGCAGGTTAAATGGGCAGCACAGGTTCATGGGACGGAAGAGCCTGTTACCCTGCTGTATGTCTAAATTTTAAATTTAAACAACTGCATGGAAAATAGGCCCTTTGACCCTTCTAGACTGTGTCAAACTATTCTGCCTTCTCACACTGACCTGCACCCAGTCATATCCCTACATACCCCTCCCATCCAAATGTTTCTTAAATGTCCAAATTGAGCCCGCATTCACCACCAGCTCGTTCCACACTCCCACTATTCTCTGTGTGAAGATGTTCCCCCTGATGCTCTCTTTAAACTTCTCCCCTTTTACCCTTAACCCTTTGGTTTGCAATGAAACATGAAAGTCTGCAGACGCTGTGATTGCAGTATAAAAAAAGAAATACTGGAGGAACTCAGTAGGTCTCGCAGCATCCACAGGAGGTAAAGATTGTGGAGGGGAACCTGCTCAGGATAGACATCCCTTGAAGAGATTTTGCAGACCAATAGAATGGAGTGGAAATATGAAAGATTGCAGACTCGATGACTTTAATAAAAACACAGAAATGCCAAAGTCTCTAGTTTGCCTCAAAACCTCAGTAGGAAAAGCCTGCTTGCATTTACTCTATCTATACCATCATAATTTGTATACCTCCATCAAATCTCCTCCTATTCTTCTACGCTCCAAGGAATAAAGTCCTCCCCAGTTTAACCTTTCCCTGTGACTCAATTACTCAATTCCCAGCAACTGTAGGCAAAAGGCAGGGAACTATAAGCCAGTTAGTTTGACATCAGTAAATTTTAAAATATTTGACATACAAGCCAATTTAGTCTGGGCCGTCCAAATTACATCCCATTAACCTACACCCAGAAACCAGAGTCCCCATAGAATTCCCATGCAAGACACAGGGAAAACGTACAAACCCCTTACAGACTGTGCAAGATTTGAACTTCGGTCTGGTCCTGATCGCTGGCGCTGAAAAGGTATTGCGCTAACTGTTAAGCCAACCATGCCGCCAACTGTAGTTGGGAAAATGCTTGAAGCTATCATTAAAGAAGAAATAGTGAGGGATTGAATTTAGGAGCAGGGAGGTTCTGTTCCAACTGTACAAGGTACTGGTTAGACCACATCTGGAGTACTGTGTGCAGTTCTGGTCTCCTGACTTGAGGAAAGATGTACTGGCTTTGAAGGCGGCACAGAGGAGGTTCACTAGGATGATTTCAGAGATGAGGGGGTTGTCCTATGAGGAGAAATTGAGTTGTCTGGGACTGGACTCGCTAGAATTTAGAAGATAAGAGGGGATCTTCTAGAAACTTATAAAATTATAAAAAGCATCAATAAGATAGAGGTAAGCTGTTCCCATTGGTGGGGGAGACCAGAACTAAGGGACATAGCCTCAAGATTCAGATAGTAGATTTAGGTTAGAGATGAGGATGAATTGCTTTTCCCAGAGGGTGGAGAATCTGTGGAATTCGCTGCCCATTGAAGCAGTGGAGGTGACCTCAGTAAATATGTTTAAGATGAAGTTGGATAGATTTCTACATCATAGGGGAATTAAGGGATAAGGGGAAAAGGCAGGTAGGTAGAGATAAGCCCTTCATCAGATCAGCCATGATCACATTGAACAGGCTCAACAGGCCTGGATAGCCTCCTCCTGCTCCTATTTCTTATGTTCTAACATCCTAGTAAATCTCTGCACTCTTTCAATATTATTGATATCTTTCCTGCTGTTTGGTGACCAAAACTATACACAATACTCCAAATTTGGCCTCATCAAAGTCTTGGATATATCATGGATCATTCAACAAGTATGATCAGAGAGAGATCAATTAGGACAGAGCAAATGCAGCATCCTTTTACTGGTAAAAACACAGAAATGCTGGAGGAACTCAGCAGGTCTCGCAATGTCCATATGAGGTAAAAATTTAAAACCAACAGTTCTGGCCCAAGCCATTCTTCAAGGTGTGGTGCGCTATCGAACAGAAGCATAAAGTCTGTTCTTCAGGCTTTATTCAACATAAACTTCCACAGAGCTGGCTGTGAGAATGCTGTTGCAAGCTCTGAGACTAGATTCGAAGGGCCGGATCTGCTTATATCCTAGAGGGTGATTGACGGCCGACCGTGTGGGGCTTGCAGGTCAGTTGATTGACAGCCAGCCAGGTGTTGCCTTGTTCTCCAGTGCCCTTCTTCAGGTACAGAGGTCACCCCCTGCAGTAGGCTGGTGGTGTACCACCACACAAGGTATGACTAAAAAGCAGGCAAGCGCCTGAACTAAAAGGTTGGTGAAAAGGAAAGAAAGAGCATGTCTCCAACCGGATGGCATTAACATCAACCTTCCTGATTTCTGTTACCCTTCCCAATCTATCCCTATTTCTCCTTTCCTCTAGCTCTCTCTCTCTCCTTTCCCTTTTCTCTCTGTTGCCTTTCCCCCCCAGTTCTGCATTCACATTTTTACTCATGCCTTGAAGAAGGGTTCAGGTCTGAAACATTGGTTATATATAGGCATGCTGTGAGACATGCTGAGTTCCATCGACTTTTTTGTGTTTCTACTACAATCAAAGCGTCTGAAAACTTTTGTGTTTTACCCCATCATTGAACTGGTGTGAGGTTTGTTTTGGAGTTTGAGAAAGAGACTGTCCTTGAATCTGCTGGTGTGCAATCTCACCCTTGTGAATGACAGGTAAAATAGATGGGGGGAGAGCCAGTGGATGTGGTGTACCTGGATTTCCAAAAGGCCTTCGATAAGGTCCTACATAAACGACTGGCATGCAAAATCAAGGCTCATGGGATTGGGGGCAAGGTATTGATGTGGATTGAGAACTGGCTGGCAGATAGAAGACAGAGAGTTGGGATAAATGGCTCATTTTCTGAGTGGCAAGCGGTGACCAGTGGGGTGCCACAGGGATTTGTACTGGGACCCCAGCTGTTCACAATTTACATTAATGATCTAGATGAGGGGATTAGATGTAATATCTCCAAATTTGCAGACGACACTAAGCTAGGAGGGGTTGTGTGCACTGAAGAGGGGGTAGGAAGCTCCAGTGTGATTTCGATAAATTGGGGGACTGGGCAGATACATGGCAAATGCACTACAATGTGAATAAATGTGAGGTTATCCACTTTGGTAATACAAACCGGAGGGCAGATTACTATTTGAATGGCAATAGATTGGGAGATGGGGAAGTGCAGAGAGACCGAGGGGTTCTTGCGCACCAGTCACTGAAGGCGAGCATGCAGGTACAGCAGGCGGTTAAAAAGGCCAATGGTATGTTGGCCTTCATATCAAGAGGGTTTGAGTATAGGAATAAGGATTCCTTACTGCAGCTGTACAGAGCCTTGGTGAGCCCACACCTGGAGTATTGTGTGAAATTTTGATCGCCTTATCTGAGGAAGGATGTTCTTGCAATGGAGGGAGTGCAAAGGCGATTCACCAGGCTGATACCTGGAATGGCAGGAATAACTTATGAGGAAAGATTGCGCAATTTGGGATTGTACTCGCTGGAGTTTAGAAGTTTGAGAGGGGATCTCATAGAGACATAAAATTCTGGCAGGACTGGACAGAATGGATACAGAAGGGATGTTTCCAATGGTGGGGGAGTCCAGAACCCAGGGCCATGGTTCGAGGATAATAGGCAAACCATTTAGAACCGAGATGAGGAGGAATTTCTTTACCCAGAGGGTGGTGAATCTGTAGAATTCATTGCCACAGAGAGCAGTAGAGGCAGGTTCATTGAATATATTTAAGAGGGAATTAGATATATTTCTTCAGTATAAGGGAATTAGGGGTTACGGAGAGAAGGCGGGGATGGGGTACTGAACTTTAAGATCAGCCATGATCTCATTGAATGGCGGAGCAGGCTCGAAGGGACGAATGACCTACTCCTGCTCCTATCTTCTATGTTTCTTTCTTGATGAAAAGGGGTGGGGGATGGTAAAGGGAGAGGGGCTGGGGGTGGAGTGGAATGGTAAGGGAAGAGTGGCTGGTGGTGGGGGTGGGTTGGATGTTAGTGCCTGGTGGTGGGGGTGGGGAGATGGTAAAGGGAGAGTGGCTGGTGGTGGGTGGGGGGGGGGGATGGTAAAGGGAGAGTGGCTGGTGGTGGGCTGAGTTGGCTGTTGTTTTGAGGCAGTTGGAGTTAAAGATGGAGGGGAGGGTCTGTTTGATAGTCTGGGCTGTGATTTCTGTGGCCTTGGGCAGAGCACTTCCTATCCCACCCAGTCATAGAACATTTTCCAGGCTCTTCACCCCACAATGCTTTGCCAATCTATGGAAACCTACTCAATGACAATCTAAACCTTTCCTGTCTCACTCACACCCCTAACCCGCTATTTGTCTTACATTTGTGTGCCAGTCGAAGAGTCTTTTGAATGCCCCCTATTGTACCAGCCTCTCTGTGTAAAAAGCCTTACCCCTGACGTCCCAAAACTCTCCTCTCGCCTTGTAAATGTCCTCTGGTATTTGCTATTCAGTAAAAACATAAAATGCTGGAGAAGTTCAGCAGGTCAGTGTCCTTTATGTAGAAAAGATAAAGATGCAGAACCGATATTTCAGGCTTGAGCCCTTCATCGAAGTAGGAGAACATGTTGGAACAAAAGGGTTGGTGGGGAGGTGGCAGGGAGAGGACAATAACAATGAGGGTGAGGGGAGATGACTGGGTGGGTAGAAATTGAAAGACAGGAAAAGGGGGGAGGGGAAAAGAAAGGCAAGAAGGTTTAGTGGAAGGCAGTAAAGTAGATGTTAATCCCATCTGGCTGGACAGATGTTGTTCCTCCAATCTGCAGGTGGTCTGGGTGGAATAGTACACAGGCCATGGACAGACATGTGATTGTGGGAATGTGACCTGGAATTGAAATGGTTGACTACTGGGAGGTCGCTGTGGTTGCAAACAGAGTAGAGGTGCTGAGCAAAGTGACCTCCCAGTCTGCGACCAGTCTCTCTGATGTAGAGAATGCCACAGAGAGTGTACCAGATGCAGTAAATAAGTAGTCTGGATGTACAGGTTAAGAGTTGCTTCACTTGAAAGGCCTTTTTGGGGCCCCAGACCGTGGTGAGGGAGGAGGTGTGGGCACAAGTGTTGCAACTCCTGCAGGCCCTGGGGAAGGTGTCAGGGGTGCGATGGGTGGGGAGGGATGAATGCGCAAGGGAATCGCAGAGGGAGCAGTCCTTGTGAAAGGCCGAGAGAGGAGGAGAGGGAAAAATGTGTCTGGTGTTGGGATCCTGTAGTAAGTACCAGAAATTCCAGCGGATAATGTGTTGGATGTGGAGGCTGGTGGGTGGTAGGTGAGGATGAGGGGGATTCTGTGTTTGTTGGTTCTGGGGGGAAGAGGGGGCCAGGGCACATGAGTGAGAAATGGAGGAGATGCGGGTGATGGAAGGGAAGCCACGTTTGTGGAAGAAGGCAGACATTTCGAAAGATCTGGACTAGATGATGGTGATGAAGAAATTGAAAGAAGGGGATGGAATCCTTGCAGAGGACAGGATGTGAGGAAGTGTGGTCCAGGTAGTTGTGGGAGTTGGAGACTTTGCATATATGTCAGTGGAAATCTTGTCTCCTGAGATGGAGTCAGAGAGATCCAGGAAGGGGAGTTTGAAGTCAGGGTGGAAGTTGTCTGTGAAGTGGATGAAGTTAAATAGTTCATTGCAGGTGCAGGAAACGTGTAGTTGTCGATATACCAGAGGAAGAGCTGAAGGGTCTTGCCTGTGTTGGTTTGGAGCTGCCTTAAATACACCTAATGAATGTTGAGGATGGAGCGGAGACAGCGCGGATGGAAGCGTTCTAGGAGCCGTAGGTGATGCCAGTAGAGGACCCATGATTTGGAGCCGAACAGGAGCGTAGGTATGACAACGGCTCTGTATATGCTGATTTTTGTGTGTTTCTTCAGGTGGTTATTTTTCCAGACTCTTTTGTGTAGTCTTCCAAAGGCGCTATTTGCCTTGGCAAGTCTGTTGTCTATCTCGTTGTCGATCCTTGCATCAGATGAAATGGTGCAGTCGAGGTAGGTAAACTTGTTGACCGTTTTGAGTTCTGTGTGCCCGATGGAGATGTGGGGGTACTGGTAGTCATGGTGGGGAGCTGGCTGATGGAGGACCTCAGTTTTCTTCAGGCTGACTTCCAGGCCAAACATTTTGGCAGTTTCCGCAAAACAGGATGTCATGCGCTGGAGAGCTGGCTCTGAATGAGCAACTAAAGCTGCATCGTCTGCAAAGAGTAGTTCACGGACATTGGAGTGACTTCATCACCAACATCGAAGTACTCAAGCTGGCAGAGGCCGCAAGCATCTGAAGACCCAACTGCGCTGGGTGGGTCACATCTCCAGAATGGAGGACCATCGCCTTCCCAAGATCGTGTTATATGGCGAGCTCCCCACTGGCCACCGAGACAGAGGTGCACCAAAGAAGAGGTACAAGGACTGCTTAAAGAAATCTCTTGGTGGAGGAGTCACGTGATGGAGTAGTGGCCAGTCGGGGAACTCCAGCCCTCTCCAGAAAAGTTTTAAAAAAACACAGAAAACACAAAGGCACAAACACAAAAATTAAAATAAAGTGAAAGTAAAGGTGGGAAGAAAATGGCAGCGAAGAAAGAAAAGTCGAAAGCAACGGGAAGAAGAGAAGAAGAAAAGACATTGGAAGAAGAAGGTGAAGGCCTTACCTGTCCGAGGAGGCCCGCTGCGGAGAGAGAAGCCCGCTCCCTCAGGTCAGTCGAAGTCCCGAGCTCGGGACTACAAAAATGGCTCGCGGAGCCAAGCAAAAGTGCGCAACCGTGAATGCGCGACTCCTCGCGCATGCGCGATGCGCATGACAAAAAAAACACTGACGGGAGGGGGGACCAGCTGAGGAGTCGATCTCCACAGCTGAGAATGACAGCTACAACACAACAACAAGAAGAGAACATAGAAAACAACGAAAACAAGAAAGAAGAGAGTAAAAAGAAATCAAGGAAACAACAGATGACCAACCCAGAGGAAGAAAAAAAAGAAGAACATAGAGAAATGGAAGAAGAAGGGAAGGGCAAGACAATGGATATGTATTTTTTTAAAGAATATATGGAATCAGAAAAAGAATGGAAATCACAAGAATTTAGTGAAATAAAAAGAATTAAAAGTACAGAAGAAAAAATGAATAGATTAGAGATGGTCATGTCAGATATAGGAAAAAGAGTGGACAAGGTGGAAGAACGAGAAACAGCCGTAGAAATGGAAGTAGAGGAATCTACTAAGAGAAATTAGAAGAATCTAATAAAAAAGTTAAAGAGACACAAGAGCTGTTAGCTCAGAAGATAGATATAATGGAAAATTATAATAGAAGAAATAATATAAAGATAGTGGGCCTTAAGGAAGATGAAGAAGGCAAGAATATGAGAGAATTTATAAAAGATTGGATCCCCAGGGTCCGAGGAAGACCAGAATTACAGGAAGAAATGGAAATAGAAAGGGCACATAGAACATTAGCCCCGAAACCACAGCCACAGCAAAAACCAAGATCCATTTTAGTAAAATTCTTAAGATATACAACAAGAGAAAATATATTGGAGAAAGCAATGAAGAAAATAAGAAAAGACAAAAAGCCACTGGAATACAAAGGTCAAAAAATTTTTTTTTACCAGACATAAGTTTTGAAATCCTGAAGAAGAGAAAGGAGTTTAATACAGCAAAAGCGATCCTATGGAAAAAAGGATATAAATTTATGCTAAAGTACCCAGCGGTACTTAAAATAGTTATTCCAGGGCAGCAAAACAGACTATTCTTGGATCCGGAGGAAGCACAAAAATTTGCAGAACTACAAAACAGACAGAGAGATGAAGACATGTAAATTTGCAGAACAACTACAAAACAGACAGAGAGATGAAGACATGTAACGAGAGCAAAAATGACCATGAACTATATGTATGTGTGTATATGGGTATATATATATGTGTGTGTGTGTGTGTATGTATATATGTGTGTACATGAGTGTATCCGTATTTAAAGGAAAATATATAGAGTATAGATAAGAATTAATAAGGGAAAGAAAGGGAAGAGAGGAAGTAAGGAGGGAATAAAGAGAGTGACCTTTGTTATATATGAAAATTAAAATCTTTTCTGGGGGGGCTGGGTGGGGAGGAGTTACGGTCACTGCGAAATCAGTTGATGCTTGCGAGTGAATTCGCAAATCCAAATGGAGAGGGGAGATGTGGTTGCCCGACAAGGGATAAAGAGCAACTCAGGAAGGGGAGGGGATAGCGGGGTTAAAGAAATTTTAGATAGGAGAATAAGGGAAATGTTTGATGTTTTAGAAATGTTGTCTTATAAAGTGTTCAAAACAAGAAAGCAGAAATGGATAAGAAGGAAAGGTGATGATGAGGAAATGGAAAGGAAAGATAAACAAAGTATGAAATGGCTATGTTGAACTATATGACTTTAAATATTAACGGAATACATAACCAAATCAAAAGGAAGAAACTGCTAAATTTAGTGAAAAAAGAAAAAATTGATATAGCATTCGTGCAAGAAACACATTTAACTGAAATGGAGCACAAGAAATTAAAGAGAGATTGGATAGGACATGTAACAGCAGCGTCATATAATTCAAAAGCTAGAGGAGTAGCTATATAAATCAGTAAAAATGTACCAATTAAAATAGAAGAGGAAATAATAGATCCAGCAGGGAGATATGTAGTGATAAAATGTCAGATATATTCGGAGTTTTGGAATTTACTCAATGTATATTCATCTAACGAAGAAGATCAAAAATTTATGCAAGATATTTTTTTGAAGATAGCAGACATGCAAGGGAACATACTAATAGGAGGGGATTTCAACCTTAATTTGGATTCAAACATGGAAAAAACTGGGAAAAAAATTAACAGAAAAAACAAAGTAACCAAATTGATAATTAAATTGATGCAAGAAATGCAACTTTTGGATATATGGAGGAAACAACACCCAAAAGAAAAGGAATATTCATATTATTCGAATAGACATAAAACATACTCAAGAATAGACCTATTCCTGTTATCAGCTCGCATGCAAGACAGAGTTAGAAAAGCAGAATATAAAGCTAGAATATTATCGGACCACTCACTCCTGATATTGACAATAGAGTTAGAGGACATCCCTCCAAGAATGTATAGATGGAAATTAAACTCCATGCCACTTAAACGGCAGGATTTTAGAGAATTCATTGAAAGACAAATTAAAATGTATTTTGAAATAAATACAGAATCAGTGAAAGATAAGTTTATACTATGGGACGCAATGAAAGCGTTCATCAGAGGGCAAATAATAAGTTATGTAACCAAGATGAAGAAGGACTACAATCAGGAAACAGAGCAGTTGGAAAGGGAAATAGCAAATATAGAAAAAGAATTAGCAATGAAGGAAGACACAACTAAAAGAAGAGAATTGGCAGATAAAAAAAAATATGAAACACTACAAACATATAAGGTGGAGAAGAACATAATGAAGACAAAGCAGAAATATTATGAACTAGGAGAAAAAACGCACAAAATTCTAGCATGGCAGCTTAAGACAGAACAAACTAAGAGAATGGTATTGGCATCAAGGAAAAAAGTCAAACAAATCACATATAATCCAACGGAAATTAATGAAAACTTCAGAGAATTCTACGAACAATTATACCAAACTGAAAATGAAGGGAAAGAAGACAAAATAGATGAATTTTTAACTAAAATTGAACTACTGAAATTACAAATAGAGGAACAAAATAAATTAACAGAACCATTTGAAATAGTAGAAATACAAGAGATAATAAAAAAAACTACCGAATAATAAAACACCAGGAGAGGATGGATTCCCAATCGAATTCTATAAAACATTTAAATATTTATTAATTCCTCCCCTCCTGGAAGTAATCAATCAGATTGATAAAACACAAAGCTTACCAAATTCATGCAAAACAGCAATAATTACAGTAATACCAAAGACAGGGAAAGATCCACTCGCACCAGCGTCATATAGACCAATATCTTTACTTAACACAGATTATAAGATAATAACTAAACTATTAGCAAACAGATTAGCTGACTATGTACCAGAAATAGTAAATCGAGACCAAACTGGATTTATTAAAAAAAGACGAACAACAGACAATATTTGTAAATTTATTAACTTAATTCATGCAGTAGAAGGAAATAAAGCTCCAACAGTAGCGGTTGCTTTAGACGCAGAGAAGGCCTTTGATAGAGAAGAATGGAATTATTAATTCAAAGTACTACAAAAATTCAGCTTACCAGAGAAATATATTAATTGGATTAAAGCGTTATATAAGGGGCCATTGGCGAAAGTGACAGTAAATGGATATATATCAAAACAATTTAACTTAATCAGATCAACAAGGCAGGGATGCCCACTATCGCCCTTATTGTTCGCGTTAGCCATAGAACCACTAGCAGAACTGATAAGAACAGAAAATAAAATAAAAGGGATAAAAATAAAAGACAAGGAATATAAAATCAGTTTATTTGCAGATGACGTTATAGTATACTTACCAGAACCAGAAATATCAATAAAACAATTACATAAGAAATTGAAGGAATATGGAGAAGTGTCGGGGTACAAGATTAACGCAAATAAAAGTGAAGCAATGCCAATGAATAATGAATAATGCGGATTTCTCAAAATTTAAGAAAGAATCACCATTCAGATGGCAAATGCAAGCAATACGATACCTAGGTATAAACTCAATTATTATCCACTAATGAAAAAATTACAGGACGACTTAGAGCATTGGAAAGACTTACCACTAACACTAATAGGAAGGATAAACAGTATTAAAATGAACATTTTCCCAAGGATACAATACCTATTTCAGGCATTGCCAATACACTTGACGGAGAAATTCTTCAAGGAGTTAAAGAAAATAATAAGGAAATTTTAATGGAAAGGGGGGAAAACGAGGATAGCACTAGATGAATTAACAGAATGGTATAAACAAGGAGGCTTACAATTGCCAAACTTTAAAAATTATTATAGAGCCGCACAATTAAGATACCTATCAGATTTTTATCAAACAAGGGAAAAGCCAGAATGGACTAGATTAGAACTAGATAAAATAGGGGAGAAGATACCCGAACATATATTATATAAATGGGATGAAAAATAGGTACAACGTAGGAATTCTCCAGTATTACACCATCTGCTCAATATTTGGAAGATTCATGTAGAAAGGAATAAAACAAATTACCAACTACCAAAACTAATACTGATGCAAAATCAGCTAATCCCTTTTACAATAGATAACCTTTCCTTTAGAGAATGGGAGAAAAAAGGGATCAAAAGAATAGAAAATTGCTGTTCGGGAAATAAATTATTATCCTTTGAACAAATGAAGGATAAATATAATATAACTCACGAAACAGTGTTGGCATACCACAACTGAAATCCTACTTGAAGGCCAAATTAGGAAGCAGTCTGAGGTTACCAGAGGGAAGTAATTTTGAATATGTGATTACAGACACAATGATAATCAAAAAATTTATAACAAGCATGTATATTAAACTGCAAGAAAAGGAGAATGAGGAAACAAATGGTAAAACTAAACAAAAATGGGAACAAGATCTAAACATAAAGATAAAGAAGGAAACATGGGAGAAGTTATGCTCAGGAACTATGAGAAATACAATAAATACGAGGTTACGTATGATACAATATAACTGGATACACAGGCTATATATTACACAACAAAAGTTAAATAAATGGGACCCAACAGTATCTGACAGATGTTTTCGCTGTAAAAAGGAAATGGGAACAGCAATTCATGCAATCTGGACATGTGAGAAAGTGAAAAAATTTTGGGAAGATCTAAACCAGATATTAAATAAAATTATAAAAAGCAATATACCAAAAAACCCAGAGATCTTCATCCTAAATAACATAAGAAACAAAGAATTTGGACTTGATTTGGATGGTGCACAAAAAAGATTTGTTAGGATAGCCCTAGCTGTAGCAAAAAAATATATTATGTCAGCCTGGAAATTAGAAGATAACTTGAGAATACAACAATGGTATATAGAAATGAATAAATGTATTCCATTAGAAAAAATAACATAATTTAAGAAATAATATTACAATATTTGAACAAATATGGGAACCATACATGAAACACAATGGAGAAAACCTACCGGGGACATCTACCACCTAAAATGACAGAAGGAGAAGGGAATGAAAAGAATTGACTCAGTGGAATTTCTTGTTTATTTTTATTGAGTGACAACATTGTTTGATGGGTTTAATGTATCTTAGATTCTGAACTTTAAATGAATGGGAGGGGAGGTAGGGAGGGTGGGATGGGAAGAGGGGGGGGAGAAACGACACTGTATATATTTGAAAAGGAAAATGTATGTATCTTGATCAATGTGGTTTATAGTGTGAAAAATAAAAAATTTTAAAAAAAGAAATCTCTTGGTGCCTGCTGCATTGACCACCGCCAGTGGGCTGATATCGCCTCCAATCGTGCATCTTGGCGCTTCACAGTTCAGGGGGCAGCAACCTCCTTTGAAGAAGACCGCAGAGTCCACCTCACTGACAAAAGACAAAGGAGGAAAAACCCAACACCCAACCCCAACCAACCAATTTTCCCTTGCAACCACTGCAACCGTGCCTGCCTGTCCCGCATCAGATTTGTCAGTCACCAACGAGCTTGCAGCAGACGTGGACATACCCCTCCATAAATCTTCGTCCGCGAAGCCAAGCCAAAGAAGAAAGAAAAGAAGAAATACACCTAATGACCTGACCTCCACAATTGCCTGTGGCAACAAATTCCACTGATTCACCATCCTCCAGCTGAAGAAATTCCTCCACTTCTCTGTTCTAACAGGATGCCCTTCAATCCTGAAGTTGTGCCCTCGTCCTCGCCCCTCTCACCGTGGAGAAACAACATTTCTACATCAATTCTATTTGTTTGAAATGTTGCAATGAGATCCTTCCTCATTCTACTAAATTCCAACGAGTTCAGCCCAAGAACTGTCAAACGGTCCTCATATGATAACCCTTTCAATCCCAGAATCATCCTTGTGAAACTCCTCTGAACCAGGGTAGGGAGGCTAAACTAAAGCGTGTAGATTTAAATGAAGGATAAATTATTTGAATGGAGTCTGGAAGGGCAAGGATTTTGCAAAGAATGTGGTGGGGTTATGGAACAAAAGCTACCAGACGAAGCAGTACAGGCAGAAGCATTCTGACTGGTTTCATCACTGTCAATAAAAACACCAAATAGTGGAGAAAACCAGCAATATGTGTTTTTACTTCAACCACAGTATCTACAGATTTTTGTAATTTACTTGGTTCAATGTCAGGTATGGAGGTGGTAATGCCCCCTATAAGGACAGGCTACTGAGGGTTGTAAGCTCAGCCAGTGCCTTTGTGGATATTGGTCTTCACTCTATCGAGGACATCTTCAAGAGGCAGTGGCTCAAGAAAGCAGTCTCTATTCTAAAGGTTCCCCACCACCCAGGCCAGGCCCTCTTCACTCTGCTACCATCAGGAAGGAGGGACAGGAGCCTGAAGACGAGTACTCAGTGGCACAAGGACAACTTCTTCCACTGTCAGATTTCTGAATGGAAAATGGACCCCAGACACGACCTCACTTCTCTTGCACTGATTTATTTATTGAAACAACAAGTAATTCAATATTTTCACGTGAGGCTGCTGCAAAACAATGAAGTTTGTGACATGTTTATGACAATAAATTCTGAATCTGACAATTACAACATTTGAACAGGTGCATGGAGAGAGAAGATTTAGACCAGCCATTCTCAACAGGGGCCATACGGCGGGCCAGCTGGAGGCCACAGCACATTTGGAGGGGGGTGGGGTGGGGGAACTAATATCATAAATTGTTTTTTTATATCATCAGCAGAAGAGACAATGTTCAAAAGAAACCAACTAAACTTGACTGCTTCACAGAGAAGGGGGCCCATAAATGTTAAGGAGTGCAAAGGGGGCCATAGCCTAAAAAAAAGTTTGATAATAGTTCGTTTAAAGGAATATGGGCCAAATGCAGGCAGATGGGGAGACAACTTGGTTGGCAGGGACAATTTGGGCTGGAAGGTCTGTATGGTTCGATGAGTCCACTTCCAGCATCTGCAACATTTTGGTGACCAATGTTTATGCTCAGGTCTCTGGAGTGAGATGTGAACCCTCAACCCAGCAGCCCAGTGGTGTAGGGACAAACCACTGAAACCAAACAACATGGGGTGACACAAGGCAGCAATTTCGCACAGGAGGTTCAGGGCAAGACTCAAATTACTTTACTTACATAAAACTCTGCTGTCCACTGATGTTTTCTTATGAGCTCCTCAAGCTGCTGCTCAAATGCCACCCTGAAAAATGATGACAGGAACTATGAAACGAAACAGATCACTTCTCCAAGCTATTGTACTGTGTAATGCATCCAGATATAATACAATGACAGACTTGTCCCCATCAGTACTGTACCCCGGTGTAATACAGTGACAGACCCGTCCCCACCAGTATTGTATCCTGGTGTAATACAGTGACAGACCTGTCCCCACAAGTACTGTACCCCGGTGTAATACAGTGACAGACCCATCCCCACCAGGTCTGTACCCGGGTGTAATACAGTGACAGACCTGTCCCCACCAGTATTGTATCCCGGTGTAATACAGTGACAGACATGTCCCCACCAGTACTGTACCCTGGTGTAATACAGTGACAGACCTATCCCCACCAGTACTGTACCCCGGTGTAATACAGTGACAGATCTGTCCCCACCAGTATTGTATCCCGGTGTAATACAGTGACAGATTTGTCCCCATCAGTACTGTACCCCGGTGTGATACAGTGATAGACCCGTCCCCACCAGTATTGTATCCCGGTGTAATACAGTGACAGACCTGTCCCCACCAGTACTGTACCCCGGTGTAATACAGTGACAGACATGTCCCCACCAGTACTGTACCCCAGTGTTATACACTGACAGACCCATCCCCAGCAGTACTGTACCGTGTGTTATACATTGACAGACTGTCCCCAGTAGTACTGTACCCCGGTGTAATACAGTGACAGACCTATCCCTACCAGTACTGTACCCCGGTGTAATACAGTGACAGACCTGTCCCCACCAGTATTGTATCCCGGTGTAATACAGTGACAGATTTGTCCCCATCAGCACTGTACCCCGGTGTGATACAGTGATAGACCCGTCCCCACCAGTATTGTATCCCGGTGTAATACAGTGACAGACCTGTCCCCACCAGTACTGTACCCCGGTGTAATACAGTGACAGACTTGTCCCCACCAGTACTGTACCCCAGTGTTATACACTGACAGACCCATCCCCAGCAGTACTGTACCGTGTGTTATACATTGACAGACTGTCCCCAGTAGTACTGTACCCCAGAGTTATGCAGTGACAGGCCCATCCCCACCAGTACTGTACCTGGTGTTACAGAGTGTTAAACCCATCCACACCATATGGCACCGCGGTGTTATTTTACGGACACATTCAGGCCATGACATTAGAACTGGGCCCTCCACTTGTGCCAATGCACCATGGGACCCTATTCATTCAGTGACATTTGCCTTTCCTTACTTTTCTTTCCTCCTCTTCAGTTTCTCGTCCTTAATCTGGGCCCTGAGGGCCTCTATTTTCTGCTTGGTCTCTCCTCTTCCTTTCATTTCCCTTAAAAAGTCACAAAGAGCAGTTACAGTGCAATGGGCATCAGGGGAGGGCAGAGACTACTGTCTCTTGTGAAATGGTTTTCTGATTTGATTGATGAGCTGCTTTTTAGTTAATCTACCTCCCCAATCATACGCCTAAGGATTTCCTGTCCACAGATGTGGGAGTTGAAAGAGGGGGGGGGGGGGTTTCATTGAGGGATATTTGAGAGAACACATTGACACGTAAAAAGCAGGGGATAGTTGTAAACCCGTACCCAACAGCAGTTAGGATATACCTGGGGGATTTTATCCAGCTTCACAAAGTTTGAAGTTTCCATTTATTGTCAGAGTACATACAAAAGAGAGAAATGGAAACAAAGACAGAAATGTAAACAAACTGTGCCATAGAAAAAATATTCAGTAATAAATAATGTGAAAAGTAAGACTCCTTAAATGAATCCCTGATTGAATTTGATGTTGAGGAGTCTGATGATGGAGGGGTAGCAGCTGTTCCTGAACCTGAGGGTTAAAGTCTTGTGGCACCCATACCTTTTCCCTGATGGCAGCAGCGAGAACAGAACGTGTACTGGGTGGTATGGATCCTTGATGATCGCTGCTGCTCTCCGACTGCAGCATTCCCTATAGAGGAAATGACTCCACTGAGTCAATTCTTTTCATTCTCGATGGTGGGGAAGGTTTTGCCTGTAATGTCCTGGGCTGTGCTTACTACCTTTTGTGGGGCTTTCTACTCAGAAATATTGATGCCCCATGCCAGGCTGTAATGCAGTCGGTCAGCACACTTTCCACCACACCTTTGTAGAAATTTGCCAGGGTTTCTGTTATCATACCAAACTTCTGCAAAATCCTGAGGAAGTAGAGGCACTGACAAGCCTTCTTCATAATTACATTTGTGTGTTGGGTCCATGAAAGATCCTCTGAGATAGTGACTCCCTGGAATTTAAATTTGCTCATCCTCTCCACCTCTTTTCCACCAATGATCAGTGGATCGCACACCTCAGAGTTTTCCCTTCCTAAAGTCCACATTCAGCCGCATGGTTTTGGTGACATTGAGGGCGAAGTTGCTATTAGTACACCCTTCAGCCAAGTTTTCAATCTTCCTCCTATATGCTGACTCATCGCCCCTTTTATACAGCCCACTAGTCAAGTCAAGTCACCTTCATTTATTGTTCATACCATGGTAAAGATGAGATAGCATTTCTCCAGGACTAGAGAGCATATTTATATAAATAAAAATTAGAATAGAAGTTAAACACATTGAAATATTAAAATAATTAGATGTATACAGTAAAGGTCCATAGTACTCTATCCCCAGATGTCTGGGAATTCAGGAGTCTGATGGTTTGGGGGAAAAAACTGTTGCCCATTCTGGATGTAAGGGCCCGAGTGCTACGGTACCTCCTACCAGATGACAGAAGGGAGAACAGTTTATGTGAGGGGTATGTAGAGTCCTTCACAATGTTTATTGTCTTCCGCCTGCATCGAGTGTTGTCAACGTCCTCCATAGTAGGAAGAAGACCCCCAGTGATCTTTCCCGCGGACTTCACTATCCTCTGCAGGGTCTTGTGATCTGAGGGGGTACAGCTTCCAAACCAGGTGGTGATGCAGTTGCACGTGATGCTCTCAATACATCCTCTGTAGAATTAGTTAGGATGGAGGGTTGGAGATGAAACTCCTTCAGCCTTCGCAGGAAGTAGAGGCGCTGCTGGGATTTCTTGGATATGGAGCTGGTGTTAAGGTCGAGGTGAGGTTCTCCGCCAAGGAACTTGATCCTCTTGATGACCTCCACGGTGGAGCCGTCAATGATCAGTGGAGTGTGGTCCCCTCGGGGGCCTCCTGAAGTCGACAACCATCTCTTTTGTTTTATTAACATTTTCACATACAGCTTTGCATGAGTGTGTTAGCAACTGCACTTCATCTCTGTACACTGACCCATCATTCTTATTATATTATTGTTAGCATACCTGTAGATGGTATGCTACAGGAAAGGGCTTTGGCAAATACTAGAGCACCTCGGATGCCCCCCCAAGTTCCTCAACATGGTTATCCAACTGCATGAAAACCAACAAGGTCGGGTCAATGAGCTCTCTGAACCCTTCTCCATTGACAACGGCGTGAAGCAAGGCTGTGTTCTCGCACCAACCCTCTTTACTATCTTCTTCAGCATGATGCTGAAACAAGCCATGAAAGACCTCAACAATGAAGACGCTGTTTACATCCGGTACCGCACGGATGGCAGTCTCTTCAATCTGAGGCGTCTGCAAGCTCACACCAAGACACAAGAGAAACTTGTCCGTGAACTACTCTTTGCAGACGATGACGCTTTAGTTGCCCATTCAGTGCCAGCTCTCCAGCGCATGACGTCCTGTTTTGCGGAAACTGCCAAAATGTTTGGCCTGGAAGTCAGCCTGAAGAAAACTGAGGTCCTCCATCAGCCAGCTCCCCACCATGACCACCAGCCTCCCCACATCTCCATCGGGCACACAGAACTCAAAACAGTCAACCAGTTTACCTACCTCGGCTGCACCATTTCATCTGATGCAAGGATCGACAATGAGATAGACAACAGACTCACCAAGGCAAATAGCGCCTTTGGAAGACTACACAAAAGAGTCTGGAAAAACAACCACCTGAAGAAACACACAAAGATCAGCGTGTACAGAGCCATTGTCATACCCACGCTCCTGTTCAGCTCCGAATCATGGGTCCTCTACCGGCATCACCTATGGCTCCTAGAACGCTTCCATCAGCGCTGTCTCCGCTCCATCCTCAACATTCATTGGAATGACTTCATCACCAACATCGAAGTACTCGAGCTGGCAGAGTCCGCAAGCATCGAATCCATGCTGCTGAAGACCCAACTGCACTGGGTGGATCACATCTCCAGAATGGAGGACCATCGCCTTCCCAAGATCGTGTTCTATGGCGAGCTCTCCATTGGCCACCAAGACAGAGGTCCACCAAAGAAGAGGTACAAGGACTGCTTAAAGAAATCTCTTGGTGCCTGCCACATTGACTACCGCCAGTGGGCTGGTATCACCTCCAACCGTGCATCTTGGCGCCTCACAGTTCGGCGGGCAGCAACCTCCTTTGAAGAAGACCGCAGAACCCACCTCACTGACAAAAGACAAAGGAGGAAAAACTCAACACCCAACCCCAACCAACCAATTTTCCCTTGCAACCGCTGCAACCGTGCTTGCCTCTCCCGCATCGGATGTCAGTCACCAACGAGCTTGCAGCAGACGTGGACATACCCCTCCATAAATCTTCATCCGCGAAGCCAAGCCAAAGAAGAAAGAAGATGGTATTGTTCCAAGATCTTCTCAGTAATGGGGAGAGTTTTGCCTGTGATGTAACGGTGGGCCTGCATTGGGAAGGGGTTGAGGATCCTGCTGAGAAGTGGGAAGGATTTACCGAAACAGTTGCAGTCACAAGGAAGTTTGGTTCCAGGATTGAGCTGAAGTTGAGAAGGAGATTTCAGATCCTTTTTCGAAGAGTTCGGATAGAATTATGATTTAAGGACAGTTCCTTTGTTACTGTTATTAAACTCCTAAATTGACCTCATTGGTAAAAGATGATACCCCTGCACTGTTGTACCTATTCATTTGTCTCTTCCCTGCACTTTGTCTCTGTAATTCTGCACCCTCTGACTTACTGCAACACTACATTTCGTACTTTTGCTTCATTGCTGTACTTAAGCATGGATTGACTTGGTTGGATAGTGCATTCTTCCCTGTAACTCAGTACACATAACATTAAACAATTCAATTCAACTCATCCCAGGATAAATCGGATGAAACTGGAGGTTCAAGGACTACACCCCCTGTTTAGAAGGAGAAGCCTGGGAGACAACCCTTTAGAACAGTGACAGGGCTCAGCAGTCAAACTCGCACAGGCTGCAGGATGCTGGTGACCTGTGGTCCAAGGACCCCACAGGCTGGGGGCTGCTGGTGACTTGTGGTCGAAGGACCCACACAGGCTGCTGGAGACTGGTTCATGGGAACCAGACATCGGAAGCCGGAATTTGAGGGGGACTGAGGGCAAGAAGGGATCCTGATGAGCCTTGGGTGCTGACGGCTTCCTGATCGTGTTGGAGGTTTGGAAATGGAGTTCGGGTTGCTGGTGGATTGAACAGGAGTCTATGCAGCTGCAGAGGCTGATGGAGCACTGGAGGTGAATCCACGGACACTCAGTGCCTCTGAGGGGACTCTCTTTTGTTTCTCTTTCTGGGCAATGCTCACGGTGATTCTTTGTCTGTCTTACAGCAGGTAAAAACTGATGTCTGTCATGCATATTACACTTATAATGTAAGGAACTTTTGGAAATAGGTGAGAAATTTTGGGCTAAAAACAAGAAGGGAATGTGATATTCGTTTTAAATTGTAGTGGTGATGAGAAACCAAGTTAATCAAGTGGGCACACATTAGAGAGAGATTAGAATTGAGTATAGGGACTGGCAGGTGTTACAGAGTCAGGGAGGGGTGTAGGGGACCGGATGGGGTTACAGAGACAGGAAGGGGTGTGGGGACCCAAGGAGGTTACAGAGACAGAAAGGGGTGTAGGGGACTGGAGGGGGTTACAGAGACAGAAAGGGGTAGGGGACTGGAGGGGTTACAGAGACAAAGGGGGTGGGTGTATGGGTCTGGAGGTGTTACAGAGTCAGGGAGGGGTGTAGGAGACCGGATGGGGTTACAGAGACAGAAAGGGGTAGGGGACTGGAGGGGGTTACAGAGACAAAGGGGGTGGGTGTATGGGACTGGAGGTGATACTGAGACAGGAAGGGTTCACTGAGATGCTGAAAAGGGGGCAGAGACACAGGAGAAAACTGCAGAGATGTGCATGGAATGAAGCTGTGGTACTCCTACCTTTCTGACTGAGCGTAGCTTTGTTCATGCTGAAACTGCAGCCTTTTCAAAGTTGCTGGGTGAAAAAAAAAGGGCAAGTGGTTTGTATTATTTTTCGGTGTCACTCAACACCGTGGGCAAGGAGGGAATTCGAGGGATTTGGGGAGGGGAAGATAACCTCGGGTCAGAGCCAACCCACTGATGTTGTGTATGGGTCAGGGGCAGGCAGATCTGGTTGAGGATGGGGGGTGGGGGAAACTCTAACTGACCCACACTCTACCGGAAAGGAAGACTCTGCTAACAGAGAGGATGGGGTCCATCATGCACACAGCAACCATTGCCATGGGATGGGGGAGAGAACAATGTCAATGAAATATCATCAGATAATCTGCTCACTGTTTCTCATTTTTCCCTCTGACCCATAGAGATTGTGGTTTAAAGTTCTTTGTTTACATTTATTGTCAAAGTACATACACGTCATCACATAACCTTGAGATTCTTTTTTCAGGACAGATGTCAGGGAAACGTTTTATTTGTAACATTATAGGAAGGATCTGGAAGCTCTGGAGAGTTATCAGGTAAACCACAGACACGCTGAGGAATCTCAGCTGATTCCACAACCCCAAGAAGATAAAGACATAGAACCAGAGAAGACGACAGCACAGAAATAAGCCCCTTTGTCTCCTCTAGTCTGTTCTGAGATTTTCTTTTGCCTAGTCTCACTGACCTGCACCCAGTCCATAGCCCTCTATACCTCTCTCATCCAAGCCCCTGTCCAAATTCTCCTTAAATGTTAAAATTGTGCCCATATTCACCCCTTCAGCTCTTTCCACACTCCCACCGCTCTCTGTGTGAAGCAGTTTTCCTCCTCAACTTTTCCCTTCACTCTTAACCCATGTCCTCTGGTTTGCATTTCACCAACCCTCAGTGGAGACAGCCAAACTACGTTTACTGTCTATTCCTCTCATAAATTTAAATGACTCAATCAAATCTCCCCTCTTTTTCTTCTATGCTCCAGGGAATAAAGTCCAACCTTTCCCTGCAACTCAGTTCCTTAAGTCCAGGCAACATCCCAGTAAATCTTCTCTGCCCTCTTTCTATCTTTTTGGTATCTTTCCTGTAGTTCGGTGACCAAAACTGCCCCCAATTCTCCAAATTTGGCCTCACCAACATCTTATGTAACTGTACCATAACATCCCACCTCCTGGACTCAACACTTTGATTTCTGAAGGCCAAGGTGCCGAAAGCTCTCTTTACAACCCTATCCACCTGTGTCGCCACTTTCAGGGAATTATGTCTCTATGTTCCCAGATCCCTCTGTTCTCCCGCACTCCTCAGTGCCCCACCATTCACCGTGTGCGTCCTTTCTTGGTTTGTCCTTCCAAAATGCAACACGTTACACTTATCTGAATTAAATTACATCAGCCATTTTTCATCCTATTTTTCCAGCTGGTCCAGATCCCTCTGCAAGCTTTGAAAACCTCCCTTGCTGTCACAACGTCTCCAATCTTAGTGTCATCTGCAAACTTGCTCTCCAATTTACCACATTGTCATCCAGATCATTGATCTAGATGACAAACAACAATGGTCTCAGCACCGATCAGCATTATGATCACTGGACCAAAATTCCTTCATCAATGATTAAGAATTCTTTGTTTATTCTTGAAGGCCTCAGACCCCAGTCGTTGGCAATATTTCTTTATCTCCTATGCACACTGCAAGACCGGTTGAGTTCATGCAGCATTTCAGTGCATTTACTAAAATCAAAGCATCTGAAACTTTCACGTTTCACTAATATTTACAAGGACGTTGCTCGGACTGGAGAGCATGTCCATGAAGCAAGGTTGACAGAGCTAGGAGGCTTTTCTCTTTGGAGCGGCGGAGGATGAGAGGTGATTTAATTGAGGTGTGCAAGGTTATGAAGGATTAAGATGGGGTGGGAAGCCAGCACCTATTTCCCAGGGTGAAAGTAGCAAACACCAAAGGATGTTTATGGTGAGGGGAGGAAAGTTTAGTGGGTGCTTTTTTTACACAGAGGCTGATGCAATAGGGAACATTTAAAAGACTCTTAGACAGGAACATGGATGGAAGAAAAATGAAGGTTTTATGGGTATGAGGGAGGGAAGGGCGAGATTGATGTGCAGTAAGGTTTACGTAGGTCGGCACAGCATTGCAGACTGAAGTGTAATGCACCAAAGTGCTGGAGAAATTCAGCAGTTCACATAGCATCTATCGGAAGTAAAGGACTACCAACGTTTTGGGCCTGGGGACTTCTTCAAGGTGTGAGTGAAAAGCAATCTGGTGTCTGAATAAAAAGAAGGGGAGGGGAGGAGAGGAGGGAGGGAGGAAGGCGCAGGGGGAGGAGCACAGGCTGATAGTAAGAAGTCACTGGTGGATACAAGTTGGAGGGTGGAAGAAAAAGAAGATGAGAACAGATAGAGGGTGGGGTAGCTCTCTGAATGGAGAGAGAAGGGAAAAAGATGGCAAGCGGGAGTCAGGGAGACAGAGGAATAGGGAAAGAGAGATATTCCAGGGAGGGATTTAACCCAAAATTTAATTTAAATTTTATTTTACAGCACAGTAGAAGCCAAATCTGACTGATTAAATTCGTGCTGCCCAATTTTATGCAAATTAATCTACAACCCCTGTACCTCTTGAAAGGTGAGAGGAAACCGGAGCACCCAGAGGAAAACCACGCAGGTCATGGGGAGAATATACAAACTCCTTATGGACAGCACCAATTTGGAATGCCTGGCAACCCGTGCTGCCCGGCTACTTTGTCGATAGTTTGTCCCCTTGGGGGCACCCGCTACAACTTTATGAGGTGCTCCCGTTTCCCCCGTCGACACCCGCACCCAGAGCAACAGGGAGCAGATCAAGTTGAAAGGTGCAGAGTCCACGGCTGGGTCAACCGTGGTCTTGAGCAAGTGGTGTGCCGCTGGGGGAAGGGGGGAATCCAACGGGTCAAGCAGCAGCCAGGAAGCGACTTCGTCAGTCGCCGTTTTTGTTTTTCATTCAGAACCAGAGCAGGGTTACATTGAAAAATAAAGATCAATTAGTACAAAGCAGGGGCAGCACAAAAGCACTGTTGTGGGGTGATGGCTAAAACAGGGGTCAATTTTGACATTTAAGAAAAATTTGGACAGATACATGGATGGGAGGAGTATTTTGGGGTTTTGGTCCGGATGCAGGTCAGTGGGATGATGCAGAATAATAGTTTCAACTATCCCTAATTACTTGTCCCCCCCCCCCCCCCCCCCCCACAGCTATCTGTGGTACGATTTACATAGATTTACCACTCACTGACTGGAAAAACCTCTCCTCATCTGTGTTGTAAAGGAGACGTCCTTTTATTCTGAGACTATGCCCTCTGGTCCTAGTCTCTCACACTTTCTCCACCTCTACTCTGTCTTGCCCTTTTATAATTAATGCCCCTTCCCCAATGTCAAGCATATCGTACCACCATATTGTCAAGCGTATCTGTGGCACCCTGTCGACTTATGTGGCCACACTGGAGACATACTGTACTTTTCATTTAATTTAAAATTAGACATACAGCACGGTAACAGGCCCTTCCAGCCCATGAGCCCAAGGCTTCCATGGATCTACCAGTGTTCACCCATTTCAATTCCCCATTCCATTCTTTTGCTGACATCTGTCCATGGCCTCATGCACTACTGGACTGAGACCACTCGCAAAATGGAGGAACAACACCTCATCTTCCGTCTGGGCCCCCTACAACCCAATGGCATTAACGTCAAATTTTCCAGTTTCCATTAGGAATTCCCCCCCACCCCCACACCTTCTTCACTGTTTCCCTTCCTCATCTCCTTTCACTGAGCCAAAATTAATTCTCACCTTTCCTTTTATCATATCCAATTACCACCTCTTATCTGTTGGTCTGGACTCCTCCCCAGCCAGTCTTTGCCTTTAATTCAGAAGCCTGTCTGCTTTTTACAGCAACAGCTTCACAGCACCAGCGATCAGGAATGGGGTTTGAATCCCGCGATGACTGTAAGGAATTTGTCTGCTCATCCTGTGTCTCCGCGGGCTTTTCCCAGGGCTCCAGTTTCCTCCCAACATTCGAAATCTACTGGGGGTGTAGGTTAATTGGGTGTAAATTGGGCAGCACAGAATTGTGGGCTGAAAGGGCCTGCATACTGTGCTGTATGCCTGTGTATGTGCAGGCATATTTACTTTTCACACACAGAATATGGTGGGTGTCTGGAATGCATTGCTGGATGTGGTGGTAGAGGCTGGTACAATAGGGACATGTAAAAAGACCCCGAGACAGGCACATGATGTCAGAAAAATAGAGGATTATGGATGTGAGGTAGTGAAGAGTTAGATTGTTGTGGAGTAGGTTTATATAGGTCAGTGCAACATTGTGGGCCTGCACTGTACTGAAATTTTCTGTGTAAAAACATGGAAATTCTGGAGGATCCTGTGCAAGGTATTGCTGATGTTTCAGGCCCGAGCCTTTGCTCAAGGTACTAGGGCCTGAGCCCTTTCTTGAGGTATTCCTCAAAGAATGTTCTATTGTATGTTCCATAATGAGGGTGATTCCTTCTGTGGATTTCAGGCAATGAGTTCCAGAACCCCTCCCTCCCCAAGGGGAAACCCCCTTGAATTCCCTGCCAATCGTTCGACTTTAAAACTACGCTCCTCCCCTCCCAACCCAACTCCACCAGCTGTTGATCCTTCTGGCCAGAGAATTCTTATCCACGCCTTTCATCGTTTCCTGGAGAGCGATTCCTGTGTCACAAGGATCTATGCTTTGTTACGCACGTCATTAGGTTTAAAATGCTTCAAGTTGTCCTGAGATCAAAGAGAGGGCCCTGCCTTGGCAAACCACAAGGTGCATAATGAGTTACAGATGGACGTCAGAGAGCCATTAGCGGCTCTTTCACATGTTCAGATCCCATCCAAAAGTGAGATTTAGCCCAGTTACATCATTCAAGGATAATTTCCATTTGACCAGCTTTCAACCAAGTAAAAAATGTACAAAGATATTGGCAGAACTTGAGGAACTGAGTTACAGGGAAAGATTAAACAAGTTGGGACTTTATTCCTTAGAGAGCAGAATGAGGGTCAGAATATTGATAGAGACATGGAAAATTATAAGGGATATAGATAGAGAAAATTCAAGCAGGCTTTTTCAACTGAGGTTACAGGGGAGTTAAAAAAAAACAGATGGTCATGGGTTAAGGGTGAAGGGTAGAAGTTTAAAGGGAACATCAGGGGAACTCCACAGAGAGTGGTGGGAGTGTGGAACAAGATGAAGTGGTGAATGCAGGCTCAATTTTGACATTTAAGAAAAATTTGGACAGATACATGGATGGGAGGAGTATTTTGGGGTTTTGGTCCGGATGCAGGTCAGTGGGATGATGCAGAATAATAGTTTGGTATGGGCAAGAAGGGACGAAGGGGCCTATTTCTGTGCTGCAATGATCAATGGTTCTACAATATCAACATTGAATCCCCCTATTTCAGGTAACCCTCACTTCACACACACTTGTTTTTTCCCTTCACCTCTCCTGTCCCTCCTGGTTCTATATGCCCATCATCCCACCCACCACCTACCTCCATCAATCCTTCCCTCCTCATCTGGTTCTACCACCACCTCCCTTCAAAAATCCCTCCCTCCTCCTGATTCCACCCATCACCTCCTGGCATCAATCCCACCTGCCATCATCCCCTCAGCCCCCATCTGCTTCTACCCACCACCTCCCAGCCCCTTTTACATGGTGGTCAGGCCCGTAATTAACTGCTGTGTCAACACCATGTACGTGACTATACACTCTCCAGTCCTGCAGCTAGTGGATTACTCTGCTCCCCTCACCCTCCTGACTTTTCCCCTATCTCCATGGCCACTTGTTCCAAGGCTGCTTCTGTTTGAGGTGTATTCTTTTCAAGCAGCTCCCGAAGGGAATGGCACGTCCCATTTAAAGGCACGCAATGGCAAAGGGAATTTTTAACCTTCCACTTATACCCAAAAGTCTTCAGGAAAATGAGTGGGGAGGGGAGGGGAAGGTTTTCCAACTGCATTTTTACATAGCACTTGAAAGCCGGGTATTATCTGCCTTTCGAGCAATGGGAAGAACGCATTGAAGGCAGATTGGGGGGGGTCTATCTGGCTTTGATCCGCCAAGGTAGGTAGTCAGAGATGGAGCATATTGATACGTGATCAGTCTAAAAGGGCAAGCTGTGTTGCCACGCTGTTGTGCTGCATGTCGTCCCACCTCTTACTTTGGGAAGCCGGCTTGCTGCGTAAAAGGACTCACGGACCTAGCTTTACTTCTGTTCTGTGTGAACAACCAAGCCAGCAAAAGAAAGGGGGGTGGGGGAAATCCAGCTTAGAAAGGGATGTTTGGTCATCTTCCGGGTAGTGGGTGGGGAGGTAATATGGTCTTTCCCTGGCAAGGACCCTGGTGATTTGGCAAACATCTCCCCGCCCCTCCCCCCATGCCAGTCAGAGGAAACCACCACTGGGAGGTTCTGTTTGCAGTGAGGTTGAGGTCAGTCTCGGTGGGCAATGCATGCCTGCAAAGGGGGTCAAGCATACTGTGTCAAATCCGAGAGGGTGGAGGGAGTTGGGAGGGCTCCTCCAGAGAAGCTGAGATATCAGTGGCAGAGTGAAGGACTGAAAACCCAACTGATTCAAGCGGAGTATCAGGGAAAGGTTTTCAAATGCAAATGCCCTCCCTGAATGTTCCTGCCCCGCCCCATGGGAGAGCCTGTGGGTTCCACAAATGGCCAAGTCAGCTGCCTGAGAACCAATGGAATTGGATTGGGAAGCACGTCATCCCTGATCTGGCTGGGAAGAAGCTGTTCCTCTGTCAACTGGCACAGACGTCAGACATTACAAGGCTTCGATTGTGTCCCAAGGAAGTTCAAGGTAAGAGCAGCAGAACTGGGCCATCCGACCCGTTTAGTCTGTGCCACTATTTCCAATCATGATTGGTAGTAAGTACTATGGGATGGTTGGGAGAGGGAGGAAAGGTAGTGGGGAGAGAGCGCTGCAGGAAGGGCAGTGGGGAAGGAGTGTTACTTTGTGGAAAGTGCAGCACCATTCTTTTTAATTTTTTAAAAAATTTAAATATATTTAAATTTAGACATACAGCATGGTAACAGGCCTCAAGCCCATGCCACCCACTTACATCCAATGGACCTACAACCCCTGGTATGTTTTGAAGGGTGGGAGAAAACTGGAGCTTCCCCCCCCCCCCCTCCGGGGGAAACCCATGCAGACACAGGGAGAACATACCAACTCCTTATAAACAGCGTGGGGATTCGAACCCTGGACCCGATCGCTGGCACTGTAACAACGTTGCACTAACCACTATGCCAATCGTGGCGCCCCTTAAAAATATTCAAAAACTGAGGAAGACTGTTGCAAAGACTCAGGAACATCAGAGGGAAAAGAAAAACTATTTCAACTCATCCGTCTTCAGATGGTGGAGAGGAAACCTCTCCACATTCAGCCAGTCCAGATCTCCAAGCATTGTACATTTCAATCTCCAGCAACCAGCTTAGTCACGCTGACCTTACGAGAGAATCCACCCATTTCAGGTACTCTGACATTTCAAACATTTTTTCCCCCAATGACAGTGATAAAGTGGCATGCAGTTTCATAAGAAACAGGAGCAGCAGTAGGGCCTGCTCAGCCATGCAGCTCATCTTAAAGGTTCCTTTTATTGTTATCCATTAAATATAATTCAACTTTTGTCTGCCATGAGCATTGCCCCTATTGATAGGAGAAAGCAAAAGCGAGTCCCTCCAGAGACAATGAGTGTCCATGGATTCATCTCCCACAACCACACAGACTCCTCGATCCATCCTGAGCTCCAGATACAAACCTCCCATGTGATTAAGAAGCCTTCAGTGCCTGAGACCCTTTAAGGAGCCCTTTCCCTCAGCACCTTCTCAATCCCGGTTCCTTTACCCAGTTCCTATGAGCCGGTCTCCAGCAGCCTGCAGTCTGTGTGGGCCCGTCCTTCAGCCTTTGAGCCCCTCACTCCTCTTCTATGCTCAGTGTTGTGGGAGATGAGTAAAACTAATATGAAAATATGTGTAATTGAATAAAGCCAGTATGAATAGGATAAGGGTAGATAATAGAAAGAATGTAGGAAGTAAAGTTAGTCTGAATAAGATAAGGGTCTTCTAGCCTTAGAGAGAGTCTCAGCAAGTTCCACATATAAGATAGTAAGCCCTGAGGGTTGGGAAGGTGTGAATAAAGACAAAGGCAGGTGAATAAGGACAATGACATGAGGGGACACCGTCAAGATACCCCCTGGTCCTCCAAGTTCATGTAGGCAGACAGGATTGCCTAATGCCAAACTCATCCAGGAGGCAGAAGAATGTAAGGGGGAGGGTACTTCTATACTAAATAAACTGTATAAAAGTTGGGTGAGCCCCAGTGTGTGTGTGTATTCCCAGGGTAAGGGGAAGCACCCAACTTTGCATTGTTGTATAATAAATGTTCTTTGTTCTCAATTTTTGTCTCGAGCAAATTCTGTGAAGGTACATCTGTTTCTCACAAATGGAGGCTCATCTGGGATCCTACTCCCTCCACTGACAGAGTGCTCGACGACGAAGGTAAGTGCACCCTGGCTGATTCAGCTGGACTCACGGACGACGGGTGGCTGGTCAGTGGATGAAGCGAGTTATATCCGAGAAGAGGCACTGAGAACAAACGACGGGAGGACGTTAAGGAAGCGTGCTAGGAATAGCTACTGGATCCCGGTAAGAGGAATTTTACTTACCTGTTAGTATGGGAGGTGTGAGTAGCAAGGGAAATAGTCCTAAGGAAGGACGGGACGATCAGATAACTAAGCAAAGTCCGTTAGGATTAATGCTATCTGATTGGGGTGCGGGGAGAACCCGCGGGAAAGACAAACAGACCATGGTCAGGTTTTGCTGTCTGGAATGGGTTAAAAACCCAATAAAATGGAATTCGGTATATTGGCAAAAGTTCGGATCCGATGAGGACTGGATGTGTCAGGCATTGAACATCTGGCTCTATCAAAATCAAAGAGATAATATTGAGAGCAGAGAATATGCAGAGAATATGCAGCCTAGCCTGCTGGCTCAGTGGATCGGTTGATCAACTGGTTTTGAATGAAAAGGAATGTAAAGACAAGAAGGATGAGGAACCTTTTGTCCCT
The DNA here is from genome assembly GCF_036971445.1 of Narcine bancroftii. NCBI lineage: Eukaryota > Metazoa > Chordata > Chondrichthyes > Torpediniformes > Narcinidae > Narcine > Narcine bancroftii. The sequence goes on from NC_091471.1 coordinate 326,800,385, forward strand.
GAAACACAAGGATGGGATGTGTTACATTCCCTTCCTCCACCTTATGCTCCTCCTATGCCGGCTCCTATCTTTCCCTTCTCTCCTATGCTCTACCCTTCTTCACCTTCCCCTCCTCCTCCACAGCTAAAGAAAGGAGAAGAAAGTAGGGGTGGTATGATGCACAAAGTACTAGATTACCACCTCAATTGACCCTTTGATTAATTTCCCGGAGAGCAGGAATCTAGACATTATAAAGGAGAGGATAAGCCAGAAATTAACTGGATGAGACCTTTACGGGAAGTTCCCATGGGAGGGGGTCTCGGTTTCGTAAATGTGCCCCTGACTAGTACGGAGGTGCGTAATTTTAAGAGAGAATGCCCAATAAACAGAAAGGAAAGGCTAAGATTTTGATGCAGGCAGTCAAGGAAGTCGTGGAGGGACAGCAGGGAAAGGGTAGGGGCTCTGTGCTAGCTCCTGGACATTGGGAGGAGTTCCGGGAGTGGGAAAGTAGAGACCAGAGCAGGGGCAAGGGTAGAGGGGAATTCTGGGGACGACGACCGTTCCCGGGACCTCATGGTAATCCCGGTAGGAATTGGGAAATAGGAGCATTAGTTTGCTACCATTGTAAAAAGGAGGGACATTTTAAGAGAGAATGCCCAATGCGAGCCAGGGAGACGCGATCTTACGCACTGATGGAAGCAGATTATGAATAGGGGAGGTCACGGTTCTCAGTCAATACACACCATGGGGCTGCACGGAGAACCATTGGTAAATTTAAGCATAGGACCCCACAGTGACAAGATGACCTTTTTAGTAGATTCTGGGGCAGCCCGGTCTAGTATTTTACAACCACCCGAGGGTGTTAAGATAGAGGGGACAGTGATGATTTCGGGAGTAGGAGGAAGAGATTTTACGGTCCTTGTATTAAGGGATGTAAGAATACAAATGGGAGAGAAGATAGTAAAGGAGGTCATTCTACTAGTTCTCCAAGCTGGAGTTTGTTGTTAGGATGAGATTTACAGGACCAATTGGCTATCGGCACCAGACCACAGGAATCAGGATACCCCCCTGGTCCTCCAAGTTAACAGAAACAGCACATAGGCAGACAGGATTGCCTAATGCCAAACTCATCCAGGAGGCAGAAGAATGTAAGGGGGAGGGTACTTCTATGCTGAAATAAACTGTATAAAAGTTGGGTGAGCCCCAGTGTGTGTGTTTATTCCCAGGGTAAGGGGAAGCACCCAACTTTGCATTGTTGTTCTCAGTTTTTGTCTCGAGCAAATTCTGTGAAGGTACATCTGTTTCTCACACTGTTCAGTAGGATTGGCTCCTAAGCTTCACCTTCTCATGGTGGGGGGGGGGGGGGGGGAGAAGGTTTGGGTTGTTTTCCCTCTGATGGTCTACTGCTTCCCCTAGAGTCTGCAACCCTTCGTGGCTGCTGCTGAACCACCATCTTAAGCATAGACTTCCATGGTTGCAGGAATTTTAAAAAACACTAAAGCCTATACGGAGCCGTTGGCATCAGGAACCGCACAGAGCAGTGTCTGCTCACTCTGGTCCGCACCAGCAGCTCTGGCAGCACCTTTTTAAAAAAATCTTGCTGTGGACCTGGCTTCCCTTTTCCCAGAACGTTAAGTTCCCCTGCTTTCTGATTCCTTCCTTTTTTGAATGACACGGTTACGCCAGTGTTAGGGACAAGAATTGAGTCCCATGCTGTCTGTAAGGAGTTTGTACGTTCTCCCCATGTCTGCATGAGTTTCCTCCCACCCTTCAAAAATGTACTGGGGGTTGTAAGTCAATTGGATGTTAATTGGGCGGCACGGGCTCATGAGCTGAAATAAATGTCTAAATAAAATTAAATTAATGAAGGATTTATATCCGATATCTTTTTTCCCAATTAAAACTTCTACAAATCAAGGGAATTTTGGAAACCTGAAACTGACACACTATTTCCCTCATAATTTCTTTTTAGGATCCGAAGATGGAGTCCACGAGGAGCTAGGATGTCAGCCTACAGCGCCAATAATTTGCCACTGGTTGTAATCAGGCCCTTCAGCCCAGCTTGTCCACGTAGAACGTGACCTACCTAAGTTTGTTCCATTTGCCTGTGTATGGCCCATTTGCTCTAAATCTTTCCTATCCAAATGTCTTTTAAGCAGAGTCCTAAGGAGCTTGTAGCCAAAAGATTGTAACTAATTTAAAAAAAATTACTACAGCACTCTAGAAACCAATTCTGGCCACTCTGCCCAACGTCACCCAAATTAACTTGCCACCCTCATACGATTTGGAAGGTGGAAGGAAACCAGAGACCTGGGGAAAATCCACGCAGGTCAGAGGGGAGAACATACACACTCTACACACAGCGCTGGATTTGAATCCAGGCTGTCAGTGCTGTAATAACGTTGTGCTGCTGCTGTTCGAACGTGATTTTAATTTTGATTTTCAGCATCTGAATATTCATTTTTAATTAACCTATTTAACTTGCTTTCTATTAATTTCTCAGACTTGTTTCACTTGGTTTACCAATTTCCTTTTGGAGACTGCTTTTATATTTCTGTCTAACCTGATCTGCCTTTTCCAGTGAAACATTTGTTCATTCCTCAAGTTCTGCCCGACCTTCTGAGTCTGATCTGCAATGGCATGGTGTTCTCTTGCATCTGATTTGCCGTGGAGCCCGAGGCTTCGTCTTGGAATGTTTCTCTCTGGTGGGAATGTGTGTAGGCTGCCTCTTTTCAAAGCTGCCCTTAAATGTTCATTGCGACTGTCTGATCCTACAACCTAATTTTCTGGCTCAGTTCCATGCCTTGGTCATGGACATATCCTTCCCTTAAACTGTAAGGTTTAACTTTTTTATGACGATTGTTGCGACCTCAGGGATCCTTCACAGAGAGGTCAAGTAATTAATCCTATTGCACAATACCAGCCCTAATGTATCCTGCTTAGTTTCAGAATGTGCTGTTCAAATACACTATCCAGGAAACACAATGAACACATCATCTACATTACCTCATCGCGACACTATTTTAAAAATTTTCATGTTTTGTCTTGTCACTCAGACCACTGGGTCTATGGCAGCTCACAAAATGGCAGCTCTGCCAGAGCTTCTATTACAATAGCTGTGTCTCTGATGCAGGCCCAGGAGAGCATTGCTGGGTCGAAATACCAACGGCCCCGGCATAGGCTTTAACGGCCTGATAAAGCAGACTACGGTGTTTTTTTAAAAATCTCAAAATCACAGGGTCTGTGCCCATGATGCCAGTGCTTGTCGGGCAGCAGTCATGAGGGGGTGGCAGACTCTGGTGGTGCAGTGAACTGACACAGTGTACCTGAGAAGGAGAAAGAGAGGAGACAACCCTTCAGGACAGAGACTGCGGCAGTGGATGGGCAAGGGGCTTAGTGGCTGCGGGCGCCTAGCTACGTGTGTTTGAAGAACTCACATAGGCTGCCGGCTGTTGACGACTTGGACTGTAAGGACCCACACAGGCTGCTAGTGACGAGGTCAGGGGCTACAGGAGACTGGGAACTGCTTATCGGAGCTGGGATTCGAGAGGGTGCTGTAGATAAGCTCGGTTCCTGAAGGACCTCGGGTAGGCTTCCTGATTGTATTGGAGGCTTGGGTGGCCAATGGATCGAAGACGAGTCTGTGTGGCTGCAGAAACTGCGGAAGCGCTGAAAGTGAATCCACAGACACTCAGTGACTCTGAAGGGACTCTTGCTTCTCTTTCTCCTATTGTTAGGAGTGCCAGGCAATGCTCACAGTGACTTTTTCTTTCCCTTCGGCAAGCTGAAGTGCATCATGTATATTTTTAATATATTATTACATGACAATAAAAGGAATCTTTGAAGAGTCCCATTCACCTCCTTACTTCCCCGCAACTCCTTCACTCTCATGCAAGCCCACCCATCTACCCTGTAGGTGACTTCCAGCAGCTAATATACAGACAAACAATACATATGAAGTTACAGGTTAATTTGGTTTAAATGGCCGTAATTGGCTTCTACTATGCTGTACTTAAATTTTTGCGAAAGGATTAAAAATGTAAACCTTCCCTCTTTCACTCTTGACCCACATCCTCCAGTTCTTGTCTCATCCAACCTCAGTGGGAAAAGCCTACTTGCATTTACTCTCTCCGTAACCCTCATAATTTTGTACACCTCTCTCAAACCTTTTATTTCTTGCACTTAGTGTGAATTACCTGTTCATCCTTTTAGAATTATTACCCCTTTCTCAGTCTCATGGTATATTGTGGTAATTTAATTTGTTGTAGGTATATCTCAGCCAAGTAGAAATTTTGGTGTGACTGCACTGTACATGTAAATTACTATAAAATCTCATTACTCATTATCAAGTAAGAGTTCTCATTGCTGTCATACAAAGAGCAAGGTGGAGCTCTCCCAGTGTGTGCCTTCAACCAGTTGCAGTAAATAATTTCCACATATCCTGGAGTCGTAGAAGGCGGCTCTTTGGCCCATTGAACTTGTACTGGCTTATGAAACAATTCCATTTGCCCTGCTGCTCTTCTCTGCAATTTATTCTCACTGCAGAATTTTACCAGCCAAAGGCAGTTGGGGCAGTTCACGGTGAGCGAATAACCCACTGACAGAGCAAAGTGGAGCAACTGAAGGGAAACTCTCTGGTCACAAGGAGAACAATGCAAACTCTTCACACACCCATATTCACACACGCGTTAACACACACATACACATACACACACGCACACAACACAATCGCACGTGCGCACACACAGAAACACAGACACATACATATACACACAGACATGCACAAACACATGCATGCACAAGCACAGACACATACAAAGAGATAGATGCACACACATGCATACACAGACACACACAAGAACAGACACTCACACACATAAACACAGACACAAAAAGCACACACACATGCGCACACTCAGAAACATATACACATCGAACACACAGACACATGCACAGATGTAGACTCACAGATGTCCACACATACAGACATTGTAAGGCACTACCAGTAACCACAGAGACAAGCTGAGAAAACGATAGGCTTTAATACACAGAAGAACCTTGCTGGCCTGGATCCCAGGATAGGAATGGCGGCGAGGGAAAGGTGGCTCGACCTTTATGGCCCAGGATCACAGGGGAGGAGTCATAGGGTATGAGTCATCTGTGGGCGGACCAACTCCATATATACCACCGACAATGATAACTATATATAATGGAGGAAACATATCACCACATTCACCCCTCCTTTTAGAACAGAACCCCCGCCCCCCCTTTAGATCTGAAACAGAAAAAAATGCCAAGACTAAAGATTCAGTCTCATCGGTGACCTCCTCTGTCTATGGGACCTTCAGGGAGCAGGGTTGGAAGTAGTCTGCTATTCCACCAGCCAAGTGTCTACAGGCGGGGTCACCATTGGACTAGACAGAGAGGGTACTGTTTGTGTCGGGGCGATGTTGGTCACAGAACTGAAGAGAGGCGGGGTCAGTGCCCTGATGGGAGACGGTCCCGTTGGAGTGAGGTCCACAGGGGGGGGGGGTGGTGGTGGGGGTGGTGGTGGTATCCCAGGTGAACCTGCCCCTAAAAGTGAGTCCCATTACAGGGTAGCATGAAACACAGGGTTAACAGGGGTGTAACAAGTGGTTCCGAGCTCTCTGGCATACACCAGATCTCGGATGGGTACAGTGTCCTCGTAGCCATTGGGGTACCTCACAAAGGTGTACTCAGGATTTGCATGAATGAGGTACACCTCTTCGACCAACGGCTCAGTCTTATGGTCCCTCATGTGCCTCCTGAGCAGGACTAGACTTGGTGTCACCAAACATGGAGGAATCGAGGAACATTCACCGACTACCTAGGGAAGGCAAACATGTGTTCATGAGGGGTGGTATTTGTAGCGGTACAAAGGAGCGAGCAAATGGCATGCAGTGCCTCTGGAAGGACATCCTGCTAGCACGACACTGGCAGGTCTCTGGACTTCAGGACCAAGAGCACAACCTCCAAAACAGTGGCGTTCTCCCATTCCACCTGTCCATTACCCCAGGGGTGATAACTGGTGGCTATGCCTCTGGCGAGAAAGTACTGCTGCAGCTCCTCAATCATGAATGAGGATCTTCGGTCACTTTGGATGTAATCAGGTACCCAAACAGAGTAAAGATACTGTCACTGTGGCCGAGGTCATATCCAGACAGGGGATGGCAAAAGGGAACTGGAAGTATTCGTCAATAACATTCAGGAAATAAATATCCTGTTCAACGAAGAAAGAGGGCCCTTGAAATTGACGCTCAGTCGTTCGAATGGGCGAGTGGCCTTAATGAGGTGTTCCTTGTCAGGTCTCTAGAACTGAGGCTTGCATTCTGGGCAGACCCGACAGCATCTGGTCATGGACCTGACATCCTCGACAAAGTACGGGAGGTTCCAAGTTTTGATAAAGTGGAACAGTCTCGTAACTCTGGGGTGTCAGGCTTCGAGGTGGTTGAGATGCATACTGGCACATATCCCCCGGGATAGGGCATCAGGCAGATCGTTGAGTTTACCTACCCAGTACAAAATATCATAATTAGAGGTGGAGAGCTCAATTCTCCACCTGAGAATCTTGTCATTCTTGATTTTACCCCACCGCTGCGTGTTGAACATGAAAGCGATGGCCCATTGGTCCATAGCAGGGTAAATCGTTTCCCGGCCAGGTAGTGGTGACAGTGGCGCACCACCTCAACAATTGCCTGTGCCTCTTTCTCAACTGAGGAGTGCCGTGTCTCAGGGCCGTGAAGGATACGGGAAGAAAAGGTTACTGGCCTCTCTGCCTGGTTTAGTGTGGTGGCCAGCGTGAAGTTGGAAGCATCGTTTTCCATCTGAAAAGGGATGGATTCGTCCAGGGCATGCATCGTAGGCTTAGTAATGTCCTCTCGGATCTGTTGAAAAGCAGCCTGGGACTCCGCTGATAATGGAGACATTGTGGACCCAATGAGGTGTAGATGGGCACACCCACTGGGCATAATAGGCGATATCCCCAGGCACCTCTTCAGTGCTTTCAGGGTGTTCGGGACTGGGAGCTCCATTAGGGGCTGCATGCAGTCGGGGTCTGGGGCAATGACACCATGTGGCTTGATGCATCCTAGGAGAGCCAGGCGATTGGTATTAAAGACACACTTGTCTTTATTGTATATAAGATTGAGGGACCTTGCAAGTCTGCAGAAATTTAGCTAGGTTAGCGTCATGGTCCTGTTGATCATGGCCACAGATGGCGACATTATTGAGGTAGGGGAAGGTCGCTGCCAGATTAAGCTCCTCCACCATCCTATCCATCACCCTCTGGAATGCGGAGATGCCATTGGTGACACCAAAAGGAACTTGGAGAAAATGAAAAAGTTTCCCATCAGCCTCAAAACCTGTATAAATTCAGTCATTGGGGCAGAGGGGAAGTTGGTGATAGGCTGACTTAAGGTCAATGGTCGAGAATACACGATTTTGCGCGTCCTTATTAACCATGTCGGCTATCCGGGAAAGGGTTAAGCATCCAGCTGGGTGAAGCAATTGATAGTTTAATTGTAGTCAATGACTATTCATGGCTTGCTCCCACCCCTAACCACCAGAACCTGGGCTCTCCAGGGGCTGGTACTCGGGGCGATGATCCCTTCCGCCTGGAGTCACTGAACCTCATCCTGGATAAACGGCATGTCCTCAGCCATGTCTTGGTAGCGAAGGGTCGACAATCTGGGGTGAAGTTCGCGAATAGCGACGGAGGGAATACCTGAAGGGTGTTGAGCCTGCCGTCCGGTGTGGGTACTGGGGGTGGGGGTAGAGCTCCGTGAGTTGTAGGATGCTCACTGTGAGGGGTGGCTGGGGCCTCCAAATGCCATTGTCAAGCTCTTGAACTGGCTTTGAAAGTCCAAGCCCAAGAGGATTGGCGCACAGAGTTGGGACATAGCAAGTACCGAGAAATTATCATAATGCTCATCCCCCACCATCAGAGAGGCAACACAATACCCCCCGATGTCAGTTTGGTGGTCTTTGACTGCCAGCGATATCAAGCTGCTCATCGGCCAGATTGGGAGCAAGAGTCTATGGGCAATGACTGGGTGAATAAAACTCTCCATGCTGCCGTTGTCAAATCGGCAGTTCGTTTTATGTCCATTCACCTTGATCTGCATCATTTAGTGGGGGATCGGATGAGGGCTGATTCAGCATTACAGATGCTAGGATTGGTGTGTCATCTTTGTCGTCGGCGTGGAGGCCCGATTCACAAGATGGCGGCCTCCATGTTGACCACGCGGTCATGGCTGCCGAGGTCAAGAAAGAAGGTGGAAGTGGTGTCGGCAGAGTGGACTGCGCCTGTGCAGACCATGCAGAAGGTGGGGGCTGTGGCAAGTAAGATGGCACCCCTCTCTGTGCGCACACGGTCTGTATCAGAACTAGGGACGAGATCCGCCCATCGGCCATACAAGCCATGCTGCTTCGTGGAGGTCTGAGCTTGACATACCCGCAGATAGTGGCCCCTTTTCTGCAGCCTGAGCAACAGAAAAGGGGACACGGGACAGTCATTGTGGGTGCTTCGCCTGCCCACAGAGAAAGCATTTTGTGCGTCCGGTCACCACCGCTGCCATCGTCAGGTTGCCCATCCCCGATGCCATCTCCCAAGATGGCGGCAATTTTGGTGTGCAAATGGAGGGCCGCTTTTGCCTGCGATCGACTCTGCGTTGCACTGGGCCGAGTCTAGAGTCCTGATTAACTGTATGGCTTGCTTCAGTGGCAACTGGTCTTCTTCGAGGAGGCACTGCCAAATGTAATCAGACATCAATCCCGGACTAGGTCTTCGACACACTGAGCCACTGGTACAGGAGCCGATGCACTACCCCTACAGTCTTTCCCCAGCAAGAGCAGGACACAAATTAATTCTTCGGCTGACTCACTAGGTTGTTGCTTGCAGGAAGTCTGGGGATAACGTGAGTAGACGTGGTTGATCCTTGGTTCATAGAGGGCCCGGAGCTCAGCCAGCACCTCAGTGTACGTGGCACAATCAGATTGCCTGGAACGCTTGCTGTCTGACTCTTGCTTGCAGTACCTTGAACTTCTTTTCGGCAAAGTCCACCAGGTCGGCAGCGGCTTCGAGAAAATTACCAAAGCAGCTGATCCACTGCTCATAGAGTCCAGATGCTCCTGGGAGTTGGGGGTCCACTTCCAGTCGATTGGGGCACAGCAGTTTCTCCATTACCAGAGAGATAATTTCTGTGCATTAAATTGTAGGGCACTACCAGTAACCACAGAGACAAGCTGAGGAAACGATAGGCTTTAATACACAGAAGAACCTTGCTGGCCTGGATCCCAGGATAGGAATGGCGGCGAGGGAAAGGTGGCTTGACCTTTATGGCCCAGGATCACAGGGGAGGAGTCATAGGGTATGAGTCATCTGTGGGCGGGCCAGCTCCATATATACCACCGACAATTATAACTATATACAATGGAGGAAACAGATCACCACCCACACACCCACACACACACACGCACAGCAGCTATACTTTGTGAGGAGCTTGATGTACAAGAGGTGGTGTCTCAAGAAAATAGCCTCTATCCTCAAGGACCCTCACCCATCCAGGCCATGTCCTCTTCACTCTGCTACTATCAGGGAAAAGGTCCAGGAGCTTAAAGACAATGACAGCTTCTTCCTTCCCCTCTGCCATCAAATTGGACAATGAACCCCAGACACTGCCACACTAACTCCTATTTTCTTGCCCTATTTATTTATTTTGAAATAAATATTTTCAAGTGACGCTGCTGCAAAACAATGAATTTGTGACATGTTGATGATGCCTTATCAGCTGGTCTCAAGACTGACTGGATCTGCATGTCACCTACATCTCTTAACAACTTTTCTGGAAACCATCCTGTCAGGGATTGTATGGGAACTGCTCTGCTCGGTTGCCACAAGAATCCACAGTGGGTTGTGAAAAAAGCTCAGGCCATTGCACATGTTACCCCTTCCATCAACTCCGTATACAACTCCCGCTGGCTTGGGAAAGCAGCCAACATTCCACCCTGGCCACCATCTTCCCGGGAAGCAGATTCATGGGCATGAGATTACGCAGCACCAGCTTTTCTTTCCTGCTGCTGTCAGACTCCTCACACCAGTCGAATAATTATTGCCTTTACTGCATACCAACTGATCTCTTTCTGTGGCCCTGCATTTCTGTTGTGACAGGGTATATAGAGGTATTTGGGAAATAAATTGGGAAAGGTTTGTTAGAGCAGGTCACACAAAAACTTTAACAGAAGTTTTTGCAGGAACTTTTGCAAGAGTGCTCAGAGTCTCATGATGGACTGTCATTTGCAAAAGGCAACAAATGTAACAACAGACAGTAGCAGCTCTGTCTGGAAAACAGAACTTACTGTCTGGAAGGTCATGTGATCTTTGCAGGCAGAGAGCAGGAAAGAAATTGGCTTTGCTCTCAGAGTTGAGAGAGAGGGAACCCTGAAGGGGGAAAGTTTCGTCAGCAAGACACTGGAGTGGCTGATTAAAAAGGAATCAGTTGTGGATGTCCTGGAACAAGAAAAACTCTCTGAAAACCAACAAGAACCCTTCTGAGTGGTAACCATTTACCTGTTAAGCACCAAAGCCTGGTGAACTTTATTAATGTTAACTTCTGTGCACAGTTCAAGAATTGCCTGCAACCAGTGAGATTGGAGTGTGAACCAAAGAACTTTGCTGAATTTACATACACATTACATACATGTGCGCTTAGAATTAGAAGGGGGTTAAGTAGGTTAAGTGAGTCAATAGAGATAAGTTAAAGTTTGATTCCATTTTCATGTTCAAAGATAATTAAAAGTAACTTTTGTTTAATTAACCCTTTGTCGTGGTGCATATCTATTGCTGCTGGGTTTTGGGGTTCTCTGGACACGTAACACTGTGCTTTGCCTTACTTGGTGTACTATAGATGAGACGTCCATATGCTTGCAAAACAAACTGTGTGTGACAATAACTTAGGCTCGACCTGCATGTTGACTTATAGGACACTGAAATCTACAGCACCTTACAGGCCCATCAGTCCACAATGTTGTGCTGACCCAATAACCTATCCAAAAATCTGTTGAGCATTTCCCTACTGTATACCCTTAATTTCTCTTTGGTCCATGTACTTATCTCACAGTTTCATCTTAAGATCTTCTTATCTTACAAGATCCTATTGTACCTGCCTCCACTGCTGTTGCCGGCAGTGCATTCCACGCAATCATCATTCTGTGAATTAGAATTTGTCATGAAAAGGTCATGGAATTTGTTGTTTTGGGGCAGCATCATCGTGCTAACATTTATGAAACCAGTTTACAAAATAAAATGTAAAAAATAGTGCAAAAAGAGTGAAAGTGAGGCAGTGTCAAAGGTTCATTGATCATTCAGGAATCTGATGGCAGCAGGGAGCTCTTCTTCAGGCTCTTGGACATTTTCCCTGATGGTAGCAGAGTGAAGAGGGCATGGCCTAGTTGGTGGGATCTTTGAGGATAGAGGCTGCTTTTTGAAGACAATGCCTCTTGTACATGTCCTTGATGGCGTGAAGTCTGGTGCCCATGATATCGCAACCCGAGTTATCAACCCTCTGGAGTTTTCTCTTGTCCTGACCACTGACACCTCCATACCAATCAGTAATGTGACCAGACAGAATGCTCTCTGTGGTACACTTGCAGAAGTTTTCAAGAGCCTTCGTTTGACATACTAAATCTCCTCAAACTCCTCACAAAATACAGCCGCTGGTGAGCCTTCTTCGTGATGACATCAACATGGCTGCTCTGGATCAAATCTTCGGAAATGTTGACCCTCTCCACTACTGAGCCCACAAGGAAGATTGGTTCGTGTTGTCCTGATTTTCGCCTAAACTTCACAATCATGTCCTTGGTTTTGCTAAGGTTGAGTGCAAGGTTGTTGGCATGACACCACTCAACTCGTTGAACTGTCTCCCTCCTTCCTTATTGCCGTTTATGATTCTGCCGACAACTGCGGTGTCATTGGCAAAATTGTAGATGGCATTGGAATTGTGCCTGGCCACACAGTCACGGGTGTACAGTGGGCTAAGCACACATCCTTGAGGAGCACCTGTGTTAATCGTCAGTGAGCAGACGTTGTTTCCAATTTGTACTGACTATGGTCTTCCCATGAGGAAGTCAAGGATCCAGTTGCAGAGGGAGGTGTAGAGGCCCAGGGGTTGAACCTTGTTGACCAGCACTGCTAGTCTGAGCTGTAATCGATGAAGAACACCCTTATGAATGTGTGAAGAACCTACCTCTTACATCCCCCCATGTACTTACTCCCAAGACTTTTAAAACTATCCCCCTCATTGTTTGATGTTTTTGCCTTTTTACACCTCCATCAGGCCACCCCTCATCCTCCGTTGCTCCAAGGAGAAAAGACCAATTTCACTTCCAATCTTCAATGCAGGCATCACCCTTGTAAATCTCCTCTCCACCCTCTCTATAGCAACAACATCTTCCTATCGTGAGGTGACCAAAACTGAACACAATGTTCCAAATGGGGTCTAACCAAAGTCTCGTAGAGAAGGTTCAAGAGTGTGAAATCACCCACTAATAGCCTTAAAGGGAATTTCTTCCCCGCAGGTATCAGGTTCTTAAATGAAAATTGGAGGTGGGGGGTTGACGGACAGCGAGGGAAGGAAGGGTGAGACTTATCGTGGAGTGGGTTTGTATAGGTCTACACTACAATGAGGGCTGAAGGGTCTCCACAGTGCTGCATTGTTCTATGAACCCCACAATAGAGCTCTCATGTTCCCTTTGCCTGGTGCTAGTTGTCCCCTCATTGTAACTCCATACCCTGTCAATCAAGTTAAATAAGGAAGTCTGCAGACACTGGGGTCAATCTGGGCCAAATCTCTCCAGCATGTTTGTGTACTGCACTTTATTTATTGTGCTCCTTGCATGTCAGAGACAACCGACTGAACGCTCACAGAAGAACCCTCCTCTGGGCATTCTGAGCCATTTTTCTGTATGAAAATCATACCTCATCCCCTGCAATTACTCCCAAGCCATTTCGTTATTAGACATTTCAGCCCTGGGGGAAAAAAGCCTCTGGCCATCTGCATGATCGACAGATCTCATCACCTCTGAAGGTCACCCCTTATCCTTGTGGAAGTCACCTTCAATCCCGAGGGAATGGCTGAGAATAGCAGCTTGGGCCACAGTGATAAATGGATGTGCAAGGCTTTACTGCAGATGGCAGAGGCGTGCTCCATCTTTGGGAGTGCACTGCGCTTCATTATGCACCCCAACCCTCTCCCTACCTTCTTTCTTGTTGCAAGTGGATTCCAGGCAGTACACATCCTGATTCACTGTGGATAAGGGAAAAAGAAGTTGTGTTACTGCAAGATATTGAAAGGAGATTAAGGACTGGCAGAGCAATCGGGTTTTATACAAGGCATTAGGCACACAGCCTAGTATTACTAGAGCGCATCGGATGTCCCCCAAAGTTCCTCAACATGATTATCCAACTGCACGAAAACCAACAAGGTCGGGTCAGATACAGCAATGAGCTCTCTGAACCCTTCTCCATTAACAATGGCGTGAAGCAAGGCTGTGTTCTCGCACCAACCCTCTTTTCAATCTTCTTCAGCATGATGCTGAACCAAGCCATGAAAGACCCCAACAATGAAGACGCTGTTTACATCCGGTACCGCACGGATGGCAGTCTCTTCAATCTGAGGCGCCTGCAAGCTCACACCAAGACACAAGAGAAACTTGTCCGTGAACTACTCTTTGCAGATGATGCCGCTTTAGTTGCCCATTCAGAGCCAGCTCTTCAGCGCTTGACGTCCTGCTTTGCGGAAACTGCCAAAATGTTTGGCCTGGAAGTCAGCCTGAAGAAAACTGAGGTCCTCCATCAGCCAGCTCCCCACCATGACTACCAGCCCCCCCACATCTCCATCGGGCACACAAAACTCAAAACGGTCAACCAGTTTACCTATCTCGGCTGCACCATTTCATCAGATGCAAGGATCGACAATGAGATAGACAACAGACTCGCCAAGGCAAATAGCGCCTTTGGAAGACTACACAAAAGAGTCTGGAAAAACAACCAACTGAAAAACCTCACATAGATAAGCGTATACAGAGCCGTTGTCATACCCACACTCCTGTTCGGCTCCGAATCATGGGTCCTCTACCGGCACCACCTACGGCTCCTAGAACGCTTCCACCAGCGTTGTCTCCGCTCCATCCTCAACATCCATTGGAGCGCTCACACCCCTAACGTCGAGGTACTCGAGATGGCAGAGGTCGACAGCATCGAGTCCACGCTGCTGAAGATCCAGCTGCGCTGGATGGGTCACGTCTCCAGAATGGAGGACCATCGCCTTCCCAAGATCGTATTATATGGCGAGCTCTCCACTGGCCACCGTGACAGAGGTGCACCAAAGAAAAGGTACAAGGACTGCCTAAAGAAATCTCTTGGTGCCTGCCACATTGACCACCGCCAGTGGGCTGATAACGCCTCAAACCGTGCATCTTGGCGCCTCACAGTTTGGCGGGCAGCAGCCTCCTTTGAAGAAGACCGCAGAGCCCACCTCACTGACAAAAGGCAAAGGAGGAAAAACCCAACACCCAACCCCAACCAACCAATTTTCCCTTGCAACCGCTGCAATCGTGTCTGCCTGTCCCGCATCGGACTGGTCAGCCACAAACGAGCCTGCAGCTGACGTGGACTTTTTACCCCCTCCATAAATCTTCGTCCGCGAAGCCAAGCCAAAGAAATAAGCGATTGTTATGTGCACTGTGGTCCACAGCAAAGTAATTGGTCAGGTTGCACATGTAGACATATGGACATGAATTTCACCAGTCTGGAGTGGGCAGAATGAGTTGGCCCCTTTCTTCAAGGTTGGGGCAATGCCTTTACAGCGCCAGCGACTGGGACCAGACCGGGGTTAGAATCCCGCACTGTCTGTAAGGAGTTTGTAAGTTCTCCCCATGTCTGTGTGGGTTTTCCCCAGGGGCTTTGGTTTCCTCCAACAAAAATGTACTTGGGGTGAAGGTTAATGGGTTGTAAATTGAGCGCATGGACTCGTGGACCAAAATGGCCTGTTATCGTGCAGTTTGTCTAAATTAAAAAATTTAAAACATTTTTTTTTTAATTATCATCTGACGGTATATGTACAACCTGACAAACACACAAAAACATAATACATAGTACATTGAGATAACAAATCATCAAAATAAATATATAACAATATTTGGGATGACTGTCACGGTTGCAGGATACTGTTCATCAGTCTTACACCCTGGGGAAGGAGTTATTCCCCACCCTGGCAGTCCACGAGCTGTGAGAATGCTGAATGACCAAGGAACTGCTCACATTAACCATCCAAGACTTTCATATTCACAAAATAATATTTATTCATTTGTACAGATGAAATACTTGTCCTGTATATGTATTATTTGTCTGTATGTCCTCCACCGAGGACTGGAAAACGCTGTTTCATTGGGTTGAACTTGTGCAATTAGATGACTTGATGAATTAAAATAAACTTGACTTAACTTTGATGCTCCTGTACTTTCTTGGTAGTGGGTTGAAGATCCTGTGTGCTGGATGGAAAGGGTCCTCGATAATTCCTCGAGCCCTATTTAGGCAACTCTCTCCTGAGGCATGGTTAGCATAACACTGTTACAGCGCTGGCGATCAGGACTGGGGTTCGAATCCAATGCTGTCACTAAGGGGTTTGTACGTTCTCCTCGTATCTGTGTGGGTTTTCCCCGGGGGTTTTGGTTAACTCCCACCCTTCAAAATGTACGGGGGTTGTAATTGGGTGGCATGGGGTCATGGGCCAAAAGGGCCTGTTACTGTGCTGTATGTCTAAATAAATAAATAAAGGTCACCATTAGAGGAAAGGTAGACCCCAGTGATCCTCTTAGCTGCTTTAATGATTGACTTCCAGTTCGATGCTTTTCAGCTACCATATCACACAATGATGCAGCCGGACAGGACACATTCATTTTTGGTCCTGTAAAATGTTGTTAAGATGCGGGCCGGTAGCCCTTGCTCCAAGCTCAGCCTATGACATGCCATCCTACAGCAAGGGGATCTCTAGCTTAGTTTGGAAGAGCCAAACAAAGTGCAGCTGGAAGAGTTCAGCAGGTAAGGCAGCATCTGTGGGTCAGACTTTCAGGTCAGGACCCTCTATTGAGACTAAAGTGGGAAGGGGGTGATATTACATATAAGGAGAGGCCAAGAAAAGATAGGGTTTTCCCCCCTTACATAGATGATCTTAACATTTCAAAAACCAGATTTACCACATGGCAGAAGCTGATTCTGCCCATTCAGACCAGTGCCGCCCAATTGACATACAACCCCTATACGTTTTGAAGGGTGGAAGGAAACCTGAGCACCCAGAGGAAATTCACGCAGACACGGGGAGAATGTAGAAATAGCAGCAGATTTAAACCCGGGTTGCTGGTGATGCAATAGTGTCTCGCTAACTGCTATGTTAACTATGCCATCCATCTGATGACTTCAGTTGCATAGAACATTCTGGCACAGTACAGGGCCTTTGGCCCATGATGCTTTGCCAACCTATATTAAATTAAATTGAATTTAGACATACAGCATGATAACCGGCTATTTCAACCCATGAGCCCATGCCACCCAATTACACTAACCTTTACAGCCCCCATACATTTCAGAAACTGGGGACAACCCATGCAGACACGGGGAGAATGTACAAATTCCTTACAGACAGCACAGGATTTGAATCACAGTCCCGATTGGTGGCCCTGTAACAGTGTTGCACTAACTATTATGCCAACCATGCTGCCCATACCCTCCAAAAAATTGATCATCTCTACTTCATAAACCTCTACATTTCTTGCATCCATGTGCCTAAGAGTTTCCACCACCACCTCTGGCAATGTATTCCAGGTACCCATCACTCTTTGTCTAAAAAACACCCCTGATGTTTCCCATATATAACCATATAACAATTACAACACAGAAACAGGCCATGCTGAACATCTTCTCCCACCTACTCCCAATGCCCCGCACCCACCCCATAACCTTCCATACCGTTCCCATCCATACACCTATCCAACTTTTCCTTAACTATTACATTCGAACCCGCACCTACCAGTCTGGTCGGAAGCTCATTCCACACTCCCACCACCCTCTGAGTGAAGAAATTCCCCCTCATGTTTCCCCTAAACTTTTCCCCCTTCAATCTCAATCCATCTCCTCTTGTTTGAACCTCCCCCATTCTCAATGGAAAAAGCCTGTCCATATTGACTCTATCTGTCCCCTTCATAATTTTAAATACCTCTATCAAATCACCCCTCAATCTTCTATGCTCCAAGGAATAAAATCCCAGCCTGTTTAACCTTTCCCTGTAGGTCAAACCCTGAAACCCAAGCAACATTTTTGTAAATCTTCATTGCACTCTCTCTATTTTGTTGACGTCCTTTCTATAATTCGGCGACCAAAACGGCACACAATATTCCAAACTTGGCCTCACCAATGCCTTATACAACTTCAACATGACATCCCACCTCCTATACTCAATACTCTGATTTATGAAGCCAACATACCAAAAGCTTTCTTCACCACCCTATCTACATGTGACTCAAGTTTCAGGGAATGATGTATCAGAATTCCTAAATCCCTTTGTTCTACTGCACGCCTCAGTTGCCTACCTTTGTTGATTATTCCTACCAAAATGTAGCACCTCACACTTACATATTAAATTCCATCTGCCATCTTTCTGTCCATTCTTCTAATTGTCCTATATCCCACTGCACTTTGAAAACCTTCCTCACTGTCCACAACACCATCAATCTTAGTATCATCTGCACACTTACTAATCCAATTTACCACCCTATCATCCAGATCATTTATAGAACAATGAACCCAGCACCGATCCATCCCTGAGGCACTCCACTAGTCACAAGTTGACAAACAATTTTCCACTACTACTCTCTGACATCTCCCATCCAACCATTGTTGAATCCATTTCACTACTTTAACATTAATACCTAATGATCGAATCTTCCAAACTAACCTCTTACGCGGAACCTTGTCAAAGGCCTTACTAAAGTCCATATATACAACATCCACAGCCTTCCCTTTGTCAACCTTCATTGTAACCTCCTCGAAAAATTCAATAAGAATTGTTAACTACTCCTAATCAGTCCCTGGTTATCCAAATAATTATAAATTCCAGCCCTAAAACACTCTCCACCGACGTCAGACTTACAGGTTTATAATTACCCAGTTTACTTTGTGTGATGCATTACATATCAGAAAAGAAGACACAAAACATAAAGTCTATTCATAAAGTCCAGCCAGGTGTTGCCTTGTCCTCCAGTGCTCTTCCTGCAGGTACACAGGTCGCCCCCTGCAGTAGGCTAGTGGTGTATCACCACACTTTGAGAGCCTTTTTTAAGCAGGGGATAACATGAGCTACCCTCCAATCCTCTGGCACCTCCCCCATGGCTAATGATATTTTAAATATTTCTGTCAGAGCCCCAACTATTTGTACACTAATCTCCCTGAAGGTCCTAGGGAATATCTTGTCAGGACCTGGAGATTTATTCATCTTTATTCTCTTTAAAATAGCCAGAACTATCTCCTCATTAATTTGTACATTTTCCATGACCTCACTACTAGTATTCCTCACTTCACCTGACTCAATATTCCTTTCCTTAGTGAATACTGAAGAAAAGAAATAATTTAAAATTCCCTCTATATTTCTTCTGATTCTTCACATAGCCTTACCCCTCTAATCCTCAAGGGGCCCAATTTTATTCATCACTATTCTTTTAATGTACCCGTAGAAACCCTTTGGATTTATTTTTACTTTGCCTGCCAAAGCTGCCTCATATCTCCTTTCTTAAGATTTTTTTTGCTGCACACTTTATATTCCTCAAGCACTTCATTTATTCCCTGCTGTCTGTACCTATTGTACATATTCTTCCTTCGAACCAAATTCTCAATAACCTTGAAAACCAAGGCTCCCTATATTTTCTATCCTCTCAGGAACATACCAACTCTATACTCTCAAAATTTCCCCTTTGAATATCCTCCATTTATCTGTTGAATCCTTCCCAGAAAATAAATTATCCCAATCCACACCTTCTAAATCTTTTTGCCTCTCCTTGAAATTACCCTTGTTCCAATCAAGAACCTTAGGGCCAGCCCTATCCTTCTTCATAATTAACCTAAAACTAATAGTATTATGATCACTAGATCCATAGCGTTCCCCAGCACAAACCTCTGTCACCTGACCTATCTCTTTTCCTAATAGCAGATCCAATACAGATCCCCCTTTCTAGTCAGTTCTACTATATATCGATTAAGAAAATATTCCTGAACACATATGACAAACTCCAACCCATCCAGCCCTAAACTTCCCTCCCTTCTCCTGTTTGTTACTGTCTGTTACTGCTGCCCCGGGAAAAAAGGTGCTGGCTGGCTACTGTATCTAATAATCTTGCCTCTCATAATCTTGTAGATCTCCATTTCAATAAAGGGTCCCTGAGCATTTATATCTGACCCACTGAGTCTCCCTACCAGTTCAGTCTGGTCAAGATTCCAGCAAGTATTTCACTTGTTTGTTCTCTTTAGTTTGGGGGCAAGTCGTACCAGGCTAATTAGGCACATGTGCAGAGAATATTGAACACTGCTGATGGCCCTGGCTTTATTTAACCTGTCAAGCTGCCAAATTAAACACGAGTGCTCTGACTATCAGCGGACTTTACTGAATTAGATTACACTCATGTGATTAATCTGCTTTTGATAGTTGCCAGTGAAAGATTAACAATTTTAATTTAACGCAGCATGAGAAGTAGAGGAGACGGCCCTACAGAACGGTGTCCATGGCAGTAGTCCAGCTAGAGGCTCAGAAGCTGAGAGACCCACACAAGCTGTAGGTGACGTGATCAGAGTACCTGCACAGGCTACAGGAACTGCCTGTGGGAACCAGGCCTTGGAGCCAGGATTCAAGAAGGAATCCCAAAGGGCTTCGGCACTGAAGACTTCCTGACCATGTCGGAGGTTTGGATCTGGAGCTTGGGTTGCCACTGAATTGAACAGTACTCTGTGTGGTATAGTGGCTGCAGCAGTGCTTGAGGCGAATCCACGGACACTCAGTGACTCTGAAGGGACTCTCTTTCACTTCTCTTTCTCTCGTACAGTAAGGGGCAATAGGTGACACAAAAGGTGACTCTTTATCTGCTTTATGGCAGGCAGGAGGCAATTTCATGCAATATAACACATTCTGTACTATTACATAACCATGAAGGAATCTTGTATTTTGACAGCCGGCATGGACATGGTGGACTGAAGGGCTTGTTTGTGTGAATTTATGACTCTAGAACTGCTGACACTATAGACATATGTTACTATTTGCTATCTGCATTCTTTTGCCAGTTGCCACAGGAAAGAACTTGGTTTCTGCACTTTACTAATATGTTGAAATACTGGAAAATATATTAATTGGTAATATTTATATTTATCTTTATAAACTTCAAAATTAACATAACTTTCACAGTACATGATATTTTTGACTTCCAACCCCAGTTAATACTACTATGCCCATTGTCAAAAAGAAACGCCTACTACGTCCCATTCTCCGATAGGGATTTCTGAACTCTATTATAACCTGATGGGACCACGGACATATATGTAGTTGGATGTTGCCCAAACGGACATTATGAGGTGCATGATTGTACTGACAAAGGGCCCTGTGCCTGAAACATTGACTGTTTCTTTTTAGTAAACACACCAAAGTGCTAGAGAAACTCAACTGGTCCCACAGTGTCCAGAAGGCCCAACATTTCGGGCCTGAGCCCTTCATCAAGAGGCAGGAAAGTGCCTGAATAAAAAGATGGTGGGGAGGAGGGAGAAAGGGGGAGGACCACAGTGGCAAGAGGCCACAGGTAGACATGGACAGGAGGGCAGGGAGAGGAAAGCTGACAATTGACCAGGGGGAGGGGGTGAATGCAGAGCTGGAAGAAAGGAGACATAGAGATGGGAAATGAGGGGGTCTAACGGAAACAGGAAGTTGATGTTAATGCTGTCTAATTGGAGGGTGCCAAGATGGAAGATGAAGTGTTGTTTCTCCAATTTGCAGGTTATCTCAGTCTGGTAATGCATGAGACAACAGACAGACATGTCAGCAAGGGAATGGGATGGGGAATTGGCCACTGGAAGATTCCTGTTATTACAATGAACAGCAGGAATGTGCTTGACAAAGTGATCTCCCAGTCTGCAGCCAGTCTCCCTGATGTAGAAAAGGCCACAACGGGAGCACCGGATGAAGTAGATGACCCCTGCAGATTCACAAGTGCAGTGTGCTTCATTTGGAAGGACTGTTTGGGGACCCAAATGGTGATGAGGAGGTGGTGTGGAGGTGCAAGTGTAGCGTTTCCTGCAGTCACAGGAGAAGATATTAAAGTAGGAAGCGATGAGTGGACAAGGGAGCCATGAGGAAGGTGGAGAAAGGAATATGTGTTTGATGGTTGGGGGTCACATTGTAGGAAATTGCAGAGGATGATAGAAGCCAGGAAGGATACATGGCTGTGGAATCGAGTTTGAGTGAGTACGTGTTGTGGAGTTTGAGAGGAGCAGGGAGTGCAGATGGGGTGCAGTGAGTATCTCTTTCCCCTTGATGCTCCTTGACCTGCCTGCTGAGAGTTTCACAAGAACACAAGAAGTAAGAGCGGGGCAAGCCATCAGACTGGCCGAATCTGCTCCACCATTCAATAAGATCATAGCTGATTTGGCCGTGGACTCAACTCAACTTCCTCAAATTCCCCGAAAGCTTATCTGTGTCTTAAATACAGTCAATGAGGCTGCCTCCACTGCTTCCTTGGGCAGAGAATTCTACATTCCATTGTTTCTGGGATATGCAGTTCCTTCTCTCAGACTTAATGCACTAGTTTCCAATATCTCTGCTTTAATTTCATGCTTCCATCATCTGCAACTTTTGGAATATCCTTGCACTGCCAAGATTAAAAACATGTGGACAACTTAAATCATATCTTATTTATTCAAATGCTTTGTTACCATATTCTTAATGGTGGATTCTAGCTCTTTTTCTTCTGCAACTTCTTAGTCACATTATTGACTTTGTAATTTGTTCAAATTTCAGATTTATTAGTCGGAAGTGCAAGGGTGAGCCTGATGGTTGTTGACAGGAGGTGGTAATGTCCAGTGGTCAATGGTAGTGTAATTGTAGAATTTTCAAGGCCAACTTCAGTTTGTTTCAAGGCTAACATTGTTTCAAGGCCAACTTCAGTTTACCCCTCCGCATCAGCCCAACTTCCTCTCAAGTCCTTGGTCCTAGTGGCGGTATGTGTGAGAATCATTTTGTGCTCCTTGGCCATTAAAGGCAAGGATGTGGGATGGATGGATTTTCTTTAGGTTATTTGGCTGGAAAATGGGATGGATGGTTGGGAGGGGTGATGGTTATCATATACATGGATTGGGTTAGACGAGAATATAGGATATAATGCAGACATGAAGGTTCATTGCGTTTTATACATATTCTAGATGTGCGGATATCACTGTTGTAACGAATTGGATTTCCTACCCCTTGTATGACACAATAAAGATCTTGAGTCTTGAGCATCAAAAAATGTATTGTCAGAGTACGTACAGGACATCATATACAACTCTGAAACTCTTTTTCCTGCAGGCGCGGTATTATTACCACTTACTGGTAGTGCAAAAAAAACCTGTCAGTGTACACATGTAAACAAGAAAAGAAATGTAAACACAACAAATGTAAACAAACTGATTGTGCAATACAGTGAGAATAAAAATCAATAAATTGCACAAGAATCTTTAAACAAGTTCCTGATTGAGTTTGTTGTTGAGGAGTCCAATGGTGGAGAGGGAGCAGCTGTTCCTGGACCTGATGGTGCGAGTCTTGTGGCCCCTACATCTCTTTCCTGATGGTAGCAGCAAGAACAGAGCGTATGCTGGGTAGTGTGGATCCTGGTCGCTGCTGCTCTGCAACAACAGCATTCTTTGTAGATGTACTCAATAGTGGGGAGGGTTTTGCCTGTAATGTCCTGGGCTGTGTCCACTACCTTTTGCAGGCTTTACCCTCAGGGGTATCAGTGTTCCCATACCAGGTTGTGATGCAGTTGGTCAGCCCACTTTCCACCACACATCTGTAGAAATTTGCCAAGGTTTCTAATGTCATACTAAACCTCCACAAACTCCTGAGGAATTAAAGGTGTTGAAGTGTTTTCTTCACGATGCCATTAGTGTGTTGGGTCCAGGAAAGATTCTCACTGACTCCCAAGAACTTAAATTTTTTGACCCTCTCCACCTCTGAACCCCCAGTTATCTCTTCCTGAAGTCAATAATCAGCTCCTTGGTTTTGGCAAGATTCATGATTCTTTTATTGTAATGTAATAAAACAGATGTAATATTACACTAAACTGCATTTAGTCATTTGTAAGGAAAACAATGAAGCGCCCCTTACAATCAGAAGGAATAGAGAGTCTTCCCCAGGATCACTGAGTGTCCGTGGATTCATCTCCAGCGCTCCCGCAGCCTCTGCAGCTGCACAGATTCCTGTGCGATCCATCGACCACCTGAGCTCCAGATCCAAACTTCCAACACGATCAGGAAGCCTTCAGCACCCTTGGCACCCTCTTGCATCCCAGTTAAGATACCTGGTACCCCTTCAGCCAGTCTTGAGCCAGTCTTGAGCTGTCCGCAGCTGGGTGCGTGTCCTTTGACCATAAATCACCAGCAACTAGCAGCCTGCATGTGTTCCTCACCTTGAGTTTCCAGCTGCCAGCTTCCTGCATGTTCTTAAGCTGATGAGCACCTCATTGATCCATTGCCATGGTCACCATACCGTAGGTTCAGCTTTTCTTATACTTCTCAATCAGGGAGTGTTCTCCCCTTTTTCTGGTACCCTGCGCCAGTTTACTGCTTACCTGGACACTGCAATCCATTGAGGCCGGCATCAGCACAGGTGCCACCATCTTGGGCACTGATTCAAGAATTGTTGGCTTCATTAATAGGCCGTTTAAAGCCTGTACAGAGCTGTCAGGTAGTAGGACTGGGTAGGTGGACCCTGTGGAGGAGCACTGTATCTCTGCTCTCCCTGGATCCACATCAACGGCTACACTACATTGGTGCCATTTTTTTTCTGTGTCTGGCCACGGACCTGGCCCGTGCTGTAGGAAGACTATGACCAATCAGGGTTCCTGGGCTGCTTGCCTTGTGTGTATCAAACTAATGAATGAATAAGCAGTTCCTGAAGTTCGGGTATTGACTGACCTTCCTTCCTGCTGACACTCCCACCCCCCCTTAGGATGAGCCTCATGAAAGGGGAGAAAAATGGCTTACTTACACTTGTCTCGATCTTTCTCCATTGCGGACTGGTGTTCTTGCAATCTCTTCAGCTCCTCATCGCTCACTTGTTTCTCTGCAATGCAATGACATTTATTTGTCAGTGAGCGGGCTGGGATGGGAAATCTTTAAGTACAATGCGGAAGGTGTGTTACAATGCAGAGGTTTGGATCTGGAGCACGGGCTGCCGATGGGTTAGAAAGAAGCCTGTGTGGATGGAGGGGAATCCACACTCGGTATCTCTGAGGGGACTCTCATTTGGTTCTCTTTCTCTTGTACTGTAAGTGGCATCGGGCAATTTCTGCTGATAGTAAATCTTGGTCTACCTTACATCAGGCTAAGGGCAATTTTGTGTAATATCACATCTGTTTTATTAAATGACAATAAAAGAATCTTTAAGTTTAAGTGTGCTGTGTTATTCATGTGTGGAGTATGGATACAGCATACTTCTGTGTGTATTTGACTTGTCTCTTTAAATTTTTAACTTAATTTAAAATAGGGTAGAAGCAGATTCTGTCCATTGTTGATGCTCTATGCGGCTGCTGAGCACTGGAGGTAAATCCATGGACATTCAGCGACAGATTCAACTCTCTTTCGTTTCTCTTTCTCTCGTACTGTCAGGGGAACTGTGCCACATTATTGGTGATTCATTGACTGTCCTAAAGCAAGCAGAAGGCAATTTTGTGTAATATTACATATTCTGTACTATTACATGACAATAAGGGGGCAAATAAAATTTTTAAAAGTGTCTTTATCCAGGGAGGAGTCACGTGATGGAGTAGTGGCCGGACGGTGAACTCCAGCCCTCTCCAGAAAAGTCGGGAAAAACAAGAGAAAATACAAAGGCACAGAAATACAAGTTAAAGAAAAGTGAGTATAAAGGTGGAAAGAAGATGGAGACAAAAGGAGAAAAATCAAAATCAACGGAAAGAAGAGAGGAAGAGAAGACAACGGAGGAAAAAGGTGAAGGCCTTACCTGTCCGAAGAGGCCCGCTGTGGAGAGAAGACCCCACTACCTCAGGTCGGTAGAAAAAGAACTACAACAATGGCTCACAGAGCCGAGTAAAAGTGCGCAACCGCGCATGTGCGACTCCTCGCGCATGCACGATGCGCATGAAAAAAAACACACCGACGGGAGGGGGGACCAGCTGGGGAGTCGATCTCCACAGCCGGCAACGACAGCTGCAGAACACCTGCAGCAAGAAGAGACCACAGAAGACAATGGAAACAAGAAAGAAGAGGAGGAAAGGGCACCAAAGAAACAACAGATGGCCAACCCAGAGGAAGAAGTAGAGGAAGAATACAGAGAAATAGATAAAGGGAAAGGCAAGGTAAAGGATATACTTGCTCTTGTTAGAGGATACATGGAGTCATTTAAAGAATGGCAAACACAGGAATTCAATGATTTAAGAAGAAGAATAAACAACACAGAAAAGAAAATAAATAAAATGGATATGACCTTAACAGAAATGGGGTAAAAAATGGACAAGATGGAAGAGCGGGCAGTAGCAGCAGAAATGGAGGTAGAAGACTTAAAAAAGAAATTGGAGGAATCTAATAAAAAAACTAAAGAGACACAAGAACTACTAGCTCAAAAAATAGATATAATGGAAAATTATAACAGAAGAAATAACATAAAGATAGTGGCCCTTAAGGAAGATGAAGAAGGCAAGAATATGAGGGAGTTTATAAAAGAGTGGATCCCTAAGACCCTAGTATGTCCAGAACTACAGCAAGAAATGGAAATAGAAAGGGCACATAGAGCATTGGCCCCTAAACCACAACCACAACAAAAACCAAGATCTATTGTAGTAAAATTCCTAAGATATACTACAAGAGAAAAGGTACTGGAGAAGACAATGGAAAAAGTAAGAGAGGGCAACAAACCACTGGAGTATAAAGGGCAAAAAATCTTCATTTATCCAGATATAAGCTTTGAACTCCTAAAGAAGAGAAAAGAGTTCAATACAGCAAAAGCGATTTTATGGAAGAAAGGATATAAATTTACACTGAAGCATCCTGCGGTATTGAAAATATTTATTCCAGGACAACAAAACAGACTATTCTCGGATCCAGAAGAAGCACGAAAATTTGCAGAACAATTACAAAAATAGACTGAGGGATGAAGACGGGTAATGAGAGCAAAAATGATCACGATTGATATGTATGTGGGTAAAGACAAAAATAGACTGAGGGATGAAGACGGGTAAGGAGGGTAAAAATGACCATGATTGATATGTATGCGGGTAAAGAGGTATAAGAGTGAATAGAGACAATGGGCATATGTGAAAGTATCTGTAATTAGAGGAAAACATAGAGAGTATAGACAAGAATTAATAAGGGAAGGTAATGGAATAGAGAGAATAAGGAGGGAATTAAAAGAGTGACCTTTGTGACATATAAAAAGCGAAATCTTTTCTGGGGGGGGCTGGGTGGGGGAAAAGAGCGGTCACTGCAAAATCAATTGACGCTTGCGAGTGGATTCGCAAATCCAAATGGAGAGGGGAGATGTGGTTGTCCGACAAGGGATAAAGGGCAACTCAGGAGGGGAAGGGGAGATTGGGGATAAAGAAGATAGAAATAGGAGAATAAGGAAAATGTTGGATGTTGTAGGAATGTTGTCTGGTAAAGAGTTGAAAATAAGAAAACAGAAATGGAAAAGGAGGAAAGGTAATGATGGAAAAACGGAAAGAGAAGATAAACAAAATATAAAATGGCTACGCTGAACTATATGACTCTAAATATTAATGGAATACATAACCAAATTAAAAGGAAGAAACTACTAAATTTACTGAAAAAGGAAAAAATAGATATAGCATTTGTCCAAGAAACACACTTAACTGAATTGGAGCACAAGAAATTAAAGAGAGACTGGGTAGGACATGTAACAGCAGCATCGTATAATTCAAAAGCAAGAGGAGTGGCTATATTAATTAGCAAAAATGTGCCATTTAAAATAGAAGAGGAAATAATAGATCCAGCAGGGAGATATGTTATGATAAAATGTCAGATATATTCAGAGCTTTGGAATCTACTTAATATATATTCACCTAACGAAGAAGATCAAAAGTTTATGCAAGATATCTTTTTGAAGGTAGCTAATACGCAAGGGAACATACTAATAGGAGGGGATTTCAATCTGAATTTGGATCCAAATATGGATAAAATGGGGAAAAAAATTAACAGGAAGAACAAAGTAACCAAATTTATAATTAAATCAATGCAAGAAATGAAACTTGTGGACATATGGAGGAAACCCAAAAGAAAAGGAATACTCATACTACTCGACTAGACATAAAACATACTCAAGGATAGACCTATTCCTGTTATCAGCCCACATTCAAGGGAGAGTTAGGAAAACGGAATATAAAGCTAGACTATTATCGGACCACTCACCCCTGTTATTGGCAATAGAGCTAGAGGACATCCCTCCAAGAATGTATAGATGGAGATTAAACCCCATGCTACTTAAAAGACAGGATTTTAGAGAATTTATTGAAAAACAATTAAAAATGTACTTTGAAGTAAATACGGAATCAGTGGAAGATAAGTTTATACTATGGGACGCAATGAAAGCATTCATTAGAGGGCAAATAATAAGTTATGCAACCAAGATGAAGAAGGACTATAATCAGGAAACAGAGCAGTTGGAAAGGGAAATAGTAAACATAGAAAAAAAATTAGCAATGAAGGAAGATACAACTAAAAGAAGAGAATTGGCGGATAAAAAAATAAAATATGAAACATTACAAACATAAAAGGTAGAGAAGAATATAATGAAGACAAAACAGAAATATTATGAACTAGGTGAAAAAACGCACAAAATCCTAGCATGGCAGCTTAAGACAGAGCAAACTAAGAAAATGGTACTGGCAACAAGGAAAAAAGACAAACAAATTACATATAATCCAAAAGAAATTAAGGAAAACTTTAGAGAATTCTATGAACAATTATACCGAACTGAAAACGAAGCGAAAGAAGGGAAAATAGATGAATTTTTGACTAAAATTGAACTACCAAAACTAAAAATAGAGGAACAAAATAAATTAACAGAAACATTTGGAACAGTAGAAATACAAGAGATAATAAAAAAATTACCAAATAATAAGACACCAGGAGAGGATGGATTTCCAATAGAATTCTACAAAACATTTAAAGACTTATTAATACTGCCCCTCCTGGATGTAATCAACCAGATTGATGAGACACAAACCTTACCAGATTCATGTAAAACAGCAATAATTACAGTAATACTAAAACAAGGGAAAGATCCACTCTCACCAGCGTCATATAGACCAATATCTTTGCTAAACACAGATTATAAGATAATAGCTAAACTATTAGCAAACAGATTAGCAGAACAGGTACCGAAAATGGTAAATTTAGACCAAACTGGATTTATCAAAAAAAGATGCACAACAGACAATATTTGTAAATTTATTAACTTAATTCATTCAGTAGAAGGAAATAAAGCACCTACAGTAGCAGTTGCTTGAGATGCAGAGAAGGCCTTCGACAGAGTAGAATGGAATTATTTGTTCAAAGTATTGCAAAAATTCAGTTTACCGGAGAAGTATATTAATTGGATTAAAGCATTATATAAGGGACAATTAGCGAAAGTGACAGTAAATGGACATGTATCAAAGCAATTTAACTTAAGCAGGTCAACGCGGCAGGGATGCCCACTATCACCTTTATTGTTTGCGCTAGCTATAGAACCACTAGCCGAATTGATAAGAATAGATAATAATATAAAAGGAATAAAAATAAAAGACAGGGAATATAAAATCAGTCTGTTTGCGGATGATGTGATAGTGTACTTAACAGAACCAGAACTATCAATAAAAGAACTATATAAGAAATTGAAGGAATATGGAGAAGTGTCGGGATACAAGATAAACGTAAATAAAAGTGAAGCAATGCCTATGAATAACGCGGATTTCTCAAAATTTAAGGAGGAATCCCCATTCAGATGGCAAACGCAGGCAATAAGATACCTAGGTGTGCAAATAAACAAAAATCTAGGCCAATTATATAAACTCAATTACAATCCACTAATGAAAAAATTACAGGACGATTTAGAGCATTGGAAAGAGCTACCACTAACACTGATAGGAAGGATAAACTGTATTAAAATGAACATTTTTCCAAGGATACTATACTTATTTCAGGCATTGCCAATACAACTGACAGAAAAATTCTTCAAAGAGTTAAAGAAAATAATAAGGAGATTTTTATGGAGAGGGGGGAAACCGAGGATAGCACTAGATAAATTAACAGAATGGTATAAACAAGGAGGCTTACAATTGCCAAACTTCAAAAATTATTATAGAGCCGCACAATTAAGGTACCTATCAGATTTTTATCAAACAAGGGAAAAACCAGACTGGACGAGACTAGAATTAGATAAAATAGGGGAAAAGATACCTGAACACATATTATATAAATGGGACGAAAAATTGGTACAACATAGAACTTCTCCAGTATTACACCATCTCCTCAATATATGGAAGAAGATTCATGTAGAAAGAAATAAAATAAATTACCAAATACCAAAACTAATATTGACGCAAAATAAGCTACTCCCTTTTACAATAGACAACCTTGCCTTTAGAAAATGGGAAAAAAAAGGGATTAAAAGAATAGAAAATTGTTTTTCAGGAAGTAGATTCTTATCCTTTGAACAAATGAGAGATAAGTACAATATAACTGGAGATACAGCGCTGGCATATTACCAACTGAGATCCTACTTGAAAGATAAATTAGGAAGCAACTTGAGTTTACCAGAGGGAAGTAACCTTGAATATGTGATTACAGATACAATGTTAATCAAAAGATTTATAAAAAATATGTATATTAAACTGCAAGAAAAGGAGAACGAGGAAACAAATGGTAAAACTAAACAAAAGTGGGAACAAGATTTAAATATAAAGATAAAAAAGGAAACATGGGAGAAGTTATGCTCTGGAACGATGAGAAATACAATAAATACGAGGCTGCGTATGATACAATATAATTGGTTACACAGACTATACATTACACCGCAAAAGTTAAATAAATGGGACCCAACAGTATCTGATAGATGTTTTCGATGTAAAAAAGAAAGGGGAACAACAATTCATGCAATCTGGACATGTGAGAGAGTAGAAAAATTTTGGGATGATCTCAATCAGATATTAAATAAAATAACAGAAAACAATATACCAAAGAATCCAGAGATCTTTCTCCTAAGTAACATAAAAAATAAAGAATTTGGAATTGACTTGGAAGATGCACAAAAAAGATTTGTCAAGATAGCCCTAGCCGTAGCAAAAAAATGTATTATGTCAACCTGGAAATTGGAAGATAATTTGAAAATACAACAATGGTATATAGAAATGAATAAATGTATTCCATTAGAAAAAATAACATATAGTTTAAGAAATAATATTGAAATATTCGAACAAGTATGGGAGCCTTACATTAAATACAATAGCGAAAACCTACCGGGAACAAACATTACCTAAGTTGATGGAAGGAGAAGAAAAGAAAAGAATGGACTCAGTAGAATTTCTGGTGTATTTTTGTTGAATGACAACATTGTCTAACTGAATTAATGCAATCTAGATTGTATACCTAAAATGGATGAGGGGGGGGGGGTGTGGGGGGTGGCTTGGGAGGAGGGAGGGGGGAGGGAGAAAAAGTCACTGTAAATGTGTGGAAAAGAAAAAGTGTATATCATGGCTATTGTGATTTATGGTGTGAAAAATAAAAAATTAAAAAAAAAAAAAAAAGTGTCTTTATCCCAAATATGCAGTGCACTGTACCTGGCTATACTTCGTGAGGAGTTTGAGGAGTTATGGTATGTCACTAAACATCAATTGCTGCAGGTGTACCATGGAAAGCATTCTGACTGGTATGGTATGGAGGTGCAGAGGACAAGAAAAGGCTAAGGAGGGTTGTAAGCTCTGTTACTGTTATCATAGGCATTAGTCTTCACTCCATTAAGAGTGTTGTCTCAAGAAAGCAGCTTCCATTATCAAGGACTCTCACCACCCAGGCCATGCCCTTTTTTTCACACTGCTACCATCAGGAATGAAGAACAGGAGCCTGAAGATGAACACCCAGAGGTACAAAAGTAAAACAAAAAAGTCTGCAGACACCGTGGTTGAACTAAAAATATTATGCTGGAGAAACTCAGCAGATCAGAGATAGAACAAAGATAAAGATACGGAACTGATGTTTCGGGCTTGAGCCCTTCATCAAGGTAAGAAAGAGTTTCTTTCCCTCTGCCATCAGATTTCTGAACAGACAATGACCCCATAGTGTTATGAGCCCAGAGGACCCCAAAACCCAGCAGCAATAGATATTCACCAAGACAAATGGTCACTTAAACAAAAGTTGCTTTTAATTATCTTTAAACATGACAACAGAATCACACTTTAACTTATCACTGTTGACTTAGCTGACCTAACTTAACCTCCTAATTCTAAGCGCACGTGTATGTAATGTTCAGAAAAGTGCTTTGGTTCACAGTCCAATCTCACTTCTCATTCCTCCAAGTTCACTGGTTGCAGGCAATTCTTATACTGTGCACAGAATTTAACATTTATAAAGTTCACCAGGCTTTGGTGCTTGAAAGGTAAACGGTCTTGACAGTTTTCAGAGAGAGAAATGCTGTTCCTTTTTAATCAGCCACGTCAGTGTCTTGCTGATGAAACTTGCCCCCTCAGGGTTCCCCAGATGATAACACCACAGAGTTCCTTCTTGTTTCTCTTATTCCAAGTGAAACATTAGACAGCCCATCCTCTCCTCATGCATGAAACACAAGGGCTTTGACCAGGCTGAAATAAGAACTCACAAATGAGGTTTTCCACAAGCTTGCCAGCTTGTCCTGTTCCAGTCCCAGCTGCTGTTGCTGGCTGTAACACTGTAGAACTGATCTTTTCTCTCTCTCTCTCTCTGAGAGAAAGCCTGTTTGACTCTCTCTGCTTGCAAAACACATGACCCTCTTAGAACAGCAAGTTCGCTTCCAGAAAGAAGGCGGCTCCAACAAGCTCTTTCATCTGTTGCCTTTTTGTAAATGACAATCCATTAGTGAAGTCTATTGGGCACTCTCTGAAGCTTTTGCAAAGGCTTTGAGGCCCCAACTTGTCTAGCATTTAGCAGAGCTCCAGTATTTTAAATAAGATCTGTTTTAAAGTGTTTGTATGTAACCTACACTAACAAACCTTGCCCTAATTTATCTCCCAAAAACATATCTATATACTCTGTCACAGTAAACATTACCTCATTTGCATTAATTGTTCTTTTTTAATCTTGATTCTAGAAGATACTCAACACCTGGTGATGTCTATGAATCACAGTCAGTGCATGCAAGGGATATGCAACAAAATACTAAACATGACTACATACCAATTTTGCATCTGGAATGCACAGCTGCATCAAAACAATAGTTTGTCAACTACCAAAATTATTATTGACGCAAAATCAACTAATCCCTTTCATAATAGATAACCTTTCCTTTAGATAATGGGAGAGAAAAGGGATCAAAAGAATAGAAAATTGTTTTTTGGGAAATAATTTATTATCTTTTGAACAAATTAAGTACA
This sequence comes from Narcine bancroftii, assembly GCF_036971445.1. Classification (NCBI taxonomy): domain Eukaryota; kingdom Metazoa; phylum Chordata; class Chondrichthyes; order Torpediniformes; family Narcinidae; genus Narcine; species Narcine bancroftii. Next base: position 326,833,298 of record NC_091471.1, read on the forward strand.
AATATGGTATAACTCACAGTACAATGTTTGCATACCACCAACTGAAAACCTATTTGAAGGACAAATTGGGAAGCAGGCTGAACTTTGAAGATGTGATTACAGACACAATGATAATTAAAAGATTTATAACAAACATGTACATCAAGCTGCAAGATAAAGAAAATGATGAAATAAGCTGTAAACCCAAACAAAAGTGGGAACAAGATCTAAACATAAAGATAAAAAATGAAAAATGGGAAAAATTATGCTCCGGAACTATGAGAAATACAATAAACACGAGGTTACGCATGATACAATATAATTGGTTACACAGGCTATATACCATGCCCCAAAAGTTAAATAAATGGGACCCAACAGTATGTGCAATTTGGGCATTTGAGAAAGTGGAAAAGTTTTGGGAAGATCTAAATCAGGTATTAAATAAAATCACAAAAAGCAACATACCAAAAAATCCAGAGATCTTTCTTCTAACTAATATAAGAAGTAAAGAACTAGGCCTCAATTTGGATGAAGCACAATAAAGGTTTATTATGATAGCCTTAGCTGTAGCAAAAAAATGTATAATGTCAACCTGGAAATCAGAAGAGAGCCTGAGAGTACAGCAATGGTACATAGAAATGAATAAATGTATTCCATTGGAAAAAATAACATATAATTTTAAAAATGTCACAGTATTTGAACAAATATGGGAACCGTACATGGAACACAACAGAGAGGGCCTACCGTGGACCTCCACCCCCTAAAATGACAGAATGAGAAGATGAAATGAACTGACCCAGTGTGTAAAAGTAGATGATACAATTTTCTTGTTTATTTTCATTGTGATGACATTGTTTAATGGGTTTATTGTATTGTATATGTTGAATGTTTAGTGGGTAGTGAGGGGGGTGGGAAGGAGGGAGGGAAGAAAACGGGGAGAAAATGACACTGTGTATATTCAAGAGGGAAATGTTTGTGTGTATTTTGGTTAATATGGTTCATACTGTGAAAAATAAAAAAAATTTTAAAAAATCAATATAGTTTGTGACACATGTTCATGACAATAAACCAGATTTGGAATCTACAACCCTCATAATTTTAAATACCTCTGTCTAATCTTTCCTTTCTTCTATGCTCCAGGGAATAAAGTCCTAACCTGTTTAATTTTTCCCTGTTCAAGACCCAGCCACGCCCCTATAAGTGGAACCATCGAACACTACAGCATAGAAACAGGCCCTTTTAGTTTGTGCTGAACCATTATTCTGCCTAGCTCCACTGTCCTGTACCCAGTCCATATCTCTCCATACCCCTCCCATCCAGATACCTGTCTACATTTTTCTTAAATGTTAAAATTGAGCCCTCATTCCCCTCTTCAGCTCATTTCACACTATCACCACTCTGTGTGTGTGAAGAAGTTCCCCCTAAACTTTTCCCCTTTCATCTTAACCTATGTCCTGTGGTTTGTATCTCACCAACCCTCAGTGGAAAAAGCTATCTATCCCCCTCATAATTTTAAATATCTCGATCAAGTCTCCCCTCATTCTTCTACACTCCAGGGAATAAAGTTTGAACCTGTTTAACCTTTCCCTGTAACTCTTTTTTTCTCCCTGTGAAGATGCTACCTCTTCCTTGGCCATATTGCCAGCATTTTGTTTTGATTTAAAAAAAATCTTTTACATTAACCCTGTTTCTTTTATATTAACCCTGTTTCATTCCACAGGTATCCCAGGTGCTGCCTGACCAGCTGAGTACGACTTGGCATGTTCAGTATTCGTATCAGATTTCCAGCATCTGCAGTGACTTTGTGTTTAATCCTTAACATTGACCTTCTCTCCCTCTCTTCAGATGCTGCCTCTTTCCCTGGACATTTCCAACACATTCTGTTCTGATTTTAAATACAAGCATTTGCAGTTTTTTAAAATTTGCTTTCAAGGGCTTTGATTGGCACATTGTAGTTACCTTCAATTAAAATCTTAGTTTTTTTCACAATTTCTTCAATTTCTAGTTCCATCTTCTTCTCTGAAACACAATTGATTTGATGTTTATTGCAAACAGGACCCCACAGAGAAGAGGAAAAGGCAATAAATTTCTTACAATCAGGATATAGCCATGGAAAGGGAGGATGATTGGTCGCACTTCTTGAGAAGATTGAAGCGGGCAAGGCAACCGTCCACCACCATGTCAACCTTCTACAGAAGCTGTCAAGAGCATCCTGGCTGGTTGCATCATGGTGTGGTACAGTTGTTGCAGAGAAATGGATTGGAGGTCAATCCACAGGACCATAAGAACAGCAGAGGATCGCTGGAGTCTCCCTCCCTCCCAGCCCCCCCACCACCACATTGACATGATCTACTAGGATTGTAGTATGAAGAGGGCATACAAAATTGTTGAGGACCCCTTCCACCCCGCACACAGCTGCTCCCATTGGGCAAGAGATTCTGAAGTACTGCATGCAGTTCTAGTCTCCTTACTTGAGGAAGAATTCTTAAATTTTAAATATACAGCATGGGAACAGGCCCTTTCGACCCACGAGCCTGTGCCGCCCAATTAGTTGATATGTGGGGAATTGGATCAGCTAATTTGCTGATGACATAAGATTGGAAGCATTGTGGACAACGAGGAAGACTTTCAGTGCTCGCAGTGGGATCTGGACCAACTGGAAAAATGGACCAGAATATGGCAGATGGAATTCAATGCAGACAAGTGTGAGGTGTTGCATCTTGGAGGGGCAAACCAAGGTAGGACATACATAGTAAATGGTCGGGCACTGAGGAGTAAGGTAGAACAGAGGGATCTGGGAATACAGATACAAAATTCCCTGAAAGTGGTGTTACAGGTGGACAGGGTTGTAAAGAAAGCTTTTGGCATCTTGGCCTTGATAAATCAAAGTATTGAGTACAGGAGTTAGGATGTTATGGTGAGGTTGTATAAAACATCGGTGAGGCCAAATTTGGAGTATTGTGTGCAGTTCTGGTCGCCAAACCACAGGAAGGATACCAGTAAGATCTAGAACGCAGAGATGATTTATTAGGATGCTGCCAAGTCTTCAGGAGTTGAGTTACAGGGAAAGATTAAACAAGTTAAGACTTTATTCCTTAGAGCATAGAAGAATGAGGAGAGATTTGATAAAGGTTTAAAAAATTATGAGGGATATAGGCAGAGTAAAAGCAAGTAGGCTTTCCACTTCCATTGGAAGAGATAAGTATGAGAGGACATGTCTTTAGGGTGAAAGGTAAAATGTTTAGGGGGAGAACTTCACTCAGAGTGGTGGGAGTTTTGAATGAGCTGCCATCTGACATGGTAAATGCGGGCTCACTCTTAAGTTTTAAGACTAAATTGGATCGATACATGGATGGGAGAGATCTGGAGGGTTATGGAATGAGTGCAGGTCAGTGGGACTAGAGCAGTGGTTCTCAACGTTTTTCTTTCCACTCACATACCACTTTCAGTATTTCCTATGCCATAGGTGCTCAGGTTGTAAGGGATTGCTTAAGGTGGGATGTGGGTGGAAAGAAAAAGTTTGAAAACTACTGGTTTCATAACTCCAATGGAAATGGGCCAATGGCAATGTTTCTCAAGCAAAATATTTCAGTAACAATTGGGTCTAGAGGTATGGTTCTCAACCTTCCCTTCCCACTCACATTCCACCTTAACCAATCCCTTGTTAATCACAGAGCACTGATGGCATAGGGATTACTTAAAGTGCTAGGTGAGTGGAAAGAAAAAGGTTGAAAACCACTGGACTAGAGGAATGATATTTCAGCACAGGCTAGATGGTCCTGCTTTCTGTGCTGTAGTTTTCTAAGGTGCTATGGAGCTGCTTTTCCCAGAGGGTGGTGAATCTGCCCATTGAAGCAGTGTGGGCAACCTCAGTATATATATTTAAAACAAGATTGGGTAGATTTTTCCCTACTAAGGGAATTAAGGGATATAGGGAAAAGGAATGAGGTGGAGATAAGCCGATCATCAAATCAGCCATGGTCACTTTGAATGGAGGAGCAAGTTCGACGGGCCAGATGGCGACTCTTCCTTCTATTTCTTATGTTCTTAAGCAAACTAAATGCAATTTTGTGTAATATGACATCTGTTTCATTACATGACAATAAATAAATTCTAAATCACTGAGTGACTGCTGTACTCTCAGAGGGTCAGTGTCAAGAGAGTGGCAGTGATGTGGAAGAGGGTGCACCACACCATGGGAGAGGCAGTGCTGAGAAAGCTTGGTGGGTAAGGGAGTGCAGCCCCTGTTGGAGGTTCAGAGTGAGGAAGCACTGCAGTGAGAGTGGTGGGACCTTGAATGTGTGTTTTGGATGTCCCGAAAGGCACTGAAGAAATGCTTAAATCTTTTTTTAAAACCAAGGGAAACAGAAATAGAAGCTGCCCTGTGTTGTAAATTTCCGTAACTGCGTGAAACTAATCTGTGTATTTATGTCATGAGTTTACAGGAAGCTTGCCAGGTCTTAGTTGGTGTTCTTCTCCAACGTTTAACATGTGAGCTCCAACTGATCAGTTCAGGCAAAATGATTTTCTTTCAAAAACAAACTTTTCCATATTTCTCAAACAAACGTGCAACTATTTAAATAAATTGGGTGGATTAAAAACAAAATTTATTTAATGCACTGTCCCCCCCCACCATAGATATGTTGGAGTCATAACCTGGAAATTAGTCAACAATTTCCAGTGAACTACTGGGCAATACTGGTAGGTTGGGAATTCTATTTTGGTCACTGAAACGCCCCTGGCTTGGCTGAATATTTGTTCCAATCCTCACTCCTCACCCATGTTTACTTCTTCAAGATCTGATGGGTTTTGTGGGCTGGAGCTGGTTTCACTTGGTTGCTCTCCAAAAATTTGTTAATCCGTAACATCTCTGCAGGTCTAAATGGCAGCAATACCCACCTGACTGATACCCCTTGTTTCCTGCCTCATAGTGACTCCTGGTTAGCGTGATGCGCTGTGGTGCAGCAAGCAAACACAAAACACAAGACTGTACTACAGGCTTTAATCACCTCAAACTCTGTACACACCAGTCTTAATATCTTTGCTGGCTCCACGTGTGCCTGGCTGTCCTTTGCTGTCTCCATGTGTCTGACTGACCCTGTGAGGGGCCGGCTCGAGTCTATATACAGGCTGGTGATTGACAGTTGTCCATGTGGGGCCAGCCCAGGTTGCCCTCTACAGTAGGCTGGAGGAATTCAGTCGGTGCTATGGTTGTATCACTACATTCATCCTCTTCTTTAAAATGAGTCCTCGGTGGGGGGGGTGTCCTCCTTTGACACTGGGTAGCATTTAAAAGTTCAGGCGGTCCGGTGGTCGTCTGTGCCTCTGAGACCATTAAAAGGTCAGTTCCTGGTCAATGGTCGGCAGGGATGGGGCTACCTTAGGTTCAGCTGGGTCCGAGGTGGCCAGTGGTGTGGACAGGATGGTGTCTGGCAGTGGGGCGAGGGGGAGTGTAGGTGTGAGGAGTGGGGCCCTCTGGAGAGGTGAAGGGAGTCGGCTCCTGGTGAATCATGGGTGGGACAGGGGTGCCCAGGGTGGGAAGGCTAGGCCCCTGCAGACCCCTGGTCAAGACGATGTCCTCACATTCATTGGGGTACCTGACGTAGGCTTAGTTCCGGTTTGAATGGGGAAGGAGCACCTGCTCAACCAGGGGGTCTGACTTGTGGGTCCACACATGTTTGCGGAGGAGTACCGATTGGCAGGGAGTTGCCAATTTCCTAGGAAGGAATAAAGGAGTTCATGAGCCATGCACAAGAGTGACCATATGACATGGAGTGCCTCGGGGAAGGCTTCTTGCCAGTAGTCAATGGACCAGCCTTTCGACTTCAGGGCCAGGAGGACTGCGTTTCAGATTACCGTTTTCATGCTCCACCTGCCCGTTACCCCTGGGGTTGTAGCTAGTCATGTGACTAGACGCGATGCCTTGCTCTGTCAGGTACTGGTGCAGCTCCTCACTCATGAAGCTGGACCCCCAGTCACTGTGGATGAAGGCCGGTTATACGAACATGATGAAGATCTGTGTCATGGCCCTGATAACGGAGGCAGTGGAGGTGTCATGGCAAGGGATGGCGAAGGGAAAACAGGAGTATTCATCTATGACCAAGAGTAAATAGACGTTCTTATTTATGGAAGGCAGTGGTCCCTTGAAATCAACACTGAGTTGCTCGAAGGGCCAAGTGGCCTGTAGCAGTCGGAAGAAGCGTAGTTTTCACTCTGCAGGACTCGGTCGTGGTCCAGACTTCTTGGATGGTGAAGGGGTGGTTCTGGGACTTAATGAAATGGTACAGGCACATGATGCCCAGGTGGCAGAGGGTGTTGTGCTGCACCTGCAGTTGCTCGGACTGTGCACTGGCACATGTTCGGGACAGGGTATCGGGGGAGTCATTGAACTTCCCCGGCCTATACTGGATGTCATAGCTGAAGGTGGCTAGCTCGACTTCAGTGCAAGATCTTGTCATTTTTGATCTTGCCTCTGTGGGTGGTGCTGAACATTGCACTAGTCAGTGAGAAGGGTGAACTTTCTGCTTGCTAGGTAGTGGTACCAGTGGCGGACTGCATTCATGATTGCCTGGGCCTCCTTTTCAATGGCAGTGTCCGAGCTCTGAACCATGGAGGGTCTTGGATAAAATGGTCACAAGTCTGCCCCCTTGATTGAGGGTGGCAGCAAGGGCAACATTCCTGGAATGGGGCATCCTCATCCACACAATGCATCATGGCATTGACAATGTCCTTACTGAAGGCCATTTGTGCCTCAGTGGGGGGGAGGTAAAGATGATGGTTTGGGTCAGTGGGAGGACCTTGTCCAAGAAGCGGGAGACCAACTTGAGTAGTAAAAGAGCCCTAGGCACCTGCAGAGGGTCGTGAGCTTGTGGGGGAGGGGAAATTCCATTAGGGGTGAATGCATTCGGGGTCAGGATTAATGACCATGTTCCATGATGTACCCCAGGATGGTGAGGTGGTAAGGTTCTGTGCTTCAGCCGTTCGGAGAAATCTCTCCAGGATGGCATCGTGGTCCTGCTGGTTGTGACAAATGGTGACATTGTCCAGGTATGGGAAGGTTGCTCTTAGATTGTGCCGGTCTACCATGCGGTCCATCTCCTGCTGGAAGACGGAGACCCCATTTGTGACCCCAAAAGGAACCTGGCGGAACTGGGAGAGGAGCCCATCTGCCTCAAAGGTGGTATAAGGTTTATCCCAAGCATGGATAGGGAGCTGTGGTAGGCCGACCAGGTGAATTGTGGAGAAGATCCTGTACTGGGATCATTGAACATGTTGGTGATAGGGGCAGCAGTTAGACATCCAGCTGGATGTACTGGTTGATGGTCTGGCTATAGTCAATGACCATCCTCAGTTTGCTGTCCCCTTTTACGACCAGGACCTGGGTTCTCCAGGGGCTGGTGTTGGGCTCTATGATTCCTTCCGTCAGAAGCCATCTCACCTCTGCCTTGATAAAGATCCTGTCGGCCACACAATAGCACTTGCTTTTAGCAGCTATGGGCTTACAGTCTGGCATCAGGTATTTGAAAAGAAATGGAGGTGGCGCCCGTAGGGTGGAGAGCCCGCAGATGGACTTGGGATGGTCGCTGGGCTTCGTGCCGCTGGCTCTATGTTTCTGACTGGCTATGGGAGGGGCCGGCTTGAGTCTATATACAGGCTGGTGATTGACAGCCGGCTGGGTGGGACCAGCCTCCCAGGTTACCTACCTGCAGGTACAGTGGTTGCCCTCTGCAGTAGGCTGGTAGGAATGCGGCCAGTGTCGTGGTTGTATCACCACAGTTAAAGTGATGGCTCAGCTTTAAATCCCTGGAAGGAGTTCAAATCACCACAAACTGTCTCCACCCTTCCCTGAATCTGAAATCCCCTCCAAACCCTGCACCCTCTCTATCTGTGTAACCTTCCCTCCAGCCCCCCCACAACCTTCCCCATCTCTGCAATCCCCTCCAACCCCTGCACCCCTCTCTAGCTTTGCAACCTCCCTACCGGCCCCATCCCCCAAACCCCTCCGTGTCTCTGAAATCCCCTTCAACTCTCTATCGGTGCAACCTTCCCTCCACCCCCCCACACCCCTCCCCATCTCTGTAATTCCCTCCAACCTACACATACCTCTCTATCTGTGTAACCTCCCCTCCGGCCCCACACCACCCCGCCCCATCTTTGCAATCCCCTCCAACCCCTGCACCCCTCTCTATCTGTGTAGCCTACCCGCCAGACCCCCACATCCTTCCCCGTCTCTCCAATCCCCTCCAAGGTGCACCCCTCTCTATCTGTGTAACCTCCCCTCCAGCCCCCCACCCCTAGTCTGCAATCCCCTCCAACCCCATCTACTGTGTAACTTCCCCGCTGGCCCATTCACACCCCTCCCCATCTCTGCAATCCCCTCCAACCCATACACCCCTCTTTATCTGTGTAACGTCCCCTTTCACACCCCTACAACCTCACCCCCCAATCTGGGTAACCGTCTCTGGTCCCCAACACCCCTCCTGATGCATGTAAACTCCTCCAGTTCCCCACACCCCTTCTTGTCTCTTCAATCCCACTTTCGTCCTGTCTCTACAATGCTTTCTGATCCCCACTCCTTTCCCTCTCTCTGTTGCATCATCTGGTCCCCTGCACTCCTCTCTGTCTGTTACTCTCTCCTGATCCCTTACACCACTCACTATTTCTGTAAGCCCCCCCTGGTCTCCTTCACACTTTCCTGTCTCTGTAACCCCTTTGGCTCTAACACTGTTCTTCTCTCTAACACCCTCTATGCCCCTCCCTATCTCTGCTCCTTTTGCACATATCTCACTGTATGGCACTCCCCCAAACTGACTATCTCAGCATTCAGTTCAATTCACTTCATTTTATTTGTCATCCTATTGTACCAGTACAGCTCAACATAACAGTGTAACACATGTACAATTTAAACAAACATATGGACAAATGATACATATACACCAGGGGTCTCCAAACTTTTTGGACCATCATACCCTTCATGGAATCCTTGATACCTCATCAACCTTCATGGAATCCTTGGGATGGTGGAAGCGCTGGATGGGGTGGGGGGGGGGTGTGGCATTGGACACATACCTCCTTCTTCTCTGCTCCATCAGTCTTTCGCTCTGTACTTATTAAGAGGCCAAAGCCAAATACAACATACCGGCCACCAAGGCCAGCTCTCGCTGGAGGTTGCAAACGCCTGACATGCGCTATATTCAAAATTTTAATCAACCTCCCCCTGGCATTGTCCCATCAACTCCCACTTTGGAGACCCCTGAAATACACAATACATATGTTAAAATAAATATTATTAATAAATAGTAGAGTCACAGAGGGTTGTTTCATCAGTCGTTCTGCAGTCTCTCTGCCCACGGGAAGAAGCTGTTCCTCGGCCTGGTGGTTCTGGCTCTGATACTCCTATAATCTCCTTCCCAATGGGAGTAACTGGAAGATGGTCTGTGCAGAATGGAAAGGGTCCTGAATGATTTTGCTTTAAATGATGATCCTAGTAAATCCCATTGATGGGGGAGGTGGGGGGTAGGGATACCCCAGTGATCGTCTCATGGTCCTGTGGATTGACCTCCGATCCGAAGCTCTTCTAGGGTAACCATACCACACTGATGCAGCCGGCCAAGATGCTCCCGATAGAGCTACTGTAGGGCGGCACGGTTGGTGTGGCAGTAAGCGCAACACTGTCAGTCCCAGAAATTGGGACTAGGGTTCAAATCCCACGCTATTTGTAAGAAGTTTGTACGTTCTCCCCGTGTCTGCATGGGTTTACCTGGGGGCTCTGGTTTCGTCCCACAGTTCGAAATATAACAGTAGGTCAATTGAGTGTAAATGGGTACAAGGACTCGTGGGTCGAAATGGCCTGTTACAGTGCTGTATGTCTAAATTTATCATTTTTTAAATTAGAAAGAGAAAAAGAGAGTCCCTTCAGAGTCAGAGCATCTGTGGATTCACCTCCAGTGCTCCTGCAGCCGCAGACACTCCCAATTCATTCATCTGCAAATCTCTAACACAATCGGAAAGTCTTTAGTCCCTGAAGCTCCATTTTGCCTTCGGCGCCCTCTCAAATCTCGACTCCAATACCCAGTTCCCATCTCCAGCAGCCCACAGCCTGTGAAGTTCCTCTGACCACAAATCCCCGCAGCCTGTTTTGGTCCCTCAGTCGCTGAGCCCCTTGCTGGTCTGCTGTTGTGGTCATGCTGCCTCTCCTTCTCCTCTGTGGCAGGGGGGTGTTCTCCCTGTTTCTGATGTCCTGTGCCGGTCCACTGCTCCCCTGGAGTCTGTAACCCCTCAATGCCACTGCCCAGCACAGGCACCACCATCTTGGGCAGACTCAGCTGTTGTAGGATTTTAAAATAAAACACCATTGGCTCCATTAACAGGCCTCATGGACCAGGTTGTAGGACCCAGCAGGGGATCTCTGTGTGTCAGCTCCCTCTCTGTGACCACACGTGTGGCAGTGCTGCTATTACAGTAGCTCTGGAAGTGCCACCATTTATTTTCTTTGACGCTGACCTTGCACATTTTTAATTGAACTGTTCCTGTTACATCACACACTGCATATTTTGCTGCACTTAAGCATGCATTGACTTGTCTGGAGAACATTCAAAACCAAATTTTTTCCCAATTGTATTTCACTATATATGGCATCAGACCATTCAACTTAACCCTGACTCAGCTCTACTTAGCAACAGGATTCAACTTACCTTCTGCCATCTTTATGCCAGCCTTCAGCCCTGCTTAAAGACATAACATTTTATTAGAGGGCATTTACATGAACCCTAACCCAAACCTTAATACCTTAGCCTCAGCACCCTAACCCCAAAATGCCAACCTAACCCTAACCCTGATCCGAACACCCTAATACAAATACCAAAATGTCAACACCCCTAAAACTAATATTCTAAACCGAGAACCTAACTCTAACCCTAATACCCCAAGCCCTGATATCTTAACATGAATATCCTAACCCCATCCTAAACCCTGATGACAAAACCCTGACCAGAACACCCTAACCCGAATACCACAACCCGAACACCCAAGAACCCCAAACCTAATCCACAACTTTAATAACCTAATCCCAACTCCCAAACCCTAACACTCTTACTAACACCCTTACCCTGACTCTGACACTAATGTGTGGCTCTGACCCTTTTCCCTCTTTTTCCTGGCAGCGGTGTGGCTCCCCTTCAGAAGTGAAACCCGGCGGGGGGGTGGGGTGTGATGGCATAGAGAGAAGACGTGGAAAACGCCTCTCCTGGCAGAATTATTTAATACCTGACTTTTAAACATTTTTTAAAAATAATGAATAATTTTAAAACTCTTCTAGAGGTTTGAAAAGATGGCTGCAAAAAAAAATCTAGGATGCAGACTGCAAAAAAAACTCCACTATAACTGATGTTACAGTGATGGAAGAAGCTGGGCCTACCTTGAAGACTCAGCCTCTGATCCTGGTTCCTCTCCAGCCTTGATCTACTAAACCTCCTCGGGTAAGGATTCAAACTCCAGTGCCACCTTCTTGGGGAGCTGGAGAAGATGGCGCTGGAGCACGGAAGAAAACTACAGAAATGACTATAGAATCAATATGCATGCACAGGTCATCGCGCATGCTCACTGCGGAAGTGATTGAGTCGGAGCCTGCAGAACTGACATTTACTATGGTAGCAGGTCAAACAAGGGCCAAGCAGAAAGCACGTTTAGTTTCAACCACTGGCTACATCTGCAGAAGCAGAGGAGGTAGAAGTGGAAGAGGAAAGTCTTGTGCCACAATCACAAGGAGAGGAATCAGAAGAATAAGGAGATAAATATATTCAAGATAAAATGGATGCATATTAAGTTACCCCATAACCTTTTGATCCAGATTTTTGATAAAAGTTTGGAAAAAATTGATTCGATCAATGAAAAAATGGATACAAATTTTGCAGAAGTGAAAGCAGATTTTACTACTCAACTGGGAGCTATTAGAGAAGAAATGAATGTATGAAAACAGATATGGCAAAGTGAATAAAACTGTTGATAAAATTAAAATTCAAAAATTTGAAGACTTTCAGGAATGCCACGGAGGTAGAAGAATGTAAGGATAATAAGATAGACAATTCTTTTACAGCATGAGAAATTCATAAGAAGGAATGATTGCAAAATGTTGATATGTTGAAAAATCAGAGTAGAAGAAATAACGTAAAATTTGTTGGTTTGTCTCAGGACTTTAAGGGCACTAATCCAATAGAGTTTTTTAAAAATTGGCTGCCTGAAATATTGGGACCAGAGAATTTTCCAAATGGTTTGGAACTTGATAGAGCATTTAGGAAAAAAACTTATCCGGAACAACCGCCATGCTCTATTTTGATTAAATGTTTACGTTATCAAGATTGAGAAATGATTTTGAAAATGGCAGTTCAAAAAGCCAGGGAACAACAAAGCCCCTTAATGATTCAGAATAATAGAGTATTCTTTTATGCAGATTTGAGTAATTAAATTGTTAAAAGAAGAATTTAACCCAGCAAAGTCAGTTTTGTGGAAGGATATTGATTTGGTTTTCGATACCCAGCAGTTCTTAAAGTTTTTATGAACAATTTCAACATCAATTTTTTGCTAATGAATCTGAAGTTTTGGAATTTGCCAATTAAGTGCCTAATAATAAGCAGAAGGGAAGACAATGTTATTCATCTCAACAAATAGAAGGGAATCAAGAAAAATGAAAGGGAGATATTCCAGCAGGAAGAAAGCCGACTGAGGTTCAAGTTGAAATTGACAATGATCAAGTCAATAGAGACCTTGAAGAAACTTACCTTTCTTGATTGACTGATTGAAATTAAATTTCTGGGGGAGGCGACTTTTTTTTTCTGCTTTCCTCTTCCGAGACCTCATGCCACTTCTCATAATTAAGGGAGTTAGCTTTTGTTTTTTGTTAAAATTATTTTATTATTATTTGGGGTTTCTTTCTATTTTTGGAGATGATGTTTTGAAAGTTGGCTGTAGAGATGGGACAACCCGTGGTGGAGAGGAGAGTTGAGTATTTTTTAAATATTATGGCAACACATAGTTTGAATTACATAACATTTAATGAGAACGGGCTCAATATCCAATTAAAAGGAAGAGAGTTTTAGCTCATATTTAAGAAGTTGAAAGTAGATATTGCTTTCCTGCAGGAAACTCATCTAACTTGAGAAGGAATAACAAAAGTTAAAGAATGGGTTGGTCAAGTTATAGCTTCGTCTTTTAATTCTAAAGCACGAGGAGTGGCTATTTTAATTAATAAAAAATTTGCATTTAAATTACAATCAACAGTTACTGATCCTGTTGGTAGATTTGTTTTGGTAAATTGTTAAATTTATTCAGAATCCTGGATTTTTATGAATGTGGCCAAATAAGCTATTTGACTAAAATTAAGAAAAATTATCTTAAAGAAGTGGATAAATTAGAGAAGGAAATAGCAATTTTGAAAAAAAATTTACAAAAAAATCCCATCTGAAAAAGAGAGGTTGGAATTGATAAATAAAAAATTGCATTATAATTTAATTCAGACTTATAGCATTGAGAAATTAATTGATAGAACCAAACAAAAGTATTATGAATTAGGAGAACGAGCACATAAGGTATTAGCTTGGCAATTGAAAATGGGGCAAGCATCAAGAACTATTAATGCTGTTAAAAATTCAAAAATTGCATAAACTTCAGGACATAAATGATTATTTTAGAGAGTATTATACTAAGTTATATTCATCTCAATCATCAAGGAGAAATTAATGATTTTTTTTACAGAAGCTTCAACTTCCATCTTTGAATCACCAAACTCAAAGGATTTAGATTCTCCATTTATGTTGAAAGAAGTTATTAAGGCTTTAAGTTCTATACAAAATGGTAAATCTCCTGGTGAAGATGGGTTTATGTCTGAATTTTATTTAAAAATTAAAGACTTATTGATGCCTTTATTAAAACAAATAATTGCAACTTGTTCATTACCACAATCATTTTCAAATGCTGTAATAACAGTAATACCTAAGAAAGAAAAATTTATTAAAACCGGAGTCTTATAGGCTTATATCATTATTAAATGTTGATTATAAGATTGTTGCTAAAGTTTTGGCTAATAGATTAAATGAATATTTACCTGAATTGGTTCATTTAGATCAATCGGGATTTATTAAAAAAATATTCTGCTGATAATATAGCTAAATTAATTAGTCTAATTCATACCTCTTAGAAGCAATCGGATTTAGCATTAGTTTTATCATTAGATGCTGAAAAGGCTTTTGATAGATTAGAATGGACTTATTTATTTAAGGTTTTGCAAAAATTTCAATTTGGGCCAATATTGGATTAAATATTTTATAGAAATCCTTTGGCTAGAGTAGTTACTAATGGACAAGTTTCTCTTCATTTTCATTAACCAGATCGGCTAGTCAAGGATGTCCTTCATCTCCTGCATTATTTGTTTTAGCAATTGAACCACTGGCACATTCAATAAGGCAAGATTTTAGTATTAAAGAAATTAAAGTTAATAGGGAGGAGTATAAGATTAGTTTTTCCAGACTCTTTTGTGTAGTCTTCCAAAGGCGCTATTTGCCTTGGCGAGTCTGTTGTCTATCTCTTTGTCAATCCTTGCATCAGATGAAATGGTGCAGCCAAGGCAGGTAAACTGGTTGACTGTTTTGAGTTTTGTGTGCCCGATGGAGATGTGGGGGGGCTGGTAGTCATGGTAGGGAGCTGGCTGATGGAGGACCTCAGTTTTCCTCAGGCTGACTTCCAGGCCAAACATTATGGCAGTTTCCGCAAAACAGGACATCAAGCGCTGAAGAGCTGGCTCTGAATGGGCAACTAAAGCGGCATCGTCTGCAAAGAGTAGTTCACAGACAAGTTGCTCTTGTGTCTTGGTGTGAGCTTGCAGGCACCTCAGATTGAAGAGACTGCCATCCGTGCGGTACTGGATGTAAACAGCGTCTTCATTGTTGAGGTCTTTCATGGCTTGTTTCAGCATCATGCTGAAGAAGATAGTAAAGAGGGTTGGTACGAGGATGCAGCCATGCTTCACGCCGTTGTCAATGGAGAAGGGTTCGGAGAGCTCATTGCTCTATCTGACCCGATCTTGTTGGTTTTCGTGCAGTTGGATAACCATGTTGAGGAACTTTGGGGGGCATCCGAGGCACTCTAGTATTTGTCAAAGCCCTTTCCTACTCACGGTGTCGAAGGCTTTGGTGAGGTCAACAAAGGTGATGTAGAGTCCTTTGATTTGTTCTCCGCACTTCTCTTGGAGCTGTCTGAGGGCAAAGACCATGTCAGTAGTTCCTCTGTTTGCGCGAAAGCCGCACTGTGATTCTGGGAGAACATTTTCGGCGACACTAGGTATTATTAGTCAGTTTTTAAAGATATAGAATCAATTGGGGATTTAAAAAGTTGAAGATTGTTTTGAAGCAGAGAAGTTTGTATCTTTTAATTGGATGAAGGAAAAATTTCAAGTTCCTAGAAATACTATTTTTGTTATTATCAGGAAAAAACATTTTTATTGGAAAAATTAGGTCATAGTTTAAAATTACCTAGACACTCTGCTTTGGAATTATTACTTACCAAAGAAGAAACAAATCAATTTATTTCTGAAATGTATAAGTCATTACAAAATAAAATGTCCAGGTTAAATGTTCACAAATCAAGATTAAAATGGGAATCTAACTTAAATAGGAAGATAGATGAAAATATTTTGAGAAATATATATAAGGATAGAATGACTAAGGTTATAAATGTAAGATATAGATTAGTACAATATAATTTTCTACATAAATTATATTTAACCCCTCAAAAATTAAAGGAATTTAATTTAATTTCTTCAGATTTGTGTTTTAAATGTGGAGAAGAGATAGGTACTTTTTTACATTTGACTTTCTAAAGATAATACTTTTTGGATACAAGTTAAATTATTTTTGGAGAAAGTATTAAAAGTGAGTCTTCTGTTTGATCGATTGTTGTTTTTTATTAGTGAATAGTAAGTCGATTGCTTTAGGATTAAGATTAACTATGTATCAAATTTAATTTCTACGTTTAGCTTTAGCCGCTTTCAGGTGGAATTGCCTGGAGAACGCAGCTCCGTTCAGGTGGCAGCGCTGAAGGAGGTGTTCTGCTACCTGAAAGGTCTGAAGCGGGGAGAGGGGTTGCAGAGTAAACGCCAGCTACTGAGTCTGGGCAGGGACAGCCGTCTGGCAGCTCGCCTACCAGCTCCCTGACAGCTCGCTTCCCCGCTGCCTGACACACCCCCCCAGCACAGGACTATGGGACTGGAGCGGCCAGCACAGGACATCAGGGGTCTGTCAGGCAGTGGGGAGGGTAGGTGTCGGCAGCAGGGAGGGTAGGTTTTGGCAGCGGGGAGGGTGGCTATCAGCGGGTCACCAGCTGACTGTCAACAACCTGCCTGCTGCTAGGCATCTGAAAGCTGCTAGCAGCTTTGCCTGAGCTGCTTTCAGGTGCAACGGGGGTTCTCGGAGCAGGATATTATACCTACAGAAGGATTAGGTAAACCTCCTGGCCGAGTTCTCCACTTTCAGGTGGCCACCCGACAGCCGCATAGGAGTACAATAGGCTGCTTTACAGTCGGGTATTGTGGCCACCTGAAAGTGGCTTTTGGCTGTTTCTAAAAAATGTTTGGCCATCACCTGGAAATCCGATTTAGTTTTAGGAATGCAAAGTGGCATACTGAAATGAAATCCTGTATTCCTTTAGAAAAGATAGCATGCCTAAAAGTTCTTGGTTTGAAGATCTAATCTCTCAATCCGCTCCAGTGTGGTGTTTCGGTTTCCACAGCTATAAAGTTGAATCTTGTTTTAAAGTGATGATCTCCTTTCTTCTTTCTTAGTAGGTGAAAGGGGGAGGATGGTGGGTGTTAGTGGGATGGATGAGGAAGGGAGGTTGTTTTTTTTAATTCAATTATATACTTTCTGTATGAATGTTATATGATTTAAAAATTATAAATAAAATATAAAAAAAGTGAAACCCACCCTTTGTGTTAGGAAGCAATTGCAAGTATCTGTTGAACCCATTGTCAGAGAAAAGTAATTGAAGAATAGACTACAATGGGCAATTGAGGGCCTTCGCTGCAGATTCTCTGCTGACAGCAAAAAAATTGATATTTTTCTTCCGATACAGAATTGTTCATCATAAGGATTCCTTCTTCCCTTTTACTTCCACTTCACCCTCCCATTCCTCCTCTACCCCTCTCCTTTTTTTACCCCATCCCCTTCTTCCCCCTCCCTTTGACCACTCCTCTCTTCCCCCTTTACCTCCCCCCCTTTCCCTTGGCCTCGTAGCCTCCCATTTCTTCCCATTTCCCCATTCTCCCCTCCCCTTATCCACTTCTTCTTCTCCCTTCCCCTCCCCTTCACCCCACTTTTATCCCTCCTCTTTTCTTCATTCTCTCCTTCCTCTTCCCCAATCCCTCCTCCTTTACCTTCCCCCTTTCCTGCCTTCTACCCCTTCCCTCCCCTCTCCCTTTCCCCATCCCCTTTCCCATCCCTTCAGTTTCCCCCTCCTTTTTGACGCACTTTCCCCTTTCACTCTTTCAGTTACCTCTCTCTTCTTTCCTTCCCCTTCTCTTCCCAATCACCCCTCTCCCTATGTCCTCCCCAACTTCCTTTTCCTCACTTCACCTTCCCTCCTCTTTACTTCCCCACTTTACCTTCCACATCATGCCCCTTCCCTCTCATCCTCCTCCATCTCCAACATCCCTCCTCCCCTCATTCCCTTCCCCTTATCCCCTCCTTCTCATCCCTTTCCCCTTCATCCAACTCCAACTCCCCCTCATCCAACTCCCCCTCTTCCAACTCCCCCTCATTTCTCTCCCCTCATCCAACTCCCCCTCATTTCTCTCCCCTCATCCCATTATCCAACTCCCCATCAATTCTCTCCCCTCATCCTCCTTTCCCCATCTTCTCCCCTTCCCATTGTAATGATAGTGATCATGTTTGCATGGCCAATAGCAAGTCCTTGATTATAGTCCTTGATCGAAGTACTCAAGCTGGCAGAGTCCGCAAGCATCGAATTCATGATGCTGAAGACCCAACTGCACTGGGTGGGTCACGTCTTCAGAATGGAGGACCATTGCCTTCCCAAGATCGTGTTATATGGTGAGCTCTCCACTGGCCACCGAGACAGAGGCACACCAAAGAAGAGGTACAAGGACTGCTTAAGGAAATCATTGACCACCGCCAGTGGGCTGATATCGCCTCCAACCGTGCATCTTGGCGCCTCACAGTTCGGCGGGCAGCAACCTCCTTTGAAGAAGACCGCAGAGCCCACCTCACTGACAAAAGACAAAGGAGGAAAAACCCAACACCCAACCCCAACCCACCAATTTTCCCTTGCAACCGCTGCAACCGTATCTGCCTGTCCCGCATCGGACTTGTCAGCCACAAACGAGCCTGCAGCAGACATGGACATACCCCTCCATAAATCTTCATCCGCGAAGCCAAGCCAAAGAAAGAAAGAAAAGAAAGATTTGGCTGCCAGCAGGGGGCTGAAAGAGAGCTGGAGACACAGTATGTGAGATCTGTAATGGAGGCTTGCCTCAGTGCTGTTTACAACAACTTTAAAATAATGAACCTTTTCCTTCATCCATGTGTTGTCAGGAACTCACACACATATGAATACAAGATGAAACACCCTCCCCATCCTCATCCTTCTCTTCTCCCTCCCCTCATCCCCTTCCCCCTTCATTCCCCCTCCCCTCATCCCCTTCCCCCTTCATTCCCCCTCCCCTCATCCCCTTCCCCCTTCATTCCCCCTCCCCTCATCCCCCTCCCCTCATCCCCTTCCCCCTTCATTCCCCCTCCCCTCATCCCCTTCCCCCTTCATTCCCCCTCCCCTCATCCCCTTCCCCCTTCATTCCCCCTCCCCTCATCCCCTTCCCCCTTCATTCCCCCTCCCCTCATCCCCTTCCCCCTTCATTCCCCCTCCCCTCATCCCCTTCCCCCTTCATTCCCCCTCCCCTCATCCCCCTCCCCTCATCCCCTTCCCCCTTCATTCCCCCTCCCCTCATCCCCTTCCCCCTTCATTCCCCCTCCCCTCATCCCCTTCCCCCTTCATTCCCCCTCCCCTCATCCCCTTCCCCCTTCATTCCCCCTCCCCTCATCCCCTTCCCCCTTCATTCCCCCTCCCCTCATCCCCTTCCCCTTTCATTCCCCCTCCCCTCATCCCCTTCCCCCTTCATTCCCCCTCCCCTCATCCCCTTCCCCCTTCATTCCCCCTCCCCTCATCCCCTTCCCCCTTCATTCCCCCCCTCATCCCCTTCCCCCTTCATTCCCCCTCCCCTCATCCCCTTCCCCCTTCATTCCCCCTCCCCTCATCCCCTTCCCCCTTCATTCCCCCTCCCCTCATCCCCTTCATTCCCCCTTCCCTCATCTTCCTTCCCTTCATTTCCCCACCTCCTAATCCCAATTCATTCCCTCATCCCCTTCCCCTTCATTCCCCCATATCCCCTCCACCTGCTCATGCCCCATATACCCCTCCCCACTCATCCCTGCCCTCATTCCCCCACTCATCCTCATATCCCCCCACTCATCCCCTTCCTCCTCATCTCCATATCCCCGCTCATCCCATTCCCCCCTCATTTCCCCATCCCCTCCCCTTTCATTCCCCTTCACCCCCTTCCCCCTCAGCTCTCCCCCTTCATTCCTCCCTCATTTCCTTATCCCCTCCCCTTTCATTCCCACCTCACCCCCTTCCCCCTCAGCTCTCCCCTTCATTCCTCCCTCATTTCCCTCCCCATACCCTCCCTCCTGTTCCTCTCCCCTTCATTCTCCCTCATCACCTTCCCCATACTCCCCCTCCCTTCCACCCTCATCCCCTTCATTCCCTCTTCCCCATCCCCTTCATTCCTCCCTCATTTCCCTCCCCATACCCTCCCTCCTGTTCCTCTCCCCTTCATTCTCCCTCATCACCTTCCCCATACTCCCCCTCCCTTCCACCCTCATCCCCTTCATTCCCTCTTCCCCATCCCCTTCATTCCACCTCATTCCCCTCCCCCTCCATTCCACCTCATCCCCTTCATTCCCTCCCATATCCCCCTTCATTCCACATCATCCCCTCCCCTATCCCCCCTTCATTCCACCTCATCCCACTTCATTCCCTCTCCACACATCCCCTTCATTCCCATCTCCACTCATCCCGCTTCATTCCCTCCCCACCCCCTTCTGCCCCCTTCATTCCCATCCCCTCATCCCCCCTGCGCCTCCCTCTCATTCCTCTCTGCCTCCGCTTCATTCCCCCATCCGCTTCATTCCCCCATCCGCTTCATTCCCCCATCCCCTTCATTCCCCCATCCCCTTCATTCCCCCATCCCCTTCATTCCCCCATCCCCTTCATTCCCCCATCCCCTTCATTCCCCCATCCCCTTCATTCCCCCATCCCCTTCATTCCCCCATCCCCTTCATTCCCCCATCCCCTTCATTCCCCCATCCCCTTCATTCCCCCATCCCCTTCATTCCCCCATCCCCTTCATTCCCCCATCCCCTTCATTCCCCCATCCCCTTCATTCCCCCATCCGCTTCATTCCCCCATCCGCTTCATTCCCCCATCCCCTTCATTCCCCCATCCCCTTCATTCCCCCATCCCCTTCATTCCCCCATCCCCTTCATTCCCCCATCCCCTTCATTCCCCCATCCCCTTCATTCCCCTTCCCTATTCCCTCTGCCTCCGCCTCCCCTTAATTCCCCTCCCCTATTCCCTCTGCCTCCGCCTCCCCTTCATTCCCCCATCCCCTCAGCTCCCTCCCCTACCCCACCAACGCCCCGCCGGGCTGGTGACCCTCACCCCAGGTCGCCATCTTGTCTCCGGGCTTTTGCCGCTCGAAGCCCGGAGCCGGAGTTCGGCGGGAAAGGATCACGTGCCGGGTCGCACGCGCAGGCGAGGAGTTGCCCCCTTGGAACGGCGTCTGCGTGACTCCACGTCACGGTGGCAGTTGTGGGGTGGGAGGTGGAGGGATTACGTCGTGAATGCGCAGCGGCCCGTGTCGGGACCACGTTGGTTGGGGGAGGGGACAAGGGAGGAGCAGGGAAAGGAGAACGAGGTGGGAGGAAGGTGAGGGAGAGATGGGAGAGAAGTCGTGGGGGAGGCAGAGTTCCAGGAAAGGGAGGACTATGAGGAGGGGAAGGAGGAAGGTGAGGTGGGAGGGGAGAGGGGTAGGGAGGCAAGGCAGAGGAGGGGAAGGGTACAGAGGAGGAAGGGGAGGGGGTAGGGAGGTGAGGGGAGGAGGGGAGTGAATGGGGGAAGGTTTATGGAGAGGAGAGGGTATCACGGTCTCATACTTACCCCCCCCCCCCCCCCCCCCCCGTCAGGCGTGGTGCCAGACACCGCTAATGATGTTAGTGTTATGATGCCCGGGGGTAATTGCACGAGTGTGCTGGGTTGTTAATGTCAGTATATTGGTGATGCAGGAGGAGGAGAGTGTAGCAGTGAACTAATGAGAAGGTCAGAGGAGTTTGGCTGGGTGGTGTTTGGGGAGTTGAAGAAGGTAGTGTGTGTTTAGTGAATAAAGAAAGTCGACTTCATGGTGTGCTGGAAGGAACAAGTGGCTGAATTCTTTATCTGTTTGTAAGCTGTGGTAAATCAGTGTTACAAGTGATGACCCCATGAGTTCATGCGTTCACTAAAATTTTGATAGTGATGAGGATAAACCTCTTACAGTTGGGGAGGTCAAACTAAAGATAACCCCCCCTTTTATTAATAAGACCCCAGCATGGTTCATGATCCTCGAAGCGCATGCCTCTGCCCTCAGTGTGACAAGACAGAAGATAAAGTACCTTTACTCGTGGAGTGTCTTCCAGAGCAGTTTGCCTGAAGGATGTCTTAGTGGATCCAGGTGGTAATCTCCCATACAACGTGCTTAAGGCAGCTACTCTGTGGCACATCTACGAGACTCTTATTGCCCAATTACTAGCTGATGACAGCCTAGGCAATAGGCAACCCTCACAGACGTTGAGGAGATGGCGGAGGCCAGCTGGAACAGACCCATTCAAAGGCGATTTTTTTTTAGAAACAAAGGTTCTACCTAATAGTGTTCAAGAACATTTGGTGAGAGTCTTTCGAATGTCCACCCTTGATCAGTTAACGGAGCATGCCGACCTTGTTATATCTACGACCTTTGCATTGAAGATAGAAGGATTGGCTTCTTTCCCTAGTCAACAGGAGCAAATGGAACTGGAACAGCTGCTTACTGCGCTTTGTGAAGCACCGGCACCTTCTCGACCAAAAGTAGCTGAGTTGGAGCAACAAATAGCAGTACTGACTACGCAAATCCAATCTTTAGGAGGGCATCAACCATTCTTTCCATTGACCTGGTTGGAGACATGGTAGAGGTGATGTATTTGTCAGAAGCAGAGATTTGATACCTGTCAGCCACCTTGCAACTTCCACAAATGGCAGCTGGAAAAGGTCTTGGCCTGGCAGTCGAGGCATCTGCTGCCCTTGGGCACGTCGGCTGTTGTCTTTTCCTCAAAGATCATCTCTCGGGGGGGGGGGGGGGTGGGGGGCGTGGCAAGATGGCTTAGTGAGAAGACGTGTGGTTCCACCTTCCCCCAGTTGGACTTCTAAATACCTAAATTTAAAATTTGTAAAAGTGATTAAAAATAATATTTACAGACTTTGGAATATTGAAGGATTGCAATGGCTGCAAATGAGAAAAAATCAAAAGCTCAATTGCAAAAGAAATTACCTTACAAAAGTGTTGAAGAACTGAGGCCTACTTACGAAGTTGAAGCCATGGAGTTGTTGACTGGAGTCCTCAAGCCTCAGAGGACACCTGCTCGGTTGAGTATTACGTCGGCGCCAATCTCGCAATCGCAAGATGGTGCCAGCTCAGTGACGGGCTCGGCCACCCCTGACTCGTGAGTCCGGGGGCACGGGGGATCGGCCGAGCAAAGACAGACCCACGAGCCCGCAATATTGCCTGGTGGTCTGGAAGCATGCAGTGTAGCATTGGAAGATGCACCTGCACAGTCGGTGTCTTTGCTGGGCATGCGCGGAGCGTGGTGTGTCTGGGAACTACTGGACAAGGTGTGGGCTGTGGGGGAGCCTGAACAGCAGCGGGTTGACGAGGTCGGCACGCTGTTGACAGGCGTCCAGACTCGCAGCCGCACTGGAAGAGGACCTATGATGTTAGAGGAGGAAGAAAGATCAACATTACAGGAATTTACACAGGAAGAAATGGGGACTGAGACCAGAGAAGGTAGGCCTCAAAGGGAGGTGATGGAACCTGGACTGGATTCTGTGTTCACAATTTTGCTCATCAAATAGAAAATATGTCAATACAGATGTCTACTCAGATGACTCAAGGATTTATAGAAGTGAAAACTAAAATGACTACTATATGTGAAGAAATTACTTGTATGAAGCAAGATATTAATGTAGTTAAAGGTGATTTTAGTAGATGTATAAAATCAGTGGACACTGCAAGGTAACTTTATAAAGATTGAAGAAGCTTTTTTTGAATGTAAGAACCAAGTGGAGCGTAATAGAGAAAAAATGGAAAAAGTGGAGGACTCGTTCATGGATTGGGGGATACATAAGAAGGAATTATTGAAGAAGATTGATTCATTAGAAAATCAGTTGAAGAAATAACGTAAAAATAGTAGGTCTTCCAGAAAATATAGAAGGTTCTATCCGTTAAAGATTTTTAAGAAATGAATTCCTGAGGTGTTGGGTAAGGAATTTTTTCTGGAGTTAGATCGAGCACATAGAGCTCTAAGGAAGAAACCGTTTCCAGGCCAACCACCATGAGCAGTTTTGATTCGCTGCTTGAAATAACAGGACAGAGAAATTATATTATAAATGGTGGTGCAGAAAGTACGACAGAATCAGGCTCCAATGATGGTCCAGAATAACAGGGTGTTTTTTAATGCGGATTTGAATCAAGAAATTATTAGAAGGCGCCGAGAATTTAATTCAGCTAAAGAAGCATTATGGAGAAAGGAATATAAATCTACATTAGGTGTATAAAAATTTAACAAAGTCCACGATTCAGCAAAATTTTACAATTAACCATCAAAACCCTCTCAGCATTTCCTTCAAACGATTCCAATTCAAACTGTAATTTCTTATGAATTAAAATCACTACACTAAAAAAGTAGTAGCCCCCTAAAAATCTGGGTGTGGTAAAACCCACTAGTGGCAGATGACTAAAGGTCTCAGTGTCATCCACCCCCCAGACAGACTTTCACAAAGTACTAAAACAAAAATAATCAACCCAATGATTCCAGTCCCAATGATTGTTCCGGATCTTCAATATCAAGAAGACTTTGTGTCAATTCAACTTTCTTCCCATTCTTTCCATGTTTTTTTCCATTCTTCTCATTTCCATTGCCATTTACCCTCCTCTTAGGTGACAACGATGACAATCGTCCATTTCCTCATAAATCTTGCAATGAATGAGAAAAAATTAATGCATCATGATCATTTTCAACGAATTGAGATTGAAAGTTCCCATAAAAAACTTTCAATACGGCCAGATAACAAAAGGCAAAACCAATATGCAGTGGAAAACTTAATGTTAAAGAAACAAATTGCTGAATTTGAAAAGGAATTTCAGAAAGATTTTACAGAAGATTAAAAAAGCTGCTTTAATTAAATTGAAATTAGGTTATAATATGCATTGAAAGTAGAAGGATTGGCTTCTTTCCCTAGTCAACAGGAGCAAATGGAACTGGAACAGCTGCTTACTGCGCTTTGTGAAGCACCGGCACCTTCTCGACCGAAGGGATGCCAGTAACGGAATAGACATCACATTATTAATGCTGTGAAAAAGAATTAATAGTTACATCTAAACCTCAGGAAATTAATGATCAGTTTTATTCATTTTATCAAAAAGTATATGCTTCTTAGGGAAAGCATGATGCTGGTTCTATCAAATCCTATTTATCTAAATTAAATTTATCTGTTTTAGGGGAGGACAAGGTTAAAGAATTGAAAGCTCCATTTATGGATTTTGAGATTAAAGAGGCTATACAAGAGATGCCAAATGGAAAGTCACCAGGAGATCATGGATTTTCTGTTGAATTTTATAAAGTATTTTATGAAGATTTATCCTCTATATTTGGAGATGTGTTGCAGCAAGTAACAGAGGAGTAGTTGTTACCGGAATCTTGTTTAAGTGCTATAATTACTGTGATTCCTAAGAAAGATAGGGACCCATTGAAAGTATCTTCATATAGACCTATTTCTTTATTAAATGTAGATTATAAAATTATAGCAAAGGTGTTAGCGATTAGACTTGCCAAATATTTACCTCAGTTGATACAAATAGATCAAACAGGTTTTATTAAAAATAGAAAGCATCTGATAATATTCTTAGATTGATAACATTAGTCAATGCATTTAGACAGCAACCCAACCATCCAATGGTGGTTGCGCTGGATGTGGAAAAAGCCTTTGATAGGGTTGAGTGGAATTTTTTGTTTAAGGTTTTAATTTTGGCCCTTATTTTATAGGCTGGGTTAAGGCTTTACATACAAATCCAACTGTAGGATGGTGACAAATGGTCAAATTTCCTTATCATTTAATTTAACGCATTTGACAAGGTTGTCCATTGTCACCAGCCTTATTTGCATTGGCTATTGAACCATTAGCTCAGACAATAAGACAGAATGATAAGATTAAAGGAATGAAAATTGGGGAGGATGAATATAAGATTAATTTATTTGCAGATGATGGTATATTTGACAGAACTGGAACATTTACAAGATTATTTGTTAAAATTTGGAAAGCTATCTGGATATAAAGTAAATTGGGATAAGAGTGAAATATTGCCAGTTGGGGATGGAGATTATTCAGAATATAAAAGTATTATAAAATTGAAGTGGTCAGATAGAATTAAATATTTGGGAGTGGTAGTAAACGCAGACTACCAGTCTTTATATAAATTGAATTATGTCCCTTTATTAAAAAGGATTAAAATGGATTTGATTAAATGGAAAGATTTGCCGTTAACATTAATTGGTCAAGTAAATTCTGTTAAAATGCATATTTTTCCTCAAATTCAATATTTGTTTCAGTCTATACCATGTTTACTTTCAAAGGGTTTTTTTCCAGGACCTGAATAGGGCAGTGCGGGAGTTTTTATGGAAAGGAAAATTAGCCCCAGTAGCTTTACATAAACTTACATGGAAATATGCTTTAGGTGGATTGCAGTTACCTCACTTTCAAAATTATTATGATGCAGCTCAGTTAAAATTTGTTAGCAGATTGATAGATGTGGACCAACATCTGAGTTGGGAAAAAGTGGAAATGGCTTGTATATCTGAAGTTGAGATACATCAATTTATATTTAAAAGGAATGTAGATTTATTGCGGGAATGTGATATGCCGGTATTAAAACATTTGTTAAGGATATGGGTTAAAAGAAACAGGGTTTTAGGATCAAAGGGTAAATTACCAATTCAAACCCCATTATATCATAACCAGCTTATTCCTTTTTCAATGTTTAATAATCATTTAAAGAGATGGAATTCTCAGGGCATAAAGATAATTCAGGACTGTTTTGAAGAAGACCAATTTCTTTCTTTTATTCAGTTGAGGGAGAAATTTGATATATCTGCAAATTCTCTTTTTGTATATTATCAGCTCAGAGCTTTGTTAAAAGGTAATTTTGGTAAAGAGATGAATTTACCCATGTTGATGAAATTTGAGTCTTTGATTTCTTCTGTACCTAAGAAAGGTTATATTTCAGATATGTACCAATTGTTACAGGATAGTAAGGATAAACCAGAATGGGAGAAATCTAGGCTTAAATGGGAAAGTGATTCAACTTATATTTTTAAGGAAGATAATTGGGAGGTTATGTGTTCTGATAGTGTAACTAAAGTAATGAATGTACGTTATGGAATGGTCACTTATAATTTTTTATATCCATTATATTTGACTCCAAAGAAATTGAAAAAATATGGATTTAGTCATTCGGATTCTTGTTTTAGATGTGGACTATGTACTGGAACTTTTTTACATGTGGTTTGGCCTCTTTTTAAAGTATAACCATTTTGGGAAGGAATTAGATTGATTTTGGAAAATTATTTAAGATTAAATTACCGTTAGACCCATCAATCTTTTTGTTGAGATATATGGTTTCTTTGAAAGGATTAGGGTTGGATAAATTTCAAATTGAATTTGTACATCTAGTGTTATCTGTGGCATTAAAATGTGTAGCTAGTACTTGGAAGGATAATGTGGAGATTAATATAACACGCTGGCATAATAAGTTGAGAAATTGTATTATTATGGAAAAAATTACATGTAATCTGCACGATAATTATTCATTTTTTGTTAAAATGTGGTCTTATTTGGAATATATGAATTTAGAAATACTTGAAATATTCTTTATAATCTCTGTATTATTGTTATATTTGGCTCCCCTTAAGGGGGCTGGCTGAAAGGGTGGGTGAACATATATATATATCTACAAAAAAAAATTTCTGTAATGTTTGATTATTTAAAATAATTTAAACAACTTACAAAGTTTTCAAAAAAAAAAGACCATCTCTCAGGCATTCACTTTTTTGTCAATTCTGGTGCAGAGATTTCGGTGGTTCCTCCAACCACAGAGGAAAGCTCACACCCCAATATGTTGTGTGTTCTTTCCACCGCTAATGATTCTCATATTCCAAATATGGCCAGAGGTTGCTCATGTTGGATTTCGATCTCAAGAAAACTTTCCGGTGGGTTTTCATGGTTGCAGACGTGGCAAATTCCACTTTGAGAGTGGACTTCTTGTCACGTTTTTCTTATTTGGTGGATTTGAGAAAACCCTGCGTCGTGGACTACAGCTCTTATGGCAAGTGAGCTGCATCTGTCATCCTTCCACTGTTGTCGGCCGCCTGACAAGCCTTCAACCTGGTTCCTGCTCTTTTTGAGCCTTGCTCCTGCCCTCCCTCACCTAGTGACCCTCATCGTGCTGTCACACAGACGTTAAATATACAGTAACCCATTACATAGAGACTTGGAGGTCCTCCGATGGAAGCATAGGCTTGTAGATTGAAGGCAGCATTAACAGCAGGTGATGATGCATTTACGTGAAACGAACACTTGCCCATTGTTCTCATTGGAGTGTGTACTGCTGTTAAGGCAGATCTTGGTTAATTGGCAGCAGAGCTGGTATATGGCACTACAGCAACCTTGCTGGGTGAGTTTCTGAACCCAAGTTCAAGCACAAGGCTCTATGATCTGGCTAGTTATGCTGATCATCTTCAAGAAAATGTGAGATAACTCCGATCTACTCCTATGCTGCAGGCCTCACCTGCCAAATGATTTACAAAGCTGTTCTCATGTGTTCTATCGATACGATGCTGTTCACAAACCACTTCAGCCCGTTTACGATGGTCCTTTTCAGGTCTTACGATACCACCCGAAGACTTTTGTGATCGATAAGAATGGAAAAGCTGGCACAGTTTCCACTGACAGGTTGAAGCTGGCGTATATCGCTGGCCTGTGCTCTGTGTTGGGGCCAGAGGACTAGTCGCACCCTTGCTAGTTGGACCGTGCATTGCCTGTCACATACAAGGTCAGGCCTCTGGACCATTATGTAGCGGGACGGTGCCAATCAGTCGGCTCTGCTTGGCTTGGAGGCTGAGGGGGGAGGGGTGTGATAGTACAGATTCTATCGCTAATGTGTATATGTACAGATGGTAGTGTAGGATGACTGTGATTAGCTGACAGTGTAGTCACACCTACTGGCAGGTCTTAAAGGATTGCTCCTAGCCAGACCAGGTCATTCTGGACTGGTCGACCTACTTGTGATATGCTCCGGTCTTTTAGTTAATAAAAGCCTTGGTTTGGCTCAACAAGTCTTTGGTTCTTTCGATGGGCATTACAGGGGGCTGTAGGGGATATGAGCTTACTTACATCGGGAGCGGTGCCAGCAGCAGCTAATGGCGTTAGCAATGCAATGCGCGGGGGTAATTGTGTTAAGTGTCAGTGTATGGGTGATGGATCTTGGATGCAGGGAGGAGGATGAGAGTGTCAGGATTACCTGTGTGGCAGTGAGTCAATGAGAATGTCAGAGGGGTTCAACTGGGTGGTGGGTGGTGCTCGGGGAGTTGAAGAATTCAACGTTGTGGCTAGTGAACAATAAAAGAAAGTTGACTTCATGGTGTGCTGAAAGAAACGAGTGAGGGTATTTATCTGTAAGCTATGGGAAATCAGTCCCATTACAAGGTGGGAGGGAGAGGGAGCAGTGATGGGCAAGGGGGAGTGGAGGGGAAATGAGAGGGGCAGGGAGGAGTGATGGGCAAGGGGGTGTGGGGTGGGGGAAGGAGCGATGGGAGGGGCAGGGAAGGGGTGTGGGGGAGGGAAGGGAAGGGGAGAGAGGAACCAGAAGCAGACAGAAAATGGAGGATGGAGGGAGGGAAAGTGTAAAGAAGAGGGGACAAGGAAGAATGAGAGTTTGAGGGAGAGAATGGGAGAAAAGGAGGTGGAAATGGGGAAGGTAAAAGGAGTGAGAGGAGGAATGATGGTGATGATGCAGTGAATGGGGTAAAAGGGAGGTGGAAGGAAAGGGGTAAATGGGAATGGAGAAAAGAGGGAAAGGGGGAATGGGAATGGAGAGAAAATGGAATGGAGTGAAAGTGGGAATGAGGGAATGGAGAGAAGGAAAAGGGAATGGGACTGGAGAGAAGGGATGGGGAAATGGAGAGAAGGGACAGGGAATGGGATGAAGGAAGATATGGAATGGGTGCAAAGTGAGGGAGGGAGGAAAAGACTGAGGAAAGAAAGAGGAGAGGTGGATTGGCATTGAAGGGGAAACATCAGGTTTTCTTGAAGGAGAGATAGTTCCCTTTTACCGTTACCTGTGGTTGATAAAGGCCATCCTGGTGCATGCGTCTTTGCTGTCCAAGTGTTCCAGGGTTTTGTGTGGAGCCAGTGAGATGGCATCCACCGTGGACCTGTTGGTGCGGTAGGCAAATTGGGATGGAGCAGGCAAGAGCTGATAGGCTTCATCATCAGCCTCTTCCCTGCTTTCCGTTACCAGAGAGGTTTGACCTGCTTTGACCGAATTGCTGAAATTGTGCAAGGATTGGAGGAGCTGAAGGGTTGAAATTGTAGATCGGTGTGTCTGAAAGGGTGATGGAGGTCGATAGGATGAGGTTCAAGGTTCATTTCATTGTCACATAATAACACATTACAAATGTAATATTCATAAAGTATTCTGCCTGGAGGTCGGTGTCTAGCAGAGTGCCGCAGACATCGGTTCCAAGACCCCTGCTCTTTGTGATTTTTATAAATGACCTGGATGAAGAGGAAGAAGGATGGGCCAGTAAGTTTGTGAATGATACGAAGGTTGGAGGAGTTGTGGACAGAGCTGAGGGTTGTTGTAGGTTACAAGAGGATATAGACCAGTTGTTCTCCACCTTTTTCTTTCCATTCACATCCCACTTTAAGTAATCCCTCTGCCATCGGTGGTCTGTGATTAGTAAGGGATTACTTAAGGTGGGATGTGAATGGGAAGAGAAGGTTGGGAATCACTGCTCTAGACCCAATTGTTACTGAAATATTTTGCTTGAGAAAAATTATCATTGACCCATTTCCTTTGGAGTTCTGAAACTGTGCACATAATAAGTCAATTAGGGATGATTAAAACAGTGATTTTCAAACTTTTTCTTTCTACCCACTTCCCACCTTAAGCAATCCCTTACTAATAACAAAGCACTGATGACATTAGGAATACTTAAAGTGAGATGTGAGTGGAAAGGTTGAGGACCACTGATATAGACAGGA
This sequence comes from Narcine bancroftii, assembly GCF_036971445.1. NCBI lineage: Eukaryota > Metazoa > Chordata > Chondrichthyes > Torpediniformes > Narcinidae > Narcine > Narcine bancroftii. The sequence continues at coordinate 326,864,000 of NC_091471.1, forward strand.
TGCAGAGTTGGCCGGAGAAGTAACAGATGGAGTTCAATCCAGATAAGTGTGAGGTGATGCATTTTTGGAAGGGCAAACTGGAAGGCTGAGTATAGGGTTAATGGTAGGTTATTTAAGAGTGTGGATGAAGGGGCCTTGGTGATTAAATCCATACATGCTTAAAGGTCACTGGGCAGGTTGTTAGGATAGTTAAGAAAGCCCATGGGATGCTGGGCTTCATTAGTCAGGTTGGATTGAATTCAGGAGAAGAGATATCATGTTTCAACTCTACAAATCTCTGGTGAGACCACACTTAGAATATTGTGTTCAGTTCTGGTCATCTCATTACAGGAAAGACATGGAAGCTATGGAGAGGGGGCAGAGGAGATTGACCAGGATGTTGCCTGGATTGGGAAACAAGTCTTATGAGGCAAGGTTAGCAGAGTGAGGACTTTTCTCTTTGGAGAGTAGAAGGATGAGAGGAGACTTGATAGAGGTCAACTCGATTCTGAGAGGCATCGATTGGGTGGACAGCCAGCACCCGTTTCCCAGGGTAGGATCAGCAAACCCCAGAGGACATCTGTACAAAGTGAAGGGAGGGAAGTTTGGGGGAAACTCGTATGACTGAAAAGGAACATCAAAAGTTAAAGAGGGGGAGGAGTCACATGATGGAGTAGTGGCCGGTCGGGGAACTCCAGCCCTCTCCGGAAAAGTTTTAAAAAAACACAGAAAACACAAAGGCACAAACACAAAAATTAAAATAAAGTGAAGGTAAAGGTGGGAAGAAAATGGCAGCGAAGAAAGAAAAGTCGAAAGCAACGGGAAGAAGAGAAGAAGAAAAGATATCGGAAGAAGAAGGTGAAGGCCATACCTGTCCGAGGAGGCCCGCTGTGGAGAGAGAAGCCCGCTCCCTCAGGTCAGTCGAAGTCCCGAGCTCAGGACTACAAAAATGGCTCATGGAGCCAAGCAAAAGTACACAACCGCGCATTCGCATGACAATAAAAACACTGACGGGAGGGGGGACCAGCTGAGGAGTCAATCTCCACAGCTGAGAATGACAGCCACAGCACAGCAGCAAGAAGAGAACATAGAAAACAACGAGAACAAGAAAGAAGAGAGTAAAAAGAAATCAAGGAAACAACAGATGACCAACCCAGAGGAAGAAGAAGAACACAGAGAAATGGAAGAAAGGAAAGGCAAGACAATGGATATTTTTTTTTAAAGAATATATGGAATCAGTGAAAGAATGGCAATCACAAGAATTTAGTGAAATAAAAAGAAGAATTAAAAGTACAGAAGAAAAAATGAATAGATTAGAGATGGTCATGTCAGATATAGGAAAAAGAGTGGACAAGGTGGAAGAACGAGAAACAGCCGTAGAAATTGAAGTAGAGGACTTAAAAGAGAAATTAGAAGAATCTAATAAAAAAGTTAAAGAGGCACATGAGCTGTTAGTTCAGAAGATAGATATAATGGAAAATTATAATAGAAGAAATAATATAAAGATAGTGGGCCTTAAGGAAGATGAAGAAGGCAAGAATATGAGAGAATTTATAAAAGATTGGATCCCCCGGGTCCTAGGAAGACCAGAATTACAGAAAGAAATGGAAATAAAGAGGGCACATAGAACACTAGCCCCGAAACCACAACCGCAGCAAAAACCAAGATCCATTTTAGTAAAATTCTTAAGATATACAGCAAGAGAAAATATATTGGAGAAAGCAATGAAGAAAATAAGAGAAGACAAAAAGCCACTGGAATACAAAGGTCAAAAAAAATTTTTTCTATCCAGACATAAGTTTTGAACTCCTGAAGAAGAGGAAGGAGTTCAATACAGCAAAAACAATCCTATGGAAAAAAGGATATAAATTTATGTTAAAGTACCCAGCGGTACTTAAAATAATAATTCCAGGGCAACAAAACAGACTATTCTCGGATCCAGAGGAAGCACGAAAATTTGTAGAACAACTACAAAACAAGCAGAGAGATGAAGACGTAATGAGAGTAAAAATGACCACGAACTATATGTATGTGTGTATATGGGTATATATATAGATGTTTATGTATATGTGTGTATACATGAATGTATCTGTATTTAGAGGAAAATATATAGAGTATAGATAAGAATTAATAAGGGAATGAAAGGGAATAGAGGAAATAAGGAGGGAATTAAAAGAGTGACCTTTGTAAAATATGAAAATTGAAATCTTTTCCGGGGGGGGGGGCTGGGTGGGGAAGAGTTACGGTCACTGCAAAATCAGTTGACGCTTGCAAGTGAATTCGCAAATCTAAATGGAGAGGGGAGATGTGGTTGCCCGACAAGGGATAAAGGGCAACTCAGGAGGGGGAGGGGAGAATGGGGTGAAAGAAGTTTTAAATAGGAGAATAAGGAAAATGTTTGATGTTTTAGAAATGTTGTCTTATAAAGAGTTCAAAACAAGAAAGCAGAAATGGATAAGAAGGAAAGGTGATGATGAGGAAACAGAAAGGGAAGGTAAACAAAGTATGAAATGGCTACGTTGAACTATATGACTTTAAATATTAACGGAATACATACCCAAATCAAAAGGAAGAAACTGCTAAATTTACTGAAAAAAGAAAAAATTGATATAGCAATCGTGCAAGAAACACATTTAACTGAAATGGAGCACAAGAAATTAAAGAGAGATTGGGTAGGACATGTAACAGCAGCGTCATATAATTCAAAAGCAAGAGGAGTAGCTATATTAATCAGTAAAAATGTACCAATTAAAATAGAAGAAGAAATAATAGATCCAGCAGGGAGATATGTAATGATAAAATGTCAGATATATTCAGAGTTTTGGAATATACTCAATGTATATTCACCTAACGAAGAAGATCAAAAGTTTATGCAAGATATTTTTTTGAAGATAGCAGACACGCAAGGGAACATATTAATAGGAGGGGATTTCAACTTTATTTTGCATTCAAATATGGATAAATCTGGGAAAAAAATTAACAGAAAGAACAAAGTAACCAAATTTATAATTAAATCGATGCAAGAAATGCAACTTTTGGATATTTGGAGGAAACAACACCCAAAGGAAAAGGAATATTTATATTATTCGGGTAGACATAAAACATACTCAAGAATAGACCTATTCCTGTTATCAGCTCGTATGCAAGATAGAGTAAGAAAAACAGAATATAAAGCTAGAATATTATCGGACCATTCACCCTTGATATTGACAATAGAGTTAGAGGACATCCCTCCAAGAATGTATAGATGGAGATTAAACTCCATGCTACTTAAAAGGCAGGATTTTAGAGAATTAATTGAAAGACAAATTAAAATGTACTTTGAAATAAATACGGAATCAGTGAAAGATAAGTTTATACTATGGGATGCAATGAAAGCGTTCATCAGAGGGCAAATAATAAGTTATGTAACCAAGATGAAGAAGGACTACAATCAGGAAACAGAGCAGTTGGAAAGGGAAATAGTAAATATAGAAAAAGAATTAGCAATGAAGGAAGACACAACTAAAAGAAAAGAATTGGCAGATAAAAAAATAAAACATGAAACACGACAAAAAGAAAAGGTGGAGAAGAACATAATGAAGATAAAACAGAAATATTATGACTAGGGGAAAAAACGCACAAAATTCTAGCATGGCAGCTTAAGACAGAACAAGCTAAGAAAATGGTATTGGCATCAAGGAAAAAAGACAAACAAATCATATATAATCCAACGGAGATTAATGAAAACTTTAGAGAATTCTACGAACAATTATACCAAACTGAAAATGAAGGGAAAGAAGGCAAAATAGATGAATTTTTAACTAAAATTGAACTACCAAAATTACAAATAGAGGAACAAAATAAATTAACAGAATCATTTGAAATAGTAGAAATACAAGAGATAATAAAAAAAACGACCAAATAATAAAACACCAGGAGAGGATGGATTCCCAATAGAATTCTATAAAACATTTAAAGATTTATTAATTCCTCCCCTCCTGGAAGTAATCAACCAGATTGATAAAACACAAAGCTTACCAGATTCATGTAAAACAGCAATAATTACAGTAATACCAAAGCAAGGGAAAGATCCACTCGCACCAGCGTCATATAGATCAATATCATTACTTAACACAGATTATAAGATAATAGCTAAATTATTAGCAAACATATTAGCAGATTATGTACCTAAAATAGTAAATCTAGATCAAACTGGATTTATTAAAAAAAGATGGACAACAGACAATATTTGTAAATTTATTAACTTAATTCATGCAGTAGAAGGGAGTAAAGCGCCAACAGCAGCAGTTGCTTTAGACGCAGAGAAGGCCTTTGACAGAGCAGAATGGAATTATTTATTCAAAGTATTGCAAAAATTCAGTTTACCAGAGAAGTATATTAATTGGATTAAAGCATTATATAAGGGGCCATTGGCGAAAGTTACAGTAAATGGATGTATATCAAAGCAATTTAATTTAAGCAGATCAACAAGGCAGGGATGCCCACTATCACCCTTATTGTTCGCGTTAGCTATAGAACCACTAGCAGAATTGATAAGAACAGAAAATAAAATAAAAGGGATAAAAATAAAAGACAAGGAATACAAAATCAGTTTATTTGCAGATGATGTTATAGTATACTTAACAGAACCAGAATTATCAATAAAAGAATTATATAAGAAATTGAAGGAATATGGAGAAGTGTCGGTTACAAGATTAACGCAAATAAAAGTGAAGGAATGCTAATTAATAATGCGGATTTCTCAAAATTTAAGAAGGAATCAAAATGCAAGCAATAACCTAGGTATACAAATAAATAAAAACCTTGGCCATCTATATAAACTCAATTATTATCCACTAATGAAAAAATTACAGGACGACTTAGAGCATTGGAAAGATTTACCACTAACACTAATAGGAAGGATAAACTGTATTAAAATGAACATTTTCCCAAGGATACAATACCTATTTCAGGCATTGCCAATACACTTGACAGAGAAATTCTTCAAGGAGTTAAAGAAAATAATAAGGAAATATTTATGGAAAGGGGGGAAACCGAGGATAGCACTAGATAAATTAACAGAATGGTATAAACAAGGAGGCTTACAACTGCCAAACTTTAGAAATTATTATAGAGCCGCACAATTAAGATACCTATCAGATTTTTATCAAACAAGGGAAAAGCCAGATTGGACTAGATTAGAACTAGATAAAATAGGGGAGAAGATACCTGAACATATATTATATAAATGGGATGAAAAATTGGTACAATGTAGGAGTTCTCCAGTATTACATCATCTGCTCAATATTTGGAAGCAGATTCATGTAGAAAGGAATAAAGCAAATTATCAATTACCAAAACTAATACTGACGCAAAATCAGTTAATCCCTTTTACAATAGATAACCTTTTTAGAGAATGGGAGAAAAAAGGGATCAAAAGAATAGAAAATTGTTTTTCAGGAAATAGATTATTATCCTTTGAACAAATAATGGATAAACATAATATAACTCAAGATACAGTGTTGGCATATTACCAACTGAGATCCTACTTTTTTTTTATTTTTAATTTTTTATTTTTCAAACCATAAATCACATTAGCCATGATATACACTTTTTCTTTTTCACACATATACAGTGACATTTCCCCCCCCCCCTCCCTCATCCCAAGCCACCCCCCCCCATCCATTTTAGGTATACAATCTAGGTTGCATTAAGCCAGTCAGTCAATGTTGTCATTCAACAAAAATACACCAGAAATTCTACTGAGTCCATTCTTTTCTTTCCTTCTCCTTCCATCAACTTAGGTAATGTTTGTCCCCGGTAGGTTTTCGCTATTGTATTTAATGTAAGGCTCCCATACTTGTTTGAATATTTCAATATTATTTCTTAAACTATATGTTATTTTTTCTAATGGAATACATTTATTCATTTCTATATACCATTGTTGTATTTTCAGATTATCTTCCAATTTCCAGGTTGACATAATACATTTTTTTGCTACAGCTAGGGCTATCTTAACAAATCTTTTTTGTGCATCCTCCAAATCAATTCCAAATTCTTTGTTTTTTATGTTGCTTAGGAGAAAGATCTCTAGATTCTTTGGTATATTGTTTTCTGTTATTTTATTTAATATCTGATTGAGATCATCCCAAAATTTTTCTACTCTCTCACATGTCCAGATTGCATGAATTGTTGTTCCCATTTCTTTTTTACATCGAAAACATCTATCAGATACTGTTGGGTCCCATTTATTTAACTTTTGTGGTGTAATGTATAGTCTGTGTAACCAATTATATTGTATCATATGTAGCCTCGTATTTATTGTATTTCTCATCGTTCCAGAACATAATTTCTCCCATGTTTCCTTTTTTATCTTTATATTTAAATCTTGTTCCCATTTTTGTTTAGTTTTACCATTTGTTTCCTCATTCTCCTTTTCTTGCAGTTTAATATACATATTTGTTATAAATCTTTTGATTAACATTGTATCTGTAATCACATATTCAAGGTTACTTCCCTCTGGTAAACTCAAATTGCTTCCTAATTTATCTTTCAAGTAGGATCTCAGTTGGTAATATGCCAGCGCTGTATCTCCAGTTATATTGTACTTATCTCTCATTTGTTCAAAGGATAAGAATCTACTTCCTGAAAAACAATTTTCTATTCTTTTAATCCCTTTTTTTCCCCATTTTCTAAAGGAAAGGTTGTCTATTGTAAAAGGGAGTAGCTTATTTTGCGTCAATATTAGTTTTGGTAATTGATAATTTGTTGTATTTCTTTCTACATGAATCTTCTTCCAAATATTGAGGAGATGATGTAATACTGGAGAAGTTCTATGTTGCACCAATTTTTCGTCCCATTTATATAATATGTGTTCAGGTATCTTTTCCCCTATTTTATCTAATTCTAATCTCGTCCAGTCTGGTTTTTCCCTTGTTTGATAAAAATCTGATAGGTATCTTAATTGTGCGGCTCTATAATAATTTTTGAAGTTTGGCAATTGTAAGCCTCCTTGTTTATACCATTCTGTTAATTTATCTAGTGCTATCCTCGGTTTACCCCCTCTCCATAGAAATTTCCTTATTATTTTCCTTAACTCTTTGAAGAATTTTTCTGTCAGTTGTATTGGCAATGCCTGAAATAAGTATAGTATCCTTGGAAAAATGTTCATTTTAATACAGTTTATCCTTCCTATCAGTGTTAGTGGTAGATCTTTCCCATGCTCTAAATCGTCCTGTAATTTTTTCATTAGTGGATTGTAATTGAGTTTATATAATTGGCCTAGATTTTTGTTTATTTGTACCCCTAGGTATCTTATTGCCTGCATTTGCCATCTGAATGGAGATTCCTTCTTAAATTTTGAGAAATCTGCATTATTCATAGGCATTGCTTCACATTTATTTACGTTTATCTTGTAACCCGACACTTCTCCATATTCCTTCAATTTCTTATATAATTCTTTTATTGATAGTTCTGGTTCTGTTAAGTACACTATAACATCATCCGCAAATAGACTGATTTTATATTCCCTGTCTTTTATTTTTATTCCTTTTATATTATTATCTATTCTTATCAATTCGGCTAGTGGTTCTATAGCTAGCGCAAACAATAAAGGTGATAGTGGGCATCCCTGCCGCGTTGACCTGCTTAAGTTAAATTGCTTTGATACATGTCCATTTACTGTCACTTTCGCTAATTGTCCCTTATATAATGCTTTAATCCAATTAATATACTTCTCCGGTAAACTGAATTTTTGCAATACTTTGAACAAATAATTCCATTCTACTCTGTCGAAGGCCTTCTCTGCATCTCAAGCAACTGCTACTGTAGGTGCTTTATTTCCTTCTACTGAATGAATTAAGTTAATAAATTTACAAATATTGTCTGTTGTGCATCTTTTTTTGATAAATCCAGTTTGGTCTAAATTTACCATTTTCGGTACCTGTTCTGCTAATCTGTTTGCTAATAGTTTAGCTATTATCTTATAATCTGTGTTTAGCAAAGATATTGGTCTATATGACGCTGGTGAGAGTGGATCTTTCCCTTGTTTTAGTATTACTGTAATTATTGCTGTTTTACATGAATCTGGTAAGGTTTGTGTCTCATCAATCTGGTTGATTACATCCAGGAGGGGCAGTATTAATAAGTCTTTAAATGTTTTGTAGAATTCTATTGGAAATCCATCCTCTCCTGGTGTCTTATTATTTGGTAATTTTTTTATTATCTCTTGTATTTCTACTGTTCCAAATGTTTCTGTTAATTTATTTTGTTCCTCTATTTGTAGTTTTGGTAGTTCAATTTTAGTCAAAAATTCATCTATTTTCCCTTCTTTCGCTTCGTTTTCAGTTCGGTATAATTGTTCATAGAATTCTCTAAAGTTTTCCTTAATTTCTTTTGGATTATATGTAATTTGTTTGTCTTTTTTCCTTGTTGCCAGTACCATTTTCTTAGTTTGCTCTGTCTTAAGCTGCCATGCTAGGATTTTGTGCGTTTTTTCACCTAGTTCATAATATTTCTGTTTTGTCTTCATTATATTCTTCTCTACCTTTTATGTTTGTAATGTTTCATATTTTATTTTTTTATCCGCCAATTCTCTTCTTTTAGTTGTATCTTCCTTCATTGCTAATTTTTTTTCTATGTTTACTATTTCCCTTTCCAACTGCTCTGTTTCCTGATTATAGTCCTTCTTCATCTTGGTTACGTAACTTATTATTTGCCCTCTAATGAAAGCTTTCATTGCGTCCCATAGTATAAACTTATCTTCCACTGATTCCGTATTTACTTCAAAATACATTTTTAATTGTTTTTCAATAAATTCTCTAAAATCCTGTCTTTTAAGTAGCATGGGGTTTAATCTCCATCTATACATTCTTGGAGGGATGTCCTCTAGCTTTACTGTCAGTATTAAGGGTGAATGGTCCGATAGCATTCTCGCTTTATATTCTGTTTTTCTTACTCTATCTTGCATACTAGCTGATAACAAAAATAGGTCTATTCTTGAGTATATTTTATGTCTAGTCGAGTAGTATGAGTATTCCTTTTCTTTTGGGTTTTGTTTCCTCCATATATCCAAAAGTTTCATTTCTTGCATTGATTTAATTATAAATTTGGTTACTTTGTTCTTCCTGTTACTTTTTTTCCCCGTTTTATCCATATTTGGATCCAAATTCAGGTTGAAATCCCCTCCTATTAGTATGTTCCCTTGCGTATTAGCTACCTTCATAAAGATATCTTGCATAAACTTTTGATCTTCTTCGTTAGGTGAATATATATTAAGTAGATTCCAAAACTCCGAATATATCTGACATTTTATCATAACATATCTCCCTGCTGGATCTATTATTTCCTCTTCTATTTTAAATGGCACATTTTTGCTAATTAATATAGCTACTCCTCTTGCTTTTGAATTATACGATGCTGCTGTTACATGTCCTATCCAATCTCTCTTTAATTTCTTGTGCTCCAATTCAGTTAAGTGTGTTTCTTGGACAAATGCTATATCAATTTTTTCCTTTTTCAGTAGACTTAGTAGTTTCTTCCTTTTAATTTGGTTATGTATTCCATTAATATTTAAAGTCATATAGTTCAGCGTAGCCATTTTATATTTTGTTTATCTTCTCTTTCCGTTTTTCCATCATTACCTTTCCTCCTTTTCCATTTCTGTTTTCTTATTTTCAACTCTTTATAAGACAACATTCCTACAACATCCAACATTTTCCTTATTCTCCTATTTCTATCTTCTTTATCCCCAATCTCCCCTTCCCCTCCTGAGTTGTCCTTTATCCCTTGTCTGACAACCACATCTCCCCTCTCCGTTTGGATTTGCGAATCCACTCGCAAGCGTCAACTGATTTTGTAGTGACCGCTATTTCCCCCCACCCAGCCCCCCTAAGAAAAGATTTCACTTTTCATATGTCACAAAGGTCACTCTTTTAATTCCCTCCTTATTCTCTCTATTCCATTACCTTCCCTTATTAATTCTTGTCTATACTATCTATATTTTCCTCTAAGTACAGATACATTCACATATGCACATTGTCTCTATTCACTCTTATACCTCTTTACCCACATACATATCAATCGTGATCATTTTTACTCTCATTACCCGTCTTCATCCCTCAGTCTATTTTTGTCTTTACCCACATACATATCAATCGTGATCATTTTTACTCTCATTACCCGTCTTCATCCCTCAGTCTATTTTTGTAATTGTTCTGCAAATTTTCGTGCTTCTTCTGGATCCGAGAATAGTCTGTTTTGTTGTCCTGGAATAAATATTTTCAATACCGCTGGTATAAATTTATACCCTTTCTTCCATAAAATCGCCTTTGCTGTATTGAACTCTTTTCTCTTCTTTAGAAGTTCAAAACTTATATCTGGATAAATGAAGATTTTTTGCCCTTTATACTCCAGTGGTTTGTTGCCCTCTCTTACTTTTTCCATTGTCTTCTCCAGTACCTTTTCTCTTGTAGTATATCTTAGGAATTTTACTACAATAGATCTTGGTTTCTGTTGTGGTTGTGGTTTAGAGTCCAATGCTCTATGTGCCCTTTCTATTTCCATTTCTTGCTGTAGTTCTGGACATACTAGGGTCTTAGGGATCCACTCTTTTATAAACTCCCTCATATTCTTGCCTTCTTCATCTTCCTTAAGGGCCACTATCTTTATGTTATTTCTTCTGTTATAATTTTCCATTATATCTATTTTTTGAGCTAGTAGTTCTTGTGTCTCTTTAGTTTTTTTATTAGATTCCTCCAATTTCTTTTTTAAGTCTTCTACCTCCATTTCTGCTGCTACTGCCCGCTCTTCCATCTTGTCCATTTTCTTTCCCATTTCTGTTAAGGTCATATCTATTTTATTCATTTTCTCTTCTGTGTTGTTTATTCTTTTTCTTAAATCATTAAATTCCTGTGTTTGCCATTCTTTAAATGACTCCATGTATCCTTTAATAAGAGAAAGTAACTCCTTTATCTTGCCTTTCTTTTCTTCTATTTCACTGTACTCTTCCTCTTCCTCTTCTTCTTCCTCTGGGTTGGCCATCTGTTGTTTCTTTGTTGCGCTTTCCTTCTCTTCTTTCTTGTTTCTATTGTCTTCTGTGTTCTCTTCTTGCTGCAGGTGTTCTGCAGCTGTCGTTGCCGGCTGTGGAGATCGTCTCCCCAGCTGGTCCCCCCTCCCGTCAGTGTGTTTTTTTTTCATGCGCATCGCGCATGTGCGAAGAGACGCTCATGCGCGGTTGCGCACTTTTACTCGGCTCAGCGAGCCATTTTTGTAGTCCATTATTTACCGACCTGAGGGAGCGGGTTTCTCTCTCCGCAGCGGGCCTATTCGAACAGGTAAGGCCTTCACCTTCTTCCTCCGTTGTCTTCTCTTCCTCTCTTCTTACCGTTGCTTTCGATTTTTCTTTTTTTGTCGCCATCTTCTTTCCACCTTTATACTCACTTTTCTTTAACTTTTATTTCTGTGCCTTTGTGTTTTCCTTTGTTTTTCCCGACTTTTCTGGAGAGGGCTGGAGTTCCCTGTCCGGCCACTACTCCATCACGTGACTCCTCCCAACTGAGATCCTACGTGAAGGACAAATTAGGAAGCATTCTGAGGTTACCAGAGGGAAGTAATTTTGAATATGTGATTACAGATACAATGATAATCAAAAAATTTATAACAAATATGTATATTAAACTGCAAGAAAAGGAGAATGAGGAAACAAAGGGTAAAACTAAACAAAAATGGGAACAAGATTTAAATATAAAGATAAAGAAGCAAACATGGGAGAAGTTATGCTCTGGAACTATGAGAAATACAATAAACACGAGGTTACGTATGATACAATATAACTGGATACACAGGCTATACATTACACCTCAAAAGTTAAATAAATGGGACCCAACAGTATCTGATAGATGTTTTCATTATAAAAAAAAATGGGAACAACTATTCATGCAATCTGGACATGTGAGAAAGTAGAAAAATTTTGGGAAGATCTAAACCAGATATTAAATAAAATTACAGAAAACAATATACCAAAAAACCCAGAGATCTTCCTCCTAAGTAACATAAAAAAACAAAGAATTTGGACTTGATTTGGATGGTGCACAAAAAAGATTTGTTATGATAGCTCTAGCCGTAGCAAAAAAATGTATTATGTCAACCTGGAAATTAGAAGATAATTTGAGAATACAACAATGGTATATAGAAATGAATAAATGTATTCCATTAGAAAAAATAACATATAATTTAAGAAATAATATTACAAAATTTGAACAAATATGGGAGCCATACATGAAACACAATAGAGAAAACCTACCGGGGACATCTACCACCTAAAATAATGAAAGGAGAAGGAAATGAAAAGAATTGACTCAGTGGAATTTCTTGTTTATTTTTATTGAATGACAACATTGTTTGACTGGTTTAATGTATCTTAGATTTTGTACTTTAAATGAATGGGGGAGGTAGGGAGGGAGGGATGGGAGGAGGGAGGGGGGAGGAGAAAATGACACTGTATATATTTGAAAAGGAATATGTATGTATCTTGGTGAATGTGGTTTATGGTGTGAAAAATAAAAAAAAATAAAAAAAATGAAAAAAGACAAACAAATCACATATAATCCAACGGAGATTAATGAAAACTTCAGAGAATTCTACGAACAATTATACCAAACTGAAAACGAAGGGAAAGCAGACAAAATAGATGAATTTTTAACTAAAATTGAACTACCAAAATTACAAATAGAACAAAATAAATTAACAGAACCATTTGAAATAGTAGAAATACAAGAGATAATAAAAAAACTACCAAATAATAAAACACCAGGAGAGGATGGATTCCCAATAGAATTCTATAAAACATTTAAAGATTTATTAATTCCTCCCCTCCTGGAAGTAATCAACCAGATTGATAAAACACAAAGCTTACCAGATTCATGCAAAACAGCAATAATTACAGTAATACCAAAGACAGGGAAAGATCCACTCGCACCAGCATCATATAGACCAATATCATTACTTAACATAGATTATAAGATAATAGCTAAACTATTAGCAAACAGATTAGCCGACTATGTACCAAAAATAGTAAATCTAGACCAAACTGGATTTATTAAAAAAAGACAATATTTGTAAATTTATTAACTTAATTCATGCAGTAGAAGGAAATAAAGCTCCAACAGTAGCGGTTGCTTTAGACACAGAGAAGGCCTTTGACAAAGTAGAATGGAATTATTTATTCAAAGTACTACAAAAATTCAGTTTACCAGAGAAATATATTAATTGGATTAAAGCATTATATAAGGGGCCATTGGCGAAAGTGACAGTAAATGGATATATATCAAAACAATTTAAATAAGCAGATCAACAAGGCAGGGATGCCCACTATCGCCCTTATTGTTCGCGTTAGCCATAGAACCACTAGCAGAACTGATAAGAACAGAAAATAAAATAAAAGGGATAAAAGTAAAAGACAAGGGATATAGAATCAGTTTATTTGCAGATGACGTTATAGTAGACTTAACAGAACCAGAAATATCAATAAAAGAATTACATAAGAAATTGAAGGATTATGGAGAAGTGTCGGGATACAAGATTAACGCAAATAAAAGTGAAGCAATGCCAATGAATAATGTGGATTTCTCAAAATTTAAGAAAGAATCACCATTCAGATGGCAAATGCAAGCAATACGATACCTAGGTATACAAATAAATAAAAACCTCAGCCATCTATATAAACTCAATTATTATCCACTAATGAAAAAAATTACAGGACGATTTAGAGCATTGGAAAGACTTACCACTTACACTAATAGGAAGGATAAACTGTATTAAAATGAACATTTTCCCAAGGATACAATTCCTATTTCAGGCATTGCCAATACACTTGACGGAGAAATTCTTCAAGTAGTTAAAGAAAATAATAAGGAAATTTTTATGGAAAGGGGGTAAACCGAGCATAGCACTAGATAAATTAACAGAATGGTATAAACAAGGAGGCTTACAACTGCCAAACTTTAAAAATTATTATAGAGCTGCACAATTAAGATACCTATCAGATTTTTATCAAAGAAGGGAAAAGCCAGATTGGACTAGATTAGAACTAGATAAAATAGGGGAGAAGATACCTGAACATATATAAATGGGATGAAAAATTGGTACAACGCAGGAATTCTCCAGTATTACATCATCTGCTCAATATTTGGAAGAAGATTCATGTAGAAAGGAATAAAACAAATTACCAACTACCAAAACTAATACTGACGCAAAATCAGCTAATCCCTTTTACAATAGATAACCTTTTCTTTAGAGAATGGGAGAAAAAAGGGATCAAAAGAATAGAAAATTGCTTTTCAGGAAATAAATTATTATCCTTTGAACAAATGAAGGATAAATATAATATAACTCACGATACAGTGTTGGCATACTACCAACTGAAATCCTACTTGAAGGACAAATTGGGAAGCAGTCTGAGGTTACCAGAGGGAAGTAATTTTGAATATGTGATTACAGACACAATGATAATCAAAAAATTTATTACAAACATGTATATTAAACTACAAGAAAAGGAGAATGAGGAAACAAATGGTAAAACTAAAGAAAAATGGGAACAAGATCTAAACATAAAGACAAAGAAGGAAACATGGGAGAAGTTATGCTCAGGAACTATGAGAAATACAATAAATACGAGGTTACGTATGATACAATATAATTGGATACACAGGCTATACATTACACCTCAAAAGTTAAATAAATGGCACCCAACAGTATCTGATAGATGTTTTCGCTGTATAAAGGAAATGGGAACAACAATTCATGCAATCTGGACATGTGAGAAAGTGAAAAAATTTTGGGAAGATCTAAACCAGATATTAAATAAAATCACATAAAGTAATATACCAAAAAACCCAGAGATCTTCCTCCTAAGTAACATAAAAAACAAAGAATTTGGACTTGATTTGGATGGTGCACAAATGATTTGTTAGGATAGCCCTAGCTGTAGCAAAAAAATGTATTATGTCAGCCTGGAAATTAGAAGATAACTTGAGAATACAAAAATGGTATATAGAAATGAATAAATGTATTCCATTAGAAAAAATAACATTTAATTTAAGAAATAATATTACAATATTTGTACAAATATGGGAGCCATACATGAAACACAATAGAGAAAACCTACCGGAGACATCTGCCACCTAAAATGACAGAAGGAGAAGGGAATGAAAAGAATTGACTCAGTGGAAATTCTTGTTTGTTTTTATTGAGTGACAACATTGTTTGACGTGTTTAATGTATCTTAGATTCTGAACTTTAAATGAATGGGAGGGGAGGTAGGGAGGGTGGGAGGGGAAGAGCGAGGGGGGGAGAAAACGACACTGTATATATTTGAAAAGGAAAATGTATGTATCTTGATCAATGTGGTTTATAGTGTGAAAAATAAATTTTTTTTTAAAAAAGTTAAAGAGAAATTGGGTTGGGGAAGTTATAATTCTTTTAATTCTAAAGAAAGGTGTTGCAATTTTAATTCATAAAAAGTTGGATTCAGTTTTTGAAGCAGTTGGTAGGTTGTTGATTGTTAATTGTAAATTTTTTTCAGAAGCTTGGACTTTAATGAATACTTATGCTCCCAATGTAGATGATGAACAATTTATGGTGGATTCTTTTATTAATTTAAATCAGGCATATGATAAAAATATTGGTTGGAGGTGATTGTTGTTTGGATCCATTGTTTGATAAATCTTCAAAATCGGTA
The DNA here is from genome assembly GCF_036971445.1 of Narcine bancroftii. Lineage (NCBI taxonomy): Eukaryota > Metazoa > Chordata > Chondrichthyes > Torpediniformes > Narcinidae > Narcine > Narcine bancroftii. The sequence continues at coordinate 326,879,697 of NC_091471.1, forward strand.
GTCAAGACAAAGATGGCTAAACAGTTAACGACGGTAATGAAGGATATGAATTTGGTTGAGATTTGGAGGAAGTTAAACCCTACTGAGGGTTTAATCTTGGGATGATTATTTTGATTCTTATTCTAGAATAGATTTATTTTTAGTATCAGTGCAATTATAAGGAAGAATTTTTAAGTTTGAATATAAGAGTAGGATTTTTTTCTGATCATTCTTTGCTGTTAATTACTTGTACTGGTTCTGAGATAATGGAGAATGTGTATAGATGGTGGTTTAATTCAATGTTGTTGAAAAACTCTGACTATTGAGTTTATTAGGGATCATAGTCATTTTTGAAAATAAATGTGGATTCGGTGGATAGTAAATTTGTTTTATGGGATGCATTGAAAGCTTATTTGAGGGGACAGATTATTATACAGCTAAAATTTAAAAAAAAACCCAATATTTGGATGATGAATCATTTAGAGAAAGAGATAGAGACTTTGGAGAAAGAAGTACAGCAGGATGCCACAGAAACTAAAAAAAGTTTGTTTAACTATTTGAAATTGTGGTATACTTCATTTGAGAAGTTATTACAGAAGATTAAACAACATTATTATGAGTTGGGTGAAGGAGCTCATGAAGTGTTAGTATGGTAATTAAAGACTGAACAGGCTTCTAGGACAATAAATGCTATTAGACGTGACACATTGAATACATAAACCTCAGGATGAATTTAATGATGAATTTAGTTTATTTTATGAAAAACTGTAATGCTAAAATCAACACCTTTTTGTCTGAATTGGCTTTACCATCTTTAAAGGATGCAGAGATTAAAGACTTAGATGTTTTTGTTTACTGTTGTGGACATGAAGGAAGCGCTACAGTCAATGACCGGTGGGAAATCCCCAGGAGAGGATGGTTTCACTTCTGAGTTTTATAAAGAATTTCAGGATCTGTTGATTCCTTTATTGATGGATGTTTTGAAGCAGGCGATGGTGACAGGTTCTTTCTGGATTCTTTTTCTAGAGCGCTTATTACGGTAATATCTAAGAAGAATAGGGATCATTAAAAGTGGGATCTTACAGACCTATTTCATTATTAAACGTGGATTATAAGATTGTTGCCAAGGTTCTAGCTAATAGATTAGCTAAATATTTAATATTTAATGATCCATGTAGATCAAGTTGGTTTTAATAAAAATTGGTATTCAGCTGATAATATTGTAAAATTGATTTATTTAATTAATGTTTCTCAGGGGCAATCAGGCCAACCATTGCTTTAGAGAGGAATGGGGCTTTTTTTTTAAGTGTTGGAAAAGTTTAAATTCGGACCAATCTTTACTGGCTGGGTTAAGGCTTTATATAAAAATCCATCGGCTAGAGTTGTGACAAATGGACAGGTATCTTCTTCATTTGAATTGTATAGATCGACTAGACAAAGCTGTCCTAGACAGCTTTGTTGCCAGCTCTATTTATATTCTTTATTGAACCTTTAGCTCAGTTGATTAGGCAAGATGGTAATATTAAGGGTATTAAGGAAAATGCAGATGAGTATAAAATAAATTTATTTGCAGATGATGTTTTGATGTATTTAACAGAGCCCATGCAGTCATTGGTGAATCTGCATGCGAGACTGGAACAATATGGAGAATTATCAGGTTATAAGATTAATTGGGATAAGAGTGAAATAATACCTTTGGCTGATGTGGATTATTCATCTTATAAATATATTGCAAAATTTAAGTGGTCTGATCAAATTAAGTAATTGGGAATTATAATTGATGATAATTATAATCATTTATATGAATTAAATTATTTACCTTTATTGTCTAGAATTAAATATGATTTAAATCAGTGGAAAGATTTACCAATAACTTTGATAGGATGAGTAAATTGCGTAAAAATGAATATCTTTCTCCACATATACCTTTTTCATTCTATTCCATGTTAAATTCCCCAAATTTTTTTTAAAGATTTGAATGCTTTGGTGAGGACTTTCTTATGGAAAAGTAAAATGGCAAGGATTTATTGCAACTTCCTAATTTTCAACATTATTATGAATCAGCGCAATTGAAATTTATCAATAGAATATTTGAAGTGGATAAACTCTTGCTTGGTTTGGGCTAAGATTGAATTGTTTCAGATTAATGAGAAGAGAATGGATCATTTTATTTCTAAATGGAATTTTATGCTTCTACAGAGTTATAATTTACCAGTGTTGAAACATTTAATGGAATTATGGAGTAAGAAAAATGAAGGAACTGAAGGTTAAATATCAGCTAAAACTCATTTGAATCAAAATAAACTTTTTCTTTTTCATTAAATAATAAGCTTTCAAAAATATGGGAACAGAAAGATTTAAAATTGGTAGAGGACTGTTGGTAAAGGCTGGGTTTTGTATTTCATTTCAAAGAATGAAGGAGAAATATGGAATTTCTTCGAATACTTTGTTTACTTATCGGGTTAGAGCCTTATTTTTAGATAATTTTGGGTGTACAATTGCCTAGATGGCCTAGAATTGAAAGTTTACTTACTGATGGGGTAAGAAGGGATTTATTTCTGAGATGTATGCTCTTTTAGAACATAAGATGCTTAAGACGGATATTTATAAATCTAGGCTTAGATGGGAAAAAGATTTGTCTATTTCTCAGGATGACTGGATGAGAGGACAGTATGACTAAATTAATGAATGTAAAATATAGATTAGTTCATTATAATTTTATACATCAGTTATATTTAACAGGAGAAGTTAAGGAACTATAACTTTATTTCTTCAGATTTATGTTTTAGATGTCATAAGCAAGTTGGTTCTTTATTACATTCTACTTGGTTGTGTGAGACAGTGAATACTTTTTGGAATAGAATTAAGGATTTTTTTAGAAGGTTTATTTAAATTTAAAATTTTGTTTGACCTTATGGTATTTTTACTGGGTTATATTAAAAAAATGGAGTTTGGAATTAAAATTGGATAAGTTTCAAATTGCTTTTTGAGATTGGCGTTAGCTGTGGCAAGAAAAGGTTTGGCAATTACTTGGAAAAATTAGACTGATTTAAGTATGAAATGGTGGTATTATGTAATAATTATTCCCTTTTTGTTAAGGTTTGAGGCCCATATATGAAATATATGGGTTTGAATTTGTAATAGTTTTTTTTCCCACGGGTGCTGGGGTTGTACCAAACCTTGGCAATAGTTGATGATTGGTAAGTGAGATGATCTCAGCTTCTATTGTCTATTCATTTCCTTTTTCTTCTGGGGGGTTTGGAGGGGTGGGTGGGTTAGGGTTGGGGGTGGGGGATTATAGGGGATAAACATTAGCCGTTTTCAGGTGGCCACCAAGCCCAACTGTAAAGCTGCACAGGAGTATTCTGTGTGGCTGTCAGGTGGACATCTGAAAATGGAAAAGCCAGTCAGGAGGGTTTCTCACCGAACCCTTCTCCGAGAGGTGTAACTAGCCTGCTTGCAGCATCGAGTGTGGCAGCTGAAAGTGGCTGGGCTGCCGGGGTGCGGGCAGAGGACCTCATGATGACATCATCAGCCATCGACTCTGGGCACAATTTTTGAAAATGCAACAGTCATTTAGCAATTTTGTGGTGATCTCAGTTCAGTTTTTTGCAGCCAAATAATCAGCCATGGTCTCAAATTGGTCTGACACCGAGGTTAGGCTTCTGCTGGAGGTTTTAACACAGGAAGCACAGGAGAAGGAGCTGATGGGGACTGTGAGGGATGGTGCCACATATGAGAGAGTGGTTACTACACTCTCAGCCAGTGACCATGCATGCACCAAAAGTCAGGTAGTCACCAAGTTGAAAAATCTAAGGAAAAAATTTCATGCCATCCTGGACCACAATCACATGAGTGGCAGGGGAAGAATGGTTTGGAAATTTTTCCAGCAATGCCAAACCATCTGTGGGTCCAGCTGCTCAGCTGAACCTTTTAGCATTGTCAGTGCAATTGAGATCCCCTCCTTAAAGGATCGCTTCGCAGAGGCATTTCAAGCTGCCAGCAGCATAGAAGATACAACAAAGATACTGACCCAGGAGGTGCCGGACTCCATCGAGGACGTAACAGGCACAACCTGGAATGGCACCCAGGAAACCATATCACCTCCCGCGGACTCGGCAAGTAGCGAGGCGGCATTCTCACCGGTGGACACAGGTGTTTTAGCTTTAAAGGGGATTTATTTACTGAGAACCACATTATTTAGGTACTGATGCACTTTTCATGATTTGATCCTCAGTAAGAGGTGGAGATCAACCAAGGTCCAAGTGATTGCGAAGAAGCTGCAGGTTCAATGCCATTGAACAGGAGGAAGGAGAGAGGGACCATTGGTGAGCTGAATTGGCTGTGGAGCAGCAGAGAGAGCTGCTAGCTGAATTGAGGAGGCATGAGAGTGCTGTTCAGCATTCAGAGGGTGACAAGTAGCTCCAGACAGCGATATGCCTTTCAACCGCCATGGAGCACCTCAGTGCAGCAATGGAGAACCAGTCGCCCATCTTCCAGCATTTGTTTGCTGAACCATAGGGGTGTGAGTATTGATCCATCAGTGCCATCTTTGGGATAGCAATGTGTACACACATTGCTGATGCCTATCCCAAAGATGGCACTGATGGATCAATACTCACACCCCTATGGTTCACAGTCCATCTACCTCCCCACATCTTGCTGGACCTCAATACCGCTCCACACCATCAGGTAACGGTGGTGGATACCTAGAGAGATTGGAGATGTTGGGGTGCAGCCATGGCTCCCCAACCCCCCTTCTGGTCCTCCTCCTCCTCTTCCCCAACTCCTCATTCATTCCTCTCAAGTATGGAATAAGTCTTGATAATGCTGCCCCCAGTCACCAGCCACTTCTGCTGTCAAATTGTGCAATTCTGTAGCTGGTGATGGGGATTCAAAGTGTATATTCTTAAAATATTTCTTGTCATTAGTTTGTTTACCAGCTTGATGGGGAGGTCATCGACAAATTTGTCCTGTTCCATGATACAAAACGTACATCCTTTGCACTATTATTGTTAAATGTTAACGGCCCGTTATCTATCTGTCATATATGAGAAAGTTTCAGTGTTTTTAAATGTTTACCTGCCTCAGTTATGTACGATAATGTTTCAGTGTTTAATGTTTGCAGCCCTTTATCAACCATAGTTATAAAAGAGAAAGTTTTAGATTTTTTTTAATGTTTACGGACCCTTATTGACATCAGTTATGTAAGAGATTGTTTCAATGTTTTATGTATGCAGCCCTTTTTCAACCTCAGTTCAATGAGAGATTCTGCAAGTATTATCGACAAATTGGTTTTATTAAAGAAAAAAAACATTTTTCTGCAGCCTCATTATTTCTCTGATCAAACTATGACATTTGTGCCCCAGCTGTTCATTGTTGTCACAGCATTTGGGCTAGGGTTGGGCTGGGAGGGGAGAGAAGGCGGTGGTCAGAGTTGGGTTATTGGGTGTTTTGGACAACCCTGCCTCAAGCTGGCTCTCCATTAGATCCATCCCCCTACAGGATTGACATAATCACCAAACGTAGGACCTGCACTGCTGTGGGTTGGGGATCATTATTGTCCTGGGTGCTGGGAGCTGGGATATCTGCTGGAACCATCTGCCACTCAGGCAAAAAGTTCTCCTTGTTGAGTTCACATATATTGTGCAGCACATAGCAGGCAAAACACTACATCTGGGACAAATGCAGTGGAAACATCAAGACACCTGGAAAGACAGTGCCAGTGGCCTTTCAAACGGCCAAAGGCAAGCTCCACAACTATCCAAGCGGAATTCAACACCTTGTTAAATCTTCACTGGTCTGCATCCAGAACTTGCTGTGTGAAGCCCTTCATCAGCCAGGTTCTAAGGGGGTATGCTGCATCACCCACAAGATGAGCTGGGACCTCCACTCCTTCAACATTCCTGGACACCTGTGTGGAGAAAAATACAGAGATGTTGTTAGTGCTCCGACATGCCCGCCATTACCGCCAGTCACATGGAAGGGTATTCACTCATGTCACATTCAAAGAGGTATCCACCCTGATCATCCGCCTTTCTGTACAGAAGGGAGGTGGCAAGGATGCGTGCGGCCAGGCCAAGCCACAAAAACGTCCAAGAAGCTGCAACAGAATAAATGGGGTTGGCTGTACCAGTGAACAAGGACAAGGGAGAGGCCAAAAAAAAGGGAGACTGCAACTCACCCAAAATTGTGGTCAACAACCACCTGCAGAACCATGAAGTGCCACCCTTTGCGATTGTAGTAGGCCGAGGGATCCACGCGGGGGGTGATAATAGGAATATGCGACCCATCGATGGCGCCAGCACACATGGGGTAGCCCCCTTCCGCAAAGTCATCAATTGTCTCCTGGAGCCATGCACCAGTTGGCAGGGAGATGAAACGCTTCCCAAGGACACCCTTCAAGGATGGTGTCACTTCCCGAACCACTTTACACACATTGCTGATGCCTATCCCAAAGATGGCACTGATGGATCAATACTCACAAGGGGTTGCATACCACCACAGGGCCACAGCCAGTCGAATTCCCGGGACCAATGGATGCAGGCCATCTGCTCTATGAGGCTTCAGGTGAGGTTCAATGACTTCCAGCACAAAATTGAAGGTGCCCCGCATTATACGGAAGTGACTCCTCCACTCGTCGTCATCAAATTTGGTGATGACATTACTCCAGAATGCAGCCCCCTAGGATCTGTCCACAGAGACCGATTTGTGATCATGGCCAGCTGAGTGAGATGAAGAATTTGCATCCACATCCATCTGTGAAGCCTATGCGCCACAAGCCTTTCCAATTCCATCTGCTGCGTGCTGGCAAACAACCTTCACAGTATTTGTACTCTTATTTCACTTACGCACTCTTGATATCGCATGGAGCTGATAAGAACATCAAGAAATTTCATGACCTCACGCAGTATTTTGCGTGTCTCATTCTGGATGCAAAAACAGGCAGACAACATCTCCATAAGTATTTCCCTTCTGACCTCTATGCTCCCGATTCTGTGGATGGCAGTGCAGCGTGGGTGGGGCCTAGACTGCTGTCCCGAGTAGTCGGTAACGCTGATAGATGGCTAGCAGTCGGCTGGCACGTTTAGGTGCCAGAAAGCCGTCCATTTCGTGGCCACCTAAACGTGCCAGATGGATTCTGCTAGCCGCGCTTGCAGGTATCTAATCTTGAGTGGAACATCTGAAAGCGGCTATTGTATTCTGTTTCTGACTGTGTGACAGAGTATTTAGAGCTAGCTTGGGAGGAATTGTTAGAGCAGCTTGCACACACACATTTCAAACCAGTTTTTGCAGGTCTTTTGCAGAATGCTTTTTGTAGAGGAGCAACAAAGTAGCAACATTCAGCAGCTTGTCTGGTAGAGCATGTGATCCTTGCAGGCAGAACTGTTTTGCTCTCAGAGAGGGAGGGAGTGAAACAGAGAGGAGAGACACTGAAATCAGTTCCTGAAGGACAAAGCTGGAAAACTTTGGAAGGCTGTCTGGTCAAAGGAGAAGGCTGGCAGTCTGAAAGGTGACCTGAAAGAAAGAGGATCATCTGGAGAACCCTGAAGGGGGCAAGTTTCGTTAGCAAGACAGATTGAGAAGGAATCAATTCTGGATGTCCTGGAAAAGGAAAACCAGCAAGAACCCTCCTGAGTGGTAATCATTTACCTGTTGTAAGGGATATGTGAGGAGTCAAGCAAGTGCTAATTAAGAATGAAGTATTATGGGTTAACAAGGTGAAGGGATACTGGAATGTGAGGAGTCAAGCAAGTGCTCATTAGAAATGAAGTATTATGGGTTAAATCAGGGTGAAGGGATGCTGGAATGGGAGGAAGGGTTATAAAAGTATAATAAAATAAGGATCTTCAAAACAGGATAGCAAGTAAATAGCTTTAGCAAGTCTTGGGGATTGATTAATGAGTAAAGATCAAAGACATGATATTTCCTGGCTAACAAGTTTGCAGGAAGGCACATAAACTGATAAGAAGTTAGAATCCATTGGGCAGAATTACCTAATGCTAAACCAATCCAGGAGGCAGAAGAATGTTAGGGGGAAGGTATCTCTGTACTGAAATGAAATGTATAAAAGTTGGGTCAGCCTCAGTATCTGTGTGTATTCCCAGGGTAAGGGGAAGCACCCAACTTTGCATTGTTGTAATAGTATAATAAAAGTTCTTTGTTCTCCATTTTTGTCTCAAGCAAATTCTGTGAAGGTACTTCTGTTTCTCACACTGTTAAGCACCAAAGACTGGTGAACTTTATTAATGTTAACCTCTGTGCACAGTACAAGCATTGCCTGCAGTGAGATTGGACTGTGATCCAAAGAACTTTTCTAATCTTAAATGTACATTACACACACCTGCACTTAGTATTAGAGGGGGGATTAAGTAGGTAGGTTAAGTAAGTTGATAGTAATAAGTTAAAGTTTAATTCTGTTTTCTTGTTCAATTATAATTAAAAACTACTTTTGTTTAAGTGACCCTGTGTTTTCAGGCATATCTAATGCTGCTGGTTTTTGGGGTCCTCTGGACTCCATAAAACTGTATGATTTATTATGAGTAATAAATATTTTTTTTAAATGAAGCTATGGAGAGGGTGCAGAGGAGATTTATCAGGATGTTGCCTGGATTGGGAAACAAGTCTTATGAGGCAAGGTTAGCAGAGCTGGGACTTTTCTCTTTGGCGTCTAGAAGGATGAGAGGAGACTTGATAGAGGTCTACAAGATTCTGAGAGGCAGAGATAGAATAGACAGCCAGTACCTGTTCCCCAGGGCAGGATCTGCAAACACCACTGGACGTTAGTACAAAATGAAGAGAGGGAAATTTAGGGGAGATGTAAGAGGCAAGTTTTTTAACACAGAGTTGTGGGTGCCTGGAATTCCCTGCCAGGGATGGTGGAGGAGGCTGAAACATTGAGGGCATTTCAGAGACTTTTAGACAGACACTTGGATGAAAGAAAAATAGAGGGTTATTGGATAGGGAGGGTTTAGTACATTTTTTAGGAAGGAATATATGGGTCAGAACAAGATCGAGGGCCAAAGAGTGTATTGTAGAGTTTGGTGTTCTATAATACTATATGCTTCAATGTTTCCCTGCTGAAGAGTCACAGTGAGTACCACCCAGTGCCTCCAACAATAGGAGAAAGAGAAGCAAATGAGAATCCCTTCAGAGTCCCCAAGTGTCCGTGGATTCACCTCGTGCTCCCGCAGCCTCTGCAGCTGGCACAGACTCATGTGCGATCCATCGACAACCCAAGCTCCAGATCCAAACCTCCGACATGATCACGACACCTTCAGCGACCAAGGCCCATTCGGGAGCCCATCCCGCCCTCGATGCCGTCTCGAATTTCAGCTTCGATGCCTGGTTCCCGTGCGGAATCCCCAACCGCAAGTCACTTGCAGCTGCTGAACTGCTGCTGTGGCTACTGTTCTGTAGGGTCGTCTCCCACCACTCTCCAACTCAATGGGTGGGGATGGGGGTTGGGGAGTGTTGTATTGAGAAATACTATAAGGTTCGGTGGGTTCACAGAGAGACAAGGCTGGACACATGGGTTACAATCGCAGGTAACATTAATAACACATGAGAAATAAACGGGGGAAGACATTAAACGCTGCACAATTACTAATTCACGCAGGCGATATGACCCCGCTCACACATTATAAATGGGCTCTACCCACACTCCTGGACCTCTGATCAGCAGGGGGTGGGCTCTACTACACACTATAACCAGGGGTTCTACACACATTCATGGAATCCTTAATCAGTGGGAGGTGGGCTCTACTACATCTTCTCTTTGGCTTGGCTTCGCGGACGAAGATTTATGGAGGGGGTAAAAGTCCACGTCAGCTGCAGGCTCGTTTGTGGCTGACAAGTCCGATGCGGGACAGGCAGACACGGTTGCAGCGGCTGCAGGGGAAAATTGGTTGGTTGGGGTTGGGTGTTGGGTTTTTCCTCCTTTGCCTTTTGTCAGTGAGGTGGGCTCTGCAGTCTTCTTCAAAGGAGGTTGCTGCCCGCCAAACTGTGAGGCGCCAAGATGCACGGTTTGAGGCGATATCAGCCCACTGGCGGTGGTCAATGTGGCAGGCACCAAGAGATTTCTTTAGGCAGTCCTTGTACCTTTTCTTTGGTGCACCTCTGTCACGGTGGCCAGTGGAGAGCTCGCCATATAACACGATCTTGGGAAGGCGATGGTCCTCCATTCTGGAGACGTGACCCATCCAGCGCAGCTGGATCTTCAGCAGCGTGGACTCGATGCTGTCGACCTCTGCCATCTCGAGTACTTCGACGTTAGGGATGAAAGCGCTCTACATACTATAAACAGGGATTTGACATGCATTCCAGGACCTCTAATCAGTAGGGGGTGGGTTCTACTACAGAGTATAAACAGGGGTTCTACACACACTCTCAGACCCTTGATCTGTAGGGAGTGGGACTTACTACGCACTATAAACGGGGGTACTACAAACACTCCCGGACCCCTGAACAGTGGGGGGTGGGCTATACAACACACTATAAACAGGGGTTCGACACACACTCCTGGACCCCTGATCAATGGGGGGTGGACGGAAATACATATACATGTACTCCCAGACACCTGATCAGTGGGTAGTGGGCCCTACCACACACTATAAACAGGGTTTCTACACACAATCCCAGACCCCTGATCAGTGAGAGGTGGACCTTACTAAGCACTATAAACAGGGGTTTGACAAACACTCCCGGATCCGTGATCAGTGGGGGGGTGGACTTGAATGCACATACACTGCACACCTCCACGTTTCACTCTCACCAGGAGGTGACTCTGCAGGATAAGAAAAGCAGACGAGAATCAGAATCAGGTTTTATTGGTTATGAACGTGTTATGAAATTTGTTGCTTTGCATCAGCAGCATTGTGCATTGCAGGCACAAACATTTCTAAAAAATAATCTCCATTTCCTTAAATACACCAATGAAAATTAAATAATTTGTTCTACCACAATAAAAATAACAGTGAAATGCCAGAGGAGCTCAGCAGGACTTGCAGCGTCCATTGAAGCAAGAGTTCTCCCCCTTCACCCCCAGAGATGCCTCCAACGCTCCCACAGCCTCACAGACTCCCATCCAATCCGTCGGCTGCCTGAACTCCAGATCCAAACATCCGGGGTGGTCAGCGCCTGAGGACCCTTCGGAAAATCAATGAAGTCCACAAGTAAGAGCCCTTATATGAGTCCCTGATTGAGTTTGTCATTGAGGAGTCTGATGGTGGAGGGGTAGCAGCTGTTCCTGGACCTCGTGGTGCAAGTCCTGTGGCCCCTAGACCTTTTACCCAATGGCAGAAGTGAGAACAGAGCGTGTGCTGGGTAATGTGGGTCTTTGATGATTGCTGGGACTCTCCGATGGCAGCGTTCCCTGCAGATGCTCTCAATGGTGTGGGAGGGTTTAGCTTGTGATGTCCTGGGCTGTCTCCACAACCTTTTGGAGGGCTTTATTCTTGTGGGGGGCATTGGTGTCCCCATACCAGACCACAATGCAGCTGGTCAGAACACTTTCCACTGCACCTCTGTAGAAATTTGCCGGGGTTTCCGATATTGTACTAAACCTACGCAAACTCCTGAGAAGGGAGAGGTGCTGGTGTGTTTTCTAAACGATACCATTAGTGTGTTGGATCCAGGAAAGATCCTTCTCGATAGTGACTCCCAAGAACCTCTGATCCCCGAATGATCACCTTTGTGAATTGATATTGAAAGTAACAGTGGACAGAGATGGAAATGCTAAGGGTGAAGAGACGTTGAATTATTTTCAATTTGCAAATAATTTATTATGAATAGTCTGTATTTGGTTAAAAAAAATTCTGTCCATCACCTCTCAGCCTCTGTGCAACCCACCCACCACATTCAGAAACTCCCTCCCGCAGAGCGAAGCCACCTCCAACATCACGGAGCTCCCTCCTCCACCCCCACCCCTCCCACAGCATGGAGCTCCCTCACTTCCCTGGACTCCCACCCTCTCCTTGATGTCAGAATAGGATACCAAAAGATCTCCTTTAAATAGGTGAAGTGGCCCCTTCCCCTTTAATTGCTCTTTAAAGGCAAGAAATCAGACTGCTCAAACTACAAGGGAATCACGCTGCTCTCCATTGCAGGCAAAATCTTCGCTAGGATTCTCCTTAATAAACTAATACCTAGTGTCGCCGAAAATGTCCTCCCAGAATCACAGTGTGGCTTTCGCGCAGAGGAACTACTGACATGGTCTTTGCCCTCAGACAGCTCCAAGAAAAGTGCAGAGAACAAAACAAAGGACTCTACATCACCTTTGTTGACCTCACCAAAGCCTTTGACACCGTGAGCAGGAAAGGGCTTTGGCAAATACTGGAGCACCTCGGATGCCCCCCCAAGTTCCTCAACATGGTTATCCAACTGCACGAAAACCAACAAAGTCGGGTCAGATACAGCAATGAGCTCTCCGAACCCTTCTCCATTGACAACGGCGTAAAGCAAGGCTGCATCCTCGTACCAACCCTCTACTATCTTCTTCAGAGTGATGCTGAAACAAGCCATGAAAGACCTCAACAATGAAGATGCTGTTTACATCCAGTACCACACGGATGGCAGTCTATTCATTCTGAGGCGCCTGCAAGCTCACACCAAGACACAAGAGCAACTTGTCCGTGAACTACTCTTTGCAGACGATGCTGCTTTTGTTGCCCATTCAGAGCCAGCTCTCCAGCGCATGACATCCTGTTTTGCGGAAACTGCCAAAATGTTTGGCCTGGAAGTCAGCCTGAGGAAAACTGAGGTCCTCCATCAGCCAGCTCCCCACGATGACTACCAGCCCCCCCCCACATCTCCATCAGGCACACAGAACTCAAAATGGTCAACCAGTTTACCTGCCTTGGCTGCACCATTTCATCTGATGCAAGGATTGACAAAGAGATAGACAACAGACTCGCCAAGGCAAATAGCGCCTTTGGAAGACTACACAAAAGAGTCTGGAAAAACAACCACCTGAAGAAACACACAAAGATTAGCGTGTACAGAGCCGTTGTCATACCCACGCTCCCGTTCGGCTCCGAATCATGGGTCCTTTACCGGCATCACCTACGGCTCCTAGAACACTTCCACCAGCGTTGTCTCCGCTCCATCCTCAACATCCATTGGAGCGCTTTCATCCCTAACGTCGAAGTACTTGAGATGGCAGATGTCGACAGCATTGAGTCCACGCTGCTGAAGATCCAGCTGCGCTGGATGGGTCACGTCTCCAGAATGGAGGACCATCGCCTTCCCAAGATCGTGTTATATGGCGAGCTCTCCACTGGCCACCGTGACAGAGGTGCACCAAAGAAAAGGTACAAGGACTGCCTAAAGAAATCTCTTGGTGCCTGCCACATTGACCACCGCCAGTGGGCTGATAACGCCTCAAACCGTGCATCTTGGCGCCTCACAGTTTGGCGGGCAGCAACCTCCTTTGAAGAAGACCGCAGAGCCCACCTCACTGACAAAAGGCAAAGGAGGAAAAACCCAACACCCAACCCCAACCAACCAATTTTCCCCTGCAGCCGCTGCAACCGTGTCTGCCTGTCCTGCATCGGACTTGTCAGCCACAAACGAGCCTGCAGCTGACGTGGACTTTTTACCCCCTCCATAAATCTTCGTCCGCGAAGCCAAGCCAAAGAAAAAAGAAAGTCGCCCCCACGAGGACCGCTGGCCCTCGGTGACCTGTTTGTTTCTTCGGTTCACGGTGACTGTGATCAATCAACATTGATCGGGAGGGCAGGGAAGGTATCATTGCCTCCCACTCGGAAAGGGGTGGTTTGTTGTTGTGGTTGGTGGCGCCTCCCGCACCACGTCGGGCAAAGTGAGCAAGATGGCGCAGGCTCTGTCCGAGGAGGAGTTCCAGAGGATGCAGGTGAGGGATTGAGGGGGCTCCAGCCTTCCTCCACCACCCTCCAGCCTCGCTCCGGGAGTGGGGGGGGGGGGAACCAGGTTACGCCGCCTGAGGGGGAGGAGAAGGAGGGGAGTGAAGGCTCCGCCGCCCCTCCGTCCTGTTAGGCCGCCGCCGCGTCCCCGGTCTCGAGTAGCGGCCCAGGCCGGGGGGGGAGGGTGCAGGGGCCCGGCTTCGGGGTGGGGAGGGGGGGGGGGGGGAAGGGGAGAGAGAGAGAGAGAGATTGGTGGGGGAAATTAGCGAGCGCTCCACTGTTAAAGGGGTGGGGAGGGCGCACCCCAATGGGAGAGGAGGGAGGTCCCCGCCGGGGATGGTGAGGAGGGAGCGCCCCACTGTTAGATGGGTGATGGAGGGGGTTAAGAATGAGGAGTGAGTGTTTGTAGGTGGGTGGATGGATGTGTTTGGGTGTTGGTGGGGGTAAGGAGAGTGGGAGTGGGTTGAAAGTGGGGAGGGCATAGGGGAGAATGGAAGATGGGAGGAGGTGGGTATTATGGAGTGGGGAGGGAGTAGGGATGAAGGAGTTATGGGGTGGGTAATGGGCTTAGGCGGATGGAGGGAAGGCAGGAGTGATATGGGGTACCTGAGAGTACGGCGGAAGAGGTTGCTGTGGGGAGGAAGAGGGCTTTGGGTGATGGGGTTGGAGGTGGGTGGGGATGTAGGGTTTGGTGGGTGGGGGGGAGGTGTGGTGCTGGAGGGGCTCGGTGTGTTTATTCTGATCAGTTTGGGGTGGGGGGAATGGAGTTGGGTGGTGGAGGGGGCATTTCATTCCCCCCTAGTTTTCAGAACAGACCGGCATTCTGTCTGTTCCAAGGTTCAATACAAATCCTTTTTGCCCCTCTGTCAACAAAAGAAAAACTTTCAGGGAGTAATATTCACCTTGTTTATTTGTATGAATTAGTACACGTGGGTGTAACCAGTTGTGATTCTATTTATGTATGCACGTGTTCATTATATATTCATGCATAGATTTCACATTTTGTAGGAATTTATTGAGTTGTTTTATAATGCACTGATAAATTTGTCCTCATTTTCTGTATTCATTGTGTGTGTGTGTGTCCGCGCCACACTCCCATACTTGCAGGTCTGTCCATGGCCTCGTGTACCGTCCCACCAAGACCACCCGTAAATCGGAGGAACACCACCTGATTTTCTGTCTGGGCACTCACCAACCAGACTGGGCAATTGCTTTGCTGAACCCCTTCGCTTCATCTGCATTGGTGACAGGGACCTCCCAGTGGCTGACCACTTCAATTCCATGCCCCACTCCTGCGCTGACATGTCTGTCCATGGCCTCGTGTACCATTCCACCAAGACCAAATATTGGAGGAACACCACCTGATTTTTCCTTCTGGGTGCTCTCCAGCTAGACTGGGTGCAGACTTTATTGATTTTTTTTCTCTCTCTGTTGATTTTTTTCCCTCTCTCCGTATTGCACATCACATTTTTTTTTTACACGTTTACGTTGAGTACAGTTTATTTTTGCATTACTAATTAGTGGCAATTCTGCCGTGCCCATAGGATAAAGAACCCTTGTGCTGTATGTGATGTCCTGTGTTTCAGGTGCAAATATTGCGATAAATTACATTTAAAAATAAATGAGTTGGTGCAAAAAGAGAGTGAGGTTGTGTCTGTGGTTAATTGTCTGTTCAGAAATCTGATTGTGGAGGAGAAGAAGAAGCTGTTTTTGTAATATTGGGTGGTAGTAAGAAGTCAAGTTTATTGTCATCAGATTGTCTAAGTTGAACCCAATGATGGAAGTGTTCTCCGGTCCTCTCTGCAAAACACACAGACACACAATCTGACATAGCACACATGCAGGCCAACCGTACACATGCAGGCCAACCGTACACATGCAGGCCAACCGTACACATGCAGGCCAACCGTACACATGCAGGCCAACCGTACACATGCAGGCCAACCGTACACATGCAGGCCAACCGTACACATGCAGGCCAACCGTACACATGCAGGCCAACCGTACACATGCAGGCCAACCGTACACATGCAGGCCAACCGTACACATGCAGGCCAACCGTACACATGCAGGCCAACCGTACACATGCAGGCCAACCGTACACATGCAGGCCAACCGTACACATGCAGGCCAACCGTACACATGCAGGCCAACCGTACACATGCAGGCCAACCGTACACATGCAGGCCAACCGTACACATGCAGGCCAACCGTACACATGCAGGCCAACCGTACACATGCAGGCCAACCGTACACATGCAGGCCAACCGTACACATGCAGGCCAACCGTACACATGCAGGCCAACCGTACACATGCAGGCCAACCGTACACATGCAGGCCAACCGTACACATGCAGGCCAACCGTACACATGCAGGCCAACCGTACACATGCAGGCCAACCGTACACATGCAGGCCAACCGTACACATGCAGGCCAACCGTACACATGCAGGCCAACCGTACACATGCAGGCCAACCGTACACATGCAGGCCAACCGTACACATGCAGGCCAACCGTACACATGCAGGCCAACCGTACACATGCAGGCCAACCGTACACATGCAGGCCAACCGTACACATGCAGCCCAACCGTACACATGCAGCCCAACCGTACACATGCAGCCCAACCGTACACATGCAGCCCAACCGTACACATGCAGCCCAAGTATTTCATCTATAATTAATAGATTCTGACATGGTTCTGAAGGATTGGATGGTCACAAATGTAGTTTCACTGTTGAGGGAGACAGAAAAAAGGAAATTATAGGCCTATTAGTCTGACGTTGATGGTTGGAATGCTATTGGAGTTGATCTTCAAGGACGAGGTTGTGAAATACCTCAAGGGGCATGGCATGATGGGTCCAAGCCAGCATGGGTTCATGAAGGGAAATTCATTGAGGAAATCTCAAGTAGGATGGACGAGGGAGAGGCTGTGGATGTTGTGTGTTTGGATTTTCAAAAGGCCTTCGATAAGATGCTGCATAAGAGGCTGTTTAATAAGGTGAAAGCCCATGGAATTCCAGGGAAGATCTTAAGATTGGGTGGAGCATTACCTGACAGGCAGGAAGCAAAGGGTGGGAATAACGGGATCCTTTTCTGGTGAGTTGCCGGTGACTAGTGGCATTCAGCAAGGGTCGGTGTTGGGGCTGCTTCTGTTCACCATGTACGTTGATGATCTAGATCAGGGGTGTCAAACTCAAATTCACAGAGGGCCAAAATTTAAAAACTTGGACTAAGTCGTGGGCCAAACTAAATATTTATTGAAATTTTCAACAACATCTGCATGTTTTCTCTTCTTTCAACATATGTAATGTTAAACTTTTTCTTATTAAAATAAATGTTTAATAATAGTTTTAGTTAAACTCTTTCCAGAAGAAGCATTAACAAATGAGAAATAAAATATTCAATAAATAATATTTCTCTATAGCCTTTAAGCTCCTTTTAAAAGTATTTTTTTCACAAGCCAACAAGTCAAAAAATTAACAACTTGCTTCAATGAAAATCCAATCTTTCAACTATGAACAGTCCAAAGTTAACCAAAGAAAATATTAATCCAAGCTTAACTTGCTACACTGTGATTTACTCTGATGCACCTGGGTCTAAACCAGATACTTGGCATCTCTTCTTAGATGCAAATTCGTCAAATTCTGGGGTCAGAGTTTGCCTCCCACCTGTGTTGAAAGGTCCTGTTTTCTGTCTTTCGTTTGGCCATTTTTCATAAGTTACATGTGAGTTGGGCGACAGGTCGCAGGTGCTAATGAAAGTAAAGAGAGGAGGTGAGGGCGATTAGCGGGCTGACGGGCCGGCGCCAATGCATTTGCAAAGCAATCTGGGATTTGTAGTATTAGCTGTGCATGCACTATACTGGCGTGGCGGCCAGCGGGCCAGCTCTAATACATATTTGATATGATCTTGCGGGCCAAATATAATTATATCACGGGCCAAATTTGGCCCGTGGGCCTGAGTTTGACATGTGTGATCTAGATGATGGTGGGTTGAATGGCTTTGTGGCCAAGTTTGCAGATGACATCAAGATGGGTGGCAGAGCAGGACATGTTGAGGAAACCGAAGGGACGCTGAGAGACGAGGACAGTTTAGGAGAGTGGGCAAAGAAATGGCAGGTGAGATAGGAGGTTGGGAAATGTTCACTTGGATGTTTTGGGAGAGGGAATAAACGGGCAGAAGATTATGTGGAGGGGGAGAAAATTCCAAATTTGGAAGTCCAAAGGGACTCGGGGGTCCTCGTGCAGGATCATCTAAAGGTGAAGAACCAGGTTGGATCGGCAGTAAAGACAGTGAATGCTATGTTAACCTTCGTTTCAGGGGGAAGAATGTATGAGGGGAAGGAGGTGTTGATGAGGCTTATGGGGCCCTGGGGAGATCTCATTTGGAGTAACTGTGTAGTTTTGGCCCCTTCTCTTAGAAAAGGGATGTAGGAGAGAGTCCAGAGAAGATTTACCAGGATGATTCCTGGTTTAGCAGCCCTTCATTGGAGTGTAGAAGAATGAGAGAGGATGTCATCGAAACATTTTAAACACTGCAAGGATTGGACAGAATCTATGTGGGTGAATGCAGGACCAGAGGATGCAGGATGAGGAGAAATTTCTTCAGCCAGAGTATTGTGGATTTGTGGCTGTGGAGGTCAGGTCGTGGGGGGAGAATGAGTCAGGGGATCAAGGGGAAAAGGCCCTTGAGGTGAGAACAGTTCAGCTTGGGTGGATTTGTGGAGCAGACTCGATGGGCCAAATGGCCTACTTCTGTTCCTTTATTTTGTGATCTTTACAAATAAATAAATGTATTGATTTCAGATTTATTGTCAGAGTACACACAGGACATCACAAACAACCTGAGATTCCTTTTATCTGCGGGTGAGGCAGAATTACCACTTATTGGTCGTGCAAAAGTTATCTGTACACAGTGTACACATGTAAACAAATGGCTGTCAACTGGTAACGAATGTGAGCAAACTGTGCAATACAGAGAGAACAAAAAGAAAATCAATAAAAGTGCCTAAGTGCGAGTCCTTAAACGAGTCCCTGGTTGAGTTTGTCCTTGAGGAGTCTGATGGTGGAGGGGGAGCAACTGTTCCTGGACCTGGAGGTGCGAGTCTTGTGGCACCGACACCTCTTTCCTGACGGCAGCAGCGAGAAAAGTGTATGTTGGGTGGTGTGGGTCCTTGATGGTCGCTGCTGCTCTCCGACAGCAGTGTTCCCTGTAGATGTTCTCGACATTGGGGAAGGGTTTTCCCTGTAGTGTCCAGTGCTATGTCAACTAGCTTTTGTAGGGTTTGCGTTCAGGGGTATTGGTGTTCCCTGTACCAGACTGTGATATGGCCGGTCAGTGAACTTTCCATCGCACCTCTGTAGAAATGTACCTGGGTTTCTGGTATCATACCAAACCTCTGCAAACTCCTGAGGAATTCGAGGTGCTGATGTGCTTGAATTGTTTTGTAAATATGAAAGGTCTTGGACAATTAATGTGAGCAGTTCCTTTGGTCGTTCAGCGTTCTCGCTGTCCGTGGGAAGAAGCTGTTCCTCAGCCTGGCGGTGTTGGCTCTGTCTCTTCTCCAACAGGAGCAGCTGAAAGATGCCATGTGCAGGGTGGGAAAGGGGTCCTTGACAATTTTGCGTGCCCTCTTCGGACAACGATCTCAGTCGATCACGTCGATGGAGGGGAGGGAGACTCCAATGATCCTCTCTGCTGCTCTTACGGTCCTGTGGATTGACCTCCAATCCATTTCTCTGCAGTGACCATATCACACTGTGATGCAGCTGGCCAAGACGCTCTTGGCAGAGCACCCATGGAAGGTTGGCATGATGGTGGCCAGTAGTCTGGCCTGCGTCAGTCATCTCAGGAAGCACAGTCGCTGTTGTGCCTTCCTGACAAGTGAGATGTTGTGGACCTGGTTGGATTCCAATGAGGTTGACTGGGTTGGATCCTTTCTAACTGTTGATTAATTGGGGTGCTTTTTACATGGCAGTTTGAAAGGGCTTTGATTTTACTGCAAAACCTGCTTTCCTTTTCTTTTCTCTCCCCCCTTTTCTGTCTTTCCAGTTCATCCAGACATCCTCCCCTCCCCCTTCAATGCTGCTGTCCCCCCTCCCCCTTCATTGCTGCTGTCCCCCTCCCCTTCATTGTTGCTGTCCCCCCTCCCCCTTCATTGTTGCTGTCCCCCCTCCCCCTTCATTGCTGCTGTCCCCCCTCCCCCTTCATTGCTGCTGTCCCCCCTCCCCCTTCATTGCTGCTGTCCCCCCTCCCCCTCCTTTCTCCACCTATCATCTCCTGACTTTGCACCT
This sequence comes from Narcine bancroftii, assembly GCF_036971445.1. Taxonomy (NCBI): domain Eukaryota; kingdom Metazoa; phylum Chordata; class Chondrichthyes; order Torpediniformes; family Narcinidae; genus Narcine; species Narcine bancroftii. The sequence continues at coordinate 326,899,853 of NC_091471.1, forward strand.
CCCGCCCCACACTCTTTTGTTCGGACGCTTGCCAGTGTTTTCTCCTACTTTGATGAAGGGCTCAAGCCTGAAACGTCCGCCTTTGCTGTGTAAAGGACATGTTTTGACCTGCTGAGCTTCTCCGGCACCTTGTGTGTTTACTTCAACCTACACACCCCCGGTACATTTCTAATGGTGGGAGGAAACTGGAGCCTCTGGGGAACCCACGCAGACATGGGGAGAATGTACAAACTCTTTACAGACAGTGTGGGATTTGAGCACCTGTCCCGATTGCTGGCACTGTAAAGGCTTTGCAGTAACTTCCACATTGAGCATGCCACGTAAATATTGCACTGAAGTTCTCCTAAATTCCAACAAATACAGGCTCTTTGTATGACGAATCATTCTTGTTAACCTCCTCTGAACCCTCCCCACTATTGAGAACATCTACAGAGAATGCTGCCGTTGGAGAGCAGCAGCAATCATCAAAGACCCACACCACCTAGCACACACTCTATTCTCGCTGCTGCTATCAGGAAAGAGGTGTAGGGGTCATAGGACCCGCACCACCAGGTTCAGGATATGAGAAGTAAGTTGAGGTATGAGACAGGCCTTGTATCAATGGTGTTTGGGGAAGATGGGTTTTTCATCAGCTGAGACTGCACAATGACAGCATGGTCTTGTCGTCCACAGCTTGACCTGGAGGAGTATGCAGGTGGTAAAGTATCTGCAACCGAACGCCTCTGAGAGTGAGTTGGGATGCGATGTGTCTGCCCCAGTTAATGCCTTTATCCTGTTTTTCTTCTGCCTTTGACTCCCAGGCACAGCTGCTGGAACTAAGGACCCAGAACTACCATCTCTCTGATGAACTCCGTAAGCAGAGCGCAGGTGAGGGATAGCAAGGAACTTAGTCTAACCTGTGTCTCACCCTGGGAGTGCATGATGGGATGGTGTGGGGGAAGCTTCACTCTGTGACTCCAGGGGAGTGTGTGACGGGACAGTGTGGAAGGAGCTTCGCTCTGTGTCCAAACCTGGGAGTGTGTGATGGGGTGGTGCGGAGGGAGCTTCACTTTGTGTCCGACTGTCCCCCCCCCGCCCCCAGAGAGTGTATGATGGAATGGTACAGAGCTTCACTCTGTGACTGACCCCGGGATTGTGTGAAGGGACCTTTGCAAGTCGCTGCTTTCAACATTCCAGCAGAAGTAGCCCTGCACACCAGAGTCTCTGAGAGTTTATTGGTTAAGTGTGGGAGATGACGAGAGGTGGTTCTTGTCTTTAGATATCAGCAGCGATCAATCCCAGGTGAATTCAATCTCATCCCAGCTCCCCTCCTTTCTCGCTTCCTCCTGCAGAGGTGAACACACTGCGGTTGAAGTCCACCAACATCGAAAAGGACCTGGTGAAGGCACAGAAGGTAGGCCCAACTTAAATTTATTAGTTCATTGATGGATTTGGTATGGCCTCCTAGTTGGGCTAAAATTGAGATAGCAAGTATTTCTGAATTTGAAATACATAAATTTTTGTTTAGGTGGAATATGAATTTGTTACAACAATATAATGTGCCTATACTAAAACATTTAATTAAGTTATGGATAAAGAAAATGATAGGTTCACGGGGTAAATTATTGGCTTTGACTCCATTGTATAATAATCAACTTATTTCTTTTTCAATACATAATCGAAGTTTATTGCATTGGAGATTTAAAGGTGTGAAAAATTGGGGAGATTGTTTTAAAGAGGATGTTTTTATCTTTTAATCAGATGAGGGAAGATTTTGGTATTGATAAGAATTCTGTATTATCAAATTCGATCTTTGGTAAAATGTATGTTTGGTAGAGATATGATTTTACCTAAAATGACTAAATTTGAGACTTCTCTTATGAAGGTACCAGAGAAGGGTTATATTTCATTTATGTATCAAATATTACAGGATGGTATGGATAAAAAGGGTTGGGATAGATCTAAAATTAAATGGGAAGCAGATACTGGTTTTATTTTTTCTGAAGAGGATTGGTTAGATATCAGTTATGATAGTGTAACTAGATTGATAAACGCACATTATGCAATGATTAATTACAATTTTTTACATGAATTATATTTGACACCTGAAAAATTTAAAAAATATGGTTTTAATGAATCAGATTTGTGTTTTAGATGTGGTGATACGGTTGGAACTTTTTTTCATGCTGTTTGGTCATGTATACATATACAACCTTTTTGGAAGAAAATTCCATCGTTTTTAGAATATCTGTATAAGATTAAAGTAGTTTTAGATCCAACAGTATTTTTATTGTGTAATTTGCAACCTCTGAAAGGCTTGGGATTAGATAAGTTTCAGCTTGCTTTTGTATATTTAGCTTTATCCGTAGCAAAAAAATGTATTGCTAGGACGTGGAAAGATACAAATATGATTGATATTAATAGATGGCATAATGGATGAAATATTGTTTAATAATGGAAAAAATTACATATGTTTCACATGATAATTATAAATTTTTTATTAATAAGTGGTTGTTATACTCAGAATATTTACATTTCAATTTATATTGACTAAATTTTAATATGTATATTTAACTTTTTCATTAATATTCTTTCTTTTTTTTATGGCTCTCCTTAGGAGAGTTGGCTGAAGGGGGGGGAATCTTTTTTTTCTTTTTTTTATATATAAAAAAAATGTTCATGTTTAATTGCTGTATATGTCATATATTATTTGATTTTGAACAAATAAATAAAGTTTTTAAAAAAAAGGCACAGCAGGTAGGAATCTCACTTCCCACTCCAACTGTTCCGGTGGGAATGTGGGTGCGGACTGGGTACAGTGCTGCGAGGCCTCAGTAGGGAGTCCGATCCAGGAATTCATCGCTGTGTGGAGCAACGTGAAAGTATTGGATCGCCTTTCCTTGAAACAAATAAAATCCTCACAGCCCCAGAGACCTCAAATTCATCCCAACCTCAGTGCTGACCATTGGAGGGTGAGGGGTGGGGGGTGACGGGGGGGCAGTGGGTGGAGCGTGGGAGTGTGTTTGGTGTGCACATGTTTTGCTGGGCTCAGTGTTTTGGAGAGGATGTGTGGGGTCTGGACACGTGTGTGTGCTTTGGGAGGGGTGTTGTGCTTTTTGGGAATGATAAACTGCTTTGCCATCACTTCACCGCCCAGATTATGGGAGATAGTGGTGGGGCAAGGCTCAAGGGGCCAGGTCCCCCCCTCCATTTCTGCCTCTGCTCCTCCGAAGAGTCTCTCCTGCTGCAATTTAACTGCTTTTCTCTCCCTTCTTCCCCCTACAGGCTGTGACCAAAAGCAAGAAAGCGCAGGTAAGGCTCTCCTTCCTTCTCCCCACCCCTACATTTCCCCTGCCCCCCTCTTGTGGAGGGGAGGGAAGTTTGTGTGATGGCTAGTTACTTTATTACAAGATATGGAAGCTGTAGAGCGGGGACAAAGAAGGTTTACCAGAAACGTTGCCAGGATTGGAGAACATGTCTACTGAGGCAAGTTAGCAGAGCTGGGACTTTTCTCTTTGGGGCATTGAGGAGAATTAATAGAGATCTACAAGATTCTGACAGGTGTATATAGGGTGGACAGCAGTTCCTGTTTCCCAGGGCAGGATCAGCAAACACCAGAGGACGTCTATACAAAGTGAAGGGAGGGAAGTTTAGGAGAGACGTCAGGGGTAAAGTCTTTTTTTTTACACAGAGTTGTGGGGGCCTGAATCCCTTGTCGGGGATGGTGGTGGAGGCTGGTACAATAGGGGACATCTGAGACTCTTAGATGACCACATGGATGCAAGAAAAATAGAGGGTTATGGGCGAGAGGGAGGGAAGGGTTGGTTTATTGAGTCAATTATACAGTTCAGCACAACCTTGAGGGTCGAAGGGACTGGAATACTTCACTCGCCTCTTTGCAGCTTGAGTAAAGCAGCTCCCGCCCCACACGGTAGTGCATGCAGCGAGATCACTCTCAACAGTGCACCTATAGAGGTCAGGGGGACAAGACGGACGTCAAAATCCAGTTTATTATCATGATTCTTAATTGAAAGCATCAACTGATTTAACTTATAGATCAGTAAATACAGGTTGACCCTCTCTCATCTGGTATTCTGCCATCCGGCAACTCCTGTGCTCCAGCACAAATTGAATATGCAATCGTTAGTACAGATTCCTTCCAGCACGTGGCCCGAATGCTGGCACTGTAAAGGCGTAACGCTATCCATGCCGCCCCACAGTATTATTTCCTGTTTTAAGCTTTGTTCTACATTTGATATGCTTGCATCGGGGGTTACCTTAGGGGTCCGTTTCTGGCATTTTCTGTGGTCTGGCATGGCCAGGTCCCAATGTCGCTGGATTAAAGAGATCCAACTTGTACTATATTTAAAAACAATTGGTGTAGCTGTTAGTGCAATGTCTTTACAATGTTGGTGATTGGAACCAGAGTTTGACTCCAACACTGTCTTTAAGGAGTGTGTATGTTCTCCCCACTCGTGTCTGCGTGGGTTTCTCCCAGGGTTGTAGGTTAATGGTGTGATTGGGCAGCACGGGCTCATGGGGCGGAAGAGCCTGTTACAGTCAAGGTTTTAAAATGTTAACATTTTATTTAATTAAAAATATTAAATGTTTTAAACATTTTTATTTTTATCTTTGAATTTTTAAAACTAATTCTTTTTAATTTTAATTTTTAAAAACATTTTAATATTTAAAATATATTTTAATTATTTTTTAATATTTTAATTTTAACACTAGTTTTTAAACTGTTAAATGTTCTTTTTAAATTTAAAATATATTTAGAATTTTTCAACAGTTTTTAGTTTGAAGTTAGTTTTAATCAGACCTGCTATGTCTGTGCTGGAGTGGTGGCAGGGGTTCTGCGTTTGGCTTGGGGTTGGTGCCATTGAGAGTTCTCGTATCAATGAACTCCCACTACCCTCCCCACCCAGTAATTGGTCCCTTGCTGACCACCTGTTTCTCCACTCCCCCCCCTCAGGAAGTGGATGCCCTCCTGAGCGAGAACGAGATGCTTCAGGGCAAGCTACACAGCCAGGAGGACGACTTTCGCCTGCAAAACACCACTCTCATGAAGGAGCTCTCCAAGGTACCCCGGCTGGCCAGCGCATGCATTGCGCCTGCAGGATCCTCCTTCCTGCCTGAGCTCTCGGAGGCTTTGCGGCAGTAGGGAAGTAGAGACCTGTCCCCTTTGTGTTCGGTCCATCCAAACCCTTCCTAAGCATGGACCAGACAAAATGTCAACGCACAGTCGCACTCAACGGGAGCAGTGAAGAGGGAGCTTTATTGCTCCTGACGCCAGGCATGTATGACAGGATGGTGTAGAGGGACCTTCGCTCTACATCTGACCCTGGGACAGTGTAGAGAGAGTTGCACCCTGGGAATGTGTGATGGGATGGCGCAGAGGGAGCTTCACCCTATGCCTGACCCCGGTAGTGTGCAATGGGACAGTGCGGTGGGAGGGTCAGTTTGTGTCTCTCCTCTTGGATTGTATGATGAGATGGTGTGGAGGGAGCTTCACTCTGTCTGACCCCGGGAGTGAGTGATGGGACGGTGCAGATGGAGCTTCACTCTGCACCTAACACCCGAGAGAAGGGGAGTGGAGTCTCCATACACTGGTGCAGTGCGTTTCCGGCCTCTGTCTAATGTAGCATTTCCTGTTGCTTGCAGCTCTACTCGCAGATCGAGGAGCTGGAAGCAGAGAACAAACGGATGAATGAGGGGGCTCCTGCCTCTGACTCCAGCTCGGCAATTGGCCATGTGGATGGTGAGCTGCTGAGGCTTCAGGCAGAGAACACGGCGCTGCAGCGAAACCTGGCAGGTAATGTTCCAGCTCTTGGGCTTGCCCACCCCTGTCCAGCAGCTGCTTCCCAAAGCAAGTGGCTCTTGGCCAACATCTAGGCTGTTCTCAAAGTCAAATTTATTGTCATCTGATTGTAAAATACAACCTATCTAAACAGCATTCTCCGGTCTTTGGGGCAAAACATGCAGACACACAACACATTCAGACAAACCGTATATATATATATATATATATATATATATATCTATACAGGACAAAAAAATTAAACAAACAAATTTTAGTTTCGTGAATGTGAGAGTTTTGGATGGTTGGTGTGTGCAGTTCAACATTAGAACACTACAGCACAGAAAACAGGCCATTCAGCCCATTCCATAACCCTCCAGACCCCTCCCATCCATGTATCTATCCACTTTATTTTTAAAACTTGAGAATGAGCCTGCATTTACCATGTCAGATGGTAGATCTTTCCACTCTCTGAGTGAAGAACTTCCCCCTAAATCATTCCCCTTGCATCTCCTATTGTTTTTATCTCTCCTAATCTAAGTGGAAAGAGCATACTTGCATTTATTATGTCTATCCCCCTCATTATCTTGTAAAATCTTAAATCTCCCCTCATTCTTCTTCACTCCAAGGAATAAAGTCCTAACCTGTTTAACCTTTCCCTGTAACTCACCTCCTGAAGACCTGGAAACATCCTAGAAAATCTTCTGCACTATTTTGATTTTATATCCTTCCTGTCGTTTGGCGACCAGAACTGCACACAATACTCCAAAGTTGGTCTCTCCAATGTCTCATACAACTTCACCATAACATCCCAACTCCTGTACTCCCAATATGTTCTCACTGCCCATGGGAAGAAGCTGTTCCTCAGCCTGGTGGTGCTGGCTTTGATACTCCCGCATCTCTTCCCTGACAGGAGCAGCTGAAAGATGCGTGTGGGATGGAAGGGGTCCTCGATGATTTTGCGCACCCTCTTTAGACAATGATCCCAGTAGACCACGTCAATGAGGGTGGGGGAGACTCCAGTGATCCTTTCTGCCACTCTCATACTCTTGTGGATTGACCTCCTATCCATTTCTCTGCAGCAACTGGCCCAATAAAAGTGTAATATCCATGATATACTTAATCATTTCCCTGCCGTAAGGCAAACAGAGTTGCCATGAGCATTTCCTGGTGCCCATAACAATAGGAGAAAGGGAAGCAAAAGAGAGTCCCTTCAGAGACACTTTGAGTGTCCATGGATTCACCTCCAGTGCTCCCGCAGCCTCATGGACTCCTGTTCTATCCATCCGGCAACCTGAGCTCCAGATCCAACCTCCAACACAGTCAGGAAGCCGTCAGCTCCTGAGCCCCCTTTGGGAGCCATTCTTGCCCTCAGCATCCTCTTGAATCTCAGCTCTGATACCCGGTTCCCATGGGCCATTCTCCAGCAGCCTGCGTGATTCCTTCAACTACAAGTCACCTGCAAACTGTGTGGATCCCTCAGCCACCGAGCCCCTTGCTGGTTCGCTGCCGTGGTCGCTGTCCTGCAGGGTCATCTCCTCTGCTTCTCCTTCTCAACGGAGCTTCTTCTCCCCGTTTCTGGTGCCCCGCGCTGGTCTGCTGCTCCCTTGGAGTTTCCATTCCTTTGTGGTCCGCTGCCCAGGTGCCACCATCTTGGGCCCAGACCCCCATGGTTGCAGGATTTTTAATAAAGAAACACCACTGGCCCCTTTAACAGACTGTTTAAAGCCTGCACAGAGCACTCAGCAACAGGACCCTGCGGCTTCACGTCTGACCATCAGTACAGGATTAAATGAGCATCTGGTTAACCTGTGTGCCCACGAACTGTGCATTCTGCAAATTTAATTTAATTTAGACATGCAGCACGATAACAGGCCGTTCCGGCCCATGAACCCGTGCCACCTAGTTAACCTACATATCACGTGGACTGGTCACAGTGGGGTGATCACCGAGGGAGAACATACAAACTCCTTACCACTGTGAACCTGGGTCACTGGCATTGTAATCACCTTTCTGGACCCTTTCTAAAGGTTCCACGTCCCTCCTGCAATGGGGGTGACCAGACTTCCAAGAGCAGCCTAACTGGCTGGAACACTTGTAAAGAAACTTTTGGCATATTGGCCTTCATAAATCAAAATATTGAGTTTAGGAGTTGGGATGTTACATTAAAGACAGCAGTGAGGCCAAATTTGGAGTATTTTGTGCAGTTTTTGTCACCGAACTACAGGAAGGGTATCAATAAGATAGGGAGACTGCAAATAACATTACCTGGACTTCAGAGACTGAGTTACAAGGAAAGGTTAAACAGGTTAGGACTTTATCCTTTGAGTGTAGAAGAATGAGAGGAGTTTTGATCAAGGTGTTTAAAATTATGAAGGGGACAGCTAGAGTAAGTGAAGGTCGGCTTTTCCCACTGAGGGTCAGTGAAATTTTAATAAGAGGACATGGGTTAAAGATGAAATGGGTAAAGTGTAGGGGGAACCTTCAGAGAGTGGTGGGAATGTGGAAAAAGCTTCCAGCTGAAGTGGAGAATGTGGGCTCAATTTTAACATTTAAGGGAAATTTCAACAGGAATATGGATGGGAAAGGTATGGAGGGCTATGGACTGGGTGCAGGTCAGTGGGTCTACGCAAGAAAAGTGATTTGGTACAGACTAGAGGGGCTGAAGGGTTCTGCTTCTGTGCTGTAATTGTTCTATGGTTCTGGCATGACTTCCTTCCATGTGCTGACTGATGAAGGCAAGAACGTCTGAAATAGGAGCAGGAGTTGGCCATCCAGCCAGTCAAGCCTGCTCCGTCATTCAATGTGATCATGGCTGGTCTGATGATAGGCTCATTTCCACCGACCTGCCTTTCTCCACCCCCTGCCCTACCCCACCCAATGTCCCTTAATTCTCTAGCAATGTAAAAAATCTATCAAACCTTATTTTAAATAAATTCACTGAGGTCGCCTCCACTGCTTCAGCGAATTCCAAAGATTCCCCATCCTCTGGGAAAAGCATCTCCGTCCTAAATCTACTACTCTAGATCTTGAGGCTATGTCCCCTAATTCTGGTCTTACCTAGTTCTGGTTTCCCCCACCCATGGGAACAACCTACCTGCCTCTATCTTATCAATGTCTCTTATAATTTTATACATTTCTATCAGATCCCATCTCATTCATCTAAATTCTAGTGAGTCCAATCCCAGACGACTCAATTTTTCCTCATAGACCCCCAAATCTTTGGAATCAACCTGGTGAACCTCCTCTGCACCACCTCCAAAGCAAGTACATCTTTTCTCAAGTGTAAAACACAAACTTTTCCACCTTGTCTACCTGTTTCACGACCAGTTTGGCGACCAGAACTGCACACAATGCTCAAAATTTGGCCTCACTAATGTCTTACCCAACTTCATAACATCCCAACTCCTGTACTCCCAATACATTCTCACTGCCCATAGGAAGATACTCCCAATACATTCTCACTGCCCATGGGAAGAAGCTGTTCTTCAGCCTGGTGGTGCTGGCTCTGATTCTCCTGTATCTCTTCCCCGATGGGAGCAGCTGTGTCCAGAGTGGAAGGGATCCTCAATAATTTTGCACACCTTCTTCAGACAACGATCGTTGTAGATGATAGGTAGGGGGAGACTCTAGTGATCCTCTCTGTTTCACAGTGCTATGCACTGGCATCCAAGATCCCTCTGGACATAACTGTCCCTGACTGTCTGCCACTCACTGTATACTCTTTCCCATGCATTTGACAACCCCTCCCCCAGAAAAATAACACCTCACACTTGTCTGCATTAAATTCTGCCTGCCATTTCTGTCCTCATATCTGTAACTGACCCACGAATGTCATTATGAATAAAGCCTGTCGGCGCCTCTACTTCCTCAGGAGTTTGCGGAGGTTCAGTGTGACGTGGGAAACATCAGAAAATTTATACAGAGATGCAGTGGAATGTACATTGACCAGCTGTATCATAGTCTTGTACGGGAGACACCAATATCCCCTGCGTGTAAAGCCCTTCAAAAGGTAGTGGAGGATATCACAGGCAAAACCCTCCCCACCATCGAGAATATCTACAGGGAACGTTGCTGTCGAAGAGCAACAGCGACCATAAAGGATCCACACCACCCAGCACATGCTCTGTTCTTGCTGCTGCCATCAGGAAAGAGGTATCGGGGCCATACGACTCGCACCCCCAGTTTCTGGAACAGCTGCTCCCCCTCTACCATCAGACTCCTCAGCAACAAACTCAATCAGGGACTCATTTAAGGACTCTAACTTTTCACATTGATTATTACTGGATATTCATTTTCTATATTTACAGTTTATGCGTTTTAATTTTTCCACATTCCCACCACTCTCTGAAGGTCCCCCTACACTTTACCCATTTCATCTTTAACCATGTCCTCTTATTAAAATTTCTATATTTACAGTTTATATGTCTTAATTTTTTACATTTTGATGTACAGCACGGTAACAGGCCCCTCTAGCCCACAAGCCCATGCCACCCAATTAACCTACAAACCCTCCACCCATGGGAGGAAACCGAAGCACCCAGAGGAAACCCACACAGACGTGGGGAAAATGTACAAACTCCTTACAGACAGCGTGGGATTCGAAGCCCAGTCCTGGTCGCTGGGACTATAACAGTGTTGCGCTGACTGGTACCCAAAGAAACCATTTCTTTATTTTTAAAAATATTTAGACCTACAGCTTGGTAACAGGCCCTTCCGGCCATGCCACTCAATTACACCCCGTTAACCCCCACCCTACCTCAATTTGTTGTGTTGAGAAGAGTATCCGGTTTGGTGGGCTCACAGAGAGGCGAGTCTGGACACAAGACGCGTAACTTTTATTAACACACGAGAAACAAACGGGAGAGGGATAAACAGTACACGATTACTAACTCACACAGGTGATGATGCAGACAACCCTAACCTCTGTCATCACTTGGACTCCAACAACGGTAAACCTATATTTGACCCTGGTCACACGCTATAAGCAGGGGCTCTTACACAAGCTCCCAGTTCCCGAGGGTGCAGATCTAATGCAAGTATTGATCTATTGTAGTACTATGGCTCAGCTTCAGTGTAGTGTACACCTTCCCTGCGACCCTTCCAGCGACGTCCACAGTTGCGACCTGGTGTGGAGTAGTATCCAGAGCTCGGACCATGAGGCAGAGAGAGAATGTGCTGTGTGTTGGTGTTATATACAGTGCTAATCTGTGTTTCTAGCCAATGATGACCCTGAGTGATTTAAAGTTGTCAAGGGCAAGGTGTGCACTAATGGGTGGGTGGAGTCCAACTTTGTCTGACAGGTGATGTATCTTTGAATAAGTTTCAGACGGGAAGGACGTGACAACCCACAATACACACAATCCAGACAGGCAGGGAGGTCACATTTTCTCCAACCCTTGTATGTTTTGAATGGTGGGAGGAAACCCACACAGACACGTGGAGACCGTACAAACTCCTCCCAGACAGTGCCAGATTCGATCCCAGGTTGCTGATGCTGTAACAACGTTGCCCTAACTGTGCCATCCAAAGAAACCGTTCTTTGTATACAATTCTTTTTATTGTATACGTATCTTTTTTGTGTACAGTTTACAGTTACCGATAAGTAGAAATTCTGCCTGGCCCGCAGGGCTTTGTGTCTAACCCCTAGGGAGTGTGTGACAGGACGGTGATGTCATGCATGTACTCTGATGAGAAATTTGAACTGCTCTGCCTTTGGCTGAAGAGTAAAGCGATGATGTCTGTTGGCCGGTTTCAGCCCTACAGCAGCGCTACGAGCAGGAGCTCCGAGTCCGGAGATGCAGCGATGGACGAGAGGCTAATGGCGGCGAGACACCCGTGGCGGAAGGGCAGGAGGTGGATGGGGGCTGGGCAGAAGAAGCGACAGAAAGTGAGGCAGATACTCAGGAGTTGAGCAGAGCCCCACTGGAGAGATTGGAGCAGGTGAGAGAAACAGTGGGGAAAGGCGGATTGGCCTGGTTGGGGGGGTGGGGGGCAAGACTGCATCGAACCACTACCTCATTCTGTGTCCGACACCCCCCCCCCCCCCCACAAAGAGTGTGTGACAGGATGGTGCGGAAGGAACTTTGCTTTGTGACTGACCCCCTAGGGAGTGTGATGGGGCGGTGTGGAGGGAGCTTCGCTTTGTGTCTGACCCCTAGGGAGTGTGATGGGACAGTGTGGAGGGAGCTTCGCTTTGTGTCTGACCACTCTAGGAAATGTGTGATGGGACTGTGCAGAGGGAACTTTGGTCTGTTTCTGACCCCCAGGGATTTGTGTGATGGGATAGTATAGAGAGGATTTCACTTTCCAAGCTGTACCCTGGGAGTCTACCCTGGGGAACATGCTGAGAAGCTCTGTGTGAATAGTTAAAGCAAGTGTCTCTTGCATTTCCACCCTCACTGACGGATTGTGATTGATCTTTCCCGATTAATTCAGCCTCTGTGTTTATCTCCTAGCTGGAGTCCAAGTGCATCAAACTGGAGGAGAAGCTAAAAGAGCTCAATGGTAGGTACCACCTACCTATGTGCGAGGGAACCTTGCCTGGGTACACCAGGTTTCTTTATTGTCATGTAATAGTACAGAACGTAATATTAGACCAAGCTGCTGTATGCCTAGCGTAAGGCCTACAAAAGTCACCATTAGTGTCTCCCGGTGCCCCTAACAGTCTGAGAGAAAGAGAAGCAAAAGAGAGACCTTTCAGCGTCCCTGAGTATCCCTGGATTCACCTCCAGCATTCCCACAGCCACAAAGACTCTTGTCCGATCCATCGGCAATCCAAGCTCCAGATCCAAACCTCTGACACGATCAGTGCCTGAGGCCCCTCCGGGAGCCCCTTCTTCCCCACAGGCGCCCTCTTGAATCCCAGCCCCGATACCCAGTTCCCTCCAGCAGCCTGTGCAGTTCCCCCGACCGCAAGTCGCCCTCAACCCTGTGCAGGTCCCTCAGCTGCGGAGCCCCTCGCTGGTCCGCCGTCACGGTAACCTTCCCCGAAGGGTCATCTGCTCTGTTTCTCCTCTTCAACGAGAGAAGTAGGTTGTTGGGATCCAACAGTGACAGATCCTTCATTCTGATTGGTGGGATCCAATACAATATGAATGAGGCATTTTGAAAAGGACAAACTTGAAGGCAGAATATGTAGTCAATGGGATGATTCTTAACAGTGTGGATGAACAGAGGGACCTCGGGGTTCAAATCCATACCTCCCTCAAGGTCGCCAAGCCGGTTAATAGGACAGTTAAAAAGGCCTATGGGATGCTGGGATTCATTAGTTGGGGGGTTGAATTCACAAGTAGAGAGCTCATGTTAAAACTCTACAAATCTCTGGTGAGACCTCATTTAGGAGTATTGTGTTCAGTTCTGGTCACCTCGTTTACAAGAAGGATGTGGAAGCTGTAAAGAGGGATGTTGCTTGGATTGGAGAACGTGTCTTATGAGGCAAGGTTAGCAGAGCTGGGACTTTTCTCTTTGGAATGTAGAAGAGACTCGATAGAGGTCGACAAGATTCTGAGAGGCATCGATAGGGTGGACAGCCAGCATCTGTTTCCCAGGGCAGGATCAGCAAACACCTGAGGATGACTGTACAAAGTGAAAGGAGGGATGTTTAGGGGTTTTTTTTTTACACAGAGTTGTGGGTGCCTGTGAAACCTTGCTGGAGATTGTGGTGGAGGCTGAAACATTAGGAACATTTAAAAGACTATTGGACATGCTCATGGATGGAAGAAAAATAGAGGGTTATGGGGTAGGGTGGGAAGGGGAGAAATAGATTGGTGGTTTATATGGGTTAGCACATCATCATGGGCTGAAGGGCCTGGACTGCACTGGAATGTTCTATGTTTTAATCTGATTGGTGCAATTCAACATTGATGCAAGGTTCATTGAATTGAATCGACCAGGAGGAGGCAGGGCCCTCTGCTCGGATCGGCCGGGGTGGGGAGGCAGGGCCCTCTGCTTGGATCGGCCCGGGGGAGGCAGGGCCCTCTGCTCAGATCGGCTGGGGGGAAGCAGGGCCCTCTGCTCGGATCGGCCGGGGGGAGGCAGGGCCCTCTGCTCGGATCGGCTGGGAGGGAGGCAGGGCCCTCTGCTCGGATCGGCCGGAGGCAGGGCCCTCTGCTCGGATCGGCCGGGGGGGAGGCAGGGCCCTCTGCTCGGATCGGCCGGGGGGAGGCAGGGCCCTCTGCTCGGATCGGCCGGGGGAAGGCAGGGCCCTCTGCTCGGATCAGCCGGGGGAAGGCAGGGCCCTCTGCTCGGATCGGCCGGGGGGAGGCAGGGCCCTCTGCTCGGATCGGCCGGAGGGAGGGGCAGGGCCCTCTGATCGGATCGGCCGGAGGGAGGGCAGGGCCCTCTGATCGGATCGGCCGGAGGGAGGGGCAGGGCCCTCTGATCGGATCGGCCGGAGGGAGGGGAAGGGCCCTCTGATCGGATCGGCCGGAGGGAGGGGCAGGGCCCTCTGATCGGATCGGCCGGAGGTAGGGGCAGGGCCCTCTGATCGGATCGGCCGGAGGGAGGGGCAGGGCCCTCTGATCGGATCGGCCGGAGGGAGGGGCAGGGCCCTCTGATCGGATCGGCCGGAGGGAGGGGCAGGACCCTCTGATCGGATCGGCCGAAGGGAGGGGCAGGGCCCTCTGATCGGATCGGCCGGAGGGAGGGGCAGGGCCCTCTGATCGGATTGGCCGGAGGGAGGGGCAGGGCCCTCTGATCGGATCGGCCGGAGGGAGGGGCAGGGCCCTCTGATCGGATCGGCCGGAGGGAGGGGCAGGGCCCTCTGATCGGATCGGCCGGAGGGAGGGGCAGGGCCCTCTGATCAGCCGGAGGGGCAGGACCCTCTGATCGGATTTTAGCTCTTTTTTTTGTCTGAGCGCTCACCCCCATGTGTAACTGTCTTTCTTGCATCTCTTTAGAGATGGAGCTGAAGTGGGAGATGGAGCGGGAGGAGAAGCGTCTGCTGAAAGAGCAGCTTCAAGCACTGGAGGTAAGAGTGTCGGGGCAGGAAATGGGGCACCATGAGTTTGCGAGAGGGGGCCAAGGTGTCAGGGCCCAATGGCGAGTGATTCTTCTCCAGGCATCTCAATGGCTTTTTCTCCCTTCAGCAAGTAGAGTTGTGAAGGAGCACTCTTCATTTTCCCAGACAGAGATAGTTCATGCTCTCAGCATCTGCCACACTACACTTCCCCTATCAACACGTCAGGGATGTGAAGGAAGTTGGCCAGTAGTAGTCCACATACTCAGCATCCACTTCACTATCTTCCCCAATCTGCACAGCAGGGGCATGTGGAATGTTCTAAATTTGTCTGCTTGGAATTAATCAGTGTTCTCAGCATCTGCCACACAACCTCATCTAGAAGTCAGGGGTATGAGAGAACACTCTCTGCTTATCCAGATAGAGTTAGTCCATGTCGTCACCATCTGCCCCACTACCTTTCTCCGATCTGCAGGTCAGGGGTGTAAGGGAGCACTCCCCATTTTCCCGGGTGGAGTTAGTCCATGTAGTCTCCTTCTGCCACACCACCATTCCCTCATCTACATGTCAGGGGTGTTAAGGAAATGTTCCCAATTGCCTGGGTGGAGTTAGTCCACATAGTCACCATCAGCCGCACTACCTCTCCATCATTGACACATCAGGGGATGAGGGAACACGCCCCTCCACATTTGTCTGAGTGGGGTTAGTCCATCATCTCAGTATCCACCTCACTACATTTCCTCCATTCACAAGTCAGGGATGTGAGGGAAGACTCCCTGTTTGTCCAGGTGAAAACTCCCTTTCTCCCGCCTGGAAGTCCGATGTGAGGGAACTCTCCCCACTGGCCTGGGTGTAATTATAGCTCTCTATTACCTTGCACAGTCGCATACTCGACATTTTATTTTAAATCAAACTACTTTCAGTATTTGTGCTGATTGACTTACTGGAATAGTTCACAAATTGAAGCTCATCCCTTTATCTTGGTACATGTTACGAAAGACAAATCAATTCAGATTTTTAAAAAATATCCCACTGCTTCTCTTCTTTGCCAACAGACATCAAAGCAATGTGACTTCGGCAAACTCCAGGAGGAAGCCAACAAGGTAGGGGGCACTATCTCACACCCCCCTCCTGCTGATGGGTAGGGGGAGGAAACTTATCGAAACTCCCATGCTGGGATGGTCACGAGTAAGGAGTGACACTGCTGGAGGCTGCTGTAATGGCAGCAGTGTCGCAGACCTGAGAGAATGTGGAGCGGAGACACAGTGTTGCTCCGCGGGGTCCAAGCACCCGGTCCTAATGCCTACGGCTCTGCACAGCCATTTAACGGCCTGTAAAAGGAGCCGGCAGTGGTTTTTATTTTAAATCCTGAGAGACTGCGGAGGTCTGGGACCAAGATAGCAGTGCCTGTGGTCTGTAGCAGTCACGAGGGATTGCGGACTCTGGGCGAACAGTGGACTGACGCAGGGTAGAGCATCCCCCCCCCACCCACCCCATTGAGAAGGGAAAGCAAACGTACAACCTTACAGGGAAGGTGATCGGTGCAGCAGACCAACGAAATCTATGAGCGGCAAAATGACCAGCACCAAATGGTGGCCGTAGCAGTGAACCCACAAGGGGCTCAGTAGCTATGGGACCCACACAAGCTGCGGGCGGCTGGAGACTGGCTCATGGGAACCAGGTATCGTGGGTGGTACGGTCTGTACCGCGGTGAGCATAACATTGTTACAGCACTGGCGATCGGGGTCCGAATTCCACATTTTGTACGTTCTCCCCGTGTCTGTGTGTGTTTCCTCTGGAGCTCCAGTTTCCTCCCACCCTTCAAAAACATAGTGGGGGTTATAGATCAATTTGGTGTGATTGGGCTCATGGGCCGGAAGGGCTTGTTACTGCGCTGTAGGTCTAAATGTAACTGGGATTCGAGAGGGTGCCGAGGGCGAGAAAATTCCCCAAAGGGGCATCAAGGCTTCCTGACTGTGTCGGACATTCGGATCTGGAGCTCGGATGGCCGATGAACCAGACTGGAATCCGTGCAGGAGTGCTGGAGGCGAATCCACGGACACTCAGTGACTCTGAAGGGACTCTTTTTCTTATACTGATGGCGACTCAGGCAGAAGGCAACTTTGTGTAATATTACACGTTCTGTGCTATTGCAGTACAGAAAAATTTATGGTAAGGCACGGGGTTCTGGGCTCCTCCCGCTTGCTTCCAAGCCTACGACCCAAACAGGTACCTCCCTCCCCTCCTCGCACATCCTGCCCGATCCAAGCGACGGAGTTTCCCGGTGTTCCTTTAATGTCTCTCCTTCTCGTTCTTCTGTACAGCTCTCAGAGAAGCTAAAGAAGAAACAAGAGAGGTGAGTGCCTGCCCCAAATCGTTGGGTCACCCTGCACCGTGCCGCAGGAGGGCCTTGGGTTGGACGCCTCCTGCCTGGAGCTGGAAGAGCATGGCCTTTTCACTTCCTCACATGGACAGGTGTTTGTGTCGTTCACCCACCTCCCTCATTGATGCCTATTCTGGGAAAGACGTGCATCGCTTGGCTGTGTCCAAGATGATATTAAGGGAGTTTCAGTGTGTGAAAGTGTGATAGGTCGTGTGGAGTGGTCCTCGCTCTGTGTCTGATTCCCGAGGAGTGTGTGACGGGATGGTGGAGAGGGAGCTTTGCTCTGTGTCTGGACCCCGCCTCCTGGGAGTGTGTGACTGGAAGGTGTGGAGTGAGCCTCACTCTGTGTCTGAATCCCGGGAAGTGTGAGACAGGACAATGTGGAGGGAGCTTTGCTCTTGTGTCCAACCCTGGGATTGTATGATGGGACAGAATGGAGGGAGCTTCACTCTGTGTCCGACTCCAGGTGTACGTGATGGGACAGTGTGATGGAAGCTTCACTCTGTCTGACCCTAGCACAGATGGGATGGTGTGGAGGGAGCTTTGCCCTGTTTCTGAGCCTCAGAGTGATGGGACAATGTAGAGGGAGCTTTCACCTGTATCTTACCCCTGGGAAGTGTGTGTTGGAACAGCGTGGAGGGAGCTTCACTCTGTGTGTGACACAGAGAGTCGGGTTGGGACCTCACCCCCTCCTCTCCTACCCACAAATTAGCCCTGATATTTGCTCTGCTTCCTCCTTCAGCTTCCTGCACCTGCAGATCGAGAAGGAGGCCCTCTACAACGACAGCAGGTAAGATGGCTGTGCGATGACATGTTCACCCCCATCCTCAGATGTACACTCCCATCATCAAGTCCCATCTTGTTGAAGTGGCATCTCCCCCTGAGCCTCTGCAACTGGACCCTTGGTTCCTCATCAGGAGACCACAGTCAGTACGAATGGGAAACAACATCTCCTCCTCACTGATGATCAACACAGGCGCGCCCCGAGGATGTGTGCTTAGCCCACTCCTCAGCTCACTACACCCATGACTGTGGCTAGGTGCATTTCCAATGCCATCTACAAATTTGCTGATGACACCACGGTTCACAACCAGCAATGAGGAAGTGTACAGGAGGGAGATAGACAGCTTGTTGAATGGTATCACACCAACAACCTTGCGCTCAACATCAACAAAACCAAGGAGATGATGGTGGACTTCATGAGGTCAGCATGGTTGGCATAGCGGTCAGTGCAACACCTTTACAGCGCCGGTGATCGGTACTGGGGTTTGAATCCTGCACTGTCAGTACGCTCCCTGTGTCTGCGTGGGTTTTCTCTGGGGGCTCCAGTTTCCTACCACCACTTGAAACGTACCAGGGGAGGGGGGGGAGGTTGAGGTTAACGGGGTGTACATTGGGCAGCATGGACACGTGGCCTGTTACCGCGCTGTAT
Source organism: Narcine bancroftii (assembly GCF_036971445.1). NCBI lineage: Eukaryota > Metazoa > Chordata > Chondrichthyes > Torpediniformes > Narcinidae > Narcine > Narcine bancroftii. The sequence continues at coordinate 326,918,406 of NC_091471.1, forward strand.
GTCTAAATTTAAAATGTAAATCTGGGAACACGACCCAGTCCTCATCAAGGGCTCAGCAGTGGAGAGGGTCAGAAATTCAAATTCCTGGGTGTCAACATCTCTGAGGATCTGTCCTGGACCCTCCATGTCGATGCCATCATGAAGAAGGCTCTCCAGCGGCTATACTTTGTGAGGAGTCTGAGGAGATTTGCTATATCACTGAAGACTCTCATAAACTTCTACAGGTGGACAGTGGAGAGCATTCTGGCCAGTTGAATCACTGCCTGGTATGGAGACACCAACTCTCAGTACAAGAATAAACTCCAGAGGGTTGTTCACTCGGCCCGCGACACCACAGGCCCCAGGTGCCTCCGTTCGAGGACATCTACATGAGGCGGTGTCTTAAAAAAAAGCAGCCTCTATCCTCAGGGACCCCCACCATCGAGGCCATGCCCTCTTTACTCTGGGAAAAGGTCCAGGAGCCTGAAAATGAGCACGACAGCTTCTTCCCTGCCACCATCAGATTCCTGAATGATCAATGAACCAAAGGCACTGCCTGACTTTTTGTGTACTGTTATTTTTATATTTGCACTTTGATGCTGTCGCAAAACAACAAATTTCATGACTTGTTCATGAGGATAAATTCTGATTCTGACTGGTGGCAGAGCCGTGCCCTCTGAGACCAGTGCCCAATACATCCACTGCGATGTGGAGGGGAGGGGTGGTGTAAAACAGCAGGGGCTCTCCCCAGCCGGGTCATGATGCTACGGAGGGGAGTTCTCGCCATTCTCTTCTACATCTCCAAGAGACGGCCTCGTTTTAACCTGGAGCTTGCTGCCGGTCAGAAGTGAGCTCACCCCAACAGCTCCCCGGTCCCCTCAAGGTTCACGTTTATTGTCAGAGTACAGGTTGTCATAGCCGAAGGCGACGAGCTCCCACTGCTACACAAATGTGTGTGTGTCTCAAACAGCCTCTTGACAACCAACTCCAACTCCTGGCCTTCACGTGTGGCTTAGTTCTCACTCATCTAGGAGATGGGGATAACTCCCGATTTCAAACCTCTGCAGCCTTGTGGCTAAAGCACTCATGGGGAAAGGCATTGGGAGTGAAACCTGAGGGGGGGAAATCCAGAGTCGAAGTCCCAAAGGCGGCTGACTGCCAGCCCCGGCATGGCAACTCCTGTGTTGCTGCTGGCACCAAACTGTATTGACCGCCGTCATTCCTTTGGACCTGTTATTAGCGTGGGGTGGGGGGGGGTCCCTACTGCATGGACAATAGCCAGATCTCCATATCAGCTCTGCCTTGGAGAGGCCACTACATGGTGACTACCCATGGTCGACCACACATACACAGAGACTCAACATCACATACAACCCTGAGATTCTTTTTCCTACTGGCCAGGCAGAATTTCTACCTATTAATAACTGAACTCAAGAATAAAAGATATCAATGCCAAAAAGAGCAACGTAAACAATTAACTGTTTCTTCTGCTGGTACGGTTAATGGCACAACATCATTTGGGTTCGATTTCCCCGTGCTGTTTTTGAGGAGTTTATACGTTCTTTCCATGTCTGTGTAGGTTTTCCCCCCACCTTTCAAATAACATACAAGGGATGTATGGATTTGAATGCCAAAAGTCCCTCTGTTCCTCCACATATTTAAAAAAAATTAAATCCCAGTAAATCTCTGCACCCTATCTATCTTATTGACATCTTTCCTGTATTTGTGTAAAATATTTAGTTATCAATAAAGTGCACAAATAAGAATCCTTAAGAGTTTTTTGTTGAGTCTGATGGTGGAGGGGTAGCAGCTGTTCCCGAACCTAGTGGCGCAGGTCCTGTGGCCCCTAGACCTCTTTCCTGATGGCAGCAGTGAGAACGGAACATGAGCTGGGTGGTGTGGGTCATTGATGATTGCTGCTGCTCTCCGACAGCAGCGTTCCTTCTAAATGTTCTTGCCGTTGGGGAGGGTTTTGCCTGTAATGTTCTGTGCTGTGTCCACTACCTTTTGCAGGGCTTTATGCTCGGGGTGTTGGTGTCCCCATATCAGACCGTGATGCAGCCGGTCAGCAAACTTTCCACCACATCTGTAGAAATTTGCCAGGGTTTCTGACATCATACCAAACCTCCGCAAACTCCTGAGGAAGTAGAGGTGATTACATGTTTTTCTCTCTCTCTCCAGGACTAAGATCGAAGAGATCCAACAGAAAAAGGAAGAGGAGCTGAAGTCTCTGACCACCCGCAATCAACGGCTGCAACAGGAAGTGCAGGTGTCCAGTCAGGTAAAGCCCCCTGAACCTCTACCTCAGGGCAGTTGCTCTGCCCTTTGTGGTGGGAGTCTCCATCTCTGGCTAGACAGCATCTGGTCCCACCATTGCATGCTTCCCAGACGACCCAATGTCAAAGGCCGCTGCCTCCAGTCCCTGTGCCTCTGTCCTCCGGAGCCTCCATGTTCACAGCTGCTTGCCCAGGTTCTGACTGCGCCCCCCCATTCCAGCATCCTTGCCGGTCAAACCTTCCAGCACAGTACAGGTCCTTTGGCCTTCGATGTGCCAACCCATACAAACCTCAACAATCTAAACTCTTTTTAAGTCCCCCATTGTACCAGCCTCCACCACCATTCCCGGTGATGCATTCCAGGCGCCCACCATTCCCTTTTTTAAAAAAAAAACTACCCTTGACGACTCTCCTAAACTTCCCTCCCTTCATTTTGTACAGACGTCCTCTGTTGTTTGCTGATCCTGCCCTGGGAAACAGGCGCTGGCTGTCCACCCTGTCTCTCAGAATCTTGTCAACCCTGATCAAGTCTCCTCTCCTCCTATGCTCCAAAGAGAAAAGTCCCAGCTCTGCTAAACTTGCCTCATAGGACTTGTTTCCCAATCCAGGTGACATCCTGGTCAATCTCCTCTACACCCTTTCCAGAACTTCCACATCCTTCCTGTAATGAGGCGACCAGAACTGAACACTACTCACCAGAGATTTCGAGTTGTAACGTGATCTCTACTCCTGAACTCAATACCCTGACTAATAAATCCCAGTGTCCCATAGGCCTTCTTAATTATCCTATCAACCTGCGCGGTGACCTTGAAGGCTGTATGGATTTGAATGCTCAAAGTCCCTCTGTTCCTCCACACTGAAGAATCCTGCCATTAACCAGAGTCCTCTCCACACTGCAGTGCAGGAAAGGCCCTGTGCCTACCCACATAAGCCCTCCCCTCCCTCACATCCGTTTACCTTCTATTTTTCTCACATCCACGTTCCTGTCCCCACCACCACCCCATTGCATTCCAGGCACCTACCACTCTGTGTTTAAATAAAACACTTATCCTAAACTTTCCTCCCTTCACCTTGTACAGATGTCCTCTGGTGTTTGCTGACTCCTGCCCTGGGGAGAAAAGACTGGCTGTCCACCTTTTAGAATTTTGTGACCTCTTAAATTACCTCTCTTTTCCAAAGTAAAGAACCCCCCGCCCCTAGCTTTGCTAACCTTGCCTAATAAGACACACTCTCCAATCTAGGCAACGTCCTGGTGAATCTCCTCCACAGCTTCCACTGCCTTCCTGTAAATAGGCGACCAGAACCTTATTCCAAGTGGGGTCTCACCAGGCATTTGTAGAGTTGCAACATTGTGTCTGATGTGAGGCGCAGATAAGACATTCACTCACTGCAGGATTCTCAGCCTCTGACCCAAGAGATTGTTATCATGGTTGTGCTATCCCACTGTTGCAGCAGATTGCTCAGTGGTGATGAAGTGGGTCTCTGGAATTGAATGTCAAGGTGTTGGGAGACAATCCATTCCTGGATTCGTAGTGACCCGAGCGTTTTATTTTTTAAAAATCCCATGGACCTTTCTTGTCACCTGGTGTAGAACCTGTTGGAGCTGAAGGAGTACGTCCAGAAGTTGCAGGTGGAACATGAGGCTGTGGTGCAGGGGCTCCGAGATCAGGTAGGTGGAGAAGGGGTTTGTCGGGGGCTGCACTGTCAAATTCCAATCCCCCCCCCCCCCTTCTTTCATTCTGCCACCAACTTCTGTCTTCCTGTTGTGAGTACGGGGATGGATTCGTGGGAAGGGGTGAGGTCCGTTGAGGGTGCGGAGGGTGGGAGTGATCAAAAATTCCACAGGGAGCAAAGGGGTAGGGTCCGCAGGGAGGGATGGGATGGGGTCCGCGGGGAGGGAAGGGGTGGGGTCTGCAAGAGGGAACGGAAAGTGGTGGGGTCCGCAGAGAGCAAATGGGAAGGGGTGGGGGTCCAGGGGAGTGACTGGGAAAGGGTGTGGTCTGCAGGGAGTGTGAACTTGAGAGTGAACAGGAAGGGTGTACCAACCTATTCCACAATGGGATGTTTGCCCTTCAGTCACGGTGGGATAGACTAGAGTTTTCCCCAATATACCCCATCCCCACCACCAGCCATTGCCCCCCCTGTCCCTACCACCAGCCATTGCCCCCCTGTCCCTACCACCAGCCATTGCCCCCTGTCCCTACCACCAGCCATTGCCCCCCTGTCCCTACCACCAGCCATTGCCCCCCTGTCCCTACCACCAGCCATTACCCCGTCCCTACCACCAGCCATTGCCCCCCTGTCCCTACCACCAGCCATTGCCCCCCTGTCCCTACCACCAGCCATTACCCTGTCCCTACCACCAGCCATTGCCCCCCTGTCCCTACCACCAGCCATTGCCCCCCTGTCCCTACCACCAGCCATTGCCCCCCTGTCCCTACCACCAGCCATTACCCCCATCCCTACCACCAGCCATTGCCCCCCTGTCCCTACCACCAGCCATTGCCCCCTGTCCCTACCACCAGCCATTGCCCCCTGTCCCTACCACCAGCCATTGCCCCCCTGTCCCTACCACCAGCCATTGCCCCCCTGTCCCTACCACCAGCCATTGCCCCCCTGTCCCTACCACCAGCCATTGCCCCCCTGTCCCTACCACCAGCCATTGCCCCCCTGTCCCTACCACCAGCCATTGCCCCCCTGTCCCTACCACCAGCCATTGCCCCCCTGTCCCTACCACCAGCCATTGCCCCCCTGTCCCTACCACCAGCCATTGCCCCCCTGTCCCTACCACCAGCCATTGCCCCCCTGTCCCTACCACCAGCCATTGCCCCCTGTTCCTACCACCAGCCATTGTCCCCTGTCCCTACCACCAGCCATTGCCCCCTGTCCCTACCACCAGCCATTGCCCCCTGTCCCTACCACCAGCCATTGCCCCCTGTCCCTACCACTAGCCATTGCCCCCTTCACTCCCCACCACCAGCCATTGCCCCCTTCACTCCCCACCACCAGCCATTGCCACCCTTCACTCCCCACCACTAGCCCATTCCCCTTCACTCCCCACCACCAGCCATCATTCCCCTTTACTCCCCACCACCAGCCATCATTCCCCTTCACTCCTGTGGACCCCAGTACTTCGTTGGTTTCTACTTCACCTCCTGTGGACACTGCAGGGCCTGATGAGGTCCTCCAGCATTTCTGTATTTTGACTGCAATCACTTCCTCTCATGCCCTGCATCCATCTCTTCCCTCCTGCTCTGCGTCTCCTCTCCCCTTCCCTCCCGAGAGTGAAACCTGAAAGTCTGTAGATGCCAAGATTGCAGTAAAAAATGCTAGAGGAATTCAGCAGGTCTCACTGCTGTCAACCGGAGTTTGGGGTAGGCCTGGGCAGTGCGGGTTTGGGAAACCACAAGTTTGGAGGCAGTGGAAGGGAGATGACCACAAGTAATGAGATCAGAGATGGTTGTTTGATGAGTTTTGGTGGAGTCCATTTGAAGGGGTAAGTGAGAGGAGATGTCCTCTCTCCTTTCCTCCTATCTATATCCAATTAACACTGTTGGTCTGGACTCCTCTACCTGCCATTTCTTCTAATTCCGATGCCTGCCTGCTTTTTCTCATTCCTTGATGAAATATCAGTTATATACCGTAACCTCCTGTGGACGCTGTGAGACCGGCTGAGCTCCTCCAGCATTTACTGTGTTTTTGCTACAATCACAGTGTCTGCAGACTTTTGTTTTTCACTCTGTCAGAGTTGCAGTTCAGACCACAACAGCACCCGGCCTTATCTGAGGGTTTAATGGAGAGGGTGGGGTTAGTGCAGAGAGAGAGTTGGAGGGGGTGGGTGGTCATTCCGAGAGGGTGAGATTGGAATGAGTGAGGGGTAGTGGTGAGGTCGAGACAGATGATGTCTCAGCAGTAGTTGTAAATATCAAGGCCCAGAGCAGGCAGAAGACTGGAACAAGGTGTCCAGGAGGTGGATGGTTTAAAGCTTCACGGGGGCATGTAGAGTCATGAAGGGCAAAGTAGTTGACGGAAGATAGATTTGGTATTATGGCACGTGGGAAAACGCATTGAGGTGTGAACGGTGGGACAGAATATGCGGCAAACCCTGCTGAGTTCCTCCAGTATTTATGTGTATTCAGCCCTCTCTCCTGAGCTCCTGCCCTCTCTCTGTCGTGAGTTCACACCTTCTCTCCCAAGCCAAGTATCCTCACCCCTTCCTCCCTCCCTCACTCAGTTTCTGCGCCCGACAACCCCCTCCGACTCTGCATCCACACCACTTCCTCTCTCTAAGTCTGCGTCCTCACCCCTCCATCTCAATGTCTGCGTCCCCACCCCTCCCTCTCTCAATGTCTGCGTCCCCACCCCTCCTTCTCTCTATGTCTGCATCCCCACCCCTTTCCTAGTTTTGTGACTATACTAATTTGGCTGTTTTAATAGATTATCTTTCACTTCTACCTCCCTCTTTCTCACCCCCCCCCCTTTCTCTCCCCAACTTTCTCTCCCCACCTTTCTCTCCCCACCTTTCTCTCCCCACCTTTCTCTCCCCACCTTTCTCTCCCCACCTTTCTCTCCCCACCTTTCTCTCCCCACCTTTCTCTCCCCACCTTTCTCTCCCCACCTTTCTCTCCCCACCTTTCTCTCCCCACCTTTCTCTCCCCACCTTTCTCTCCCCACCTTTCTCTCCCCACCTTTCTCTCCCCCCTTTTTCTCCCCCCCTTTTTCTCCCCCCCTTTTTCTCCCCCCTTTTTCTCCCCCCCTTTTTCTCCCCCCCTTTTTCTCCCCCCCTTTTTCTCCCCCTTTTTCTCCCCCCCTTTTTCTCCCCCCCTTTTTCTCCCCCCCTTTTTCTCCCCCCCTTTTTCTCCCCCCCTTTTTCTCCCCCACTTTTTCTCCCCCCCTTTTTCTCCCCCCCTTTTTCTCCCCCCCTTTTTCTCCCCCCCTTTTTCTCCCCCCCTTTTTCTCCCCCCCTTTTTCTCCCCCCCTTTTTCTCCCCCCCCTTTTTCTCCCCCCCCCTTTCTCTCCCCCCTTTCTCTCCCCCCCTTTCTCTCCCCCCCTTTCTCTCCCCCCCTTTCTCTCCCCCCCTTTCTCTCCCCCCCTTTCTCTCCCCCCCTTTCTCTCCCCCCCTTTCTCTCCCCCCCTTTCTCGCCCCCCCTTTCTCGCCCCCCCTTTCTCGCCCCCCCTTTCTCGCCCCCCTTTCTCGCCCCCCTTTCTCTCACCCCCCTTTCTCTCCCCCCCCTTTCTCTCCCCCCCTTTCTCGCCCCCCTTTCTCGCCCCCCCTTTCTCGCCCCCCCCCTTTCTCGCCCCCCTTTCTCTCACCCCCCTTTCTCTCACCCCCCTTTCTCTCCCCCCTTTCTCTCCCCCCTTTCTCTCCCCCCTTTCTCTCCCCCCTTTCTCTCCCCCCTTTCTCTCCCCCCTTTCTCTCCCCCCTTTCTCTCCCCCTTTCTCTCCCCCTTTCTCTCCCCCCTTTCTCTCCCCCCTTTCTCTCCCCCCTTTCTCTCCCCCCTTTCTCTCCCCCCTTTCTCTCCCCCCTTTCTCTCCCCCCTTTCTCTCCCCCCCTTTCTCTCCCCCCTTTCTCTCCCCCCTTTCTCTCCCCCCTTTCTCTCCCCCCTTTCTCTCCCCCCTTTCTCTCCCCCCTTTCTCTCCCCCCTTTCTCTCCCCCCTTTCTCTCCCCCCTTTCTCTCCCCCCTTTCTCTCCCCCCTTTCTCTCCCCCCTTTCTCTCCCCCCTTTCTCTCCCCCCCTTTCTCTCCCCCCCTTTCTCTCCCCCCCTTTCTCTCCCCCCCTTTCTCTCCCCCCCTTTCTCTCCCCCCCTTTCTCTCCCCCCCTTTCTCTCCCCCCCTTTCTCTCCCCCCCTTTCTCTCCCCCCCTTTCTCTCCCCCCCTTTCTCTCCCCCCCTTTCTCGCCCCCCCTTTCTCGCCCCCCCCTTTCTCGCCCCCCCTTTCTCGCCCCCCCTTTCTCGCCCCCCCTTTCTCGCCCCCCCTTTCTCGCCCCCCCCCTTTCTCGCCCCCCCTTTCTCGCCCCCCCTTTCTCGCCCCCTCTTTCTCGCACCCCCCTTTCTCTCACCCCCCTTTCTCTCCCCCCCTTTCTCTCCCCCCCTTTCTCTCCCCCCCTTTCTCTCCCCCCCTTTCTCTCCCCCCCTTTCTCTCCCCCCCTTTCTCTCCCCCCCTTTCTCTCCCCCTCTTTCTCTCCCCCCTTTCTCTCCCCCCTTTCCCCCCTTTCTCTCCTTTCTCTCCCCTCCTTTCTCTCCCCCCTTTCTCTCCCCCCCTTTCTCTCCCCCCCTTTCTCTCCCCCCCTTTCTCTCCCCCCCTTTCTCTCCCCCCCTTTCTCTCACCCCCCTTTATCTCTCCCCCCTCTTCCCCTCTTTCTCTCCCCCTCTTTCTCTCCCCCTCTTTCTCTCCCCCTCTTTCTCTCCCCCTCTTTCTCTCCCCCTCTTTCTCTCCCCCTCTTTCTCTCCCCTTCTTTCTCTCCCCCTCTTTCTCTCTCCCCCTCTTTCTCGCCCCTCTTTCTCCCCCTCATTCTCTCCCTTCCCCTCATTCTCTCCCTTCCCCTCATTCTCTCCCTTCCCCTCTTTCTCTCCCTTCCCCTCTTTCTCTCCCTTCCCCTCTTCCCCCCACCTCTGCTGGCGTGCCGTGCTCCCTGACCTTGTGTCTGGCAAGGTCGAGTGCCAAAGTGCAGAGTGTCAGGAGCAGGTGGAGAGCTTCCTGTCCGAGAACGATGCCCTCCGCACAGGTTTAGCTGCACTGGAGCAGGTACCAGGGCCATCCATGGTGGAGGGTGTTGGGGTGGAGGGGTTGTGGGTGGATAGCAGTGCTCTAAGGAGGTGGTATCCACCCTGCACACTCCCCACCTGCCCCTACAATTGTATAGCCTCACCAAGGTCGGAATCTGAATTTATTGCCATGAACGTTCCTCAGAATTTGTTGTTTTGTGTCAGAATTACAGGAGCAGAAATTGCTATAAATTCTTTTTCTTCTTCTTTCTTCTTCTTTGGCTTGGCTTCGCGGATGAAGATTTATGGAGGGGTAAATGTCCACGTCAGCTGCAGGCTCGTTTGTGGCTGACAAGTCCAATGCGGGACAGGCAGACACGGTTGCAGCGGTTGCAGGGGAAAATTGGTTGGTTGGGGTTGGGTGTTGGGTTTTTCCTCCTTTGTCTTTTGTCAGTGAGGTGGGCTCTGCGGTCTTCTTCAAAGGAGGTTGCTGCCCGCCGAACTGTGAGGCACTAAGATGTACGGTTTTAGGCGATATCAACCCACTGGCGGTGGTCAATGTGGCAGGCACCAAGAGATTTCTTTAGGCAATCCTTGTACCTCTTCTTTGGTGCACCTCTGACACGATGGCCAGTGGAGAGCTCGCCATATAACACGATCTTGGGGAGGCGATGGTCCTCCATTCTGGAGACGTGACCTACCCAGTGCAGTTGGATCTTCAACACCGTGGATTCGATGCTGTCGGCCTCTGCCATCTCGAGTACTTCGACGTTAGGGATGAAGTCGCTCCAATGAATGTTGAGGATAGAGCGGAGACAACGCTGGTGGAAGCGTTCTAGGAGCCGTAGGTGATGCCGGTATAGGTCCCATGATTCAGAGCCGAACAGGAGTGTGGGTATGACAACGGCTCTGTATACGCTTATCTTTGTGCGGTTTTTCAGTTGGTTATTTTTCCAGACTCTTTTGTGTAGTCTTCCAAAAGCGCTATTTGCCTTGGCGAGTCTGTTGTCTATCTTGTTGTCGATCCTTGCATCCAATGAAATAGTGCAGTCGAGATAGGTAAACTGGTTGACCGTTTTGAGTTTTGTGTGCCCGATGGAGATGTGGGGGGGCTGGTAGTCATGATGGGGAGCTGGCTGATGGAGGACCTCAGTTTTCTTCAGGCTGACTTCCAGGCCAAACATTTTGCCAGTTTCCGCAAAACTGGACGTCAAGCACTGAAGAGCTGGCTCTGAATGGGCAACTAAAGCGGCATCGTCTGCAAAGAGTAGTTCACGGATAAGTTGCTCTTGTGTCTTGGTGTGAGCTTTCAGGCACCTCAGATTGAAGAGACTGCCATCCGTGCGGTACCGGATGTAAACAGCGTCTTCATTGTTGGGGTCTTTCATGGCTTGTTTCAGCATCATGCTGAAGAAGATTAAAAAGAGGGTTGGTGAGAGAACGCAGCCTTGCTTCACGCCATTGTTTATGGAGAAGGGTTCGGAGAGCTCATTGCTGTATCTGACCCGACCTTGTTCGTTTTCGAGCAGTTGGATAACCATGTTGAGGAACTTTGGGGGACATCTGAGGCGCTCTAGTATTTGCCAAAGCCCTTTCCTGCTCACAGTGTCAAAGGCTTTGGTGAGGTCAACAAAGGTGATGTAGAGTCCTTTTTGTTCTCTGCACTTTTCTTGGAGCTGTCTGAGGGCAAAGACCATGTCAGTAGTTCCTCTGTTTGCGCGAAAGCCGCACTGGGTATTACTCTATTTAGGAGAATCCTAGCGAAGATTTTGCCTGCAATGGAGAGCAACGTGATTCCCCTGTAGTTTGAGCAGTCTGATTTCTCGCCTTTGTTTTTGTACAGGGTGATGATGATGGCATCACGAAGGTCCTGTGGCAGTTTTCCTTGGTCCCAACAAAGCTTGAAAAACTCATGCAGTTTGGCATGTAGAGTTTTGCCGCCAGCCTTCCAGACCTCTGGGGGGGATTCCATCCATATCTGCTGCTTTTCCACTTTTCAGTTGTTCAATTGCCTTATATGTCTCTTCCCAGGTGAGGACCTCATCCAGCTCTAGCCTTAGGGGCTGTTGAGGGAGCTGGAGCAGGGCAGAATCTTGGACTGAGCGGTTGGCACTGAAAAGAGATTGGAAGTGTTCTGACCATCGGTTGAGGGTGGAGATCTTGTCACTGAGAAGGACTTTGCCGTCTGAGCTGCGCAGCGGGCTTTGGACGGGGTGAGGGGCCGTACACAGCCTTTGGAGCCTCGTAAAAACCCCTGAAGTCGCCAATGTCCGCGCTGAGCTGAGTTCGTTTGGCGAGGCTAGTCCACCACTCATTTTGGATCTCCCGGAGTTTGCACTGAATACTCTACTTAAATAAATAAATCAGAGCAAAATAATTAAAGGTAAGGTAGCTCCGTTGGGTCATCGTCCATTCAGGAATCTGATGGTGAGGGGGAAGAAGTCGTCCTTGTGCTCATTTTCATGCTTCTGGACCTTTTCCCCGATGGTAGCAGAGTGAAGAGGGTATCGCCTTGGGCGTTGGGGTCTTTGAGGATAGAGGCTGCTTTTTTAAGACACCGCCTCATGGAATGAAGTCTGGCACCTGTGATGTCACAGGTTGAGTGAACATCCCTCTGGAGTTTATTGTTGTCCTGAGAGTTTGCACCCCTGACCAGGCAGGGATACAACCGGCCAGAATGTTCTCCACGGTCTACCTGTAGGAGTTTACAAGTGTACGAGGGCCCCTGAACCAATTGGTGACTCTCTGTCTTCCTTACAGTGAAGAAAGGTTGAAGAATTTCATGTTTGTTACATTCTGAATGTAGTATTATATTCCAATCATGGAACCTTTATTTGGTGATGGACCGAATCTCCTTAGGCACCTCACAAAGTATAGAGGCTGACGGGCCTTCTTTGTGATTGTGTCATTGTGAAGGCTCCAGGGTAGAACCTCTGAGATGTTGACGCTAAGGAATTTGAAGTTCTTGACTCTCTCTACGACCGAGGACTGGGTCACATTCCCCTGACTCCTTCCCAAAGTCCACTATCAGCTCCTGTGGTTTTGCTAACATTGAGTGTGACACCACTCCACTTCCCTCCTATATGCTTCTCATTGTCGTCTGTGATTCTGGCAACAGCTGTGGTGCTATCGGCAAATTTGTATAGAGCACTGGAATTATGCCTGGCCACACAGGCGTGGGTGTAGAGTGAGCAGAGCAGTGGGCTTATCCTTGAGGTGAGGTGGGTAAGGGCAGGTGGGAACAATGCGTCCAGCCCATTCTCTAGGTTACCCCCCTCCCACCCCAAACTCTTGTGTTTCTATGAGTGGAGAGGAGGCTAGGCATTTCCTCCCAGGCAACCCTTCCCATCGCAGGGAATGCAACCTTTCCGCTCCTGTTCACACCACTGTCGTTCACCAAAGAAAAACCTCCCTCATCCCGGAACCTCCCCTGCCTTAATTGGGATTGGTTGGGAGGGGGGTTTGGCTCTGCCACCAACCTGTTCCTCACCTCCTCCATCTCTCTGGAACCACAGAGCACTCCAGCACAGAAACAGGGCCTTCGGCCCTTCTAGTCTGTGCTGATCTATTTTTCTGCCTCGTCTCACTGACCTCCACCCAGACCATATTCCTCCATACCCCTCCCGTCCACGTATCCGTCCCAATTTTTCTTAAATGTCAAAATTGAGCCCGCATTCACCACATCAGCTTGTTCCACGGTCCCACCACTCTCCATGTGAAAATATTCCCCTTAAACTTTTCTTCTTAATCCATGTATCTGACCTCCCCGCAATGGAAAAAGCCGACCTACATTTATTCATAATTTTAAATATCTCTATCAAATCTCCCCTCATTCTTCTAAGCTCTAGGGAATAAAGTCCGAACCTGTTTAACCTTTCCCTGTAACTCAGTTCCTGAGCTTCAATCTGTGTCCGACCCCCAGGGAGTGTGTGACGGGACAGTGCAGAGGGAACATCAATCCCAGTGCATGGGTTAGACTCTACAGTGGGGACAGATGGGAGCTTTACTCTGTGTCTGACCCCCAGTGAGCATGTGACAGGATGGTGCGGAGGGAGTTTCACTCAGTGTCCAACCCCTGGGGAGTGTGTGACAGGAGGGTGCAGAGGGAACATCAATCCTAGTGCATGGGTTAGAGCCTACAGTGGGGACAGATGGGAGCATCACTCTGCATAGTGACCCATTACTCCTGCACCAACAGATCCAGACAGCCAAGACACAGGAGATGAACCAGCTGCGGGACCAAATGATGTCGCTGACCCTCGAGCTTCAACAGCGACAGAGAGAGGTGGAAGGGCATGTGGCTGAACGGGATGACCTCCGCAGCCAGCTGCAGGTAGGTGTCACGGGCATGGAACAACGCGTAATAGCTAACCTCAAGGTTCCTTTATGGTCGTGTAATAGTACAGAACATCAGGTGGCACGATTAGCGCCAACAATGCAGGTTCGAATCCCACGCCGTCTTGAGTTGGTACGTTCTCCCCACATTTGTGTGAGCTTTCCCCGGGCCCTCGGGTTTCCTCCCACGTGGGATTTGTTGGTCGAGAAGCTGTAGAGGAGGGACACAGGCTCATGGGCTGGAAGGGCCTGATACCTTGCTGTATGTCTAAATTTTTATAAAGAATTGAAGGCAGGAGGTCAATCGTCAAACGTTCCTCGTATGCTAATCCTTAATTCCAGGAGTTGTCTCCCTTGAGAATAGGTTCAAGGAGGAGAGAGGATTATTTATTTTTCTTGTCAAAGGAGGTGATGTTTTCGTCAGGAAGGAGCGCAGGGAGTGTACAAGATTCTTTTATTGTCATGTGTGTACTGAACATGTAATATTACACGCAATTGCCTTCTGCCTGCTGTACGGCAGTCACCATTAGTGTCACCTGGTGCCGTTCACAGTACGAGAGAAAGCGAGCCCCTTCAGAGACACTGAGTGTCCGTGGATTTGCCTCTAGCGCTCCCATAGCCTCTGCAGCTGCACAGGCTCCTGTCCGATCCATCGGCCGCCCAAGCTCCAGATCCGACCCTCCGACATGATCGGGAATGCTCTCAGTGCCCAAGGCCCCTTTGGAACCCTCCTTGCCTTCAGTGTTAAAGTCAGCCTGCACTGTAAGACAGCAAACAGCAGAACCAATTACGATTATAACAGCTTCGTTATAGTGGGAGTAAGGGGTGGGGGGGAGCAATTCAAGAAAGTTTGGTGACACGTTTTCTACACTGAGCCTCATACAGTCAGAGCATTGCACACTTTGGGCAGGTGTCTCTATGAGACCCTCACAAGTTTCACACAGCTGCATTTTGTCTTTTCCATTACATATTATTCTGTACTGTCTACAACAGTGATTCTCAACCTTTTTTTTCCACTCGCATACCACTAAGTTTTCCCTATGCCATCGGTACTCTGTGATTAATAAATTGCTTAAGATGGGATGAGAGTGGAAAGAAAAAGGTTGAAATCACTGTTTTAATCATCCCTCATTGACTCGTTCTGTGCACGGTTTCAGAACTCGAAAGGAAATGGGCCAATAACAATGTTTCTCAAGCAAAATATTTCAGTAACATATTGGGTCTAGAGCAGTGATTCTCAACCTTTCCTTCCCACTCACATACCACAGAGCACCGATGGCAGAGGGGTTACTTAAGGTGGGATATGAATGGAAAGAAAATATTTGAAAACCACTGATCTAACCTATCCCTCACTCACACCCATAACCCTCCATTTTTCATCCATCCCTGTGCTTGTCAAAGTCCTTTTAAATGTCACCTATTGTACCAACCTCCACTACCACCCCTGGCAATACATTCCAGGCACCCACTGCTCTCCATGTTTTTTAAAAAAAACTTGCCTCTGACATCACCCTAAACTCCCCCCCCCCCCTCCCCCCCTCATCTTGTGCAGACGTCCTCTGGTGTTTGCTGCTCCCTGGGAAACAGTGCTGGCCATCCACCCTATCGATGCCTCTCAGAATCTTGTAAACCCCTATTGTCGCCTCTCATCCTTCTACTCTCCAAAGAGAAAAGTCCCAGCTCTGCTAACCTTGCCTCATAAGACTTGTTTCCCAATCCAGGCAACATCTTGGTCAATCTCCTCTGCCCCTCACCACAACTTCCACATCCTTCCTGGAATGAGGGACACACTTATAGGAAGGAGACTACACTTAGAGTATTGTGTTCAGTTCTAGTCATCTTATTATAGGAAAGATGGAAGCTGTGGAGAGGGGGCAGAGGAGATTGACTAGGATGTTACCTGGATTGGAGAACATGCCTTATGAGGCAAGGTTAATTGAGCTGGGACCTTTCCCTTTGGAGTGTAGAAGGATGACAGGATGGATTCTGAGAGGTGCAGGTAGGGTGGATGGCCAGCGCCTGTTACCCAGGGCAGGATCAGCAAACTAGAGGACGTCCGTACAAAGTGAAGGGAGGGAAGTTGATGGAAGATGTCAAGGGTAAGTTTTTTTTATGCAGAGAGTTGTGGGGGCCTGGAATGCCTTGTCGGGGATTGCACTGGGGGCTGAAACTCTGGGAGCGTTTTAAGAGAATCTTAGACAGTCACATGAATATAGAGGGTTATGGGGTAGGGAGGGTTTAGTACTTTTTTAAAAAAGAATATATGAGTCGGCACAATATTGAGGACCAAAGGGCCTGTACTGTAGTTCTATGTGACCAGAAATGAACACAATATTCCAAGTGTGGTCTCACAAAAGTTTGTAGAGCTGCAACATGACCTCGCAACTCTTGAACTCAATCCTTCCAACTAACCAAGGCCAACATGCCATAGGCCTTCTTAACTACCCTGTCAACCTGCACAGCGACCTTGCAAGATCCATGCATATAAACCCCAAGGTCCCTCTGTTCTTCCACAATTAAGAATACTGTCATTACCCATGTACTTCATGTAGGCTTGAAGAGAGGCGGCTATGTACAGTAAAATCCCCGTCATCCGGAATTCAAGCAACCGACAAAATATATCACGGAAAATAAATAGGTAAAAAATAAGGAAATTAAAAATTCCACCCCCCCCCCTACTCAACTCCCCCACCTCCCCAAACAAAGGGGTCAGTTTGTCAATCCACATGATATGCAAACTCAAACAACCTGCAAATTCACCTATCTGGCTTCGTAGGTGCTAGATACTGGGGGTTCTACTATAAAACGATTAGTCGCGTTGGGTTACAGAATGATGGCATGCAGTGATCCTGGGTGCTGGTAAGGGCAGAAAAGTTAGCAGTAACGCTGGTCGCAAGGTATCAAGGAAATTGGCACGGTGCACAATGCCTTTACAGCGCCAGCGATCAGGACTGGGGCTTGATTCCTGCGCTGTCTGGAAGGAGTTTGTACGTTCTCTCTGAGTCTGTGTGGGTTTCCTCAGGGCACTCCAGTTTCCTCCCACTGTTAGAATGGTACCGAGGTTGGTAGTTTGTGGGTGTAATTGGGCAGCACAGGCTCGTGGGCCAGAATGGCCTTTTACTGTGCTGTGTGTAATGCTGGGCTGCTGCCAGGAGGTGGAGATAGTGGGCAGAACATGAGGCAGTCTCTGCAAGCAAGAAGATATTGAGAGATTAATGGTGTTACTCAGTGACAGACCCGTCCCCACATGAACTGTACCCCGGTGTTACACAGTGACAGACCATCCTCCCCAGTATTGTACCCCGGTGTTACACAGTGACAGACCCGTCTCCACCAGTACTGTACCCTGGAGTTACACAGTGACAGACCCGTCCCCACCAGTACTGTACCCCGTTATTACACCGTGACGGACCCGTCCCCACCAGTACTGTACCCCGAGTTACACCATGACGGACCCGTCCCCACCAGTACTGTACCCCGGAGTTACACCATGACGGACCCATCCCCACTAGTACTGTACCCCGGAGTTACACTGTGACTGACCCATCCCCACCAGTACTGTACCCCAGAGTTACACAGTGACAGAGCCGTCCCCACCAGTACTGTCCCCAGATAATGAATGTAAACAAACTCTGCAATACAGAGAGAACAAAAAGAAAATCAATAAAGTACACAAGAGTCCTTAAACAAGTCCCTGATGTAGTTTGTCATTGAGGAGTCAGATGGTGGGGAGCAGCTGTTCCTGGACCTGGTGGAGCGAGTCTTGTGGCACCTCTACTCTCTTCTGATGGCAACAGCGAGAACAGAGCATATGCTGGGTGGTGTGGGTCATTCATGATCGCTGCTGCTCTCTGATGGCAGCGTTCCCCATAGATGTTCTGTATAATGTGATGTCCTGGGCTGTGTCAACTACCTTTTTCAGTGTTTTATGCAGCTGGTCAGCACACTTTTCACCACACCTTTGTAGAAATTAGCCAGGGTTTCTGGAGTCATACCAAACCTCTGTCAACTCCTGAGGACGTAGAGGCGCTGACGTGACTTGTTCACTATTCCATTGTTTTGTTGGGTCCAGGAAAAATTCTCCAAGATAGTGATTCCCACAAACTTAAATTTGATCCACCTCTGATCCCCCAATGATCACTGCGCAAATAATTAATGGGGCGTGCACGAGATGGTGTCAGAGCTGCGAGAAGATGACAGCGGTGTTGAGATTTCGTCGACAAGGTAAGAATTTTAGATCCTCTGTACAGGATGATGCCAATATTAAGGCAAAAATTTTAAGTTTCACGAATCGTCCGATACAGTGGCCAGGGCGTTGAGGCCCAGGTCTTGGAGATTGCTCATCAGGTTTGAGGGGATGATGCTGTTAAATGCTGACTGTAGTCGAGAAAGAGTACAGAGTTGGGGTGGGGGGGAGGGGGTTGTTTGAGGAAACTCAGGGAGAAAACGGAACGTCACTGCTGCAAACGAAGAGACATGTCTTCCCTAGATTGGTGAGACTGGGTGCAGACTGAGCACTTCACTCCATCTGGGACGGTGACTGGGCCCTGCCAGCTGCCGACCACTTCAATACCGTGCCCCACTCACACGTCCATCCACGGTCTTGCCCTACCGAGTCCACCCGTGAATCAGAGGAGCAACACCTCCAATTCCGTCCGGGCCCTCTCCCACCGGATGGCCTCAATGTCTGCCAGCCCACTCCCTGTTCTCCCTCCTTTCCCCATCCCCTCTGTCTCCTTCCCTCCAGTCCACCCCCCTCCCTCTCAGTTCACAGAGCCATTCCCACCCCCCAGCACCACTGCTTGCTGGTGTGCCCTCCCTCCCTTATCCTGTGGGTTTGTGCTCCTGCCCCTTGCATCACCATTCAGGGACCTGTTGACATTTAGCTGATGAAGCCTGAAATATTGGTATCTTTATCTTTGCTACATAAAGGACACAGTTTGACCTGCTGAGTTTTTCCAGCGTGGAGTTTTTACTTCAACAATAGTGTCTGCAGACTCTCATGTTTTCCTTCTGCCCATTTTGAAAAAGTACAAGTCAGACCACAGGACGCAAAGCGAGTCAATACTGGGCATTTAAAATTTAATGTGAATGCTAACCTTGGGTTCACCCTGAAACTCAGCACTTGCGCTGTTTCCCACTTGGTGGCATATTAAATAACTAAAGAGAGTTTGTGGCCAAATTTGAGCTGCGCCATCCAACCCACGGCGCACAGCTTCCTGCCTTCGCCACCAGCTGCGGGGCCATTATCTGCCACTCTCAGCGGCACAGGAGCAGTAAGGGGCTGCCCAGGCCATCGAGTCTGCCCCACCAGTCAATTGTGAACTGATCTGTCCTCCCACTCAGCCCTGCTGCCCCAGCCTTCTCCCCACAAACCTTGATGCCCTGGCTTAGCGAAGTGCCACAGGGAATCTGTTCTGGGAACCCCCCCCCCCCCCGGCTCTTTGTGATTTTTTTAATTATAAGCGACCTGGATGAAGAGATGGAAGGATGGGTCAGTCATTTTGTGGATGGATGACACGAAGGTTGAAGGAGTTGTGGATGGAGCTGAGAGTGGTCGAAGGTTACAAGAGGATATAGGCAGGATGCAGAGTCGGGTGGAGAAGTGGCAGATGGAGTTCGATCTGGATCAGTGTGAGGTGATGCATTATGGAAGGACAAACCAGGAGGCTGAGTCTAGGGTTAATGGTCAGTTACTTAACAGTGTGGATGAACAGAAGGACCTTGGGGTCCAAATCCATACATCCCTCAAGGTCACCATGCAGGTTGATAGGACAGTTAAGAAGGCCTATGGGACACTGGGCTTCATTAGGGGATTGAGTTCAGGAGTAGAAGAGGTCATGTTACACCTCTACAAATCTCTGGTGCACACTTCAGAAAATTGTGTTCAGCTCTGGTCACCTCATTATAGGAAGGGTGTGGAAAATGTGGAGAGGGGATAGAGGAGATCGACTAGGATATTGCTGGATTGGGAAACAAGTGTAATGATGCAAGGTTGACAGAGCTGGGACTTTTCTCTGTGGAGTGTAGAAGAATGAGAGGAGACTTGATAGAGGTCGACAAGATTCTTAGAGGTGTTGATCGAGTGGATGGCCAGTGCCTGTGTACCAGGACGTCTGTATAAAATGAACGGAGGGAAGTTTAGGGGAGACATCAGGAGTGTTTTTGTACACAGAGAGTTGTGGGGGCCTGGAATATCTTGCTGGGGGTGGGAGTGGAGGCTTGAACATGGGGGCATTTAAGAGACTCTTAGGCACACAGATGGAAAGAAAATGGAGGGTTACAGGGTAGGGAGGGTTTAGTACTAGGAATATATGGGTTGGCACAATATCAAGGGCCGAAGGGCCTATGCTCTGCTGTAGTGTTTTATATTCTAATCAAGAACATGTCACTCTCTGCCGTAAATTACCTGATCTCCTCAAAATCCCTTGGCAACAAATTTCACAGATTCATTGCTCTCCGATTGAAGAAATTCCTCCCTGTCTCTGTTCTAACTAGTCTCCCTTCAACCCTGAAGTTGCGCCATCTTGTCCTGCACTCTCCCACCATGGGGAAACAAATCTACGCCACTCATAATCTTGTAGATCTCTATTAAACCACCTCTCTTTGAAAGAGAAAAGCACCCCAACCCCAGCTCTGCTAACACCTCCAATCCAGGTGACGTTCTAGTGAATCTCCTCTGCACCTTCTCCACAGTTTCCACATCCTTCCTGTAATGAGCTGACCAGAACCGAACACCATATGGTCTCACCAGAGTTTTATATTGCTGCTTACATTGCCTCACGGCTCTTGAACTCTTTCTGCAACCCCTTGCTATTTTATATGCCTCGATCAAATCTCGCCCTGCTCTTCTGCGCTCCAGGGAATAAAGTCCTAACCTGTTTACCTTTTCCCTGTAACTCAGTTCCTCAGGTCCCAGCAACATCATAGAACATTCCAGCACAATCTTTATCTTTAAAAAATTACAACATGGTAGAAGTTGAGACCAGTGCTGCCCAGTTAAAGTGCAGACCCTGTACATTTTGGAACGTGGGAGGAGGAAACCGGAGGGCCCCCCCACCACCAGGGAAAACCTACGGGGGAGAACACAGAAACCTTACAAGCAGTGATCGGATTTGAACCTAGGTTACTGACTGCTGTAAAATAGCAGTGCGACTGGCAATGCATTCCAGACACCCACTCCCTGTGTAAAATAACCTTTCCCCTAATCTTCCCTCCACTCACCTTGCACAGTAACTCTTGGCCCGGCCCAGTTAGCGCCACGCTTTTACAGCGCCAGCTGCCTGGCTTCGAATCCAGCGCTCTCTGCAAGGAGTTTTTTTTCATTTAGACACGCCCACAATCCCAATTAACCTACAAGCCCCCGGGCACGTTTCAAATGGTGGGAGGAAACCCACGCAGACACATGGAAAGCGTACAAGCTCCCCACAGACAGCGCAAGATTCGAACCACGCCGCTAACTGCCATGCCAACCATTGTAAATAAATTTATATTAAATTATCTAGTTTTCCCTCATTCTCACCTCTGCCATACCATAGATTTAAAAAACCAGAGCGCAGTCTGATCGTACTGACTAACATGAAACATCTCCCTACCTCGCGGGTAAATATTACTGGGATTCAATCATCCGATGTCCAGCCCAGCCATTCTCAACAGGAGCCATACAGCTCCCCTGGGGGCCACAGCACATTTAAGGAGGGGACCTTGAACTAAAATCATCAAGTGTTCTTTATATCGTTGGTAGGAGAGATGTACGGAAGAAACCAACCAAACCTGACTGCTTTACAGGGAAGGGAGGCCCATCAACTTTGACCAGAGTCCTGGGGGGAGGCATTGCCAAAACAACAATGTCAAGAGCAGCTGCTCTAGACCATTTCCAAATGAGTCCTCCTCGTAAATGTGAGCACATCACTGAACTGATTTTTTTCAAAGCTTTTAGATGGTTTACTCTCATTCGTGATGTGTTACACGTTCTCCCTGGGCCTATGTAGGTTTCCTCTGGGGGCTCTGGTTTCCTCCCACCCTTCAAAATGTACCGGGGGTGTAATCGAGTGGCACTAGCTCGTGGGCCTGAAGACCTCATGCTGTACATCTAAATTTACATTTAAAATATATTTCTGGTATTTGCATTAAACTTTTAAAAATTGGGCCCCACCATAACCCCATGAAGGGAACAAGGTGGAATGACTGGGGGAGGAACTCCCAAACTGATATTCCAATGTACTTCAAAGTGAGAGCCCAAAGCTAGGCTTGCAGTGTTCGAGGGAGAGATGGGAGTCGGACTCGGGAACAACAATCGATGAAGAGGGTTGGTCAGATCTACATCGGGAAAGTGTAACGTCGGTAATCAACACCAGACTAAGATTGATAACAATATAATTTCTTATACCAATTATACCTCACACCACAGAGATATCGGAAATGTGCTTCAGGTGTGGGTTAGAAATTGGTATCTTTATACACTCCACGTGGACCTGTGCCAAGGGGAGGCCCTTTTGGTTGGAATTATCCAACATAGTAACTAGGATTATGGGAGCAGTCTTCCCGCTGGATTTATTGGGAAACCTGAGCAAGACGTTAACTGAATTCCAAATTACATTTGTAGACATTACCCATCAGTAGCAAAAAAAATCCACTGTGATCCCCTGGAAGTCCAATTTCCCCTCCCTGCTCATCACTCGATAGACCACGGAGATGCACAACTGCATGCCCATGATGCAAAAAATAACGTATAATTTAAGAAATAAGTACAATGCCTTTGCCAAAATATGGCAGCCTTATCCAGACCACTTTGGTGTACAGCTCTGACAACAGCCCACAGCTCAAAAAAGCTACCAGAATACATAAATATAGCAGCAGTGAAGCCCCTCAAAGAGTGGAATTCGATTAGAAAGACTGGTGGCACGCTGAAGTTCTCTTTCCTTTTTAATCTTTAATTGTTGTTGAATTTTCAAAGTTCTGTAGGGAGGGAAGTAAATTGGTGCAGTATTTGTATCTGAGTAGTGGGTTACAGCCCAACTCTGATGACAGTCGGGACGGGGCCCATTTCGGATAAATAGTTTTCGGAGAATCTGTCATTTTTTTAAAGCCCAGTAGCAACAGCAAATCACTGTAATGGTGTTTAAACAAGGGAAGGCTTTTTAAGCATTAAAATAATGTTTGATTTTCACCAAAAAAAAATGCTGGCCACCGCTGATCACTGACACCTCCTTACCAAGGGTCCTGCTCGAGGCCGGGAGCCCAAGGGTCCCAGTCAGTTTAGCACCAAAAAAGTTTTGGATAACTGAGGATTTTAGAGAATCTGATTTCAGATAATCTGAGTTGTACTGTACACTCAAAGAAAGTGTAAATACCTTGAAGATTTTTTTTTCCAGCTGTGATGCTATGTTTGTTTTGGAGAATTGAAAAATAAAATTTTCACCAAAAAAACTAAACATTTTGCAAATTGTGCTCAGGGAAACCTGGGGGCTCTGTGCTGATTGGAATTTTTAAAAAAAATACCATGTAAGTTTTTTATCAACAGCATGGTAGAAGCAGAACCCGACCACCCAATTTACCATATGACCATTACAACACAAAAACAGGTTAACTTGGCCCTTCCAGTCCACACCGAACACCTTCTCCCACTTCGTCCCATTGACCATATAACGATTACAGGACAAAGACAGGCCAACTTGCCCCTTCTAGTCCACAGCGAACATCTTCTCCTACCCAGTCCCATTGACCATATAACAATCACAGCACAGAGACAGGCCAACTTGCCCCTTCTAGTCCACAGCGAACATCTTCTCCTACCCAGTCCCATTGACCATATAACAATCACAGCA
This sequence comes from Narcine bancroftii, assembly GCF_036971445.1. NCBI lineage: Eukaryota > Metazoa > Chordata > Chondrichthyes > Torpediniformes > Narcinidae > Narcine > Narcine bancroftii. Next base: position 326,941,527 of record NC_091471.1, read on the forward strand.
CAGAGACAGGTCAACTTGGCCCTCCTCGTCCACATAGAACACCTTCTCCCACCTCATCCCATTGACCATATAACAATCACCGCACAGAAACAAGTCAACTTGGCCCTTCTCGTCCAAGCTGACACCTTCTCTCACTTAGTCCTAATTTACCATATAACAATTACAGCACAGAAACAGGGCAACTTGGCCTTACTAGTCCACACTGAGTACCTTCTCTCACCTCACCCCACTGACCTACATCAACCTGTGAGCCTCTATTCCTTTCTTGTCTATGTACATATCCAATGTCTCCTTCAATGCTCATATCAAGCCTGCCTTCATCCAGAAGCTTGTTCCACACACCCGCCCCCTCTGAGTGAAGAAATCCTCCCCTCATGTTTCCTCTAAACTTTTTCCCCCTAACTTATGTCCTCTCATTTGTATCTTCCCCCTTAAAGGAAAAAGTCTCTTCACTTCAACTCCCCTAATAATTTTAAAACACCTCAATCAAATCCCTTCTCAACCTTCTATGCTCCAAAGAATAAAGACAGAACTTATTTAATCTTTCCCTACATCTTAGACCTTGTAACCGCAGCAACATTTTAGTCGATCTCTGACACTCTCTCCAAATTGTTGAGATCTTTCCGATACTTTGGCGAACAAAACTGCACACAATATTCCAAGTTTGGTTTCACCAATGCCTCGTACAATTTTAACATCCCAGCTCCTACACTCGATGCTCTGATTTCTAAAGGTTTATAATTGACAAACCCTGCACATTTTTGGAACGTGGGAGGAAACCGGAGCACCCGGGTGGGGTGGGACCCATCGTAGTCAGACTCCATTTGGAGTCCTGTGCTCAGTTCTGGTTGCCCTCACCACTGGACGTACGTGGAAACCACAGAGAGGGTGCAAAGGAGATTGACAAGGATGCTTCCTGGTTTAGGGAGCAGGCCTCATGAAAACAGGTAGAGCGAACCCAGCCTTTTCTCCTCGGAGCAGAGGGGGACGAGAGGTGACCTGGTGGAGATGTTTAAGATGACATAGAAAATAGTGCAGGGGGAGGCCATTTGGCCCTTCAAGCCTACACTGCCATTCATTTTTATCATGGCTGATCATCTACTCAGTGCCCAGAATCTGCCTTCTCCCCATAACCTGATTCCCTTAGCCACAAGGGCCAAATCTAACTCCCTCTTAAATATAGATAAGGAACCGGCTTCAACCACTTCCTGTGGCAAAGAATTCCACAGATTCATCACTCTGAGAGAAAAAACTCTTTCTCATCTCAGTCCTAAAAGATTTCCCCCTTATCCTTAAACTGTGACCCCTGGTTCTGGGAACAACCTTCCTGCATCTAGCCTGTCCAATCCCTTAAGAATTTTATACATTTCTATAAGATCACCCTTCAGTCTTCTAAATTCCAGTGAGTATAAGTCTGGTCAATCCAGCCTTTCTTCATTGGCAAGTCCTGCCATCCCTGGTATCAATCTCCTCTGCACTCCCCCTATGGCAAGGATGTCTTTCCTCAGATGAGGAGAGGCATTGATCGTGTGGATTGTCAGAGGCTTTTCCCCGGGGCTGAAGTGGCTGCCACAGGAGGACATGGGTTTAAGGTGCTGGGGAGTAGGTACAGGGGTACGTTTTTTTTTACGCAGAGAGTGGTGGGTGCGTGGAATGGGCTGGCGGCAACTGGAGTGGAGACTGATACGATAGGGTCTTTTGAGAGCTTTTTGGATAGGGACATGGAGCTTAGAAAAATAGAGAGCTATGGGAAAACCTAGTCATTTCTACAGTAGGGACATGTTCAGCACAACTTTGTGGGCCAAAGGCCCTGTATTGTGCTGTAGGTATTTCTATGTTCTAGGACATACAAGCTCCTCAGAGACAGCACTGGATTCCGACCCGGGTCACTGGTGCTGCAATTAGTGACATGGTTGTGGTCGGCTGCCCATGTGCTCATTGTGCTGCAGCAGGAGGCCATCAGGCACTGTGATAACTTCCCTCCTGGATCTCCTCTCTGAGAATGCACCCATTTGCCCCCCCACCCAACCCACTGCCACACACCCCTTCAAGAAGTATCAGGAGGTGCAAAGTCAGCACATTTTCCTCTGAGGGGGACATGACAGCTCACGATTCTTTCACTTCCCTGAGTAGCGATCCATGGGCTGCCGTAAATAAAAGGTGTATCCTTAATTTACATGATACACTTCAGCTTTTGCCTGCTGTCATGCAAACAGAGTCGCTCTGAGCGTTGCCCTGCACCCCTAACGATAGGAGAAAGAGAAGTAAAAGAGACATCGAGTGCCTGTGGATTCACCTCCAGCACTCCTGCAGCCCCACAGACTCCTGTTCAATTCGTCAGCCACCCTGAGCTCCAGAACTGGACCCCCAACGCCATCGGCATCCTCTCAAATCTCTGCTCCGAGACCCGATTTCCCACGAGTCAGTCTCTGGCAACCCATCCCTCGACCACAAATCACCCACGTGGGTCCTCCAGCCACTGTGGTCATCTTCCCTGTAGGATCATCTCCACTGCTTCTCAGTGGAGTGGGGAGGGTTCTCCCTGTTTCTGGTGCATTGCTCAGCTAAAGCCTGCAACCCCTCTGCTGCCAAGCTCGGGCGCCTCCATCTTGCTCACAGACACCCCCCCCCCCCCCCCCCCGGTTGCAGAAATTTAAACTAAAAGAAACACCGTTGGCCCTGTTTAAAGCCTGTACGGAGCTGTGGGCACCAGGACCGGGTGGTAGGACCCTGCAGAGCTGCGCTGAGTCCCTCCTCTTTCCATTACTGCAGCTCCGCCATTTTACACTTGGGACCTGCAAGCAGCATTAGCAGGGAAGGAACTTGCTGCCAGCAGGACGAACTGTTTCTGCCAAGGATCAATTTTCCATGGGCTTTATATTTCTGGCGCAGTTGACTTGAACCAAGATTTCTTGCCTTCCCTGTGTCCTCTAATTTCACTCTCTGCTGCTAAATATTTCATGCTTGCCTGCACTTTATCTCTGCTAGCAGCATCGTAGCCGGGGTGATAGCCTCTTGACGCAATCGGCTTCGCCCAGATACTGCAGCTGCAGTCCCACGCTCCAGGCCCTGCTGCCTTGCCCATCCAATGTACTGTTCACTGCGGTCTCCCTCACCCACAGAGTCCCCCCTTCCCCTGAGTCACCAAATGTCCATGGTTTTACCTCCAGCATCCCCGCAGTCCCACAGAGTCCAGACCTAAACTTCCGACACGGTCAGGAACCCCTTGGTTCCGACACCTGGTACCCCCTTCAGCCAGTTTCAAGCCGGTCTCCAGCGGCTCGCAGCCCCAGCGTGTTCCCCCTCCCTCACCTGACAGCAGACTCCAGCAGCCCCCCCCCCCCCCCACAAACCTCCGTGGGTTCCTCGCCTCGAGTTGCCACCCACCCAGCCGTATACGTGGAACTTCCAGCCGCAGAGTCCCCTCGCTGGTCCACTACTGTGGTCATTGTCCTGCGGGTAGTCTCCTCTGCTTCTCCTTCTCAGATGGCGGGAGTGGTGGTCTCACCGTTTTCTGGTACTGTGCGCTAGTCCTCCACTTCCCCAAAATCTGCAACCCCTTGTGGCCGATCAGAGGCTCCACCATCTTGGGCACAGACATCAAGGTCACGGGATTTTAAATAAAACCCATTTGATCCTTTAATGGGCTGCTCAAATCCTGTAGAAAGCTGACTGGACATTTAGACCCAGTGGGAGCATTGTATCTCCACTCCTCGCTCCCTGCGAGTCCACAGCAGCTCTGGCAGTGCCGCCATTTTAAGGGATTTACGGTACAGTAAAATCCCGGTTATCTGGAATTCATGTAACTGGCAGCTGCAAGCAACCGGAAAATTACATCACGTAAAATAAATAGTTAACAAATAAGGAAGTTTAAAATTTCCCCTCTACTCAACTCCCCCCTGCAAAATGGTCAGTTCACCCAATCCACGCGACACACAAACTCAAGCAACCTGCAAATTCACTTATCTGGCTTCTTAGTTGCTGGATACCAGGGGTTCTACTGTAAAATGTTCAGCCATGTGGCATCTCCAGGAACCCTGGATGCTGGAAAGTCTGAAATAATCTGGCCGCAAGGTATTGAAATTGGCATGGTTGGCGTAACAGAGAACTCAACACTGTTACAGCACCAGTGATTGGGACCAGTTTGATTCCTGCACTGTCTGTAAGGAGTTGCTACGTTCTCCCCATATTTGCGTGTGTTTCCTCTAGGGGCTCCAGTTTCCTCCCACAGTTCGAAACGTACCAAGGGTTGTAGGTTAATTGGACGAATAGGCCTGTTACCACGCTATGTGTCTGAAACTACAGCACAGAAACAGGCCCTTCTATTATTCTGCCTGGTCCTGCTGACTTGCACCCAGTCCGTAACCCTCCCATCCATATACTTGTCCACATTTTTCTTAAATGTTAAAATTGAGTCCTCATTCACCACCTCAGCTCGTTTCACACTCTGCGTGAAGATGTTTCCCCCTAAACCTTTCCCTTTTCAACCTTAACCCATGTCCTCTGGTTTCTATCTCATCGACCCTAAGTGGGAAAGGCCAAATATCACCAAACGCTCCCGTTAGGTATTCAAAACCATAAGACATAGGAGCAGGAATAGACCATTCAGCCCATCGAGTCTGCCCCTTCATTCCATCCTGAGCTGATCCATTCTCCCTCTCAGCCCCACTCTTTGAACTTCTCTCTATAACCTTTGATCCCCTGACTATTCAGATCCCTATCAATTTCTGCCCATGGCTCCAAATTCCAGAGGTTCACCGTTCTCCAGCTGAAGAAATCCCTCTATTTCTCTGTTTTCTGTCCAATCCTGAAGTTGTGCCTTCTTATCCTTGACTCCCCGTCCATGGGGAAACAACCTTTCTACATCTCCTCTGTCCAGGTTTTCATTGTTCCAAATGCTTTTGTGAGGGGGTTCTCCCCCCCCCCCCCCCCCATTCTTCTGCTCCATGGAGTACAGTCCCAAGAGCTGTCAAACATTTCTTGTAGGCTAATCCCTTCATTCTTGTGAACCTTCTTCGATGCCTTTCATAAACAAGGAGCCCAAATACCATGCCCCGTAATCCAAGTGAGGCCTCACCAGTGCCTTACAAAGTTTCAACTCTCCTCTTGTATCCCTTTTCCCCAGATAGGAATGCCTTGAACTTGAGAGATCTAAGGATCTGGATGCCTGGGTCCATCTGTTCTTCCACACACCCCATTAGCCATGTACACTGCCTTCACAATTGACCTGCCAAAATGCATCACTTCACACTTATAGAACAGCACAGACCCTTCGGCCCACAATGTTAGATCCTACCTCCCACATCACCCTCCCCTTTAAATTCCTCCATTCGCTTGTCTAGTCGTCTCTTGGAATTCACCAACTTACCTGCCTCCACCACTGACTTGGATCATGCATTCTGCGCACCAACCACTCTCTGGTTGAACTTCCCCCCCTTTACCTGAAAGGAGTGGTTTTCAAACTGCCCGTCGAACTCACATTCCTCCTTAAGTAATCCCCACACCATCGGTGCTCTCTGATTAGTAAAGGATGGCTTAAAGTGGGAAGGAAAGGTTGAAAACCACTCCTCTAGACCTAATTGTTACTGAAATATTTTGAGGAAAATTGTCATTGGTCCCTTTCCTTTGGAGTTCTGAAACTGTGCCCAAGACAATGAGGGATGATTAAAACAAAGGTTTTCAAACCTTGGTGTTCTGTGATTACTTAAAGTGGGATGTGAGTGGAAAGAAAAAGGTGGAGAACCACTGGTCTATCAGGTCTCCTCTTATCCTGCTCCTCTCCAAAGAGTAAAACCCTCAGAATGCATACTGTCCAAACCAGATATCATCCTCTGTGCCCTTCCCAACACTTCCTCGTGTCCCTGTAATGAGGCGACCAGATCCGGACACAGGAATCCCAAGTGTGGTCTAACCAGAATCTTGTGGAGCTGCATCATTACCTCATGGCTCTTAACCTCAATCCCTCAATTTATGAAAGCTAATGCCCCATAAGCTTTCTTAACTCCCCTGACTACCTGTGACTATCCAGATTTGACTTCATCTGCCACTTTTTTGCCCAACTCTGCATCCTGTTGTAACCTAGGACGACCTGCCACTCTATCCACAACACCTCCACCCTGCACTGTGGTAGAAGAAATAGACGGGCAGACTGTTATTTAGATGGGAAGAAAATTCAAAATTTGGAGGTACAGAGTGCAGGTTGACCTCCAGGTGGTGAAGGTGAATGTGATCCGGGCATTTATTTCTAGAGGGATGGTATTCGAGAGCAGGGAGGTGATGTTGAGCCTCTACAAAGCACTGGGGACTCACTTGGAGTACAGAGTACAGTTCTGGGTGCCGTATTTGAGAAGACGCACTGACGTTGGAGAGGGTTCATGTACTCTGTCAATAAATCGGAAATCAATCCTGAAATGTTGGTTATGTATCTTTATCTTTGCTCTATACAGTGCAGAGGTACCCAGTTTTACGAATACTTGCATTACACTAATTTGCTTTATAACAAAGAAACCTGTGTTCATTTTTATAAAAGGGTTTTCGCTCTTACGGGCAAAATACAGCAAAAGCAGCGAGCCGTTATAGAGGCCACGCACGCACTCCGAGCAGATTCTTCCCCGTTGAGGTGTCAAGAGGTGACCCTCTTCCTCTCTCTCTCTCTCCTGCATCCCACTCTCCTGTCCCTCCCACCACCCCAACCTCCGAAGACTCAGCCCAACTACACTGTACTCTGTAGGCTGTGGATATATCATTCCCGCTTTTAATAGCGTAGACCGATGTTGGAGAGAGTCCAGAGAAGATTTACCAGGATGATTTCTGGAACGCAGGGGCTCTTGGACTCTACTCATTGGAGTATAGAAGAATGAGAGGGGTTGTCATTGAAACATTTTGAACGCTGAAAGAATCGATGTGAGTAGGTGAGAGAGATTCCTTAGTGGGTGAATCCAGGACCACAGTCTTAGAATGAGAAGGAACCCGTTTAAAACAGAGACGAGGAGAAATTCCTTCAGCTGGAGGATTGTGGATTTGTGGACTTCATCGCCGTGGACGGCAGTGGAGGCCCGATCGTTGGCGGAGTTGAAGGGGGGAGATTGATCAGTATCTAATGAGTCAAGGGGAAAAGGCCGGAACTTGGAACTTGAGGCAAGAACGGTTCAGCTCAGGGTGGAGAGGCGGAGCAGACTTAATGGGCCTTGATCTTGTGAAATGTTAGTGTTATTTGACGAAACTCTCAAAATTTTTCCGCTATTCGCTTTTACGCCATGTCGGCTGATGAAAGGAACGCACTAGTTTCCTAAAGCAGGTACACCTGTGTACTGTTTGACCAGCTGAGTTGATCCAGTTTCGTATACCTACTTCTTGCTTTCAGCAACACCAACCTGGGTTCGAATCCTGTGCTGCCTGTAAGGAGTTCGTACATTCTTCCCCCGTGCCTATGTGAGCTTCCTCCTTCCCCAGGGTCTCCCATTCCCTCCCGCCCTTCAAAACATACCGGGGGCTGTAGGGTTAATTGGGCTCGGGACCAGATGTACTGACCGCAGACCCCTCCCCTCCTCCAACAGGGCGCGACTCAGGCTAATGGCCTCCTCCTGGAGCAGGTTCAGCAGCTGGAGCAGGAGAAGGGACAGGTTCAGCAGGAGTTGGAGGAAGCACGAAAGGTACGTCTGGTTGGCTGAACCCTTCTCTGGCCCGCGGTCGGGGCACGGAGCCTCTGGAGCTGGTCCCTGCGGGCTCAGACTCCCTCATTTGCGCTTTCTCTCTCTCCCTCCTGCATTCTCCCTCCCTCACTCACCCGCATTCTCTCTCCCTCCTACATTCTCTCTTCCTCCCTTACTCACCCGCATTTTCTCTGCCTCTGTTCTCCCGTGCTCCCTTACTCCCTCATTTCCTTGTGTGCACTCTCTCCTCCTTCTCCCGCTCTCTCACTCTCCCTCCCTTATTCACCTACTCTCTCTCTCCCCATTGTCCTGCATTCTCTCCTTCCTCCCTCATTTACCTTCACTCTCACACACCTGCATGCTCTTCCCTCTCTCCTCTCACTCTCCCCGTCCCCTTCACCTCATTTCCCTTCCTCACCCACCTACCCTCTCCCCTTACCTACCTCACCCACCTTCTCCCCTCTTTCTCCCCCCCCCACACCAGCCACTCCCCTCTCTCCCCCCTCCCCTTCTCCTTGGACATTTTTGTTTGCCTGCTCTCTCTACCCTTGCATGCTTTCCCTATGCTTTGCTCTCCCGTTTTCCCCGTCTCTTCCCCCCTTGCGGTCCTCACGGGCACCCTCCTGCCCCCATTGCTTCCCCACAGGCCCATCTTTCCACGTCCCCTCTTGCCATGTTTGCCTTGCTCCTTCCGCACACCCCAGCCCTCCCGGTGGGGCCCTCCATGCTGACCCCATGTGTCTCTCTCGCCCATCCACCCACCCATCCCCACCATCCCCCACACCCCACAGTCGGCCGACAAGCGGAAGGCCATGCTGGATGAGCTGGCCATTGAGGTGCAGCGGGAGAAGAGCCGACACCAGGAAGCGGTGGGTGAGCTGCGGCTGCAGCAGGAGAAGGAGGTGCTGGGCGTCCGCGCTCGGTATGAACGAGAGCTGCGAGGGCTGCACGAAGACAAGAATCGGAGCGAGGAGGAGCTGAGGGGGCAGCTGCGGGAGGAGAAGGTGAGGGGATGGGGGAGAACGGGCGAGGAGGGGGGTGGGGGAGAACGGGTGAGGAGGGGCTGGAGGAGGAGAAGGGGAGGGGTGTGTGGTAGAATTGAGTTAACGAGGAGCTGGGGGAGGAGAAGGAGAAGGGGAGGGGGGTGGGGTAGAACCGGGTTAAGGAGGAGCTGGGGGAGAAGGTGGGGGAGAATGGGGTCAAGGAGGGGCTGGGGTTGGAGAAGGTGAGGGGGTGGGGTAGAACCAGCTCAAGGAGGAGCTGGCGGGAGTCACGTGATGGAGTAGTGGCAGGTCGGGGAACTCCAGCCCTCTCCAGAAAAATTTAAAAAAGATAGAGAGAAACCAAAGGCATAAACATAAAAACCAAAACAAAGTGAAAGTAAAAGTTTGGAGAAAATGGCAGCGAAGAAAGAAAAACCAAAAACAACGGGAAGAAAAGAAGAAGGAAAGACGTCGGAAGAAGAAGGTGAAGGCCTTACCTGTATGAGGAGGCCCGCCGTGGAGAGAGAAGCCCGCTCCCTAAGGTCAGTCGAAGCCCCAAACTCGGGACTACAAAAATGGCTCACGGAGCCAAACAAAAGTGCGCAACCGCGCATGCGCGATGCGCAAGACAAAAATAACACTGACGGGAGGGGGGGTCAGCTGAGGAGTCGATCTCCACAGCTGAAACAGACAACTACAACACAACAGCAAGAGGAAAACACAGAAAATAACGAGAGCAAGAAAGAAGAGAGTAAAAATAAGAAATCAAAGAAACAATATGACCAACCCAGAGGAAGAAGACCAGCATCAAGACACTTCTAGTAAAAATAAGAAGACCAAAAATACCCAACAAAATAAAACAAACAACCCAACAAGAAAACCAGAAGAGACAGAGGTAAAGGACACAGATCCTGGAGTGGACTCAGAAGAAGAGGAGGAAGAACACAGAGAAATGGAAGATGAAGGGAAGGGCAAGTACATGGATATTTTTTTAAAAATATATGGAATCAGTAAAAGAATGGCAATCACAAGAATTTAGTGAAATAAAAAGAAGAGTAAAAAGTACAGAAGAAAAAGCGAATAGATTAGAGATGATCATGACAGATATAGGAAAAAGAGTGGACAAGGTGGAAGAACGAGAAACAGCCGTAGAAATGGAAGTAGAGGACTTAAAAAAGAAATTAGAAGAATCTGATAAAAAAGTTAGAGACACAAGAGCTGTTAGCTCAGAAGATAGATATAATGGAAAATTATAATAGAAGAAACAATATAAAGATAGTGGGCCTTAAGGAAGATGAAGAAGGCAAAAATATGAAAGAATTTATAAAAGAATGGATCCCCAGGGTCCTAGGAAGACCAGAATTACAGAAAGAAATGGAAATAGAAAGGTCACACAGAACATTAACCCCTAAACCACAACCACAACAAAAACCAAGATCCATTCTAGTAAAATTCCTAAGATATACAAGAGAAAATATATTGGAGAAGGCAATGAAGAAAATAAGAGAAGACAAAAAAACACTGGAATACAAGGGTCAAAAAAATTTTTTCTATCCAGATATAAGTTTTGAACTCCTGAAGAAGAGGAAGGAGTTTAATGCAGCAAAAACGACCCTATCGAAAAAAGGTTATAAATTTATGTTAAAATACCCAGCAGTACTTAAAATAGTTATTCCAGGGCTGCAAAACAGACTATTCTCGGATCCGGAAGAAGCACGAAAATTTGCAGAACAACTACAAAACAGACAGAGAGATGAAGAGATGTAACAAGAACAAAAATGACAACAAACTATATGTATGTGTGTATGTATCTAAGAAGGGAAAGAAAGGAAGTAAGGAGGGAATTAAGAGAGTGACCTTTGTTATAGATGAAAATTAAAATCTTTTCTGGGGGGGCTGGGTGGGGAGGAGTTACGGTCACTGCGAAATCGGTTGACACTTGCGAGTGAATTCGCAAATCCAAATGGAGAGGGGAGATGTGGTTGCCCAACAAGGGATAAAGGGCAACTCAGGAAGGGGAGGGGATAGTGGGGTTAAAGAAATTTTAGATAGGAGAATAATTTGATGTTTTAGAAATGTTGTCTTATAAAGTGTTCAAAACAAGAAAGCAGAAATGGATAAGAAGGAAAGGTAATGATGAGGAAACAGAAAGGAAAGATAAACAAAGTATGAAATGGCAATGTTGAACTATATGACTTTAAATATTAACGGAATACATAACCAAATCAAAAGGAAGAAACTACTAAATTTACTGAAAAAAGAAAAGATTGATATAACATTCGTGCAAGAAACACATTTAACTGAAATGGAGCACAAGAAATTAAAGAGAGATTGGATAGGACATGTAACAGCAGCGTCGTATAATTCAAAAGCTAGAGGAGTAGCTATATTAATCAGTAAAAATGTACCAATTAAAATAGAAGAGGAAATAATAGATCCAGCAGGGAGATATGTAGTGATAAAATGTCAGATATATTCGGAGTTTTGGAATTTACTCAATGTATATTCACCTAACGAAGAAGATCAAAAATTTATGCAAGATATTTTTTTGAAGATAGCAGACACGCAAGCGAACATACTAATAGGAGGGGATTTCAACCGTAATTTGGATTCAAACATGGATAAAACTGGGGGAAAAATTAACAGAAAGAACAAAGTAACCAAATTTATAATTAAATTGATGCAAGAAATGCAACTTTTGGATATATGGAGGAAACAACACCCAAAGGAAAAGGAATATTCATATTATTCGGGTAGACATAAAACATACTCAAGAATAGACCTATTCCTGTTATCAGCCTACATTCAAGGGAGAGTTAGGAAAATGGAATATAAAGCTAGACTATTATCGGATCACTCACCCCTGTTATTGGCAATAGAGCTAGAGGACATCCCACCAAGAATGTATAGATGGAGATTAAACTCCATGCTACTTAAAAGACAGGATTTTTGAGAATTCATTGAACGACAAATTAAAATGTACTTTGAAATAAATACGGAATCAGTGAAAGATAAGTTTATACTATGGGACGCAATGAAAGCGTTCATCAGAGGGCAAATAATAAGTTATGTAACTAAGATGAAGAAGGACTACAATCGGGAAACAGAACAGTTGGAAAGGGAAATAACAAATATAGAAAAAGAATTAGCAATAAAGGAAGATACAACTAAAAGAAGAGAATTGGCAGATAAAAAAATAAAATATGAAACACTACAAACATATAAGGTGGAGAAGAACATAATGAAGACAAAACAGAAATATTATGAACTAGGAGAAAAAACGCACAGAATTCTAGCGTGGCAGCTTAAGACAGAACAAACTAAAAGAAGGTAATGGCATTAAGGAAAAAGGACAACCAAATTACATATAATCCAACAGAGATCAATGAAAACTTCAGGGAATTCTACGAGCAACTATACCAAACTGAAAACGAAGGGAAAGAAGACAAAATAGATGAATTTCTAACTAAAATTGAACTACCGAAATTACAAACAGAGGAGCAAAATAAATTAATAAAACCATTTGAAATAGAAGAATTACTGGAGATAATAAAAAAACTACCGAACAATAAAACACCAGGAGAGGATGGATTCCCAATAGAATTCTATAAAACATTTAAAGACTTATTAATTCCTCACCTTCTGGAAGTAATCAACCAGATTGATAAAACACAAAGCATACCAGATTCATGCAAAACAGCAATAATTACAGTAATACCAAAGACAGGGAAAGACCCTCTTGCACCAGCATCATATAGACCAATATCTTTACTTAACACAGATTATAAGATAATAGCTAAACTATTAGCAAACAGATTAGCCGACTTTGTACCAAAAATAGTAAATCTAGACCAAACTGGAGTTATTAAAAAAAGACGAACAACAGACAATATCTGTAAATTTATTAACTTAGTTCATGCAGTCGAAGGAAATAAAACTCCAACAGCGGTTGGAGTAGCGGTTGCTTTAGACGCAGAGAAGGCCTTTGACAGAGTAGAATGGAATTATTTATCCAAAGTACTACAAAAATTCAGCTTACCAGAGAAATATAGTAATTGGATTAAAGCATTATATAAGGGGCCATTGGCGAAAGTGACAGTAAATGGATATATATCAAAACAATTTAACTTAAGGAGATCAACAAGGCAGGGATGTCCACTATCTCCCTCACTTGTCGCGTTAGCTATAGAACCACTAGCAGAACTGATAAGAACAGAAATAAAATAAAAGGGATAAAAATAAAAGAGAAGGAATATAAAATCAGTCTATTTGCAGATGACATTATAATATACTTAACAGAATCAGAAATATCAGTAAAAGAATTACATAGGAAATTGAAGGAATATGGAGAAGTGTCAGGGTACAAGATCAACGCAAATAAAAGTGAAGCAATGCAAATGAATAATGAGGATTTCTCAAAGTTTAAGAAAGAATCGCCATTTAGATGGCAAACACAAGCAATGCGATACCTAGGTATACAAATAAATATAAACCTCGGCCATCTATATAAACTCAATTACCATCCATTAATGAAAAATTACAAGATGACTTAGAGCATTGGAAAGACTTACCACTAACACTGATAGGAAGGATAAACTGTATTAAAATGAACATTTTCCCAAGGATACAATACCTATTTCAGTCATTACCAATACGCCTAACAGAGAAATTCTTCAAGGAATTAAAGAAAATAATAAGGAAATTTTTATGGAAAGGGGGGAATCCGAGGATAGCATTAGATAAATTAACAGAATGGTATAAACAAGGAGGCTTACAACTACCAAACTTTAAAAATTAATATAGAGCCGCACAATTAAGATACCTATCAGATTTTTATCAAACAAGGGAAAAACCAGATTGGACCAGATTAGAACTAGATAAAATAGGGGAGAAGATACCTGAACATATACTATATAAATGGGATGAAAAATTGGTACAACGTAGGAATTCACCGGTATTGCACCATCTGCTCAACATTTGGAAGAAGATTCATGTAGAAAGGAATAAAACAAATTACCAACTACCAAAACTAATATTGACGCAAAATCAGCTAATCCCTTTTACAATAGATAACCTTTCCTTTAGAGAATGGGAGAGAAAAGGGATCAAAAGAATAGAAAATTGTTTTTCGGGAAATAAATTATTATCCTTTGGACAAATGAAGGATAAATATAATATAACTCACGATACAATGTTTGCATACTACCAACTGAAAACCTACTTGAAGGACAAATTGGGAAACAGTCTGAGGTTACCAGAAGGAAGCAATTTTGAATATGTGATTACGGACACAATGATAATCAAAAAATTTGGAACAAACATGTACATCAAACTGCAAGAAAAGGAGAACGAGGAAACAAATGGTAAAACTAAACAAAAATGGGAACAAGATCTAAACATAAAGATAAAGAATGAAACATGGGAGAAGCTATGCTCTGGAACTATGAGAAATACAATAAACACGAGCTTACGTATGATACAATATAACTGGATACACAGGCTATACATTACACCTCAAAAGTTAAATAAATGGGACCCAACAGTATCAGACAGATGTTTTCGCTGTAAAAAGGAAACGGGAACAACAATTCATGCAATTTGGACATGTGAGAAAGTGAAAAAATTTTGGGAAGATCTAAACCAGATATTAAATAAAATCACAAAAAGCAATATACCAAAAAACCCAGAGATCTTCCTCCTAAATAATATAAGAAACAAAGAATTTGGACTTGATTTGGATGGAGCACAAAAAAGATTTGTTATGATAGCCCTAGCTGTAGCAAAAAAATGTATTATGTCAACCTGGAAATTAGAAGATAACTTGAGAATACAACAATGGTACATAGAAATGAATAAATATATTCCATTAGAAAAAATAACATATAATTTAAGGAATAATATTACAATATTCGAACAAATATGGGAGCCATACATGAAACATAATAGAGAAATCCTACCATGGACTTCCACCACCTAAAATGACAGAAGGAGAAGATAACGAAAAGAACTGAGTCAGTAAAATTTCTTGTTTATTTTTATTAAGTGACAACATTATTTAATGGGTTTAATGTATCTTATAGATTGAACTTCAAATAAATGGGGAAGGGGGTGAGGGAGGGAGGGAAGGGAGGGAGGAAAAAAGGGGAGAAAACAACACTCTATATTTAAGAAGAAAAATGTCTCTATGTATCTTGGTCAATATGGTTTATAGTGTGAAAAATAAAATTTTTAAAAAAGGAGGAGCTGGTGGAGGAGAATGGGAGCGAGGAGGGGCTTAGGGAGGAGAAGGTGGTGGTGGGGGAGAACCAGGTCGAGGAGGGGCTGGGAGAGGAGGTGAGGGGTGGGGTAGAATAAGGTTGAGGAGGGGCTGGGGGAGGAAAAGGTGGTGGTGGGGGAGAATGGAGGTGAGAAGGGGCTGGGGGCAGCTGCGGAAGGAGAGGGATAGGGGAGGGGAGGGTGGGAAGGAGGGTGAAATGGAGGGTTGAGGGGTCAGAGCTGAGGGTGCTGGGGAGGGAGGGGATGGAGTTAAGGGAGGGGGCATTGTGGGTACGCAAGGAAGGAAGGGGTGGTGATGGGGCGGTAGGGAGGGCGAAGTGAGGGGTCGGAGTTGAGGGAAGGGGCAGAGGAGGTGCTGAGGGAGGAAAGGGAGGGGAATACCCTGCTAGCGTGGTCCCCAGGACCCTGACCACTTGCCTCAATCCCGGACAGACCCGCAGCCGGGACATAGAGAGCCTGCAGCGGACGGTGGAGGAGTTGCGGCAGCAGGTGCAGGCGGCTAAGGGGGCAAAGGGCTGGTTCCAGAGAAGCCTCAAGGAAGCCGAGGTGAGGCTGGGGAGAGGGTGGCTCCGTAGAGGCAGAATGGGGGTGCATAACACGAGGGCAAGCACAGTGCCCAGCCTGTCTGCTAGACCATCACCATATCTCATACTGCTCTCCCTCCCTCCCTCCGCGTCTCCTCCTTCCCTCCGCCTCCTCCCTCTCTCCCTCCGCGTCTCCTCCCTCCCTTTGCGTCTCCTTCCTCCCTCCGCGTCTCCTCCCTCCCTCCCTCCGCGTCTCCCTCCTCCCTCCACGTCTCCCCACTCGCGTCTCCTCCCTTCCTCCGCATCTCGCCCCTCCGCGTCTCCCCCACTCCGCGTCTCCCCCTCCACGTCTCCCCCCTTTGCATCTACCTCCCTCTGCGTCCTCTCCCCCTCCCTCTGCGTCCCCTCCCTGTTTCTTTAACACCCTATACCCCTCCCCAGCTCTGTAACCCCCTATACCCCTCCCCGTCTTGTAACCCCCTCTGCTCCTCTGCACCCCTCCCCATCTCTGTAACCCTCTCTGCTTCCTACACCCCTCCCCATCTCTGTAACCCCCTCCGCTGCCCTACACCCCTCCCTGTCTCTGTAACCCCCTGCGGTCCACTACACCTCTCCCTGACTTGGGACCTGAATGGGCCTTAAACCTGTCCACTGTGTAACAACCCAAAACGCAGCTTGAGCAGGGTTCTTGCAGGCTCCCCCCCCCCACAACCGCGGTGATGCGAATTTAGTGCCTGCATTTTGGGAGCTGTGTGTAAACGCTGGTCTCTCTTGGCACCCCTTTGCCTGCGCAGGAGCTGATGGAGCAGAAGCAGAAGCAGCATGAGGCTGACGTTAACCAGCTGCGGGAAGAGCAGGCTCTCCAGCTGCAGGTACGAGGCTGCTCCAGGGGCTGCAGGAGAAGTTCTACTCTCACTACCTCCACTCTCACCACCTCCACTCTCACCACCATTCGGGGCCCCAAACCGCCCTTCCAAGTGAAATCTCATTTCAGGGATCCAGTACTCCTGCTGTGGTCTCCTCTACATCGGAGAGGCTGGGCCCAAACTGGGAGATCGCTGTGTTGAGCACTATGGCTCTGTCCATCACAGTGGCGTGGATCTCTTCAGTTTCCTGTCCCATTGCCTTGCTGACATGACTGTCTGTGGTCCCATGCACTGCCAGACTGAGACTATCCGCAAATTAGAGGAAGGGCACCTCATCTTGTGTCTGTGCCCCCTCCAACCAGCTGGCATGAACATTGACTTCTGCGACTTCCCCTCCCCCATCGAAATTTGGATACACAGCACGGTGACAGACCCTTTCGGCCCACAAACCCATGCCGTCCAATTTACACCTATAGCCCCTGGCACATTTCGAGCAGTGGGAGGAAACCGGAGCCCCCGGGCGAACACGGGGAGAGGACGTGCAGGGATTTGAGCGCCAATCGCTGGCGCTGTTGTGGTCACCAGTACGCCAACCGTGCTGCTTGTCCAAACTGAAAAGAAAGTTCTCAAATCCTGCAGGTATCTCATCAGCAGGGACGGCAAGGGGAGTCAATTCAAGCAAGGAAAGAACATTTTAAATTTAAAAAAGGAACATTCCAAGCCAGGACAGGCCCTTCAGCCCGCAATGTTGTGCTAACCCATGCAACCCTACTCTACAATCTATCCCTTCCCTCCCTCACACATGTAACCCTCTATTTTTCTCACATCCATATGTTTCAGCCTCCACCACTCTCTTCTTAAAAAAAAACCTACCCCGACATCTCCCCTAAACTGTCTCCCTTAAACTTTCCTCCCCTCGTCCAGGCGTCCTCTAGTAGTTGGCTTCGTCAGCCACAACGTAGAAGAGGTGAAGTGGGGAGAGAGCTTCACATGGACAAGACGAAGATGATTGTGAACTTCAGGAGGACCGTGAACGACCACCCCCCACTACACATCTGTGGTGGAGAGAGGGGAGAGCACCAACTTCCTTGGAGGTCACTTAACGAGCGACCTATGGCGGACACTCAACATCTCCTCGCTGGTCAGGAAGGAGTAACAGCGCTTCCTGAGGAGACTGAGGGGCGGGCAAGGCTACCAGCCGCCATCATGTCAACCTTCAGGAGCTCTATCGAGAGCATCCTGGCTAGCTGCGTCACAGTAGGGGATGTTTACTTTAGAGAAATGGATCAGAGGTCAATCCACAGTGTAGCAGAGGGGATCACTGGAGTCTCCTTCCCTCCCCACCCCATCGACATGATCTACTGGGATTGTTGTCTGAAGAGGGCGCGCTAAATCATTGAGGACCCCTTCCACCCTACACACAGCATCTTCCATCTGCTCTCGTCAGGGAAGAGATCCAGGAGGATCAGAGCCAGCACCACCAGGCTGAGGAACAGCTTCTCCCCACAGGCAATAAGAACACTGAACGACTAAAGGAACAGCTCACATTAACCCTCCAAGACTCTCACATTCATGAAACAATACTTATAGATGAAATACTTGTTCTGCGTGTGTATTGTTGATCTGTCTGGTTGTGTATCTGTGTTTTGTCCCAAGGACCAGAGAGCGCTGTTTCGTCGAGTTGTACGTACAATCAATCGACAATAAGCCTGTATTGACGTGGTGTTTGCTGCTCTCAGCCTGAGAGAAAAGGTGCTGACTGTCCACCCTATCCAAGCCCCTCATAATCTTGAAGACAAGAGAAGGGAGGGACCCCTCTGTCATCCCAATATCCTGACATCCATTATCTAGAAAACCCAGAGGCTGACGTCGGGGTCCTGCTCTGGTTTACTGGGCGCCTTTGCTCCGTGGGACAGGGGGGGGAATTGTCACCAGCCAGGGAGGGAATGGTCTTTGCTCTGCCAACCTCATCCGTTGTCTTCTTCTCCATCCCCCCAAACCCAGGCCAAGGAGCAGGAGACCCAGAGCGTCCGAGAGGAGCTGGCTCACACCGAGAGCGAGCGGGACGGACACAAGGAGTCGATTGCGAAACTCCAACAGGTATCGGGACCCTGCCCTACTTGCTGTTCTGTTCTCCGGTTTCACGATTCCTTTATGGTCATGTAATGGTACAGTGCATGTACCATAGAAATATAGAACACTACAGCAGACAACACGCCATTCAGCCCATCTGTCTGAGCACCAGACCACTAGTCCCATTGACCTGCTTCCACTCCATAACCCTCTAGATCTCTCCCATCCAGGTATCTATCCAATATATTTTTAAAACTGAAGAATGAGTCCACATTCACCCCATCAGGTGGCAGCTCCACACTCTGAAAAACTTCCCCCTCATGTTCCCCCTAAACCTTTCCCCTTTCACCCTAAAGCCATGTCCTCTCATATTTATCTCCCCGATCTAAGTGGGAGAAGCCTCCTCAAATCCACTGTCTATACCTTGCATAATCTTGTAAACTTCCAATAAAACCCTAACCTGTTTAACCTTGCCCTGTAACTCAGTTCCTGACCCAGCAACATCCTAGTCAATCTTCCCTCAACTCTTTCCATCTTACTGATACCCTTCCTGTCGTTTGGTGACCAGAACTGCACACAATTCTCCAAATCTGGCCTTACCAATATCTTGTACAACTTCAACATAACATCCCAACTCCTAGACTCAATACTTTGATTTATAAAGGTTAAGATACCAAAAGTTTTCTTTATGACCCTGTCCACCTACGACACCACCTTCAGGTAACAATGTCTCTCTATGCCCAGATCTCTCTGCTCCTCCGCACTCCTCAGTGCCCGACCATTTACCATGCATGTCCGACCATGGTTTGTCCATCCAAAATGCATCACCTCACACTTGTCTGCATTTAACTCTATCTGCCATTTCTTGGCCCATTTTCCCAGCTGATCCAGATCCCTCTGCAAGCTTTGAAAGTCTTCATCGCTGTCCATAACGCCTCCAACCTTGATGTCATCAGCAAACATGCTGATCCAATTTACCACAATGCTATGCGAAGTTGCCTTCTGCCTGCCGTACGGCAGACAAAGAGTCAGTATTAGTGTTGCCCAGCACCCCTTACAGTACAACAGACAGAGAGTCAGCATTCACGTTGCCCAGCACCCCTTACAGTATGAGAGACAGAGAGTCAGCATTCTTGTTGCCCAGCATCCTTTACAGTACGAGAGAAAAAGAAGCAAAAGAGAGTCCTTTTAAGGTCACTGAGTGTCCATGGATTCACCTCCAGCGCTCCCACAGCCCCTGCAGCCGCACAGACTCCTGTCCGATCCATCGGCCGCTCAAACCCACTAAGTGTCCAACTTAGTGAGGTTCTTGGACTGTATGCCTTGGAGCTCAGAAGAATAGCGAGTGGAACCTCATAGAGGCATTTCAAACATCAAAAGGCCTGGACAGAGTAGATGTGGCAAAGTTGTTTCCCGCGGTGGGAGAGTCTAGGACAAGAGGGCACAACTTCAGGATTGAAGGGTGCCCATTTAAAACAGGGATGCAGAGGAATTTTTTCAGCCAGAAAGCAGTGAACCTTTGGAATTTGCTCTGCCATGGGCAGTTGTGGAGGCCAGGCCAGGGATATTTAAGGCAGAGATTGACAGGTATCTGAATAGTCAGGGTATCAAAGGTTATGGGGAGGAGGCAGTGGGGCTGTGGGAAAATGGATCAGCTCACGATGTAATGACAGGGCAGGCTCGATGGGCTGAATGGCCTATTTTTTGCTCCTATATCTTATGGTCTTAGACCCCAGACTTTCCCAATCCACCCCATCCATGAAAGGCCTCTAATACTAGTGTGGCAAACCACCCCTCTTCTGTGTTCCCACCAATGGCGGGCCACTCAAGCCCCTCTCAGGCCTGCTGGGTTGGGAAGTGCGGCCCCCCCAGCACCAACCCAGCGGCTGATCAATCTCCCCTGCTTCCTTCCCCTTCAGGAAATCAAGGACACAGTGGACAGTCAGCGGATCCTGGAGAAGAAAGGGAGTTCGGCGGTAAGGGGAGGGGAGAGGGGGATTTGGGTGGCGAGAGGGGGAGGTGTGGCCCTGCACGCATCTGCACGGAGGAGAGGTTCTGCACGCCTGGCTGTGTGTGGGGTGGGGAGATTGAGAGGGGCCTGCGCACAGGGAAGGGTCTGTTTTTGCCCCTTGACCATGGATAGGGAGAGTGACTGGGGCTGGGGGAAAGAGAGAAAAAGAGTGTAAAAGCACATCGAGGTACTGGAAGAACACAGCCAAACATTTAGCGTCGATAGGTCACAAAGATATATTGCTGACATTTCGGGCCTGAGCCCTTCCTCAAGGAATAAACCAGAATGAATTAAGAGGAGGAAATCTCAGAACACAGACAATGCCGACTGGGGGTGGAATCCAGACCAACACCAGGTGTTAATTGGATATGTTAAGGGGAGAGGTGCAAACGGAGACAGGGAAAAGGGAGAGAGACAGAGCTGGGGAAGAAGTAGGGGTGGGGGGTTGGGGGGAGGGTTTAACGGAAACAGGAGAAGTCGACATTAATGCCGTCCAGTTAGCGGGGGCCCAGTCAGAAGATGAGGTATTGTTCCTCCAATTGGCGGGCAGTCTAAGTCTGGCCGTGCTTAAGACCAAGGTCAGACAGGTCGGCAAGGGAATAGAGGGGGTGGAGAATTGAAACGGGTGGCCACTGGGAGACCAGCGTTATTGTGGCGGACAAAACCAAGGGGCTCGACAAAGCGGTCTCCCCGATGTAGAGGAGACCGCGACGGGAGCCCCAGATGCGGTCAACGACCCCCACAGATTCACAGGTGTTGCTTCACTTTCGGAAGAGCCATTTTGGGCCCCAAAAGGTGGGGAGGGAGGAGGTGTGGGCACAAGTGGAGCAGCTCTTGCAGTCACAGGGGTAGGTGCCATGGGGAAGGAGGAGGGGGACGAGAGGGGAATATGTGTCTGGTAGTGGGATCATGTAGTAGGTGGGGGAAATGCCAAGCACGTGTTGGATGCCTGAGTGTCCATGACTGTGAAGAGGAGAGGGTCTGTAATTGCCCCTTGTCAGTGGGTGGTGGGGAGAGTGTCTGGGGCTAAGGGCGAGAGTGCAACTGTGTAGAGGAGTCTGTGTGTCCCCCACCATGTCTGTGCAGCTGGGGCCGGGAAGGAAAGAACGAAGATGAGGATCCACATAGATCCCCCCCCCCACAGAGCAAGGTCCGCCAGAACCGGAAGTGGAGAGGACTGAGCAGACTCTCTGGGCGTGCAACGGAAATCCCGGTGGGGACTAGGGAGGGAGTCAGAGGGGGGTGGGCTGTGTAGGGGAGCACGATCAGCCCTTCCCCACTCACCTCCTCCCCCCTTTGATGCCTTGCAGCTGAAGGATCTGAAACGCCAACTCCAGCTCGAACGCAAGAGGGCCGACAAGCTGCAGGAGCGGCTGCAGGAGATCCTCACCAAGTCCAGGACAGGTAGGCAGGCAAACGGGCAGACTAAATCTAAAGGGGATTAAAATTGAAAATCCCCCCCCCCCCAGCTTGCAAAGGGAGCTGGGAGCCCTCATGCAGGATAGCCTGAAGGTCAACTTTCAGGTGGAGTTGGGGGTGAAGAAGGCGAACGCGTTAATTTCAAGAGGAATCGAATCCAAGAGCAGGGATATGATGTTGAGGGTTTATGAAGCCCTGGTGAGGCCTCACGTGGGGGTATTGTGAGCAATTTTGTGCTCCTCGTGGAAAGGATATGCTGACATTGGAGAGGGTTCAAAGGAGCTTCACTCTGGGATTGAAAGGGGTGTGTTTGACAGTTCTAGGCCTGTACCTGTTAGAATTTAGGAGAATGGGGGGGTGGTTGCATTGAACCATTTTGAACGTTGAAAGGCATGGACAGACTCGATATAGAAAGGTTGTTTCTCCCAGGGTGGGGGAGTTCGGGACAAAAGGGCACAACTTCAGGATTGAAGGGCTTAGAACAGAGATGTGAATCAAATCTTTCCAGTCCCTCTTCAACGTTTCTTTTATTGTGACATAATAATACATTTAAAATGTAATTTAGATGATATATTTCAATGTTCCCCTGCCTTAAGCCAGAGTTACTGCGAGCACTGCCCGACGCCCTTTACAGCACGAGAGAAAGAGAAGCAAGAGTCCCTTCAGAGCCACTGAGTGTCCGTGGATTCACCTCCAGCAATCCCGCAGCCGTACTGCCTCCCGTCTGATCCATCAGCTGCCCGAGCTCCAGATCCGAACCTCAGACACACTTCGCGCCCAAGGCCCCTTCTTGCCCTTGGCGTCCCCGCTCAAATCCCAGCTCTGACACCTGGTTCCCACGAGCCGGCCTCCAGCTGCCTGCTCTGTGGATTCCTCCATCGCAAGTCGCCCGAAGCCCTGTGCGGGTCCTTCAGCCGCTGGGCCCCTCGCTGATCAGCCGTCGCGGGAACAGGGGTGTGTTCTCTTGACCGAACAACCCCCAGGGATTACCTCTGCTGGACGGTCTCCAATGACCCATTGCTCAAGTCTAGGAGTGTAAACAAATTGTTTATTGTCACATTCCAAGCTACCATGGAAAAATATCTTTCTTCTGCGTGCTATCTGTGGAAGTCATACCACAGCAGGCATTACAAAAATATTGTGTTTAGTTCTGGTCACCTCATTACAGGAAGGATGTGGAAGCTGTGGAGAGGGGGCAAAGGAGATTCACCAGGATGTTGCCTGGATTGGAAAACAAGTCTTACGAGGCAAGGATAGCAGAGCTGGTGGGCTTTTCTCTTTGGAGTGTAGAAGGATGGGAGGTGACTTAGAACCATAGAACAATTACAGCACAGAAACAGGGCCCCTCTAGTCTGTGCCAACCACCTCCTTGCCTAGTTCCGCTGCTCTGCACCCAGCCCATAGCCCTCCATACTCCTCTTAAATGTTAAAATTGAGCTGCATTCACCACTTCAGCTCGTTCCGCACTCCCACCACTCTGTGAGGTTTCCCCCTAAATTTTTCCTTTTTCACCTTTAACCCATGTATCTCACTGACCCTCAGTGGAAAAAGCCAACCTACATTTACTTTGTCCATCTCCCTCATAAATTTGAAAGCCTCTTTTAAATCTCCCCTCATTCTTCGACGGTCCAGGGAATAAAGTCCGAACCTGTTTAACCTTTCCCTGTAACTCAGTTCTTGAAGACCGGGCAACATCCTTGTAAATCTTCTCTGCCCTCTTTCTATCTTATTGATATATTTCCTGTAGTTCAGTGACCAAAACTGCACACAATTCTCCCAATTTGACCTTACAATATCTTGTACAACTTTACCATCACATCCCAACTCCTGGACTCAGTACTTTGACTTAGTAGAGGTCTACAAGATTCTGAGAGGCACGGATAGGGTGGACGTCCAGCACTGTTTTCCTGGGGGTTGAAGGGGGTAAGTTACTGCTAATCTGATACTGGAGGCTGCAGTTCCCGACCTGGCAGGCCTGAGAGGAGCTGAATGGCCTGGTGTTGCAAAGGAAGCAGGAGGCAGCAGGCCCCCTCTCAGGAGGAAGGGGCTTGGCCACACTAGCATTACTGGCTTTTCACAAAAGGGTTGGGTCAGGATAGACTGGAGTTGAAAGCCTTAAAATGCAGAAAATTCAGCACATCGAGGCTGCCCTGCCATTCCATCATGAGCTGATCCATTCTCCCGCTCAGTCTCACTCCCCTGCCTTAGATGCCCTGAAGATTCTGATCCTTATCGATCGGCCTCAAATACACCCAATGGCCCAGCCTCCACAGCCGCCCATGGCAGCAAATTCCAGAGGTTCTCCACTCTCTGGCTGAAGACATCCCTCCAAGTCTCTGTTTTAAATACACCCTTCAATCCTGAGGTTGTGCCCTCTTGTCCAATGCTCCCCTACCATGGGAAACAACCTAGCCACGTCCACTCTGACCGGTCTTTTCAACATTCAAAATACTTCTATGAGGTCTCCTCTCATTCTTCTAAATTCCAAGGAGTACAGTCCAAGAGCTGTCAAATGTTCCTCTTATGCTAACCCCTTCATTCCAGGAATCGATCGTGAGAAGAGGTTCAAGGAGGAGAGAGGATTTTGTTTTTCTTGAAGGAAATAAACAGAAAACAACAGTACAATACAGGCCCTTCAGCCCACAAAATTGTGCTGAATATATCCCCACTGCAGAAATTACTGGGCTCACCCATAGCCCTCTATTTTTCTTAGTTCCATGGACCTCTCCAAAAGACCCTATCGTATCTCCTTCCACTCCCGTTGCCGCCAGCCCATTCCATGCACCTACCACTCTCATCATAAAAAAAACCACTTACCCTGTACCTACTTCCCGGCACCTTAAACCCATGACCTCTTGTGGCAGCCATTTCAGCCCTTGGGTAGAAAGCCTCCGACGATGCACACGATCAATGCCTCTTTCAGGTCACCTCTCGTCTCCTGCCACTCTGAGGAGAAAAGGCCGAGTTCACACCACCTGTTTTCATGAGGGGTGATCCCTAAACGAGGCAACATCCTTGTGAGTCTCCTCTGCACCCTCTCTACAACTTCCACATCCTTCTGGTAGTGGGGTGACCAGAACTGCGCACATTACTCCAAGTAGGGTCTGACCAGGGTCCGATAAAGCTGCCACATGACCTCTCAGCTCCTAAATTCAATGTATGCCTTCTTAACTACAGAGGAGGAGGAAGAGGAGATATGTTCGACAGGAAGGAGGGAAAGATTCTTTTATTGTCATGTAATGGTACAATATGTGTAATATTACATGACGTTGTCTTCTGCCAGCCGTAAGGCAAACAACAAGTTGCCATTAGTGTCACCTGATGCCCCTTACAGAACAAGAGAAAGAGGAGCAAAAGAGAGTCCCTTAAAGGGTGGCACAGTCAGTGTAGCGGTTGGCGTGACACCATTACAGCGCCAGCGACCTGGGTTCGAATCCCACGCTGTCATGACCATTTCTATTTTCATTTTTTCTTCTGCATTCTTAATTCTTCTTTTTATCTCATTAAATTCTTGTAATTGCCATTCTTTCACTGATCCCATATATTCTTTAAAAAAAAGATATATCCACTGTCTTGCCTTTCTCAAGGAGAAACTCAAGGAGTTTGCACTTTCTCCCCCGTGTCTGCGTGGGTCTTCCCCAGAAAGGGGCTCCAGTTTCCTCCCGCCGTTCAAAACTTAACAGGGATTGTAGGTTAATTGGGCGGAATGGGCTCATGAGCTGGGATGGCCCGTAATCATGCTGTATGTCAAAATGTAAAAATAGAGGGTTATGAGTAAGAGGTGGGTCGGCAAAATATCGTGGACCGAAAGGCCTGTACTGTACTGGAATGTTCTATGGTGCACAGGGGACACTGTGGAGAATGTGGTTAATGGCAGAATTCTTAACAGTGTGGAGGAACACAGGGTCCAAATCCATTAGATCGCTCAAGGTTGCCTGCACTGTTCTGGAATGTTCTCGGCCGCGGACTTGTCCAAGGGCTCACTCAACCTTCTTCTGCCCCCTTCCCCTTCAGGCCTGGAGGACCTGGTGTTGTCAGAGATTGGTTCACCCAGCCGGACCCAGACCGGAGACAGCAGCAGTGTTTCATCCTTCAGTTACCGAGAGGCCATCAAAGAGGGGGCACCTGGTAGCAAGGTAAGGTGGGATGTGTGTGGAAAGAGGGGGTGCCCGGTGGCAAGGTAAGGTGGAATGTGTGTAGAAAGGGGGTGCCCGGCGGCAAGGTAAGGTGGGATGTGAGTGGAAAGACAGGGTGCTCGGCAGCGAGGTAAGGTGGGATGTGAGTGAAAAGAACAGGTTTGAAAACCACTGTCCCACCATGGAGAAACAATTTTCGACATCTACTCTGTCCCACCTTTTCAGCGTTCAAAATGTTTCAATGAGATTCATACCCCCTCCCCCCTTTCTCTCCCCTCAATGGTGACCTCCCAGTGAAATAAGAACAGAGTCCCCGCAGGAGTGCGGTGCAGGTTGACCGGTTCTGTTCCTGAAGGGAGTGATTTAACGGACCGACTCCACCCTCCACAAGACCTGAAAGGAAAAGTGTCTTTTTCAAATTCACAAATAATCAGTTGATGCACTGGATTTGGAGAGGGTGATTCAGATCTTTTCAGAATCTGTTCTCATGGACATGTCATGAAATTCATTGTTTGGCAGCTGCATCACAGGTGTAAACTTTGGTGTTAATTACATTTTTAACCATCAGCAAAGGGGAGTCACGTGATGGAGTAGTGGCCGGTCAGGGAATTCCAGCCCTCTCCGGAAAAGTTTTAAAAAAACGCACAAAACACAAAGATACAAGATTAAAATTTAAAACAAAGTAAAAATAAAGGTGAGAAGAAAATGGCAGCAAAGAGAGAAAAGTCGAAAACAACGGGAAGAAGAGAAGATGAAAGAACGTCAGAAGAAGAAGGTGAAGGCCTTACCTGTCCGAGGAGGCCCGCCATGGAGAGAAAAGCCCGCTCCCTCAGGTCAGTGGAAGTCCCGGGCACGGGACTATAAAAATGGCTCGCAGAGCCGAGTAAAAGTGCGCAACCGCGCATGAAAAAAAACACACTGAAGGGAGGGGGGAACAGCTGCGGAGTCGATCTCCACAGCTGAGAGAGACACCTGCAGCACAGCAGCAGGTTCAGAACACAGACAATAATGACAACAAGAAAGAAGAGGGTAAAAAGAAAACAAGGAAACAACAGATGGTCAATCCAGAAGAAGAAGAAGAAGAGAAAGAAGTGGAAGAAGAAGAGAAAGGCAAGACAATGGATATATCTTTTTTTAAAGAATATATGGAATCAGTGAAAGAATGGCAATTACAGGAATTTAATGAGACAAAAAGAAGAATTAAGAATGCAGAAGAAAAAATGAATAAAATGGAAATGGTCATGTCAGAGATAGGAAAAAGAGTGGAAAATATGGAAGAACGAGAAATAATTGTAGAAATGGAAGTAGAGGAATTAAAAGAGAAATTAGAAGAATCTAATAAAAATGTTAAAGAGGCACATGAGCTGTTAGCTCAGAAGATAGATATAATAGAAAACTATAATAGAAGAAACAATATAAAGATAGTGGGCCTTAAGGAAGATGAAGAAGGCAAGAATATGAGAGAATTTATAAAAGACTGGATCCCCATGGTCCTAGGAAGACCAGAATTACAGGAAGAAATGGAAATAGAGAGGGCACATAGAACATTAGCCCCGAAACCACAACCGCAGCAAAAACCAAGATCCATTTTAGTAAAATTTTTAAGATATACAACAAGAGAAAATATATTGGAGAAAGCAATGAAGAAAGTAAGAGAAGATAAAAAGCCACTGGAATACAAAGGTCAAAAAAATTTTTTCTATCCAGACATAACTTTTGAACTCCTGAAGAAGAGGAAGGAGTTCAATACAGCAAAAACGATCTTATGGAAAAAAGGATATAAATTTATGTTAAAGTACCCAGCGATACTTAAAATAGTAATTCCAGGGCAACAAAACAGACTATTCTCGGATCCAGAGGAAGCACGAAAATTTGCAGAACAACTACAAAACAAGCAGAGAGATGAAGACATGTAATGAGAGTAAAAATGACCACGAACTATATGTATGTGTGTATATGGGTATATATATATAGATGTGTATGTATATGTGTGTATACATGAATGTATCCATATTTAGAAGGAAATATATAGAGTATAGATAAGAATTAATAAGGGAATGAAAGGGAATAGAGGGAATAAGGAGGGAATTAAAAGAGTGACCTTTGTTACATATGAAAATTGAAATCTTTTCTGGGGGGGCTGGGTGGGGAGGAGTTACGGTCACTGCAAAATCAGTTGACGCTTGCAAGTGAATTCGTAAATCCAAATGGAGAGGGGAGATGTGGTTGCCCGACAAGGGATAAAGGGCAACTCAGGAGGGGGAGGGGAGAATGGGGTGAAAGAAGTTTTAAATAGGAGAATAAGGAAAATGTTTGATGTTTTAGAAATGTTGTCTTATAAAGTGTTCAAAACAAGAAAGCAGAAATGGATAAGAAGGAAAGGTGATGATGGAGAAACGGAAAGGGAAGATAAACAAAGTATGAAATGGCTACGTTGAACTATATGACTTTAAATATTAACGGAATACATAACCAAATCAAAAGGAAGAAACTGCTAAATTTACTGAAAAAAGAAAAAATTGATATAGCATTTGTGCAAGAAAGACATTTAACTGAATTGGAGCACAAGAAATTAAAGAGAGATTGGGTAGGACATGTAACAGCGGTGTCGTATAATTCAAAAGCAAGAGGAGTAGCTATATTAATCAGTAAAAATGTACCAATTAAAATAGAAGAGGAAATAATAGATCCAGCAGGGAGATATGTAATGATAAAATGTCAGATATATTCGGAGTTTTGGAATCTACTCAATGTATATTGACCTAACAAAGAAGATCAAAAATTTATGCAAGATATTTTTTTGAAGATAGCAGATACGCAAGGGAACATATTAATAGGAGGGGATTTCAACCTTAATTTGGATTCAAATATGGATAAAACTGGGGGAAAAAATTAACAGTAAGAACAAAGTAACCAAATTTATAATTAAATCGATGCAAGAAATGCAACTTTTGGATACATGGAGGAAACAACACCCAAAGGAAAAGGAATATTCATATTATTCGGGTAGACATAAAACATACTCAAGAATAGACCTATTTCTGTTATCAGCTCGTATGCAAGAGAGAGTAAGAAAAACAGAATATAAAGCTAGAATATTATCGGACCATTCACCCTTGATATTGACAATAGAGTTATAGGACATCCCTCCAAGAATGTATAGATGGAGATTAAACTCCATGCTACTTAAAAGGCAGGATTTTAGAGAATTAATTGAAAGACAAATTAAAATGTACTTTGAAATAAATACGGAATCAGTGAAAGATAAGTTTATACCATGGGACTCAATGAAAGCGTTCATCAGAGGGCAAATAATAAGTTATGTAACCAAGATGAAGAAGGACTATAATTAGGAAACAGAGCAGTTGGAAAGGGAAATAGCAAATATAGAAAAAGAATTAGCAATGAAGCAAGGTACAACTAAAAGAAGAGAATTGGCAGATAAAAAAATAAAATATGAAACACTACAAACATATAAGGTGGAGAAGAACATAATGAAGACAAAACAGAAATATTATGAACTAGGGGAAAAAACACACAAAATTCTAGCATGGCAGCTTAAGACAGAACAAAGTAAGAGAATGGTATTGGCATCAAGGAAAAAAGACAAACAAATCACATATAATCCAACGGAGATCAATGAAAATTTTAGAAAATTCTATGAACAATTATACCAAACTGAAAACAAAGGGAAAGAAGGCAAAATAGATGAATTTTTAACTAAAATTGAACTACCAAAATTACAAATAGAGGAACAAAATAAATTAACAGAACCATTTGAAATAATAGAAATGCAAGAGATAATAAAAAAAACTACCAAATAATAAAACATCAGGAGAGGATGGATTCCCAATAGAATTCTATAAAACATTTAAAGACTTTTTAATTCCTCCCCTCCTGGAAGTAATCAACCAGATTGACAAAACACAAAGCTTACCAGATTCATGTAAAACAGCAATAATTACAGTAATACCAAAGCAAGGGAAAGATCCTCTCGCACCAGCGTCATATAGACCAATATCATTACTTAACACAGATTATAAGATAATAGCTAAACTATTAGCAAACATTAGTAGATTATGTACCTAAAATGGTAAATCTAGACCAAACTGGATTTATTAAAAAAAGACGCACAACAGACAATATTTGTAAATTTATTAACTTAATTCATGCAGTAGAAGGGAGTAAAGCGCCAACAGTAGCAGTTACTTTAGACGCAGAGAAGGCCTTTGACAGAGTAGAATGGAATTATTTATCCAAAGCATTACAAAAATTATATAGTATACTTAACAGAAACAGAACTATCAATAAAAGAATTATATAAGAAATTGAAGGAATATGGAGAAGTGTCGGGTTACAAGATTAACGTAAATAAAAGTGAAGCAATGCCAATGAATAATGCGGATTTCTCAAAATTTAAGAAGGAATCACCATTCAGATGGCAAATGCAAGCAGTAAGATACCTAGGTATACAAATAAATAAAAAACCTCGGCGGTCTATATAAACTCAATTATTATCCACTAATGAAAAAATTAAAGGGCGATTTAGAGCATTGGAAAGATTTACCACTAACACTAATAGGAAGGATAAACTGTATTAAAATGAACATTTTCCCAAGGATATTATACCTATTTCAGGCATTGCCAATACACTTGACAGACAAATTCTTCAAGGTGTTAAAGAAAATAATAAGGAAATTTTTATGGAAAGAGGGGAAACCGAGGATAGCACTAGATAAATTAACAGAATGGTATAAATAAGGAGGCTTACAACTGCCAAACTTTAAAAATTATTATAGAGCCGCACAATTAAGATACCTATCAGATTTTTACCAAACAAGGGAAAAGCCAGATTGGACTAGATAAAATAGGGGAAATGATACCTGAACACATATTATATAAATGGGATGAAAAATTGGTACAACGTAGGAGTTCTCCAGTATTACATCATCTGCTCAATATTTGGAAGAAGATTCATGTAGAAAGGAATAAAACAAATTACCAATTACCAAAACTAATAATGACGCAAAATCAGTTACTCCCTTTTACAATAGATAACCTTTCCTTTAGAGAATGGGAGAAAAAAGGGATCAAAAGAATAGAAAATTGTTTTTCAGGAAATAGATTATTATCCTTTGAAGAAATGAAAGATAAATACAATATAACTCAAGATACAGCGCTGGCATATTACCAATTGAGATCCTACTTGAAGGACAAATTAGGAAGCAGTCTGAGGTTACCAGAGGGAAGTAACTTTGAATATGTGATTACAGATACAATGATAATCAAAAGATTTATAACAAATATGTATATTAAACTGCAAGAAAAGGAGAATGAGGAAACAAATGATAAAACTAAACAAAACTGGGAACAAGATTTAAATATAAAGATAAAAAAGGAAACATGGGAGAAGTTATGTTCTGGAACGATGAGAAATACAATAAATACGAGGTTACGTATGATACAATATAACTGGATACACAGGCTATACATTACACCTCAAAAGTTAAATAAAAGGGACCCAACAGTATCTGACAGATGTTTTCGTTGTAAAAAAGAAATGGGAACAACAATTCATACAATCTGGACATGTGAGAAAGTAGAAAAATTTTGGGAAGATCTAAACCAGATATTAAATAAAATTACAGAAAACAATATACCAAAAAACCCAGAGATCTTCCTCCTAAGTAACATAAAAAACAAAGTATTTGGACTTGATTTGGATGGTGCCCAAAAAAAGAATTGTTAAGATAGCTCTAGCCGTAGCAAAAAAAATTATGTCAACCTGGAAATTGGAAGATAATTTGACAATACAATAATGGTATATATAAATGTATTCCATTAGAAAAAATAACATATAGTTTAAGAAATAATACTGAAATATTTGAACAAATATGGGAGCCATACATGAAACACAATAGTGAAAGCCTACCGGGGACATTTACCACCTAAATTAACGAAAGGAGAAGTAAATGAAAAGAATTGACTCAGTGGAATTTCTTGTTTATTTTTATTGAATGACAACATTGTTTGACTGGTTTAATGTATCTTAGATTTTGTACTTTAAATGGATGGGGGGGAGGTGGGGAGGGTGGGATGGGAGGAGGGGGGGGAGAAAATGTATGTATCATGGTCAATGTGGTTTATGGTGTGAAAAATAAAAAATTTTTAAAAAAACCATCAGCAAATGAGTGCAAGAGAAGGTGTCTGAGGTTCATTGTCCCTTCAGGAATCTGGGGGCTCGTCTTCTGGCTCCCAATGGTACCAGGATGAAGAGGGCATGGCCTGGGGTGGGGGGGGTTGTCCTTGAGAAGAGAGGATGCTTTCTTGAGACGCTGCCTCCTGTCGATGATGTCCTCGATGGAGTAAATCTGATGCCTGTAATGTTGCAGGCCAAGTTAACAACCCTCTGGAACCTTTTCTTGCAAAACTCACCCCTTCTCCAGCAAACAAAAGGAGTGAGTCTTCTGTTTTAGGTAAATAATAACCTCTCAATGATCTTTCTGTGAAGAGGTATGAGGAGTCAACCTGTCTCTTGCTATGGCTTTTAAAAACAATACTTGATTCATTCATGACGTCATTTCATTTAGCACCTACTTGTGAAATATGCATAGCATTCTCCATAGTTTCTGTAAAGTGACTGAATATGAATTCTTCAGTATTTCAACTAAGATCTGTTTTAAAGTGTGTGTATGTAACCTACTCCAATTACCAATTTATCTCTCAAAAACATCCCAAATATTCCATCACAATGGGAATGAGGAGAAGATAGGAGAGTTGGGATCGAGGGAGAGATGGGAACGAGGAAAAAATGGAGAAGTGAGATCAAGGAGGAGATGGGATCGAGGGGAAGATGGGGAAGTTGAATCAAGGGGGAGTGGGATAGAGGAGGAGATGGGAATGAGGAAAAGATGGTGGAGTGAGATCAAGGGGGAGATGGGATCAAGGGGAAGAGGGAGTTGGATTGAGGGGGTGGGGAATGAGGAGAAGATTGGGGAGTGGGATCGAGGGGAAGATGGGAGAGTGGGATCGAGGGGAAGATGGGGAGGGATCAAGGGGGAGATGAGGGAGTGGGATCAGGGGAGATGGGATCGAGGGGAAGATGGGGGAGTGGGATCGAGGGGAGATGAGGGAATGGGATCAAGGGAGAGATGGGGGAGTGGGATAGAGGGGGAGATGGGATCGATGGGGGAGATGTGATCAAGGGGGAGGTGGGGGAGTGGGATCGAGGGGGATATGGGCTAATTGGGGTGTGTGAATGAGGGACTGAATGACAGACTCTTTCCCCTTCCCCCCCCCCCCTCCCCCCAGTCCAACACAGGCAGCCCACAGTCACAGCGGCCAGCTGAGCTCTCCGATGACGAAATCTCTGACCTGTTCCAGAGGTTGGCAGAGGTCCAGCAGGAGAAGTGGATGCTGGAGGAGAAGGTGTGTGTGCGGGGTTGGGGGGGATATCCCAGTGGGGGGAGGGAGCCTGTATGTGAGAGTGGTCCAGAGTTGGGGCGGGGAGAGAGAGACTGAAAGGGGAGGATGGGTGAGAACTTGGAAATGAGGTTGGAGGGAAGGGGATGCTGGGAGGGGAAGCCAGGGTGTGGGGTCAGGAGGAGGGGGAGCTTGGGTGTGAGGTTGGGGGAAGGAGGAGCTTGGGAGTGAAGTTGGGGGGAGGGCTCAAGGAAACACAGCCAGAGTTCACCAGGAACCCCCTGGTCCCTTTCCTCTCCCCTCCACCTTCCCCTGTCCCCTATCCCCCATTCACCTTCCCCTATCTCCATCCCCCTCCCCAGTGGACCACCCCCACCTGACTGACACTGCCCAACAGGTGAAGCACCTGGAAGTGAGCTGCTCCTCCATGGCCGACGACCTATGTAAGAAGAGCTCCATCATTGAGACCTACGTCATGGACAGCAGGATCGGTGAGTTGGAGGGCGAGAGGGGTGGCGGGGTGGGGAGAGCGAAGGGGTTGAGCCAGGGTGCAGCCCCTGCTCCATTAACCCAGCCTGGGGCTCTGCAGGCATTGCTGCAGGTGATCGGAAGTGTCACAGCTGATCTTTCATGGAGCTCTGCACGGTGTAGAGAGGGAACTGGGACCAGCATTTCCTTCCCTCTCCTCCCCCTCCCTCCCTCTCCCCACCCCTGTGACTCATGGTGCAGGTCTTATGGCCCCTAGACCTCTTTCCTGATGGCAGCAGCGAGAACAGAGCGTGTGCTGGGTGGTGTGGGTCCTTGATCATTGCTGCTGCTCTCTGACAGCAACGTTCCCTGCAGATGGTCTGGAAAAACCCTTCCCACCACCGAGAACATGAAGCAGCCGGTCAGCCCACTTTCTACCTCACCTCTGTAGAAATTTCCCAGGGTTTCCGGTGTCGAACTGAAGCTCCACAAACTCCTGAGGATGTTGAGGTTTTGACAGGCTTTCTTCATGATGCTATCGGTGTGTTGGGTCCAGGAAAGGTCCTCCGAGATAGTGACTCCCAGGAATTTAAAGTTGCTCCCCCTCCCCACCATCGAGGACATCTACAGGGAACATTGCCATTGGAGAGCAGCAGCGATCATCAAGGACTCATAGCACCCACCCTCCCCATCTCCGTTTTAAGGTCATAAGACATAGCAGCAGAAATAGGCCATTCAGCCCATCAAGTCTCCCACTCAGCCTCACTGCCTCACCTTCTCCCCATAACCCTTGATGCCCTGGCTAATCAAGAACCTCTCCCTTAAACATGCCCAATGACCCGGCCTCCACGACTGCCCGTGGCCACACAGTCACTGCATCTCTATTCCAAGTCCTTCAATCTTGATGTTGTGCCCTCTTTGTCCTGGACTTTCCCACCATGGGGAAACAGCCTTTCCACATTGACTCTGTCCACGTCTTTCACCATTCAAAATGTTTCAATGAGATCTCTCCCCCCCCCACAATGCTCCTAAATTCCAATGAGTTCAGGCCAAGAGCTGTCAAACGTTCCTCTTATGGTGACTTCATACCACTGGAGGAAACAGGATTCTTCAGTTATCGATGTAAAAGCATGCAAACACACAGGTAGAGAGAGATAGTGCACATAACAAGCAATTTAAATGGAGAACTTTTATAACAAATGTTGTTTTAAAAAATTGATTAGTCTCAGAGGCTCAGTGTGAGCCGTTCCTTTGGTCGTTCAGCGTTCTTGCTGCTTCGTGTTCCTCAGCCTGGTGGTGCCGGCTCTGATACTCCTGTATCTTTTCCCCGACGGGAGCAGCTGAACGATGCCACATGCCTGGTGGTTGGGGAGGGGGGGGGTGGTGGGCGGGAGAAGGGGTCCTCGACAATTTTTCACTTTGGAGCGGAGAAGGACGAGAGGAGACTTGATCAAGGTCTGCAAGATTCTTAGAGGCATCAATAGGGTGGACAGCCAGCGCCTGTTTCCCAGGGCGGGATCAGCAAACACCAGAAGACGTTTGGACAAAGTGAAGGGAGGGAAGTTTAGGGGTATGTTTTTTTAAAACACAGAGTTGTGGGGGCCTGGAATGCCTTACCGGGGGTGGTGGTGGTACATTGGGTGTATTTTCTTAAAATACACATGGATGGAAGAAAAATAGACAGTTAAGGAAGGAATATATGGGTCAGCACAAGATCGAGGGCCAAAAGGCCTGTACTGTAGTGTACTATGATCCAGGTAGATCACATTGATGGTGGGGTGGGGGGAGGGAGACCCTAGTGACCCTCTCTGCCTGTGGATTGACCTTCGATCCACTTCTCTGCAGCAACCGTCCTGCACGGTGATGCAGCTGGCCAGGGCGCTCTCAACCTCCAGGAGGTTGACGTGATGGTAGCCTTGCCCACCTCAGTCTTCTCAGGCAACGCAGTTTATGACTTCCTGACAAATTGAGAATTTTTTCTGTCCAAGATAGGTCTCCTGAAGTGAACTCGGAGGAATTTGGTTCTCTCCACTACCAAGCTATTAATGTGTAGCAGAGAGTAGTTATCCCTGGTCCTGCTGAAGGATGGAAAAGGAGAAAGAGACACAGTAAGAGGAAAGGAGATATAGGGAGAGAGTTGGGGGTGAGGGTGCTAACGGAAACCGGAGGTCAAGATTGATGCCTTCTGGTTGGAGGGGGCCCAGGAGAAGATGAGGAGATGTTCCTCCAATTTGCAGGCGGCCTCCGTCTGGCCGTTCATGAGTCCACGGACAGACATGCCGGCAAGGGGAACGGGGCCACCGGGAGAGAACAACTTATTTTACCAGTGAGACCACAAAGAGAACTGAGGCTGGTGTGTAAAACATTTACTGTATATGTCATTGTATTTGACAATCCTGAACCTTACAAATCTCAACTTAAAATCGAGTTGTTCTGCAAACTCTTCACTGACCATTGTTAATGGTTCAGCATGTGGTTTCACAGAGAAGCGAGTCCAGGCACAGACTAACAAAGGATGATCATTATTGCACACATGGAGAAGACTCAAAACAACACTTGATACTGAAACAATACAAAGATGGTCACTTAATGTCCATGATACATTCTGTGAAATTGGGCGTTATGTGATGTGGACATTGTGCGATTATCACAGTACATACTTAGCAAGGCTATGTGAGATACTGCACTGTAGCAGTGGGATCAGTGTGGGGACTGACACAGGGCTGAGGGGAGAGAGCAGGGCAGTGGGATCACTGTGGGGACTGACATGGGGCTGTGGGGAGAGAGCAGGGCAGTGGGATCAGTGTGGGGACTGACACGGGGCAGTAGGGAGAGAGCGGGGCAGTGGGATCAGTGTGGGGACTGACACGGGGCTGTGGGGAGAGAGTGGGGCAGTGGGATCAATGTGGAGACTGACACGGGGCTGTGGGGAGAGAGTGGGGCAGTGGGATCAATGTGGAGACTGACACGGGGCTGTGGGGAGAGAGTGGGGCAGTGGGATCAATGTGGAGACTGACACGGGGCTGTGGGGAGAGAGTGGGGCAGTGGGATCAGTGTGGGGAGAGCAGGGTAGTCTGATCAGTGTGGGTGAACAGTATACAATTTCCTCAAGCTTGCAATCAGTTTTTCTAAATTTCTGCAATAATAATTATGGGGCCGTGGACATACATGGGTTCGGAGGTTGACCAAACGGATGTTAAGCAGCACATACCTGTATCAGCATTCACGTCAGATACATTGATGGCCAATACTGCCTATTCTCCCTATATTACAGGCATGCAATATCGTTCAGTAACTAGCACAATCTTACTGTACCGGGCCTTCAACGCACACTCCTGGTTCCCTGTTCGATGGGGTATGACCCAAAGCTCACTATTCCCACACTATACCACGGTCCCGCTCAAAGTGTAGTGCACACCTTACCAACGATTCCTACAGCAATGTCCACAGTTTGCGACCTGGCGTAGAGCAGCGTTCAAGTCAGGACCAAGGAGCAGAGAGACCTGTCGACCATATCTGGTAGGCTTCTATAGTGGTGGTCTGGATCCCTCTGCAAGCTTTGAAAACCTTCCTCGCTGTCCACAACGCCTTCAATCTTTGTATCTTCTGAAACCAAATTCTTTCATGTAAATCAGAATTTATTGTCATGAACAAGTCATGAAATTCGTTGTTTTGCTGCAGCGTCATAGTGCAAACATCCATATTATAACCATCTTACAAGATGGTTAATGTGAAAAGAACAGGGCACAGAAAGTCAGACCTTGTCTGGTGTTCATGGATCTTTCAGGAATCTGATGGCGGAGGGGAAGAAGCCATTCTTGTGCTCGTATTCAGGCTCCTGGACCTTTTCTCTGATGGGAGCAGAGTGAAGAGATGGATGGGGGGGGGTCTTTGAGGAGAGAGGCTGTTTTTTTTAAGACACCACCTTATGTTGACATCCTCGATGGAGTGAAGTCTGGGGCCTGTGATGTCACAGGCCAAGTGAACCCTCTGGAGTTTATTCTTGACCTGAGAGTTGGTGCATCTGTACCAGACAGTGATTCAACCGGCTAGGAATATAGTTTTCATACCCAGAAACCTCCTGGTGAACCTCTAACTTGAGAAGGATAATTCCAGGAATGAAAGCGATGTCCACCGTTGGGACATCTGTAAATGAGGAGCCCAAAACGGCTCACAATGCTCCAGGTCAATTGCTGCATCCATCCTCTCGACAGTTTCCCTCTCCTTTCTCCCCTCCCCACAGACGTTTCGATGGCCCACGGATCGTCTGAGCGCAGCGGTCTGGGCAGCGTGCTGCGTGACCTGGTGAAACCAGGCGATGAGAACGTGCGGGAAATGAACAGGAAGCTGCGCAACATGCTAGAGGAGCAGCTAACCAAGAATATGCACCTGCAGAAGGTGGGCAGACTGTGTCAAAGGCTGCGGCCGGGCCCAAAGAGGGTCCCCGACCCTGCACTCACCACATCTCACTCTTCCACCCCCTCACTCTTCCACCCCCTCACTCTCCCATCCCCTCATTCTCCCACCCCCTCACTCTCCCACCCCCTCACTCTCCCACCCCCCTTCACTCTCCCACCCCCTCACTCTCCCACCCCCTCACTCTCCCACCCCCTCACTCTTCCAACCCCCACTCTCTCCCCCCTCACTCTACCACCCCCTCTCCCCACCTCACTCTCCAACCCCCTCTCTCTCCCCCTCACTCTCCCACCCCCTGTCTCCACCTCAGCCCACCCCCTCCTCACTCTCCTACCCCATCACTATCCCAACCCCTTACCCACCCCCTCACTCTCCCCCTCTCCCACCCCCTTCACTCACCCCACCCCCTCACTCCCCTACCCCCTCACTCTCCCACCCCCTCACTCTCCCACCCCCTCACTCTCCCACCCCCTCACTCTCCCACCCTTCACTCTCCCACCCCCTCACTCTCCCACCCCCCTCACTCTCCCAACCCCCTCACTCTTCCAACCCCCACTCTCTCTCCCCTCACTCTACCACCCCCTCTCCCCACCTCACTCTCCAACCCCCTCTCTCTCCCCCTCACTCTCCCACCCCCCTGTCTCCACTTCAGCCCACCCCCTCACTCTCCTACCCCATCACTATCCCAACCCCTTACCCACCCCCTCACTCTCCCCCTCTCTCCCACCCCCCTCACTCACCCCACCCCCTCACTCCCCTACCCCCTCACTCTCCCACCCCCTTCACTCTCCCACTACCCCACCCCCCTCGCTCTCCCCCCCTTTCTTTCTCCTCCCCCTCTCTCCCACCCCCTCAGCCCTGCACTCCTAACAATAGGAGAAGAGGAATCACTTCAGCGACATACCGAGTGTCCGTATATTCGCCACCGCCGTTCCCGCAACCTTTGCAGCTGCATGAACTCCCACCCAATCCTTCGGCCACCCGAGCTCCAGATCCGAAACTCTAATACAATCAGGAAGCCTTCTCCCTCCATGATCCCCTTCTCGCCCTCTCCAATCCCGGTTCCCATGAGCTGGTCTTCGACAGGCTGTGCGGGTCCCCCACCTGCATTGCACACTCAGCTGCTGAACCCCTCGCTGGTCCACCACGTGGTGGGGGGGTTAGTGTTCTCCCCGTTTTCTGCTTCCCATCGCAGTCCACTGCCATCTCTGCTGCAGGCACCCCCCGCCCACCACCACGATTACTCCTGTCCGAACCATCAGCAACCCGTTCTCCTCACCTCCGGTGTGATCAGATCACCTTGGCTGCCCTCGGGAGAGTAAGGGGGGTGGGAGAGTGAGGGGGTGGGAGAGTGAGGGGGTGGGAGAGTGAGGGGGTGGGAGAGTGAGGGAGGTGGGAGAGTGAGGGGGTGGGAGAGTGAGGGGGTGGGAGAGGGGGTGGGAGAGAGGGGGTGGGAGAGTGAGGGGGTGGGAGAGTGAGGGGGTGGGAGAGAGGGGGTGGGAGAGAGAGGGGGTGGGAGAGAGGGGGTGGAGAGAGGGGGTGGGAGAGTGAGGGGGTGGGAGAGAGGGGGTGGGAGAGAGGGGGTGGGAGAGTGAGGTGGTTGGGAGAGAGAGGGGGTGGGAGAGTGAGGGGGTGGGAGAGTGAGGGGGTGGGAGAGTGAGGGGGGTGAGAGAGAGGGAGGGTGGGAGTGAGAGGGGGGTGGGAGAGGGATGTGGGGTGGGGGGAATGCAGCTCTGAAGGGTCCATGTCAGCAATGCCAGAATATCTGATTCTCCACACCCAGGATCTGGAGGCCATGTCGCAGGAGATGGTGAAACTCAGCAAGGCTCAGGCAGCCCAAGACAACGAGATTGAGGAAGTCCCTGGCCGCAGCTGAAGAGGGACCGTGGCCTCCATCCGCACTGGGCACTTGTACATAATGTGTGTGTGTGTATATATACATAAAAAAGATCTCTATAAATATATATATATATATATATATATTATCGTGTGTGAATATTCAGCCGTCTACCATCTTTGTTCCAGTTTCTGAGCCCTGGCGCCTCTCGTGGGCAGTGATTCCTTGTGGACTGTCAGCTACCCCACTGTCAGTGCTCCATCTACCCTCCCCTCCCCCCATTTATCTCTGGGCACCATCTTCCCCCTCCCCCCACTTTCTCTGGGCATTGAGGGGTGAGGCAAAGGGTTTTAGCTGTTTGTAATATTACCATCTGCGACAACCCACGTCCCAGATTCTTTAGTACTGTCCCGTCACACACTCCTTGGGGACAGGCGGTGTCAGACACAGAGCGAAGCTCCCCCGGGGGTCTGACACAGAGCAAAGCTCCCTCCACACATTCCCATCACACACTCCCCGGGGTTCAGAGACAGAGCAAAGCTCCCTCCACATCACACACTCCCCGGGGGTTGGACACAGTGAAGCTCCCCCAGGGGTCTGACACAGAGTGAAGATCCCTCCGCACATCCCATCACACATTCCACCAGGGATTGGACAGAGTGTAGCTCCCTCTGCTGTCACATACTCCCCCAGGGGTCGGACACAGAGTGAAGCTCCTTCTGCTGTCACACACTCCCTGGATGTGCACATGTGGGTGTGAATGTCTCTATATGTGTGTCTGTTTTTATTTTAGACAGACAACACAGTAACAGGCAATTACGGCCTACAAGACTCTATTAACCTACACCCCCCCTGCCCCCTGGTAGGTTTCGAACAGTGGCAGGAAACTGGAGCCCCCTGGGAAAATGCACGCAGACACGGGGAGAACATACAAGCTCCTTATACAAGATTCAAAGCCCGGTCCCGATTACCGGCACTGGAACAACATTGTGCTAACTGCTACACCAATCGTGCTGTGAGTGTGTGTGAGCAAGTTGTGTGTGTGTTTGCCTGTGGCGGGGGTGGCGGGGGGGGGGGGGTCAGTTGCTGCTATCCATAGCTCAGTACAACCAATAGCCCCTGGCCAGCTGACTCTGGGCAGTGCAGCTCCCTCTCCTGTTGTCACTGAACCACCTTGAACATGAATGCAGGAGTATTGAAGCTGAGTTTGTGAGGTGCTGCACTGACTGTGTCTCTCTTCAGCTCACTCTCTTTGTGTTGTAGCTGTGTTTCCATGAGCTCTGCAATCTCTCACTAACTCTCCCCCACCCCCCGCCTTTCTTTCTCCCCCTCTCTCTCTTCCTCTCTCCCTCTTTCCCTCCCCTCTCTCATTCTCTCTCCCTCTCTCGTTCTCTTTCCCTTTTCTCTCTCCCTTTCTCTCCCTTTCTCTTTCCCTCTCCCTCTTTCCCTCCCCTCTCTTGTTCTCTCTCCCTCTCCCATTCTCTCTCCCTCTCACTCCCCCTCTTTGTTCTTTCTCCCTCATTTTCCCTCTCCATTTCTTTCTCTCTCTCTCTCCCCCTCCCCTCTCTCGTTGTTAGGGAAAGCTGTGCAATGCTCCTGGCCCCTCTTTGTCGGCCCTACGGCAGACGCAAGTTGAGTTCTATCATTCATATTGCATTTTCCTGTGGGAACCCTACCTCTTTGGTAAGGTAGAGGGGAACCAGTCAATGCAGTGCATGTGGATTTCCAGAAAACATTTGGTAAGGTGTCACACAAGAGCTGGCTGTACAAGACCCCACAGGGTTGGCCCAGAAAATTGCTGCCACTGGTATGGACCTGGGGAAGCAAGGGGCAGAGACAGACCGCTGCTCCACTGGGTCCTACTGCCTGGTACTGACACTGATGGCTCTGTACAAGCTTTAACTGGCCTGTTAAAGAAGGCAACAGTGTTTATATCCAAGACCCTGCCACCGCGGGTCACTGCAGGGCACAGAAAATGGGGTGAACACCCCCAGTGGAGAAGGAGAAGCAGACGAGATGACCCTACAGGGATGGTGACTGTGGCAGCGGACCAACGAAGGTCTCAGCGGCTGAGGAATTTACGGAGGGCTATGGGTGAAAGGGACCTGCATGGGGTGCATGAGACCAGCTTGGAGAACCAGGTATCATAGACAGGATTTGAGAGGGTGCTGAGGGCAAGAAGGACCCCAGGCGCTGATTGGGAGGTTTGGATCTGGAGCTCGGGTAGCCGACGGATTGGATGGGCGTCCGTGCAGCTGCAGAGCTGAGGGAGTACTGGAGGCATATCCACGGGCACTTGGCAACCGAGGGGACTCTCATTCTCTCGTACTGTAAGGGGCGACTTCCTTACACAGACAAACGGAGGCGAATCCACGGGCACTCAGCGACCGAGGGGACTCTCATTCTCTCATACTGTAAGGAGCGACTCTTCCTTACACAGGCAGACGGGGGGGGGGGGGGAAGTCACGTGATGGAGTAGTGGCCGGACGGTGAACTCCAGCCCTCTCCAGAAAAGTTGAAAAAAATAAAGGAAAGCACAAAGGCACAAAAATAAAAATTAA
Source organism: Narcine bancroftii (assembly GCF_036971445.1). Classification (NCBI taxonomy): domain Eukaryota; kingdom Metazoa; phylum Chordata; class Chondrichthyes; order Torpediniformes; family Narcinidae; genus Narcine; species Narcine bancroftii. The sequence continues at coordinate 326,984,171 of NC_091471.1, forward strand.
AGTGAATATAAAGGTGGAAAGAAGATGGCGACGAAAAAAGAAAAGTCGAAACCAACGGTAAGAAGGGAGGAAGAGAAGACAATGGAAGAAGAAGGAAAAGGCCTTACCTGTTCGAAGAGGCCCGCGGTGGAGAGAGAAGACCGCTCCCTCAGGTCGGTAGAAAGTGGACTACAAAAATGGCTCGCTGAGCCGAGTAAAAGTGCGCAACCGCGCATGCACGACTCCTCACGCATGCGCGATGCGCATGCAAAAAAAACACACCGACGGGAGGGGCGACCAGCTGGGGAGTCGATCTCCACAGCCAGCAATGAGAGCTACAGAACAGCAGCAGCAAGATGAGAACATAGAAGACAATGAAGAGAAGAAAAAGAAAACAAAGAAACAACAGATGGCCAACCAAGAGGAAGAGGAAGAGTACAGTGAAATGGAAGAAGAAGCGAAAGGCAAGACAATGGATATATTTTCTCTTATTAAAGAATACATGGATTCTTAAAGAATGGCAAGCACAAGAATTTAGTGATTTAAGAAGAAGAATAAACAGTACAAAAGAGAAAGTGAATAAAATAGATATGACCATATCAGAAATAGGAAAAAGAATGGATAAGGTGGAAGAACGAGAAGCAGCAGTAGAAATGGAGGTAGAGGACTTAAAAAAGGAATTAGAAGAATCTAATAAAAAAGTTAAAGAGACACAAGAGCTGTTAGCTCAGAAAATAGATATAATGGAAAATTATAACAGAAGAAATAATATAAAGATAGTGGGCCTTAAGGAAGATGAAGAAGGCAAGAATATGAGAGAGTTTATAAAAGATTGGATCCCCAGGATCTTAGGATGTCCAGAACTACAGCAAGAAATGGAAATAGAAAGGGCACATAGAACATTAGCCTCTAAACCACAACCACAACAAAAGCCAAGATCCATTTTAGTAAAATTCCTAAGATATACTACAAGAGAAAAGGTACTGGAGAAAACAATGGAGAAAGTAAGAGAGGACAACAAGCCACTGGAATACAAGGGTCAAAAAAATTTAATTTATCCAGATATAAGTTTTGAACTCCTGAAGAAGAGAAAGGAGTTCAATACAGCAAAGGCGATTTTATGGAAGAAATGGTATAAATTTGTACTAAAGCATCCAGCGGTATTGGAAATATTTATTCCAGGACAGCAAAACAGACTATTCTCGGATCCAGAGGAAGCACGAAAATCTGCAGAACAATTACAAAATAGACTGAGAGATGAAGATGTGTAACGAGAATACAAAAGACTGCGAACTAAAAAGACGTGTGTATAGGACTATATACATATATAATACATATATTACATAAGTGTATGTGCATTTAAAAGAAAATATACATCACCTTTGTTGACCTCACCAAAGCCTTCGACACCGTGAGCAGGAAAGGACTTTGGCAAATACTAGAGCGCATCGGATGTCCCCCAAAGTTCCTCAACATGATTATCCAACTGCACGAAAACCAACAAGGTCGGGTCAGATACAGCAATGAGCTCTCTGAACCCTTCTCCATTAACAATGGCGTGAAGCAAGGCTGTGTTCTCGCACCAAACCTCTTTTCAATCTTCTTCAGCATGATGCTGAACCAAGCCATGAAAGACCTCAACAATGAAGACGCTGTTTACATCCGGTACCGCACGGATGGCAGTCTCTTCAATCTGAGGTGCCTGCAAGCTCACACCAAGACACAAGAGAAACTTGTCCGTGAACTACTCTTTGCAGACGATGCCGCTTTAGTTGCCCATTCAGAGCCAGCTCTTCAGCGCTTGACATCCTGCTTTGCGGAAACTGCCAAAATGTTTGGCCTGGAAGTCAGCCTGAAGAAAACTGAGGTCCTCCATCAGCCAGCTCCCCACCATGACTACCAGCCCCCCCCACATCTCCATTGGGCACACAAAACTCAAAACAGTCAACCAGTTTACCTATCTCCACTGCAACATTTCATCAGATGCAAGGATCGACAGTGAGATAGACAACAGACTCGCCAAGGCAAATAGCGCCTTTGGAAGACTACACAAAAGAGTCTGGAAAAACAACCAACTGAAAAACCTCACAAAGATAAGCGTATACAGAGCCGTTGTCATACCCACACTCCTGTTCGGCTCCGAATCATGGGTCCTCTACCGGCATCACCTACGGCTCCTAGAACACTTCCACCAGCGTTGTCTCCGCTCCATCCTCAACATCCATTGGAGCGCTTTCATCCCTAACGTCGAAGTACTTGAGATGGCAGAGGTCGACAGCATCAAGTCCACGCTGCTGAAGATCCAGTTGCGCTGGGTGGGTCACATCTCCAGAATGGAGGACCATCGCCTTCCCAAGATCGTGTTATATGGCGAGCTCTCCACTGGCCACTGTGACAGAGGTGCACCAAAGAAAAGGTACAAGGACTGCCTAAAGAAATCTCTTGGTGCCTGCCACATTGACCACCACCAGTGGGCTGATATCGCCTCAAACCGTGCATCTTGGCGCCTCACAGTTTGGCGGGCAGCAACCTCCTTTGAAGAAGACCGCAGAGCCCACCTCACTGACAAAAGGCAAAGGAGGAAAAACCCAACACCCAACCCCAACCAACCAATTTTCCCCTGCAGCCGCTGCAACCGTGTCTGCCTGTCCTGCATCGGACTTGTCAGCCACAAACGAGCCTGCAGCTGACGTGGACTTTTTACCCTCCCATAAATCTTCGTCCGCGAAGCCAAGCCAAAGGAAATATAGTGTATAGAGAAGAATTAATGAGGGAAAAAAAGGGGAAGAGAGGAGTAAAGAGGGAATTTAGAGAGTGACCTTTGTTGTATATAAAAATTGAAATCTTTTCTGGGGGGGGCTGGGTAGGGAGAAATTACGGTCACTGCAAAATCAGTTGACGCTTGCGAGTGAATTCGCAAATCCAAATGGAGAGGGGAGATGTGGTTGCCCGACAAGGGATAATGGGCAACTCAGGAAGGGGAAGGGACAATGGGGTTAAAGAAATATTAGGTAGGAGAATAAGGGGAATGTTTGATGTGTTAAAAATGTTGTCTTATCAACTGTTCAAAGAAAGAAAGCAGAAATGGATGAGAAGGAAAGGTGATGATGAGGAAACGGAAGGGAAAGATAAACAAAGTATAAAATGGCTACATTAAACTATATGACTTTAAATATTAATGGAATACATAACCAAATCAAAAGGAAGAAACTGCTAAATTTACTGAAAAAAGAAAAAATTGATATTGCATTTGTGCAAGAAACACACTTAACTGAAGTGGAGCACAAGAAATTAAAGAGAGATTGGATAGGACATGTAACGGCAGCGTCATATAACTCAAAAGCTAGAGGAGTGGCTATATTAATCAGTAAAAATGTACCAATTAAAATAGAAGAGGAAATAATAGATCCAGCAGGAAGATATGTAATGATAAAATGTCAGATATATTCGGAGTTTTGGAATTTACTTAATATATATTCGCCTAATGGAGAAGATCAAAAATTTATGCAGTATATTTTTCTGAAGATAGCAGATACGCAAGGGAATATATTAATAGGAGGGGATTTCAATCTCAATTTGGATTCAAACATAGATAAAACTGGGAAAAAAATTAACAGAAAGAATAAAGTAACCAAATTTATAATTAAATCGATGCAAGAAATGCAACTTTTGGATATATGGAGGAAACAACACCCAAATGAAAAGGAATATTCATATTATTCGGATAGACATAAAACATATTCAAGAATAGATTTATTCCTGTTATCAGCTTGTATACAAGATAGAGTTAGGAAAACAGAATATAAAGCTAGAATATTATCGGACCATTCACCCTTGATATTGACAATCTTTTCTTTGGCTTGGCTTCGCGGATGAAGATTTATGGAGGGGGTAAAAGTCCACGTCAGCTGCAGGCTCGTTTGTGGCTGACCAGTCCGATGCGGGACAGGCAGACACGGTTGCAGCGGCTGCAGGGGAAAATTGGTTGGTTGGGGTTGGGTGTTGGGTTTTTCCTCCTTTGCCTTTTGTCAGTGAGGTGGGCTCTGCGGTCTTCTTCAAAGGAGGTTGCTGCCCACCAAATTGTGAGGCGCCAAGATGCACGGTTTGAGGCGATATCAGCTCACTGGCGGTGGTCAATGTGGCAGGCACCAAGAGATTTCTTTAGGCAGTCCTTGTACCTTTTGTACCAAAATATTTTGTACCAAAATATTGACAATAGAGTTAGAGGATATCCCTCCAAAAATGTATAGATGGAGATTAAACCCCATGCTACTTAAAAGACAGGATTTTAGAGAATTCATAGAAAGACAAATTAAAATGTATTTTGAAATAAATACGGAATCAGTGAAGGATAAGTTTATATTATGGGACGCAATGAAAGCGTTCATCAGAGGGCAAATAATAAGTTACATAACTAAGATGAAGAAGGATTACAATCAGGAAACAGAACAGTTGGAAAAGGAAATAGCAGATATAGAGAAAGAATTAGCAAGGAAGGAAGACACTACTAAAAGAAGGGAATTGGTAGATAAAAAAATAAAATATGAAACATTTCAAACATATAAGGTGGAAAAAAATATAATGAAGACAAAGCAGAAATATTACGAACTAGGAGAAAAAACGCACAAAATTCTAGCGTGGCAGCTTAAGACAGAACAAACTAAAAGAATGGTATTGGCATCAAGGAAAAAAGACAAACAGATCACATATAATCCAACGGAAATTAATGAAAATTTCAGAGAATTCTACGAACAATTATACCAAACTGAAAACGAAGGGAAAGAAGGCAAAATAGATGAATTCTTAACTAAAATTGAACTACCGAAATTACAAACAGAGGAACAAAATAAATTAATAGAACCATTTGAAATGGTAGAAATACAAGAGACAATAAAAAATCTGCCGAATAATAAAACACCAGGAGAGGATGGTCTCCCAATAGAATTCTATAAAACATTTTTTTTATTTTTTTTTATTTTTTATTTTTGAATTCTATAAAACATTTAAAGATTTATTAATTCCTCCCCTCCTGGAAGTAATCAACCAGATTGATAAAACACAAAGCTTACCAGATTCGTGCAAAACAGCAATAATTACAATAATACCAAAGGCAGGGAAAGATCCACTTGCACCAGCATCATATCGACCAATATCTCTACTTAACACAGATTACAAGATAATAGCTAAATTATTAGCAAACAGATTAGCTGATTATGTACCAAAAATAGTAAGTCTAGACCAAACTGGATTCATAAAAAAAAGATGAACAACAGATAATATTTGTAAGTTTATTAACTTAATTCATGCAGTAGAAGGAAATAAAACTCCAACAGTAGCGGTTGCTTTAGACGCAGAGAAGGCTTCGACAGAGTAGAATGGAATTATTTATTCAAGGTACTACAAAAATTTAGTTTACCAGAGAAATATATTAATTGGATTAAAGCATTATATAAGGGGCCATTGGCAAGAGTGACAGTAAATGGATATGTATCAAAACATTTTAACTTAAGCAGATCAACAAGACAGGGATGCCCACTATCACCCTTATTGTTCGCGTTAGCCATAGAACCACTTGCAGAACTGATAAGAACAGAAAATAAAATAAAAGGGATAAAAATAAAAGGCAAGGAATACAAAATCAGTTTATTTGCAGATGATGTTATAGTATACCTAACGGAACCAGAAACATCAATAAAAGAATTACATAAGAAATTGAAGGAGTATGGAGAAGTGTCGGGATACAAGATTAATGTAAATAAAAGTGAAGCAATGCCAATGAATAATGCGGATTTCTCAAAATTCAAGAAAGAATCACCGTTTAGATGGCAAATGCAAACAATACGATACCTAGGTATACAAATAAATAAAAACCTCAGCCATCTATATAAACTTAATTATTATCCACTAATGAAAAAAATACAGGAAGATTTAGAGCATTGGAAAGACTTACCATTAACACTAATAGGAAGGATAAACTGTATTAAAATGAACATTTTTCCAAGGATATTATACCTATTTCAGGCACTGCCAATACACTTGACAGAAAAATTCTTTAAGGAGTTAAGGAAAATAATAAGGAAATTTTTATGGAAAGGGGGGAAACCGAGGATAGCACTAGATAAATTAACAGAATGGTATAGACAAGGAGGCTTACAACTGCCAAATTTTAAAAATTATTATAGAGCCGCACAATTAAGATATCTATCAGATTTTTACCAAACAAAAGAAAAGCCAGATTGGACTAAATTAGAGCTAGACAAAATAGGGGAGAAGATACCTGAACATATTTTATATAAATGGGATGAAAAATTGGTAAAACATAGGAATTCTCCAGTATTGCACCATTTGCTTAATATTTGGAAGAAGATTCATGTAGAAAGAAATAAAACAAACTACCAATTATCAAAACTAATACTGACGCAAAATCAGCTAATCCCTTTTACGGTAGATAACCTGTCTTTTAGAGAATGGGAGAAAAAAGGGATTAAAAGAATAGAAAATTGTTTTTCGGGGAATAAATTATTATCCTTTGAACAAATGAAGGATAAATATAATATAACTCAAGATACAGTGCTGGCATATTACCAATTGAAATCCTATTTAAAGGATAAATTGGGAAGCAGTCTGAGGTTACCAGAAGGAAGCAATTTTAAATATCTGATTACAGACACAATGATAATTTAAAAATTTTTAACAAACATGTATATCAAATTACAAGAAAAGGAGAATGAGGAAATAAATGATAAAACTAAACAAAAGTGGGAACAAGATCTAAACATAAAGATAAAAAAGGAAACATGGGAGAGGTTATGTTTAGGAACTATGAGAAATACAATAAATACGAGATTATGTATGATACAATATAATTGGATACATAGGTTATATATCACTCCTCAAAAGTTAAATAAATGGGATCCAACAGTATCTGACAGATGTTTTCATTGTAAAAATGAAATAGGAACAACAATTCATGCAATCTGGACTTGTGAAAAGGTGAAAAAATTTTGGGAAGATCTAAACCAGATATTAAATAAAATTACAGAAAGCAATATACCAAAAAAACCCAGAGATTTTCCTCCTAAGTAACATAAAAAATAAAGAATTTGGACTTGATTTGGAGGGTGTACAAAAAAGATTTGTTAAGATAGCCCTAGCTGTAGCAAAAAAATGTATTATGTCAAACTGGAAATTAGAAGATAATTTGAAAATACAGCAATGGTATATAGAAATGAATAAATGTATTCCATTAGAAAAAATAACATATAGTTTAAGAAATAATATAACATTATTTGAACAAATATGGGAGCCGTACATGGAATATAATAGAGAAAACCTACCGGGACATCTATCACCTAAAATGACAAAAGGAAAAGAGAATGGAAAGAATTGACTCAGTGGAAGTGTTTGTTCGTTAATGTTGAGTGACAACATTGTTTGATGGGTTTGATGTATCTTGGACTCAGAGTTTTGAATGGATGGAGGGGGAGGTGGGGGGGAGGGGAGGAGGGAGGGGGGGAGAAAACGACATTGTATATATTTGAAAGGAGAAATGTGTATATCTTGAATAACGTGATCTATAGTGTGAAAAATAAAAAATTTTTAAAAAACACAGGCAGACGGAGGCAAATCCACAGGCACTCAGTGACCGAGGGGACTCTCATTTTCTCGTACTGTAAGGGGCGACTCTTCCTTATGCAGGCAGATGGAGACAAATCCACGGGCACTCGGCGACCGAGGAGACTCTCATTCTCTCGTACTGTAAGGGGACTCTTCCTTATGCAGGCAGACGGCAGGCTCGTAATATTACACATTCTGACTATTACATGGCAGGTAAGGGATCGGCTTGCTTAGGGGAGGCAGTTGGAATGCACCTGATTTTCAGGTTCACCATTGTAACCTGTGGACACCACAGGTCTGGAATGGAGTTGAGTGCACTGTAGCCAGACAAACTCGTGATCAGAGGTGGAGAGGGTGGGCAAATTTAAATTCCTGGTGGTCACTCTCTCGGAGGTCCTTTCTGGGACCCAACACACTAATGACCTGGTGAAGAATGCACGTCAGCACCTCCTCTTCCTCAGGAGGTTCGGTGTAACATCAGAAGCCCTAGCAAATTTCTACCGAGGTGCGGTGGACAGTGGACTGACTGGCTGCATCACGGTCTGGTACTGAGACTCCCCAATACCCCCGAGCATAAAGCCCTGCAAAAGGTAGTGGACACAGCCCAGGAACATCGCAGGCAAAACGCTCCTCACCGTTGAGAACATCTGCGGGGAACGCCGCTGTTGGAGAGCAGCAGCGATCATCAAGGACCCACACCACCCAGCACATGCTCTGTTCTCACTGCTGCCATCAGGAAAGAGGTATTGGTGCCTCGTACCCCCAGGTTCAGGCACAGCTGCTACCCCTCCACCATCAGACTCCTCAACGACAAACTCAAATCAGGGATTCATTTAAGTACGTGCACTTTATTGATTACTGAATATTTACATTTATTTCTTAGGCCATCAGACAGAGGAGTAGAAATAGGCTATTCAGCCCATCAAGTCTGTCCCACCATTCAATCGCAAGCTGATCCGTTCTCCTACTCAGCCCCATAGACAGAGTAGAAATAGGCCGTTCAGCCCATCAAGTCTGTCCTGCCATTCAATTGTGAGCTGATCCGTTCTCCTTCTCAGCCCCACTGCCTGGTCTCCTCGTGACTCCCTGGCTCATCAAGAACCTCTGTTGTAAACCCACCCAATGGCCCGGCCTCTACACCCCCCCCCCCCCCGTAGCAGCAAATTCCACAGATCCGCTGCCCTCTGGCTGACCCTCCGCGACTCCGTTCTAAGTGGACGCCCTTCAGTTCTGAAGTTGTGCCCTCTTGTCCAGGACTCCCCTCCAAGGAGCTGTCAAACATTCCTCGTAAGCTAATCCTTTCATTCCCGGAACCTCCTCTGAACCCTCTCCAACGTCCACATGTCCTTACTTCGAAGAGCCCAAAACTGCTCAAGATGCTCCACGTGAGGCCTCATAAACACTCAACGTCACATCCCTCTAGAAATGAATGCCCTCCTTCTTCACTACCGACTCAACCTTTTGGGTATGAAGTAAATCGCACGAGGCCGAAGTAAAAACATGGGGCTGGATAACCTCAGCAGGTCGAATTGTGTCCTTTATACAGCAGAGATAAAGATACAGAACCAACGTCTCAAGCTTGAGCCCCTCGTCAAGGTGTGAGCAAAAATTCAGCCAGAACCTGAACAAAATGCTGGGAGGGGTGGAAGTATGGTCCCGCAGGCAGGAGGTCACAGGTGGAGAAGGGAGGGCTCACCAGCAAACGGGAAGGGGAGGAGGGAACAGCTCTGTGGGTGGAGAGCGGGATGAAAGGGTGGGAGAGTGGGCCGGCAGAAACCCAGAGACGTCGATGCTGAAGCCATCCAGTCACAGAGCGCCCAGACAGAAGGTTCTCTGATTTACAGGGTGGCCTCGGTGGATGGTACACGAGGCTGTGGATGGACAGGTCAGCGCAGGATTGAAGTTGCCACTGATGCGGTGCGAAGCGAAGCGATCTTCCAGTCTCTTCATAAAGGGAGCCCAAGGAGTCACGTGATGGAGTAGTGGCTGGTCGGGGAACTCCAGCCCTCTCCGGAAAAGTTTAAAAAAAAACACAGAAAACACAAAGGCACAAACACAAAAATTAAAATAAAGTGAAAGTAAAGGTGGGAAGAAAATGGCAGCGAAGAAAGAAAAGTCGAAAGCAACGGAAAGAAGAGAAGAAGAAAAGACATCGGAAGAAGAAGGTGAAGGCCTTACCTGTCCGAAGAGGCACGCCGCGGAGAGAGAAGCCCGCTCCCTAAGGTCAGTCGAAGTCCCAACCTCGGGACTACAAAAATGGCTCGCGGAGCCAAGCAAAAGTGCGTAACCGCGCATGCGCGACGCCTCATGCATGCGCGATGCGCAAGACAAAAAAAACACTGACGGGAGGGGGGACCAGCTGAGGAGTCGATCTCCACAGCTGAGAATGACAGCTACAACACAGCAACAGGAAGAGAACATAGAAAACAACAAGAAAGAAGAGAGTAAAAAGAAATCAAGGAAACAACAGATGACCAACCCAGAGGAAGAAGAAGAAGAAGAAGAAGAACATAGAGAAATGGAAGAAGAAGGGAAGGGCAAGACAATGGATATATATATTTTTAAAAATATATGGAATCAGTAAAAGAATGGCAATTACAAGAATTTAGTGAAATAAAAAGAATTAAAAGTGCAGAAGAAAAAATGAATAGATTAGAGATGGTCATGTCAGATATAGGAAAAGAGTGGACAAGGTGGAAGAACGAGAAACAGCCATAGAAATGGAAGTAGAGGACTTAAAAGAGAAATTAGAAGAATCTAATAAAAAAGTTAAAGAGGCACATGAGCTGTTAGCTCAGAAGATAGATATAATGGAAAACTATAATAGAAGAAATAATATAAAGATAGTGGGCCTTAAGGAAGATGAAGAAGGCAAGAATATGAGAGAATTTATAAAAGATTGGATCCCCAGGGTCCTAGGAAGACCAGAATTACAGAAAGAAATGGAAATAGAAAGGGCACATAGAACATTAGCCCCGAAACCACAGCCACAACAAAAACCAAGATCCATTTTAGTAAAATTCTTAAGATATACAACAAGAGAAAATATATTGGAGAAAACAATGAAGAAAATAAGAGAAGACAAAAAGCCACTGGAATACAAAGGTCAAAAAAATTTTTTCTACCCGGACATAACTTTTGAACTCCTGAAGAAGAGAAAGGAGTTTAATACAGCAAAAGCGATCCTATGGAAAAAAGGATATAAATTTATGCTAAAGTACCCAGCGGTACTTAAAATAGTTATTCCAGGGCAGCAAAACAGACTATTCTCGGATCCAGAGGAAGCACGAAAATTTGCAGAACAACTACAAAACAGGCAGAGAGATGAAGACATGTAACAAGAGTAAAAATGACCATGAACTATATGTATGTGTGTATATGGGTATATATATATATATATATATATATATATATATTATATGTGTGTGTGTGTGTGTGTGTGTATGTATATATGTGTGTGCATGAGTGTATCCGTATTTAAAACAAAATATATATAGATAAGAATTAATAAGGGAAAGAGAGGAAGTAAGGAGGGAATAAAGAGAGTGACCTTTGTTAGATATGAAAATTGAAATCTTTTCTGGGGGGGCTGGGTGGGGAGGAGTTACGGTCACTGCGAAATCAATTGACGCTTGCGAGTGAATTCGCAAATCCAAATGGAGAGGGGAGATGTGGTTGCACGACAAGGGATAAAGGGCAACTCAGGAAGGGGAGGGGATAGTGGGGTTAAAGAAATTTTAGATAGGAGAATAAGGGAAACAGGGTCGTAAAGAAAGCTTTTGGTATCTTAGCCTTTATAAATCAAAGTATAGAGTTCTGGAGTTGGGATGTGATGATGAAGTTGTTTAAGACACAGGTGAGGCCAAATTTGGAGAATTGTGTTGTGACAGATTAATTTGTATTTTATATTGTATATAGATATGTTTTAAAGGAGATAGATTGTGGGTTTTTTTTTTAACAACCACAAACACTTCACAATACAGATCTCATTTAAAATTCCAGAGCTCTGATCAAGCCAGACTGTCCAGGCTCCCAGTGCCGTTGAAACGACAATGGAAACTGCTGAAGGACTTCACAAGTAGATGTTAATTGGACATGCTGTGGAGTCATGAATTATTGTTTTTGAAAGCAACAGATGAAGGGACTGAGAAGCCTGGGTCCGGTGCCACAGTCTGTCTGAGGGCATTTGGCTGTTGTAAGAGAGTCGTGTGTTTTTTTCGGAGAGAAGGAGAGAGAGAATTCAATTCTACCGTCAGCAGCAACAGCTGGGAAGTTTGTGGAAAAACCCCATTTTGAAGACAGGTTGTGAGTACTGAGTTCAGCCTGTTCAAAGCCCTTGTGGTCCATTCAAGATGAGATGACTGGCTATATAATGTTTTGCCTGACGTAAGGGAAACAGAAAAGGAACTCTGTGGTGACCTGAAAGAAAGAGGTTATCATCTGGAAAACCATGATGGGGCAAGTTTCTTCAGCAAGAAACTGAAGTGGCTAATCGGAAGGAATCAGTTTGTGTCCAACAAGCAACAAATCTCTCTCAGAAAACCAACAAGAACCTTCCTTTATGCTTAAACAAAAGTTACTTTTAATTTTCTTTAACCATTGCTGCTGGGTTTTGGGATCCTCTGGCCCCATAACAGTGTGCAGTTCTGGTCACCTAATGACAGGAAGGATATCAGTAAGATAGAAAGAGAGCAGAGAAGATTTACTCGGATGTTTCCGGGTCTTCGGGAATTGAGTTACAGGGAAAGGTTAAACAGGTGAGGACTTTATTCCCCTGGAGTGAAGAAGAATTAGGGGAGATTTAATCAAGGTTCACAAGATTATGAGAGGTGTAGACAGAGTGGATGCGAGGAGGCCTTTTCCACTTGGTCTTGGGGAGATCAATACGAGAGGACATGGCTTTAGGATGAAATGGGAAAGGTTTAGGGGTCGTTCTTCACTCAGAGAATGGTGGGAGTGTGGAACAAGCTGACGTGGTGAAAGCAGGCTTGATCGCGTGTTTTAAAAATAAATTGGACAGATGGGAGAGGCCTGGAGGGTTATGGAGTGGGAGCAGGTCAGTGGGACAAGAGGAATGATGTTTCAGCACAGACTAGAGGGGCCGAATGGTCTGTTTCCTAAGCTGCCATGTCCTATCTCAGACCCGAGCCCTTTGTCAAGGTAGGAGTAAAAGGATGGTGGTGGGGAGAAGGGGCAACAGGCAACAGGTAATCATCGGGCAGGCGAGAATTGATTAGAGGAGATGAGTTGCTCTGTGAATGCAGAGCTGAATGGCAGGAGACAGAGGGTGACAAGAGGATGGGAGGGAAGGAGACATATACAGCACGGTAACAGGCCATTTGGCCCATGAGCTCATGCTGCCCAATTTACACCCTATTAACCTACACTCCCTGGTACATTTCGAGCGGTGGAAGGAAACTGGAGCCCCCGGGGAAAACCCACGCAGTCATAAGGAGAACATGCAAACTCCTTACAGACAGTGTGGGGAATCGAGCCCCATTCCCGATCACTGGTGCCATAACAGTGTTGTCCCTGACCGCTACACCGACCGTGCCTGCCCCTGTTCCCGGAATAGGGAAAGAGAGAGACTCGGGGGAAGGGGTTTAATGGAAACCAAAGAAGTCAACATTAATGCTGTCTGGCTGAAAGGGGCCCAATCAGAAGGTGAGGTGTTGTTTATTCAATTTGCGGGCGGTCTCAGTCCAGCCGTGTGGGAAACAACGTCTCTTCCTCACTGACAATCAACACAGGCGTGCCCCGAGGATGCGGGCTTAGCCCACTGCTCGACCCATTCTACACCCATGGCTGTGTGGCCAGGCACAATTCCAATGGTGTCTACCAATTTGCCAATAACACCGCAGTATTCAGCAGAATCCCAGAAGGCAATGAGGAGGCGTACAGGAGGGACATCGATCGGCTCATTGAACAACAACAACCTTGGACTCAGCGTCAGCAAAACCAAGGAGATGATGGTGGACTTCAGGAGGGGGTCAGGGGAACACAAGGGCTCAGTTGTGGAGAGGGTCAAGAACTTCCCAAATTCCTGGGGATTGACATCTCCAACGATCTGTCCTGGAGCCTCCACGTTGATGCCATCACGAAGAAAGCTCTCCAGTGGGTAGACTTTGTTTGAGAAGATTCAGTACGTCACTGAAGACTCTCGTAAACTTCTACAAGTAGAGAGCATTCTGGCTGGTTGGAACGGAGGCGCCTTCTCTCAGGACAAGAATAAACTCCAGGGGATTGTTCACTCGTCTTGCAACATCACGGATCCCAGATTTCACTCCATTGAGGAGATCAACGTGAGGCGGTGTCTTAAAAAAAAGCAGCCTCTATCCTCAAGGATCACTCTGATCCCATCAGGGAAAAATTCCAGGAGCCTGAAGACAAGCACAAGGACAGCTTCTTCCCCTCCGCTGTCAGATTCCAGAACGATCCATGAACCCCAGACATGACCTGACTTTCCAAGCCCTGTTATTTTTACAGTAATGTTGTAAGATGGTTGTAATATGAACATTTGCATTTGCACTGTGAGGCTGCCGTAAAAAATACTGAATTTCATGACTTGTTCATGACAATAAATCCTGTTTCTGAATCTGAAGAAGAAAGTGCCACCAAACTGACTGTGTATTACTGAAAATAAATATTCAATAATCAATAAAGTCCCCAAGTGCGAGTCCTTAAACGAGTCCCTGATTGAGTTTGTTGTTAAAGAGCAGCTGTTCCTGTACCGGAGTGCAAGTCCTCTTTCCTGACAGCAGCAGTGAGAACGCAACGTATGCTGGGTGGTGTTGGTCCTTGATGATCGCTGCTGCTCTCCGACGGCAGTATTCCCCATAGATGTCCTCGATGATTGGAGGAGGGTTTTGCCCGTGATATCCTGGCTGTGTCCACTACCTTTTGTAGGGCTTTACACTCGAGGGTATCAGTGATTCTCCCGTACCCGACCGTGATGCAGCCGGTCAGCGCACTTTCCTCTGTAGGAATGTGTCGGTGGTACCAAACCTCTGCAAACTTCTGAGGAAGAAGACGGGCTTTCTTCACGATGCTATGGTGTTTAAATGGCTGGAATCGGCCTCTACCACGCTGTACATAAAATTTTTAACAAAACTAAATTTAAAAGGAGTGGGGGGGGGTGTTGTTATTTGGTAATCAGGCCTTGAGGGTGGTGCAAAGGATAGACACTGTCCCACCTGTGACTGAGGAAGGCATCCACTAAGATTCATGCAACCACACAGACAGTGTTTGGACCAGAACCAACAGGATGGATTACAGGTCGATTCTGTAGAAGGTCACAGATGTTGGCTCAACAACAGCAAACTCTGGTGGAAAGTGCGCTGACCGGCTGCATCACGGTTGGGTACAGGGGCACCAGTAACCCCCAAGCGTAAAGCCCTGCAAAAAGTAATGGACACAGCCCAGGACATCACAGGCAAAACCCTCCTCACCATCTAATCTCTCCCTTTCCTCCAGGGTGAGACAGAGTGAAGCTCCCTCTGCACCATCCCTTCACACACTCCCCGGGTTGGGACACAGTGAAACTCCTTCCACACCGTCCCTTCACACACTCCCTGGGGATGGGTCACAGTGAAGCTCCCTCCACACCGTCCGTCACACACTCCCCGGGGTTGGGACACAGTGAAACTCCCTCTGCACTTTCCCATCACACACTCCCTGGGGATGGGTCACAGTGAAGCTCCCTCCACACCGTCCCGTCACACACTCCCCGGGGTTGGGACACAGTGAAACTCCCTCTGCACTTTCCCATCACACACTCCCTGGGGGTGGGACACAGTGAAGTTCCCTCCTCACCGTCCCGTCACACACTCCCCGGGGTTGGGACACAGTGAAACTCCCTCTGCACTGTCCCACCACACACTCCTCAGGGGTCGGACACAGAGCGAAGCTCCCCTGCACTTTCCCATCACACATTCCCCGGGGTTGGGACACAGTGAAACTCCCTCTGCACTTTCCCATCACACACTCCCTGGGGGTGGGACACAGTGAAACTCCCTTTGCACTTTCCCATCACACACTCCCCGGGGTTGGGTCACAGTGAAGTTCCCTCTGCACTTTCCCGTCACACATTCCTTGGGGGTGGGACACAGTGAAGCTCCCTCCACACCGTCCCGTCACACACTCCCTGGGGGTGGGACACAGTGAAGTTCCCTCTGCACTTTCCCGTCACACACTCCCTGGGGGTGGGACACAGTGAAGTTCCCTCTGCACTTTCCCATCACACACTCCCTGGGGGTGGGACACAGTGAAGTTCCTTCTGCACTTTCCCGTCACACATTCCCTGGGGGTGGGACACAGTGAAGTTCCCTCTGCACTATCCCGTCACACATTCCCCGGGGGTGGGTCACAGTGAAGCTCCCTCCGCACTGTCCCGTCACACACTCCTTGGGTTTGGGACACAGTGAAGCTCCCTCCGCACTGTCCCGTCACACACTCGCTGGGGTTGGGACACAGTGAAGCTCCCTCCTCCCTGTCCCATCACACACTCCTCAGGGGTCGGACACAGAGCGAAGCTCCCCTGCACTGTCCTGTCACATGGCTCTGAACACTGGAACAGGACTGGTGGTATATACTCTGAAAAACATCCCCCAACTCTCTCCCAGGAACATCTCAGTCCCCGATGGCTGATCAAGTTGCAGGAGGAGGAAGAGGCTGTTGTGTAACATCAGTGGCAGAGTCCTAATGCCTATTGATCTGTCTCCTGCAGTATTTTTGGATATTGCTTGTGAAGCTGATTGCAATTGCCAAGTGTAGAGAACGAATGGGAAAATGCTTTCTAATGTACATCTTTCATTATTGATGCCAGCTCACATTTATATCCGCTGATGTTCCTTCTTTGACTTTGGGCAGGTCTTGTGTAGAGATCATAAGCTATCGGAGGCCATTCAGCCCATTGAGTCTGCCCCGGCATTCGATCATGAGCTGATCTGTTCACCCACTCGGTCCTGCTGCCTGGCCTTCTCCCTGTAACCTTTGACGCCCTGGCTAACCGAGAACTACCTTAAATACACCCAATGACCCAGCCTCCACACCCTCCCATGGAAAAAAATTCCACAGATTCACTCGGGCTGAAGAAAATCCTCCGCATCTCTGTTCTAAGCGGACGCCCTTCAATCCCGGACTCTCCCACTGCAGGGAAACAACCTTTCTACATCGACTCTGTCCACGCCTTTCAACGTTCGGAATGTTTCAACCAGATTACCTCCCTCATTCTCCTAAATTCTAACAAGTCCAGGCCAAGAGCCGTCAAATGCTTCTCATATGATAACCCTTTCATTCCCGGAACGAACCTCCTCTGAACCCTCTCCAACGTCAGCACATCCTTTCTTCAACGAGGAGCCCAAAACTGCTCACAATACCCCACGTGAGGCCTCACCCAGGGCCTCATAAACCCTCAATGTCACATCCCTGCTCTTGTACCCGATTTTTCCTGAAATGAACGCGTTTGCCTTCTTCACCCCCGACTCCACCACAAGTTGACCTTCAGGCCATCCTGCACAAGGACTCCCAGCACCCTTTGCATCTGGGGATTTGCAATTTTTACCCCATTTGGAAAATCGTCTGCCTGGTTATTTTCTTCCACCAGAAATGCACAACCGAACAACTTTCCGACACTGTTTATTCTGCCTGTTCTCCTCATCCAAGTCCTTCTGCAGCATTTGTGTTTTCTCCACACGACCCGCTCCCCCACCGACCTTTGTCTCCTCTGAAAACTTGGCCACAAGGCCATCTGTTCCATAATCCACAACATGAAAAGTAGTGTCCCCACACTGACCCCATCAAATACAAACGCAGTGAGCGCAGGAGGAACTCAGCCAGTCTCGCAGCGTCCTCAGGAGATAAAGATCTATTACCCATGTTTCGGATCTTCTTCGAGGTTCGAGTAAAAGGACAGTCAGCATGGTAGGTCATGTTTAATGAATCTTGTAGAGATTTTCGAGGAGGTTACCAAGAAGGTAGATGAAGGAAAGGCTGTAGATGTTGTCTACATAAACTTTGATAAAGCCTTCAACAAGGTCCCACAAGGGACGTTAGTTCGGACGCTAGGTATTCATGGAGAGGTTGTAAACTGGATTTGAAAATGGCTGAATGGGAGAAGCCAGACAGTAGTGGTGGATGGTCGCTTCTCAGACTGGAGGCCTGTGGCTAGGGGTGTGCCTCAGGGATCAGTGCTGGACCAGTGTTGTTTGTCATCTAGATCAATGATCTGGATGATCATGTGGGAAATTGGATGAGCAGGTTTGCAGATGGTGCTAAAATCGGGCGATGTGGACAGTGAGGGAGGCTTTCAAAGCTTTCAAAGGGATCTGGACCAGCTGGGGTGCAAAACGGCAGATGGAGTTTAATGCAGACAAGGGTGAGGTGTTGCATTTTGGAAGGACAAACCAAGAAAGGACGTACACAGAAAATGGTCGGAAACTGAGGGGTGGGGTAGAACAGAGGGATCTGAGAATACAGATACATAATTCCCTGAAAGTGGCGTCACAGGTAGACAGGGTCGTAAAGAGAGTTTTTGGCACATTGACCTTCATAAATCAATGTATTGAGTCCAGGAGTTGGGATGTAATGGTAAAGTTGTACAAGACATTGGTGAGGCCAAATTGGGAGAATTGTGTGCAGTTTTGGTCACCAAATTACAGGAAAGATATCAATAAGATAGAAAGAAGGCAGAGAAGATTTACTGGGATGTTGCCTGGACTTCAGGAACAGAGTCACAGGGAAAGGTTAAACAGGTTCAGACTTTATTCCCTGGAGTTTAGAAGAATGAGGGGAGATTTGATCAAAGTTTATAAGATTATGAGGGGTGTAGACAGAGTGGAGGTGAGGAGACTTTTCCCACTTAGATCGGGGGAGATAAATACGAAGGGATGTGGCTTTAGGATGAAAGGGGAAAGGTTTAGGGAGACGTTCTTCAATCAGAGAGTGGAACAGGCTGATGCACTGAACGTGGGCTTGATCGTGTGTTTTAAGAATAAATTAGACAGATAGATGGATGGGAGAGGCCTGGAGGGTTACAGGGTGGGAACAGGTTAATGGGACTAGCGGAATGATGTTTTTGGCACAGACTAGAAAGGCCGAATGGCCTGCTTTCTGTGCTGTGGTGTTTGATGGTTCTGAAGAGTAGGCAGGTGCCTGAATTAAAAGGCTGGATGGGGATGGTAAGAATAGATTGAGGAGGGGGTGGGTGGCTCTGCGAATGCAGAACTGGAGGAAAGGAGACAGAGGGGTGGATGGGGACTAACAGAAACTGGAGAAGTCAATGTTAGCGCCGTCCGATTGGAGGGTGTCCAGGTGGAAGATGAATCAAGATTCAAAATTCCATTACTCTCATGTGATGACAACAGTGTAATATTACATGGAATTTGCTTTTACCTGCTGTAAGGCAGACAGATTCGCCATCTGCAGGAATTGTCTGAAGCGCCTCTTACAATTGGAGAGAGAGAAGCAAAAGAGAGTTTCCCACCCCCCACACCCCGAGTCACCAAGTGTCCATTGATTTGCCTC
Source organism: Narcine bancroftii (assembly GCF_036971445.1). Taxonomy (NCBI): domain Eukaryota; kingdom Metazoa; phylum Chordata; class Chondrichthyes; order Torpediniformes; family Narcinidae; genus Narcine; species Narcine bancroftii. The sequence continues at coordinate 327,003,290 of NC_091471.1, forward strand.
CAGCAGCCTCACAGAGTCCAGTCTGAACCATCAGCTCCAGATCCGAACCCCTCAGTGCCCTCAGCACCTCCTCGCGTCCTGATTTCAGTACCTGGTACTCCTTCCCCCACCAGCACCCTTGAATCCCCCCAGCTGCAGTCTCCAGCGGTCCTCGCCTCCAGCCATCTGTGTGTTCTCCAGCTGCAGAGCCCACTCGCTGGCCCACCACCATGGTCGCCGTCCCGTGGGTTGTCTCCTCTGCTTTCTCCTCCTCAGACGGTGGCGGGGGGGGGGTGCTCTCCCTGTTTCCTGGTGGCCCAACCCCCCCCAGACTCTGCAACCCCTCAAGGCCACTGCTGATCACAGGCATAGCCATCTTGGCCGCAGACCCACCCCCCCACCCCCCCCCCACCACCGCGGTCTCAGGGATTTTAAATAAAACCCCAGCTGGTCGTTCCCCTGATTTGTGGGCGGTCTCAGTCTGACAGCACATGAGGATTGTGGACAGACACATCGGCAAGGGGAACGGGGCGGGGAACTGAAAAGGGCGGCCACGGGGAGATTCCTGCCACTGCGGCGGACAAAGTTCTCGTTCGGTGGTTGTGGGTGCGAGAGAGGCTTAGACTGTGGTGTAGAACTTCAAAATTCTGATTCCTTGTCGGAGCACATACACGACATCATATACAGCCCTGAGATTCCTCTTCCTGCGGGCGCGACAGAATTCCCACTTATCAGGCACTCAAGAAGAAAGATAAATGGGGCCCAGTGTTCAAAATGCGCCGGCATCCAAGCAAACCCCTGAGGAAGTAGAGGTGCTGACATGCTTTCTTCGCAAAACCATTAACGCGATTGTCTTAATTCCTCTTCAAGGCTAAAATCTATCCAAATATATTCAATGAGGCAGCTTCCGCTGTCAGAGAATTCCACAGATTCATCAAATTGCTGCTTGTTACGGTTCCTTAAATCACTCCAGAGCAGATCCAAATTCACCGGCTCTCCACGCAGCTCTGCATCACCCGGACAGCAGGACCTACTGCCATGAACAAGTCACGAAATTTGTTTCTTTGCAGCAGCGTCAAAGAGCAAACATTCACGTGAACTGCCTTACAACAATAAGTAAAAAGTCAGGCCGTGTCTGGGGCTCGTGGATCATTCAGGAATCTGACGGCAGAGGGGAAGAAGCCGACTTTGTGCTTGTCTTCAGGCTCCTGGACCTTTTCCCTGATGGTAGCAGAGTGAAGAGGGGGGTGGTGAGATCTTTGAGGAGAGAGGCTGCTTTTTTAAGACCCCGGCCTCATGTCTATGTCCTTGATGGAGTGGAGTCTGGGGCTGAGTGAACAACCCCCTGGAGTTTATTCTCGCCCTGAGAGTTGGCGCCTCCGACCGGAACTCTTCCCCACCTGTAGAGGTTTAAGAGAGTTCAGTACCGAATCTCCTCACAAAGTCTAGCTGCTGGAGAGTCTTCTTTGCGATGGCATCAACGTGGAGGCGCCTGAACAGATCCTCAGAGTTCTCAACCCCCCCCCCCCAGAATTTCCCTCCATGACTGAGCCCTCGATGAGGACCAGGTCATGTTACCCCGACTCCCTCCTGAAGTCTACAATCGTCTCCTTCGTTTTTGCTGACGTTGAGCTCAAGTTTGTTGTCCACCAAGCCGATCGATCTCCCTCCTGCACACCGTCTAGTTGCCATCTGGGATTATGCCGCCAACCGCGGTGTCACTGGGAAATTTGTAGACAGTGTTGGAATTGTGCCAGCCACAGCCGTGGATGTGTAACAGGCCGAGTAGTGGGTTGAGCATGCGTCCTCGGGGCGCGCCTGTCAGTGAGGGGGAGACGTTGTCTCCCATTCGTATGGACTGTGGTCTCTTCCCAATGAGGAACCAAGGGTCCAGTTGCAGGGGAGTGCAGAGACCAAGGGGTTGGAGCTCATTGACTAGGCCTGGTATCAAAGGCCAAGCTGTAGTTGATGACGTATGTGTTGCTGTTGTAGCTCAACCCCTGAGGCTCTGCACCCACCCCTCGCAACTGAAACCTTGACTTCTTCATCGGGAAAGACCACCGTCTGTATGAAAGGGAGAAAACATCTCCCTCTTACTGACCATCCACACAGGCAGCTCCAAGGACGTGTGCTCAGCCCACTGCTTGGCCCATTACACAACCACAGCCGTGGCTGCCACAATTCCAACACCGTCTACAAATTTGCCGGTGACACCGTGGTCAGCGGCAGAATCCCAGACAGCAACTAGGCGGTGCACAGGAGGGAGGCGGTGCTCGGTGAACGACAACAACCTTGCGCTCAACGTCAGCAAAAACCAAGGAGACGATTGTGGACTTTGGGAGGGAGTTGGGGAAACACGACCCAGTCCTCATCGAGGGGTTGTCGTGGAGAGGGAAATTCCAGGGGGGAGGGGGGTCGATGTCTCCAAGGATCTGTCCTGAAGCCTCCATGTCGATGCCGTCATGAAGAAGACTTGACTTTGCGAGGGGTCTGGGGAGATTCGGTACCAAAGACTCTCATATCTACAGGTGGGGATGGAGGGGAGCGTTCCGGCTGGTTGAAACAGAGGCGCCAACTCTCAGGGTGAGAATAAACTCCAGGGGGTCGTTCACTCGGCCTGTGACATCACAGACCCCAGACTCGAGGACGTCAACAAAAGGCGAGGTCTTAAAAAAAGCAGCCTCTCTCCTCAAAAACCACCCACCCCAGGCCATGCCCACTCTGCGACCAGGAACCTGAAGACAAGCACCCAAGAACAGCTCCTTCCCCTTGTTTATTTTTAAACCAATTTGCAGCTTGGATGGTGCCGTAAGGCAACGCATTTTGTGATGTTCGTGACAATAAATTCTGACCTGAATCCCACTGAACCTTTGAGTCCTATAATTTTAACCTCTCCTGCCAATGGGATCAATTTCCCTAACCGCCAGCTTTAGGATTTTTAAATGTTTCTAGAATCTCCCCCTCTCATTCTTATGAATTCCAGAGCATATTGTCTAACGTAGTATAATCTCTCCTCATCTGACCCCCTCTTCACCTCCCCCCACCCCCCCCCCCCACCTCCACCACAGGTGGCAGGGCTGCTGGCAACTTGAGGCGAGGAACATGCTCAGGGCAGCTGGAGACTGGTTCGGTGGGGGTTACCGGAACTGGAACATAGGGTGGGGTGGGGTGCTGAGGGTGCTGGAGGCCTTCCTGCCCCCTTGTCAGAGGTTCGGATCTGGAGCCAATGGTTTGGACCAGACTCCTTACAGTGAATCTTGAATCATCTCTGGAACCAATCTGATGAACTTCCACTGCACCATCTCCAAAGACAGCTGGAAAACTGGGCTGCAAATCGGCTGATGGAGTTTAATGCAGACAAGGGTGAAGTGTTGCATTTTGGAAGGACAAACCAAGAAAGGACATACATGGTGAACGGTTGGGCACTGAGGAGAACAGAGGGATCTGGGAATACAAAGACATAATTCCCTAAAAGTGGCATCACAGGTGGACAGGGTCGTAAAGAGAGCTTTTGGCATCTTGGGCTTCATAAATCAAAGTATTGAGTTCAGGAGTTGGGATGTTATGGTAAAGTTGTACAAGACATTGGTGAGGTCAAATTTGGAGAATTGTGTGCAGTTTTGGTACTGAACTACAGGAAAGATATGAATAAGGGAGAAAGAGGGCAGAGATTTACTAGGACTTCAGGAACTAAGTTACAGGGAAAGGTTAAACAGGTTCGGACTTTATTCCTTGGAGTGAAGAAGAATGAGGGGAGATCTGATCAAGGTTTACAAAATTATGACAGAGTAAATGTGAGTCAGCTCTTTCCACTTAGATTAGGGTGAAGAGGGAAAGGTTTAGGGGACGTTCTTCACTCAGAGAGCAGTGGGAGTGTGGAACAGGCTGACGTGGTAAACTCAAGCTCGATTGCGTGTATAAATTGGTAAGATGCATGGATGGGAGGGGTTTGGAAGGTTATAGACTGGGAGCAGTTTAGTGGGACTAGCAGCACAGACTAGAAGGGCCAAATTGCCTGTTTTCTGTGCTGTAGTGTTCCATGGCGTCCTTTCTCAAGTCTGGAAAACAGAACTGTGCACAAGATATAGCTGAACCTCCCTGCAATCCTCTCCAGGAATGTACAACCTCCTGTTTGCCTTCTCAATGACCTGTTACACCTGCATACCAAACTCTTGTGATTGGACCTTGACGTCCAAATCCGTGCATTTTTTATAGTTGCCACGCAGGTTGATAGAATTGGTGAGACACTGGGATTCATTAATCGGGGGGGATTGAGTTCAGGATCGAGAGGACATGTTACAACTCTACAAATCTCTGGTGAGACTCCACTTGGAGGTTTGTGTTCAGTTCTGGTCACCTCATTACAGGAAGGATGTGGATGCTCTTGAATGGGGGCAGAGGAGATTCACCAGGATGTTGCCTGGATTGGAAAACAAGTCCTTATGGGGCAAGGTTAGCAGAGCTGGGACTTTTCTCTTTGTAGCGTAGAAGGATGAGAGGAGACTTGATCGAGGTCAGCAAAATTCTGAGAGGTGTAGTTTGGGTGGACGGCCAGCGCCTGTTTCCCAGGGCAGGATCAGCAAACACCAGAGGACATCTGTACAAAGTGAAGGGAGGGAAGTATAGGGGTGTTTTTTTAACACAGAGAGTTTTGGGGGCCTGGAATGCCTCACCAGAGGTGGTGGTGGAGGCTGGAACATTTAAGAGAACACTTAGACAGGCCGACGGATGGAAGGAAAATGGAGGGTTATGGGGCAGGCTAACAGGGAGGTTAACTACGTGTATGATCTGAGATGGAGAGGATGAGCAAATTTAAGTTCCTGGGAGTCACGATTTCAGATGATCTTTCCTGGACCCAACACATTAACAACACCGTAAAGAAAGCCCGTCTGCACCTCTATTTCCTCAGGAGTTTGCGGAGGCTCAGTATGACATCAGAAACTCTGGCTAATTTCTACAGAGGTGAGGTGGAAACTGCTGACTGGCTGGCACAGGGACACCAATACCCACTGAGCGTAAAGCCCTGCAAAAGTCAGTCCAGGACGTAACAGGCAAAACCCTTCCCCCACCGCTGAGAACATCTACAGGGGACACTGTCGTCAGAGAGCAGCAGCGATCATCAAAAACTCACACCACCCAACACACACTCTGTTCTCACTGCTGCCATCAGGAAGGAGGTCTAGGGGCTACAAGTCTCACACCACCGGGTCTAGGTCCAGCTGCTACCCCTCCATGGTCAGAGTCCTCAATGACAAACTCAATCAGGGACTCATTTAAGGACTCTGACTTGGACACTTCAGTGATTTTCTTTGTGTTCCCTCTGTATTGCTCAGTCAGTTTGTTTACATTCATTATCTGTTTACAGTTCTTTATCTGTGGTAATTCTGCCCCACCTGCAGGAAAAAGAAACTCAGGGTTGTATGTGATGATCTGAAAACTGAATAAATTTGATATCTTTGTCTCCTGTTGTCGCTGCGAGACCGGCTCAGTTCCTCCAACATTTCAATGTGTTTTTATTACCATCTGAGCGTCTGCCGGCAGCAGCGAGAACAGAGCGTGTGCTGGGTGGTGTGGGTCTTTGATGATCGCTGCTGCTCTCTGACAGCAGTGTTCCCTGTAGATGTTCTCGGTGGTGGAGAGGGCTTTGCCTATGATGTCCTGGGCTGTGTCCACTACCTTTTACAGGGCTTTGCGCTCAAGGGGTATCTGTGGTCCCGTACCAGCCGGTCAGCACACTTTCCATGGTATCCGTGTGCCAGACAGCTTCTCTTCACCTATCTAAACCTCTGAAGTTTCTCTCTCTCTCTCTCTCTCTCTCTCTCATGGATTGAGTTAAACCATAAGGCACAGGAGCAGAAATAGACCATTCAGCCCTTCAAGTCTGCCCCGCCATTCAATCGTGAGCTGATCCGTTTTCCCTCGGCCCAGCCTTCTCCCCATAAACATTTGACACCCTGGCTAATCAAGAACCTCTGCCTTAAACACACCTAGTGACCCAGTCTCCACATTCACCCTCCAGCTGAAGAAATTCCTCTACGTTTCTGTTCTAAGCAGACTCCCTTCAATCTTGATGTTGTCCCGAACTCCCCAACGCAGGGAAACAACCTTTCTCCATCTATTCTGTCCACACCTTTCAGCATTCAAAATGTTACAGAGAGATCATTCTCCTAAATTCCAACGAATTCAGGCCAAGAGCTGTCAAACACTCCCCGTACAATAACCCTTTCATTCCCGGAGTGAACCTCCTCTGAACCCTCTCCAATGTCCCCACCTCCTTTCTTCAACGAGGAGCCTATGATGTCTTGGGCTGTATTCACTACCTTTTACAGGGCTTTGCGCTCAAGGAGTATCTGTGATCCCGTACCAGCCGGTCAGCACACTTTCCACCACTCCTCTGTAGAAATTCGCCAGGGTTTATGGTGTCGAACCAAACTCCTGAGGAAGTCAAGGCATTGACATGCTTTCTTCACGATGCCTTTTGTTTGTTGGGTCCAGGAAAGATCCTCCAAGATAGTGGCTCCCAGTGTGCTCCCCCTCTCCCCCTCTGATCCTCCAGAGATCACTGGATCGTTCACCTCAGGATTCCCTTCCTGGTTTTGGTGACATTGAGTGCGAAGTTGTTGTTGGGGCCCCAGTTTATCAATCTCCCTCGGGTGTGCAGGTGTGTGGATGGAAACGTTATGGATTGGGGATGTGTGCAGATGTTTAGCTGGAGAAGCAGATGTTTGCATTGATCGTTGCAGAGCACCACAGCACATTACAGGCCCTTCGGCCCTCACTCTTGTGCCAACCCATATATTAAAAAAAGTACTAAACCCTCCCTATCCCATAACCCTCTATTTTTCTTCCATCTGTGTGTCTTTCTAAGAGTCTCATAAATGCCTCCAATGTTCCAGCCTCCACCACCATCCCCGACAAGGCATTCCAGGCCTCCACCACTCCCTGACGTCTCCCCTAAACTTCCCTCCCTTCACTTTGTACAGATGTCCTCTGGGAAACAGGTGCTGGCCGTCCATCCTGTCTCTGCCTCTCAGAATCTTGTCAACCTCAATCAAGTCTCCCCTCATCCTTCTGTGATCCACAGAGAAAAGTCACAGCTCTGCTAATCTTGCCTGGTAAGATTTGTTTTCCAATCCAGGCAACATCCTGGTCAATGTTCTCTGTCCCCTCTCCACAGTGTCCACATCCTTTCTGGAATGATTTGACCAGAACGAAACACAATAATTTAAGTGTGTAAGTACACAATAGTCGGTACAACAATAACACCATCTACAGATTTGCTGACGATCCCACGGTAGTGGGTTGTATAAAGGAAAGAGATGAGTTAGCGTACAGGAGGGAGATTGAAAACTTGGGGCCCCAACAACAATCTCCCACTCAACGTCACCAACACCAAGGAGCAGATTGTCGACTTCAGGAAGGGAAAGCCAGAGGTGAATGATCCAGTGATCACTAGGTGATCAGAGGGGGAGAAAATTGGGAGACACTATCTCAGAGGATCTTTCCTGGACCCAACAAACGAAAGGTGTCATAAAGAAAGCACGTCATGTGCCTCGACTTCCTCAGGAGTTTGCAGAGGTTCTGTTTGACACCAGAAACCCTGTTGTGGTGGAAAGTGTGCTGACCGGCTGGTACAGGGACACCAATACCCCTCGAGCGCAAAGCCCTGTAAAAGGTAACAGACACAGCCCAGGGCATCACAGGCAAAACCCTCCCCCACCGTTGAGAACATCTACTGGGAAACCTGCTGTCGGGGAGCAGCAGCGATCGTCAAGGACCCCCACCACCCAACACATGCTTTGTTCCCACTGCTGCCATCAGGAAAGAGGTCTAAGGGCCACAAGTCTTGCACCACCAGGTTCAGGAACAGCTGTTCCTCCTCCACCATCAAACTCCTCAACTACAAACTCAATCAGGGACTCATTTAAGGACTCTGACTTGGGCACTTCAGTGATTTTCTTTTTGTTCTCTCTATTGCAGTCAGTTTGTTTATATTGGTTATCTTTTCACAATTCTTTATCTGTTTACATGTTTACTCAGTGTACAATTAGTGGTAATTCTGCTCCCCCCACCCACCAGGAAAATGAATCTCAGGCTTATGTCCTGTAGTCTGACAATAAATGTGAAATCTCATCCTTCTGCCTCCAGAGAAAACTTCCCCATGCCTCATCAGACTTGTCTCCCCCTCCTGGCCCATCTCCTCTGCTCCCTCTCCGCGGCTTCCATCTGGAATGAGGTGACCAGAGCCGAACGCGGTCCTCGAAAGCAGGGGAGAGCCTTTTATTCCAAAAACATCGCCCTCTGGCCAGAAGGGATCGCTTCAGTGGGATGTGAGTGGGAAGGTTGGCCCCCCGAGATGCCCTGCTCCCCGAAGCTGAGCGGCGTCACAACAGGGGGAGTTGAGTCGGGGAGCAGTGAGGTCCCGACAGGGTCCTGGGGACCGCCCCGCCGGGACGATTAGCGGGGCCGCTTTTTTTGCTCTCCAAGTTTGAGGAGGCTCCTTCTTGCTACTTGAGGGAGGGCGGCGCATGTGATGAAGGGATGGAGCAACTGGGCTTGGTTTAATAGGTCGATGGGAGAATGGGGAGGGGTGGGGGGATCTGATTGGAACTGGACCAGAAGCCCACGGTTGAAGAATAAGGGGAAGGCCATTCCGGGCCGAGTTGCCCCCAGAGCGTGGCTCTGCCTCACGATTCCCAAAAGGGAAGCCCCTCCAGCGAACGGGAACCGGGACGCTCGGATGGCCAGCCCCAATCACAGTGCGGGACGGTGCTGGCTCGACGGGCTGAATGGCCTCACTCCTGCACCTCGGGCCCCATGAGGACCACCTGAAGCAATCCCTGACTGATGGTAGAGCAGCTTCAGTGTGAAGTCGCCCCATCCCTGCTCTAAAGTGTGGTCTTTACCAGAGGTTCGTCCAGACGGGGAGATGGGCTTGGGACTAGCCTGGAGAGCCAGTCCCCTGCCTCTCTCTCTCTCCCTCCCTGCAGACCGCCCTGGCTGCACTGCCCTGGGACGTCCGGAGAAGGCTGGCCGGGGTTGGGCTCCGTGTCGCAGCCTCGCCCCGCCTGGTGCAGGGAGCCAGACACATCCACTCCCCACTCAGGCAAGGTCGAATCGTGTTCCTGGGCGCCGGCTCCCGGACCAGCCTCGCCGGGAGGGGCGAGAGGGCGAGCAGAGCCCTGCAGCGCTGCCCCGGCCCCCTCCGGCTGGGAGGGGAGGGGAGTGAGTGGGGGGGGGGGGGGGGACCCGGAGAGGTAGGGATGGTTCACAGCGCGACCGGAGCCCCGCATCCTCGCCGCTGTGGCTGCTCTCCCGGCCGGGGTGAAACGAGCTCACCTCCTTCGCTGCTTCGCCCCCCTCTCGCTCTGGCCCCTCCATCTCTCCCCTTCCCCCTCCATCTCTCCCCTTCCCCCTCCATCTCTCCCCTTCCCCCCTCCATCTCTCCCCTTCCCCCCTCCATCTCTCCCCTTCCCCCTCCATCTCTCCCCTTCCCCCCTCCATCTCTCCCCTTCCCCCTCCATCTCTCCCCTTCCCCCCCCTCCATCTCTCCCCTTCCCCCCTCCATCTCTCCCCTTCCCCCCCTCCATCTCTCCCCTTCCCCCCTCCATCTCTCCCCTTCCCCCCCTCCATCTCTCCCCTTCCCCCCCTCCATCTCTCCCCTTCCCCCCCTCCATCTCTCCCCTTCCTCTCCCTCTCTCTCCTTCCCCCTCCCTCTCTCCACTTCCCCCCTCCCTACTGATCATCTTCCTTTATCCCCCTCTCGTATCTTCCGCTCCCTCCCTCCTCTCATTCCCTCTTCCCGTCTCTTCACTCTCTCTCTTTCTTTCTGTCTCTCTCCCTCACTCTCTCCTTCTCACCCACTCTTTCTCCCACTTTCACTTTCTCTCACTCACACTCTTTCTTTCAATCTCGTTCTCTCTTTTCTCTCCTCCCCTCTCTGCTGCCCACTCCTCCCTGCACCTTCACAGCGAACCCCAGTGTCTGCTCCCTCTCGTCTGGTGGGGGCCTCAGGGCTGGGAATTTTTTTTCATGAGTGAATAAGAGCTTGGAGTTTAAATTCTCATCTTTTCCACCCCCCCACTGCGCAGGTCAAGCTGAGGACCCGAGACCTGCCAAGAAGGGGAACTGGGAACTGGAGGAGATCTGGCAGCGAAGGTGCAGGGTGACATCCAAGCAGACGAAGATCAGCAATTAGCTCATATCCCTCCTCTCTGCCCTAAACCTCCTCCTCTCCGATTTCCATTTCCCTCAACCCCTTAGCCCCTTCTCCCTGTGAGCCCAAACACCGAGCCCCTCCCAGCCACCCACTCCCCTTCCCCTCTCTCTCTCTCCCCTTCCCCCCTCTCTCCCCTTAGCCCCCTCTCTCCCCTTCCCCCCTCTCTCCCCTTCCCCCCTCTCTCCCCTTCCCCCTCTCTCCCCTTCCCCCTCTCTCCCCTTCCCCCTCTCTCCCCTTCCCCCTCTCTCCCCTTCCCCCTCTCTCCCCTTCCCCCTCTCTCCCCTTCCCCCTCTCTCCCCCTTCCCCCTCTCTCCCCTTCCCCTCTCTCCCCTTCCCCTCTCTCCCCTTCCCCTCTCTCCCCTTCCCCTCTCTCCCCCTCTCTCCCCTTCCCCTCTCTCCCCTTCCCCTCTCTCCCCTTCCCCTCTCTCCCCTTCCCCTCTCTCCCCTTCCCCTCTCTCCCCTTCCCCTCTCTCCCCTTCCCCTCTCTCCCCTTCCCCTCTCTCCCCTTCCCCTCTCTCCCCTTCCCCTCTCTCCCCTTCCCCTCTCTCCCCTTCCCCTCTCTCCCCTTCCCCTCTCTCCCCTTCCCCTCTCTCCCCTTCCCCTCTCTCCCCTTCCCCTCTCTCCCCTTCCCCCTCCTTCCCTTGACCCCAGAGTCCCCCTCACAACCTCCCTGACTCCCCCACCTCATTCTCTCGCTCCACCTCAAACGCCCACCACCCCCCCCACTCATCTCTGCCGCATGCGACCTCCCACTCCTCCTCTCGCCTCTCCTCTCCTCCCCCCTCTCTGGCGCCATGGCTGCCGGCGTCTCAGCCTGGCTCCCCTTTGCCCGCGCTGCGGCAGTGGGTTGGCTGCCTCTGGCCAAGGCCCCCATGCCTCGGGCGCCGGTGGCAGGTCGCGGCAGCAAGCATGGAGACGAGCTGCTGGTGGTCAATGTCAGCGGGCGCCGGTTCCAGACCTGGAAGGGGACGCTGGACCGCTACCCAGACACACTCCTGGGTAGCTCAGAGAAGGAGTTCTTCTACAGTGAGGAAGCCCAGGAGTACTTCTTCGACCGTGATGCTGAGATGTTCCGGCACATTCTCAACTTCTACCGCACCGGCAAACTCCACTACCCACGGCAGGAGTGCCTAGCTGCTTTCGACGAGGAGCTGGCCTTCTTCGGCGTCGTGCCGGAGCTGATTGGCGACTGCTGCCTCGAGGAATACCGCGACCGTAAGAAGGTCAGGCCTGCCGACGGGGAGCGTCGCGCCCAGCTCAGTGAGGCGTAGGGCGAAAATCTGCCACAATGGCGCCCATATCCCATTCCAATACCCCTGCCCTGTTCCCCAGACTAAGGCCGCCCGCAAATCAGAGGATCAGCACCTCGTCTTCCATCTGGGCCCCTCTATCTGGATGACGTTATCGTTGACTTCTCTGGTTTCTGTTAAACCCCCCATCTTTTTACCCTAGGGCTCTGTCTTCCTCTCTCCTTCTCCATCTCCCTCTCTCTGTCTCCTTCTCTCCGTCTCTCTCTTTCCCTCTCTCTGTCTTCCTCTCTCCATCTCCTCTCCTTCTCCACTCCCTGTCCCTCTCTCCATCTCTCTCTCCCTCTTTGTCTCCTTCTCTCCCTCTCTGTCTTCCTCTCTCCATCTCTCTCTCCCTCTCTGTCACCCTCTCTCTGTCACCCTCTCTCTGTCTCCCTCTCTCTGTCTCCCTCTCTCTGTCTCCCTCTCTCTGTCTCCCTCTCTCTGTCTCCCTCTCTCTGTCTCCCTCTCTCTGTCTCCCTCTCTCTGTCTCCCTCTCTCTGTCTCCCTCTCTCTGTCTCCCTCTCTCTGTCTCCCTCTCTCTGTCTCCCTCTCTCTGTCTCCCTCTCTCTGTCTCCCTCTCTCTGTCTCCCTCTCCCTCTCTCCTTCTCTCCCTGTCTCCCTCTCACTCTTTCTCTCTTCTCTGTCTCCTCTCCATCTCTCTTTCCCTCTTTCTTTCTCCCTCTCCCTCTCTCTGTCTCCCTCTCCCTCTCTCCATCTTTCTCTCCCTTTCTCTCCCTGTCTCCTTCTCTCCCTGTCTCTTTGTCTCCCTCTCTCTGTCTCCCTCTCTGTCTCTCTGCCTCCCTCTTTGTCTCCCTCTGTCTCCCTCTCTATCTCCCTCTCTTTGTCTCCCTCTCTCGGTCTCCCTCTCCATCTCCCTCTCTCTATCTCTCTCTCCCTCTTTGTCTCCTTCTTTCCCTCTCTCCCTGTCTCCTTCTCTCCATCTTTCTCCCTGTCTCTCTCTGTCTACCTCTCCCTCTTTGACTCTCTCTCTGTCTCCTTTCACAGAGCCAAAATCAATTCTCACTGATGAGCACCTTTTGTCTGAACTCCATCCCCTGCCATTCTTCCCTCTTTCTCTCACAAGAGATTTAAATTTTAAAATTTAGACATACAGTGCGGTTACAGGCCTATTCGGCCCACGAGCCCGTGCTGCCCAATTACACCCTACAGCCTGGTTCATTTCGAATGGTGGGAGGAAGCTGGAGACACCGGGGCAAACCCCAGGTAGACTGGGGAGAACGTGCAAACTCCTTAAAGACAGTTTGGGATTCGAACCCCGGTCCCGATCGCTGGTGCCCTAAATGAGATGCTTGACGTGCCCACACTGGAATTCAGGGCCTCCAAACAATCACGTACCTGTCCAAATTTTTCTTAAATGTTATTGTTCCACACTCTGCGTGAAGACTTTTTCCCTCTAAACTTCTCCCCTTTCACCGTTAACCTCTGGTTTGGATCTCACTGACCCTCAGTACAAAAAGCCGACCAACATTTACTCTGTCCTTCCCCCTCGTAATTTTAAACACCTCGATCAAATCTCCCCTCATTCTTCTACACTGCAGGGAATAAAGTCTGAACCTGTTTAACCTTTCCCTGTAACTCAGTTCCTGAAGTTTAGGCAACATCCTAGAAAATCTTCCCTGCCCTCATTCTATCTTACTGATATCTTTCCAGTAGTTCGGTACCAAAACTGCACACAATTCTCCCAGTTTGGCCTCACCAATGTCTTGTACAACTTTACCATCACATCCCAGCTCCTGGGCTCGATATGTTGATTGATGAATATGCCAAAACCTCTCTTTATGTCCCCATCTACCTGAGACACCACTTTCAGGACATCTGTGCAAAGTGAGGGGAGGAAAGTTCAGGGGAGACATCAGGGAGACGTGGAGAGTGGCGGGCACAGAGACAAGGAGAGTGGTGGGGGGTGGAGATGTGGAGAGTGGCGGACGTGGAGGGTGGCAGATGCAGGGATGCAGAGGGTGACTGGCGCCTTACAATAGGGGACCATTTAAAATAGTCAACAAAACAGAAAATGTTGCACAAAATTTCCTTTTGCTACCGTACGGCAGAGATTCACCATCAGTGGAAATTTCCCGGTGCCTCATAGTCGGGGGGAGAGAGAAGCAACCCCACCCCCCGCCGCCCCGAGTCATCAAGTGTCCGTGGGTTCTCCTCCAGCACTCCCGCAGAGTCCAGTCCGACCCATTGGTGGCCTAAGCTCCAGATCTGAACCTCTGACATGGATCAGGAAGCCGTTCGGTGCCCTCTCGCGTCCTGGTTCTGATACCCAGCGCCCCTTCAGCCGGAGTCTGGCCATCCGCAGCCCGGCGTGAATCCCTCGACTGCGGTTTCTCACATGGGTTCCTTGAGTCACCAGTAGCCCCGGCCGCCTTTGTGATTCTTTCAGCCGCAGGACCCCCCCCCCCCCCACTGTCACCGCAGTCATCTCCTCAGCTTCTCCTCAGAGGTTGGGGGAGGGCAGTCTCTCCAGTGCCCTGCGGTGAATGTCCGCTTCCCTGAAGGCTGTTGCCAACCTGCCGTCTTGGCTCCTGGCCATTTAAAATCTTGCACGGAGCCGTCGGCATTGGGACTGGGTGGTGATTGGACCCCACCGGGTCTCCGCTCCCTTCCACCCCTGGGCCCGCCTCTTGGGCAGGCACAGATGGAAAGGAGGGAAGGGGCCTGCTTCCGTGCCGCGATGGTCTGATGGAGGAGAGTGGTTACAGGTGGGAGGGGGGTTGAGATTGGGGGTGGGCAGGAGGTTATGGGACATGAATAGGATGCAAAACTGGGCTGAGAAGCAGCAGATGGAGTTCAACCCTGATGAAGTGGTTCATTTTGGTCAAATAGAAGGGCACAACATGGAGGATCAAAGGGGTCTCGGGGTCTGAGCCTGTAAGACGTTTCCAAGCAGGTCGACTCCATGGTGAAGAAGCCAAACAGTGGATTGACCTTCATTCATTGTGGGATCGAATTGAGTTTATGTTGCAGCTGTTTCGGCCCCTGGTCCAGACTCCACTTGGAGTCCCGGTCGCCCTCGCCACTGGACAGGCGTGGAAGCCGTAGAGAAGGTGCAGAGATTCACGAGGTTGCTGCCTGGTCGAGCAAGCAGGCCTCATGAAAACAGGTGGCCTTTTCTCAACGGAGTGGTGGGGGGACGAGAGGCTACCCAATGGAGGTGTGTAAGAGGCACTGATCGTGTGGATCATCAGAGGCTTTTTCCCCTGGGGTTGAAAGGGCTGCCACGTTTAGGGGGAACTAATTCACGCAGAGCGCGATGGGAATGTCGAATGAGGTGAAGTGGTGAATGTGGGCTCAATTATTTATATTTAAGAAAAATTTGGACAGGTAGTGTAAGATGATGCATTTTAGAAGGACAAACCAGGAGGCTGAGTCCAGGGTTAATGGTCAGTTACTGAACAGTGTGGATGAACAGAGGGACCTTGGGGTCCAAATCCATATGTCCCTCAAGGTCACCGCACAGGTTGATGGGATAGTTATGGGACGCTGGGCTTCATTAGTCGGGGGTTTGAGTTCAGGAGTTGAGAGGTCACGTCACAACTCTACAAATCTCTGGTGAGACCCTACTTCTGTTCAGTTCTGGTCACCTCATTACAGGAAGGATGTGAATGGTGTGGAGATGGGGCAGAGGAGATTCACCAGGATTGGGAAACAAGTCTTATGAGCCAGGGTTAGCAGAGCTGGGACTTTTCTCATTGAAGCGTAGAAGGATGAGCGGAGACTTAATCGAGATCAACAAGATTCTGAGAGGCATCGATAGAGTGGACGGCCAACGCCTGTTTCCCGAGGCGTGATCAGCAAACCCTAGAGGATGTCTGTACAAAGTGAAGGGAGGGAAGTTTCAGGGAGATGTCAGGGAGGGAAGTTTCGGGGAGATGTCAGGGAGGGAAGTTTCGGGGAGATGTCAGGGAGGGAAGTTTCGGGGAGATGTCAGGGAGGGAAGTTTCGGGGAGATGTCAGGGAGGGAAGTTTCGGGGAGATGTCAGGGAGGGAAGTTTCGGGGAGATGTCAGGGAGGGAAGTTTCGGGGAGATGTCAGGGAGGGAAGTTTCGGGGAGATGTCAGGGAGGGAAGTTTCGGGGAGATGTCAGGGAGGGAAGTTTCGGGGAGATGTCAGGGAGGGAAGTTTCGGGGAGATGTCAGGGAGGGAAGTTTCGGGGAGATGTCAGGGAGGGAAGTTTCGGGGAGATGTCAGGGAGGGAAGTTTCGGGGAGATGTCAGGAGGGAAGTTTCGGGGAGATGTCAGGGGGTAAGGTTTCTTACACAAAGAGTTGTGGGGGCCTGGAATGCCTCACCAGGGGTGGTGGTGGAGGCTGGAACAGTAGGGGTATTTAAGAGACACGTATTCACACACGGATGGAAAAAAATAGAGGGTGACGGGGTAGAGAATATATGGATTGGCACAAGATTGCGGGCTGAAGGGCCTGTTCCATCCTGCTGTGCTCCATGTTTAAGGTGCTGGGGATGTCGGGGGGGTGGGGTGGGTTAACGCAGAGGGTGCTGGGAGTGTGGAATGGGCAGCTGCTGGTGGGCTCAGGGAAAGCTCAGTAATTTCTTTTTTTCCTGTTTCAATGTTTCAACAGCAATACAAGAAGTAGAGTCCATATTTTTCGAAGTTGAAAGAGGTGATATGGAAAAAGGCAGGTAGAAAAAGGAAGACGTCTAAGAAAATCTGCTACATGGGAGGTCAGTTCAGACGGTCCAGACACTATGTTCTCAGGAGAGGTTGTAAACTGAATTTGAAATTGTAAACTGGATTTGAAATTGGCTGCGTAGGAGAAAGCAGAGGGTGGGTGGTTGCTTCTCTGACTGGAGCACTGTGATCTAGTGGTCTGCCTCAGGGATTGGCACCGGGACTATCGCTGTGTGCCGTCAATCCCCGTGCAGATGACACTCAAGATCGGAGGCGCTGTAGACAGCGAGGAAGGCTATCAAGGTTTGCAGAGGGACCTGGAGCAGCTGGGAGACTGGGCCAGAAAGTGGCAGATGGAGTTTAGGGCAGGCAAGTGCTTGCATTTTGGAAGGGCAGACCCAGATAGGAGATGCACGGTAAATGGCCGGGCGCTGAGGAGTACAGAGGGATCCGGGATACAGAGATGATGTTCCCTGAAGGTGGTGTTGCAGGAGGACAGGGTTGTAAAGAAATGGTATCTTTATAAATCAAAGTATTGAGTGAAGGAGTTGGGATGTTATGTTGAAGTTGTTTAAGACATTGGTGAGGCCAAATTTGGAGTATTGTTTGCAGTTCTGGTCGCCAAACTATAGGATGGACATCAGTAAGATTGAAAGAGGGCAGAGAAGATTTACTAGGATGTTGCCGTGTCTTCAGAATTTGAGTTCCAGGGAAAGGTTAAACTGGTATGTCATCTGGTGGTGTTTGGCAGGGGTCGGTGTTGGGGCCGATTCTGTTCACCGTGTACGTCGATGATCTAGATGATGGGTTGAATGTTTTTGTGGCCAAGTTTGCAGATGACATCAAGATGGGTGGTGGAGCAGGACATGTTGAGGAAACCGAAGGGTTGCTGAGAGACTTGGACAGTTTAGGTGTGTGGGCAAAGAAATGGCAGGTGAGATAGGAGGTTGGGAAATGTTCACTTGGACGTTTTGGGAGAGGGAATAAACGGGCAGAAGATTATGTGGAGGGGGAGAAAATTCCAAATTTGGGACTCGGAGGTCCACGTGCAGGATCATCTAAAGGTGAAGCACCAGGTTGGATCGGCAGTAAAGACAGTGAATGCTATGCTGACCTTCATTTCAAGGGGAAGAGTGTATGAGGGGAAGGAGGTGTTGATGAGGCTTATGGGGCCCTGGGGAGACCTCATTTGGAGTAACTGTGTGCATTTTGGCCCCTTCTCTTAGAAAAGGGATGTTGGAGGAGATTTACCAGGATGATTCCTGGAATGCAGGGGATCTTGGACTGTACTCATTGGAGGGTAGAAGAATGAGAGGGGGTCTCATGGAAACACTTTGAACACTGGAAGGATTGGACTGAGTTAAAGTGAATGTTTCCCTTGGTGGGTGAGTCCAGGATCAAGGGGCACGGTCTGAGAATGAGAAGAAACCTGTTTAAAACAGAGATGGGGAGAAATTCCTTCAGCCAGAGGGTTGTAGATTTGTGGTATTCAGCTGTGGAGGCCCGGTCATTGAGGAAGTTTTTGGTTGGGTGGGGGAGAATGATTGGGAACTAATGAGTCAGGGGATCAAGGGGAAGAGGCTGAAACGGAACAGAGGCGAGAACGGTTCAGCTCAGGGTGGGGGTGAAGTGGAGCAGGCTCAATGGGCCGAATGGCCTGCTTCTGTTCTGTGATCTTATGATCTTCCCTTATAAAACCGTTGAGCATGAGTAGGAGGCGGCCAGCGACTTTCCCCATCTCATCAATGCTGAACGTCCAACAATCGGGGAAGGAACAGGGATGACCGAGGGATAGAATTTCAAATCACTGACCTTAGTTGATCCAAAAAAAGAAAATTGGTGGAAGATTTGCATTGAGAACTAAAGATAAGGCACAAATTATATCTTCCCAAAATTTGGAACAGAAGGAACAAGGCCCAAAACACGTAATAAAGCACCTTCTTCAGTTTTTCATCTACCACAATTCAAAGAAATAATAGATAGAAATTCAGCCAATTGAACTAGAAAAGTAGACTTGATGTACTACTTTAAATTGTAGAAGAGAATGACGGGCATATAAAGAGGAGGAATTTACCATTTTTAAGCTAGAGTCCCATGTAGTGTCTGAGAATGAGAGTTGAAAATCTTGCTCCCATAAATTAAAAGAAAATATTAACCATACACGACAATTACCATCCAGAAAGGGGCCAGTTCGGCCCTTCTGGTCTGTGCTGAACACCTTCCCCTTGTGCCGTGACCCACACCCAGCCCATCACCTTCCCCTCTCATCCATGCACCTGTCAAACTTTTCCTTCACTATTAAAACCGAGCCCTGGTCTACTGCTCCCACAACCCTCTGAGTGAAGAAATTTCCCTTGAATCTCAATCTATGTCCTCTTGTTTGAATCTGTCCACAGTAACTCTCTCTGCCTCCCTCATCATTTTAAATATCAAATCACCCCTCAATCATCTACGCTCCAGGGAGTAAAGTCCTGGCCTGTTTAACCTTCCCCTGTAGGTCAAACTCTGAAACCCAGGCAACATCCTAGTAAATCTTCTCTGCAGCCTCTCTATTTTGTGGGCTGAAGGGCCTGTATTGTGCTGGAGGTCTTCTACGTTCTGCGTCCTGTGTTGCAGGAAAGTGCGGAGAGACTGGCTGACGATGGCGAGGCCGGGGAAGGGGGTGCAGACACCCCACTGCCGGCAGGCAGCAGCGGGCGCCAGCGGCTGTGGCGGGCCTTCGAGAACCCACACACCAGCACAGTGGCACTGGTCTTCTACTACGTCACAGGCTTCTTTATCGCGGTGTCCGTGGTGGCCAATGTGGTGGAGACAGTGCCGTGCCAGGCAGCAGATGGGCGTTCGCCACGGGCGATGCCCTGCGGCGAGCGATATAGCCTGGCCTTTGTCTGCATGGACACAGCCTGCGTGCTGATCTTCACCTGTGAGTACCTGCTGCGTCTCTTCGCTGCCCCCAGCCGCTGGCATTTCGCCCGGAGCGTCATGAGCCTCATCGATGTGGTGGCCATCTTGCCCTACTACATCGGGCTGCTGGTGCCTGCCAATGAGGACGTGAGCGGCGCCTTCGTCACCCTGCGGGTCTTCCGCGTCTTCCGCATCTTCAAATTCTCCCGACACTCGCAGGGGCTGCGCATCCTGGGCTACACCCTGAAGAGCTGTGCCTCGGAACTGGGCTTCCTCCTCTTCTCCCTCACCATGGCCATTATCATCTTTGCCACCGTCATGTTCTACGCCGAGAAGGGCACCGCTGGCACCAACTTCACCAGTATTCCCGCCGCCTTCTGGTACACCATCGTCACCATGACCACGCTGGGGTGAGTGGCACCGTAGAGGGGGGGAGGGCTCGCTCCAGATGTTCCCCCTCCATCTCTCTCCAGACATTCCTCCCCCTCTCTCTCCAGACATTCCCCCTCCCTCTCTCTCCAGACATTACCCCCTCCCCCTCTCTCTTTTTTTAATATTTTTTTTATTTTTCACACTATGAACCATATCAACCAAAATACATACAAACATTTCCCTCTTAAATATACACAGTGGCATTTTCTCCCCTTTCCCCCCCTCCCTTCCCTCCCTCCTTGCCACCCCCCTCCAAACCCATTAAACGTTCAACATATACAATACAATAAACCCATTAAACAATGTCATCACACAATGAAAATAAACAAGAAAAATGTGTTTTTACAGACTGGATCAAGTCATTTTGACTTCTTATCATTTTAGGG
Organism: Narcine bancroftii; assembly: GCF_036971445.1. Lineage (NCBI taxonomy): Eukaryota > Metazoa > Chordata > Chondrichthyes > Torpediniformes > Narcinidae > Narcine > Narcine bancroftii. The sequence goes on from NC_091471.1 coordinate 327,023,152, forward strand.
GGTGGAGGTCCGACCCCTCCCTCTCTCTCCAGACGTTCCCCCTCTCTCTCCAGCCATCTTTTTCTTCCCCTATCTCCATCACATTCTTATCTCTCTCCATCACCCCACTCTCTCTGACTCACCCCCTCCCCCTCGTGCCCCACTCTCCAACACACGCCTGTCTCCCCTCATGCCCTTCTCTCTCCAATGTGCGCCCTGGCCCCTCATGCCCCTCTCTCCCCCTTGCGCCCCCTCCCCTCATTCCCCTTTCCAACACATCCCCCTCTGTCCAATGCGCGCCCCCCTCATTCTCCCTTGTGGCCCCCTCCTTCATGCCCCCCTCTGCTCCTCGTGCCCCCCTCACACCCCATCTCTCCCCTTGCACCCCTCTGTCCAATGCACGCCCCCTCGCACCCTTCCCTTTGTGTGCCCCCACTCCTCCGTCACCCTCTCCTGCTTGCCGAAACCTCTCTCCTCCTCGCTCTCCCTCTGTATGTCATTTCTTCCCTCTCTCTTTTACGTGCTTCCTCAAGAGAGAGAGAGACTGAGGGAAGGGTCGAGGGAGAGGAAGGAAAGGTGAGAGACGGGAGAAGATTTGAGAAAGAAAGAGAGGGTTAAATGAGATAAGAAGATGGAGGATGGGGAATGAGAGAAAATGTGGGGAGAGGAGAGTGATAAAGAAAGGAGAGGGGGTGAGAATATCGGAAATTTGTTTGGTCGTGCATTTGGGTAGAAGAAATAACTGGGCAGGCAATTTTCTAAATGGGGAGAAAATTGAAAATCCCCAGATGCAAAAGGACCTGGGAGAACTTGTGCAGGACAACCTGAAGGTCAACCCGCAGGTGGAGTCGGGGGTGGGGAATCGAATCCTAGAGCAGGATGTGTTGTTGAGGGTTTATGAGGCCCTGGTGAGGCCTCACGTGGAATATCGTGAGCAGTTTTTAGCTCCCCGCTGAAGAAAGGACGTGGGGACGTTGGAGAAAGTTCAGAGGAGTTTCGCTCCGGGAATGAAAGGGTCATCGTACAGGGAGCGTTTGTCGGCTCTTGTTTGGAATTTAGGAGAATGGTGGGGGAGGGGGATCTCACTGAAACATTTTGAATGTTGATTCAATGTAGAAAGGTTGTTTTCCCTCAGTGGGAGAGTCCAAGACAACTTCAGGATTGAAGGGCGGATGCTTAGAACAGAGATGCGGAGGGATTCCTTTAGCCCAAGGGCGGTGAATCTGTGGAATTTGTGGCCACGGGCGGGTGCAGAGGCCGAGTCATTGGGTGTGTTTAAGGCCGGGGTTCTCGATTAGCTTGGGTGAGGGGGAGGGGGTAATGGGGAGAAGGCCAGGTCATGGGAGAACAGATCAATGGGCTGAATGGCCTATTTGTGCTCCAGAAAGAAAGAGATGGGAAGATGGAGGGAAGGGAATGAGAAAGAATGGAGGGAGAAAGAGAGAGGGAAGGAGAGAAGATGCAGCCATGGGGGAGGAGGGACTGTGGCTTGGGGAGTTGACGGGGGGGGACATTGCTGTTTCAGATACGGGGATATGGTTCCCAACACAATTGCTGGCAAGATCTTCGGATCCATCTGCTCCCTGAGTGGCGTGCTGGTCATCGCGCTCCCTGTCCCTGTCATCGTTTCCAACTTCAGTCGGATCTACCATCAGAACCAACGGGCAGACAAGATGAAAGCTCAACAGGTGGGGAACAGGCCTCCATCAGACCCTCCCCCCACCCCATCCCCCCAGTGTCTGTCCCTGTGAGGCCGACCCTCTGATAACAAGGGAGCTGCAACCCGACTCTGACCCCTAGGGAGTGTGTGATAGGACGTTGAGGAGAGAGCTTCACTATGTACCCGACCCCACCCCCCCAACTCGGGAGTGTGTGACAGGATGGTGCAGATGGAGCTTCACTCTGTGACCCACCCCCCGGGGAGTGTGTGATGGGAGGGTGCGGAGAGAGCTTCACTCTGTTTCACCTTCGGGGGAGTGTGTGGAGAGTTTCACCCTGTGTTGTCCAACCCCACCACCAGGGAGGGTGTGACGGGTTGGTGTGGAGGGAGCTTCACACTGTGTCCCTCCCACCCAACCCCCCCCCGGGAGTGTGTGTTGGGATAGCGTGTTGGGAGCTTCACTCCCCAGGATTATTCTCTCTTTATCCTGCCCCCTGAGTCTCCAACTCTCCTCTCCAAATCTCACCAGCATTTTATTAATGTGCAGAAAATTCGGATGGCCAGAATTCGTCTTGCAAAGTCAGGGACCACAAACGCCTTCCTCAAGTACAAGGAGATCGGAGGACTGAATCTGGTAAACCACCCCCTGCCGTGAGGCTTCCCTGAACATGGATTGTTGCGGACTGTACGGTCACAAACCACATCCCACTTGTGTTACCTGTGACTACGAACAATTTGGATGAGAAGGTGATGTGTGAGGACCAGAGTGGGTTACAGAGACAGGGAGGGGTGTAGGGGACCAGAGTGGGTTACAGAGACAGGGAGGGGTGTAGGGGACCAGAGTGGGTTACAGAGACAGGGAGGGGTGTAGGGGACCAGAGTGGGTTACAGAGACAGGGAGGGGTGTAGGGGACCAGAGTGGGTTACAGAGACAGGGAGGGGTGTAGGGGACCAGAGTGGGTTACAGAGACAGGGAGGGGTGTAGGGGACCAGAGTGGGTTACAGAGACAGGGAGGGGTGTAGGGGACCAGAGTGGGTTACAGAGACAGGGAGGGGTGTAGGGGACCAGAGTGGGTTGCAGAGACAGGGAGGGGTGTAGGGGACCAGAGTGGGTTACAGAGACAGGGAGGGGTGTAGGGGACCAGAGTGGGTTGCAGAGACAGGGAGGGGTGTAGGGGACCAGAGTGGGTTACAGAGACAGGGAGGGGTGTAGGGGACCAGAGTGGGTTACAGAGACAGGGAGGGGTGTGGGGGGCTGGAGTCACATGGTTATTCCAGATGACACATCTGTGGGAGTGTTGGGACTGATGTTTGGTGTTGGGGGGAGGGGGAATTGCTGCAGGACCTTTGCCTCCTTGATCTCCTACTTCCCGAACACCCCCCACCATGATGGGTCAGGGGTAACAGAGAGGTTCAGGCAGCTGCAGGGTGAGTGGGTACAGGTGGGAGATGCTTTGTGGCCTTGTTTGTAGAATAAAGCTGACCTCTTTCCCCCCCCCCCCTCTCTCTACCCCACCTTTTCTCTTCCCCTTCCCCCCCCCCCCCCTTCTCTGCCCTCCCCCAACAAGGATCAGGACTCAGATACACAGGCCCTACTTGCTCGGAAAACCTCCGTGTTTGAGCAGCAGCATCACCACCTCCTGCACTGCCTGGAGAAGACCACGGTGAGATTGGGACCAGTCCCCTCAACCCTCTCCCTCCTCAGGACCCTCCTTGCCCCCCTCTCCTCAACGCCAAGAGCGCTCCTCACCCCCTCCCACAGCACGGAGCCCCCTCCCACGGCGCAGAGCTCCTCACCGCCCCCTCCCACAGCACGGAGCTCCTCACCGCCCCCTCCCACAGCACGGAGCTCCCTCCTCATCACCCCTCCTGAGGCATAGAGTGGGATTGGGATGGGAAGGGGTGGGATGTTGGGGATAACGGGGCAGGGAAGGTGGGAGTTCGGGGACGAGTTTGGGATGATTTTCCACCCACCTCTCTCTCTCTCTCTCTCTCTTTCTCTCTTCGCCCCTCCCTACAGTGCCACGAGTTTGCCGACGAACGGAACTTTTCGCAGGCGTGCATGACGGACCCGCTGGCTTTCCGGCACAGCCGGAGCACGTCCGTGGCCTCATCTCGCGGGCCCTCCTCCTCCTGCTGCCCCCGCCTGTGCAAGAGGCGCCTGTCCCACCTTGTCAACTCTGCCACCACCGTCAGCAGGGCAAGCAGCGCCCAGGAACTCAGTGCCACGCAGGTCCGGTACATATCCAAGTCTGCCGTCTCACAAGGGTAAGGTGGGTGGTTGGGGGGGAGAAGGAGGAGAGCAGAGGGGAGGAGGAGTCCATCCCTAGGCCAGTGTTAAAACAGCAGGTGCAGCTCCAGCAGGGTGGGCAAGGAGCAGGGAGTGGAGACACTGCCCTGCTCCGCAGGGGTCATACTGCCCGGTCTTAACGGCCTGCTAGAGGAGCCCATGGTTGTTTAATTTAAAACCCCATGACCAAGGAGATCTGTTCCCAATATCTGGGCAGCAGACCGTGGGGGTGGGTGGGGACCATAAAATGGGGAGAACCCTCCCTACCCTGGTTGTGATGGAGAAGCAGTGGACCGTGACCACTGCGGCAGGCCAGCGATGGACTGAGGGATTCGCACGGGCTTTTGAAGATGGGATCGAGTGAACCGGATTTTGAATTAGAGAGGGGGTCGAGAGCAGGAGGGGGCTCCCAAAGGGCCCTCGGGAGCTAAGGCTTCCTGACTGTCGGAGATTCGAGCAGCGTGGTCGGCGCCACGCCTGAACAGTGCTGGCGACCGGAGTTCGAATGCTCGTGCTGTCTGTCAGAAGTTGGGATGCTCTCCCCGTGTCTGCATGGGTTTTCCCTGGGGGGGATCTCCCATCGTTCGAAACATACCGGGGGTGTAGGTTAATGGGGTGTAAATTGGCGGCACGGGCTCATGGGGTGGAATGGCCTGTTAGGGTGCTGTATATCTAAGTTTTTTTAATAAATCTGGAGCTCGGGCGGCCGACAGATTGGACAGGACTCTGACAGGACCTCCACCCCCCCCCCCCCCCACCCAGGTCCACGCGGTCGCTGTGTTTACTGGACAATTTGCGCCTTCGTGTGCGGTCCCACCAGAACCAGCGACCTGGCCTGCCTCTGTGTCGCGGGGGTGGAGTGCAGACTAGCTCATCACTGTCCAGATACACTGGTTTCAGGCAGTTGATGGTAATGGTCTCGTCCTTCCCGCCGATGTCGAGGAGGTGGAATCATTGTCTCTGATGAACATGTGGGGCCCCTCATACGGTCGTTGTAATGGTGGTCGTGCGTGCCCCTCCTCATGAACATCTACTATCAAGTCCTTAAGTCCTTCGGGTCACTATGCTTGGGCTGGCTGTGCAGTGGAGGTTCTCACGAGACCAGGGACCCCAGCTTCCACCGCGGGTTCTTGAGGGTCACCGCAGGAACTCCCTGGAGATGATCAAAGGCGCACCTTAGACAATCTCCACCGCCGAGACATTGAAGTCCTAGGGCAGCTGCTCCAGAAAGAGCCACTCAAAGAGCAGGCAAGGCTTGTGGCCCTCGGTTAGAGCGAGTATCTCGCTCATTAGGGCAGACGGGGTCCCGTCACCCCACGTCCCCCAATCCGTCCATACGAGCTGCAGGGAATAATCACCTTTATACAGGAGTCTGTGGGGATGGGCCACAGGTACAACCGGCCAATAGGCATGCTTGACCATATAATGAGACATTACAGTGGTTTACCACAGTACGTTTCCAATTATCCGGAACGCTCGGGACCGGCCATGTATCGGTTAACTGCATTTATCCAGATAACTGAGAAATGGCTTTAAGCAGCCCAGTAGCATCAGCAGGATACCTGTATCGGCCATCACCTGCTCCACGGCTCCTCCCCACTGCCGGTCCACGGCTCCTCCCCACTGCCGGTCCACGGCTCCTCCCCACTGCCGGTCCACGGCTCCTCCCCACTGCCGGTCCACGGCTCCTCCCCACTGCCGGTCCCCGGCACCTCCCCACCGCCGTTCCCTGGCCCCTTCCCGTCTTCAATCCCCAAAACCTCCCCATCTCCAATCCCCAAAATCTCCCCGTCGCCAATCCCTGGCACCTCCCTGCTGCTGATCCATGACACTTCCCCGGAGGCTGGATCACTGGAGTGTTTAAACAAGAAATGAACAAGTATCTCGTAAGTAAGGGATGTGGGGAAAAGGCTGGACGTTGGAACGAGGTGTCGAGTCATGTAACAGGCACGATGAGCCCTAGTGGCTTCTGTCCCTTGAGCTTGTGATCCTTCTGGATTTGAGTGAGTAGAATCCCAGTCTCTCCTCGCTGGTCAACCCCCCCCCCCCCCCCCCCCTCCATCTCCGGGACCGACCAGTGCGGTGAAGTATTCTGCACTGGGCTACCATAGACGTTGCGTGCACGTTGGTGGTATCGCTGTACATGCTGTCTGCGGAGAAGTCGACGTACATGCTGTGGAGTCTGGCACAAGGCTGACTCCACCCCCCCCACCCCAGGTCCAGATGTGCTTCTGTCACATAGACGTCACTGACCCAGCTAAAAACCCCTGTTGGACACAGGTCAATCTACATTTCGGGAGCCGGTTCACTGGCTGGGTGGGGGGGTAATGGGGGAAGGCTGCTGTGGGTGACTGCCCCTCAAGGCCAGCTTTCCCAGCCTTGGCTGGACTCTGGATGTTAAATTGTCTTTTTCAAACTACCCTCACCACTTGCTGGCCCTTGAGGTTGAAGCCTCCCCCCCCACACAACCTCGATTACCCTCGCCTTTCAAGCCCCCAACAGAAGCTGTGTCCCCCCGGTAGCCTGTACATTTCGCAGCCTCTTTCGGCATCCGACTTCCTGCACTCCAGTGTCCATCCTCTCAATGATTGAGCATTTGAGCCTACTTGAGTTTGTAGCAGCTGGTTTGGAGAGGCCACTGTGGGCTACAGCCACGCATGGCCTGGATGGTGGTGGGGGAGCGTCTTTGAGGATAGAAGATCTCCTCATGTCGATGTCCTCGATGGAGTGAAGTCTATGGTCCATGAAGTGAACAACCCTCTGGAGTTTATTCTCACCCTGAGAGTTGGCGCCTCCGTTCCAACCGGCTGGAACGTTCCCCACCGTCCCCACCTGTAGAGAGTTTACGGGAGTCTTCGGTACTGAATAGTCTCCTCATTTTTTTGCTGACATTGAGCGCAAGGTTGCTGACATTCTCCAAGCCGATTGATCTCCCTCCTGCGCGCCACTTCGTTGCCGTCTGGGATTCTGCCACCAACCGCAGTGTCACCGGCAAATTTGTAGATGGCATTGGAATTGTGCCGGTCACGGCCATGTACCGGGCCAAACAGTGGGCTGAGTATGTGTCCTTGGGGCCCGCCTGTGTGGAGGGTCAGTGAGGGGGAGATGTTGTCTGTTATCTCCCATTCATACAGATGGTGGTCTCACCTGACGAGGAAGTTAAGGGTCCAGTTGCAGGGGGTGGGGGAGGGTGCAGAGCCCTGGGGTCCCGAAGACTGGCAAAGAGCAGCCGTCGGTATGAGTTGCTGTGTTCCAGGGCTGAGGGAGATCGTGTGACAGTGGAGGCTGGTGTTTCTGGGTGGTGGTCACCGAGGCGGCCCACACCACTCACCAAACTGGTGCTAATGGCACGTCAGAGCCCCACGTGAGCACGTTGGGTAAAAACAGTTTGTCCATCTGGTGAAGTCATGTTGCAGCCGATTTTAAGAAGTCTGGAGAACTGAGCTTTTCAGATAATTGGAAATGTACTGTCCGCTGAAGGTTAAACGTACAGTATCTACCACCTCCGCCGTCAGGCAGACGGAGTCACCGTGAGCATCCCCCTGTCACTCCTGCCGCCGGCTGCCTTTGTCTGGTTCTGTCATTGCCCAGCTCAGCCCAAGTCAACATCTCCATCTAGCACCTCCTGTTCTTCTCCCCACACCCCTCCCTTCCCCTTCCCAACTCTCCGCTGTCCCTCATTATGCACAGGACTTGCGCCTCCTTCCACGGGCACTGACTGACCCGCCAAATCTCGTGTAATGCGGAGGTCAGCAGACACAACACTTCACCTGTGAATCTGCTTGGGGGGGGGTGGGGGTCGATGACATCATCCGGTGCCCCTATTGTGGTCTCCTTCACAAAGGAGAGACCGGGCGCAGACCAGGAGATCGCTTGGCCGAGCACCTTGGCTCTAGCCGCCACAGTAGTGGGGATCTTGCTGGAGGCGCCTGTTTTGATTCCCTGCCACGTTCCCCTTGCCAGCGTGTTGTCCGTGGTCTCAAGCACGGCTGGACTGAGACCGCCTGCAAATTGGAGGAACAACACCTCACCTTCTGACTGGGCCCCCTTCAATCGGACGGTGTTAACATTGACTTCTCGAATTTCCGTTAAACCATCTCCCTCTCACATCTTCTCCATGTCTCTCTGTCTCTCTCCACCTCTCTCTTTCACTGTCTCTGTCTCTCTTTCTCTCTCTCTTTCTCTTCACTTGCTCTATCTCTCTCCCCTTTTTCCTCATCTCCTTTCACAGAGCCCAAATCGATTTTCCCCTTTCCTCTTATCATATCCAATTAACATCTTCTATCTGTTGGTCTCGATTTCCACACCCCCCCCCTCCATTCCACCCCTCCCCCTATCAACCCAGTCTTTAATTCAGATCCCTGACTTGTTAAACTTGTACCTTGATGAAGGGCTCAAGCCTGAAACATTGGTGATGGATCTTTACCTTCTATGGACTCTGTGAGACCGGCTGAGCCCCACCCCCCCAGCACCCATGTTTACAACGTCTGAACCGTCTCCATCCTCCACAATATTTTCCCTCTGGCTCCTCGACCCGGGATTCCTGCACCCACCCATTGGTCGGATGCAAATTCAAAAGTGTGAGAAACAGAAGTACCTTCACAGATTTCGCTCGAGACAAAAATTGAGAACAAAGAACATTTATTATACAACAATGCAAAGTTGGGTGCTTCCCCTTACCCTGGGAATACACACACACACTGGGGCTCACCCAACTTTTATACAGTTTATTTCAGTGTAGAGGTACCCTCCCCCTTACATTCTTCTGCCTCCTGGATGAGTTTGGCATTCGGCAATCCTGTCTGCCTACGTGCTGTTTCTGTGAACTTGGAGGACCAGGGGGTATCCTGTCGGTGTCTACCCTTATCCTATTCATACTGGCTTTATTCATTACACATATTTTCATATTAGTTTTACTCATCTCTCACAAAAAGCAAGAAAAATCTAATTCAATGGCTCAGTCTAATTCTTTCTCTCTCCCTCCCTCTCTCCCCAACCCCTCTCCCCCTCTCCTCACTCAACCCTCTTTCTCCCTCTCTCACCACCCCTCTCTCCCTCCCTCCCACTCCCCTTCTCCCCCCTTCCCCTCTCCCTCCCCCCTTTCTCCCCCTCTCCTCCCCCCTTCACACTCTCCCCCCTTCTCTCCCCCACCCCCCATAGTCGATCCAGCCTCAATGCCAAGCTCCCGAACACAGTGAAACTCAACTGTTTCCCCTCGGACCTGGATCAGGCGAACATGGGGCTGCCTTCTCCCCTCGCTGACACCCCTGAGGAGAGCCCCCCTGGTTCCCCCGACCTGCCGCGGAATTCCAGGCTCACCTACACCCAGGACACGATCCGGATCTCGTCCCTGTAGCCGTTGACCAGACCGGATTTCCCCCTCCGGCTGGGGGCTTTGAACTTGTATCCAAGCAGATTGGCGGAACATGACAGACCAGGTTACCAGCGATAGTTATGCTAGTTACAGCCAGGTAACCGGCTGAGAAACCTGCCGCCTTGCACACGATGAGAAGCACTGTTATTAGGGATGTTCGTAGAATCCCTCTGCATGAGTTTGGTGGGGTACAAAGCCAAGACCCCTCTGGCAGAGTTGTGACCCACACCCCCCCCCCCACCTCTTCCCCAGTGTGCGAGCCCAAGCAGAGAGAGGGGGGGGTATCTTCCCCATTCTCTCCCCTCCCTGCCCCCCCTATCCCATTCAGTGGGCAAGGCTTGGCGTGTCGAGGGGATTTGACAGTGAGGGAGGAAGAGAGGAATAAAGGGGAGAGGGAGTGGGATAATGTATGTGTGACTGAGAGAAAGAGGAGAGAGGAGAGGAGGCAAGGGATGAGGGGAGAACGGAGGAGAGGGGAGAAGGTGGGAGGAGGAAGGGGAGAGGAGGTGAAAGGGAAGGGAGAAGAGAATTGGCGAGGAGAGATTAGAGGAGAAGGGAGGAGTAGAGGGGGAGAGAAGAGGGAGGATGGGAAGGGAGGGTGGAAAGAGGAGTATGGAGAAGAGAGGGGTGAGGAGGGGTGGCAAGAGGGAGTTAAGAGGGGAGGAGAGTGAGTGAATGAGTGTATGTCAAAGAACTGACGTATGTTTGTGGGAGAGAAAGGGGAAAGGAGATGAGGGGAGAGGAAAGGAGGGGAGGGGAAGGGAGAGGGTGTGAACAATGAGCCAGAGCCTGTGCGAGTTTTGCCAGGACTCCAGCATGAACATTCGGGGAGATGGGCTCTGCTGTGCACCACATAGGGTGAGTGAGGTGGGGGGTGTTCAGTGGTGGAGGGAGCTGGTTATTCCCCACCTGACCCTGCCCACCTGCACCCAGTCCCATCACTCTGGGGCAGAGGAGGGAAGGGAGGGCCAAGGAATGGGTGACATTGTTGGGTGGGGGCACAGGGGGTGGACAATTTGCTTTGGGAAGCCCTCAGGAGTCGAGAAAACGATCCAGGAGATCCCCAGCAGGGGGCACTGTTGTGCAGTGACAACCCCCCCCACCCCCAGCAAGAGATGCGATAGCGTGGGTAAATTCCCCCACCCACCCAGCAGGGGGCGGTGTCACACAGGGAAATCCGCCATTGTGGCTGCCAATTGGCCAGGAGTGCACTCTGTTTCATTCCCCAATGGCCAGCAGATTCTCCTGTGGCTCTCCACTGGCAGGCAATTTCCCCTGTGGCTCCCCATTGGCCGGTAGAGCACCCTGTTGGCTGCCCATAGGCCAGTCGTCCCCTTGGTGTCTCCCCATTGGCCAACAGTTACCCCTGTGGCTACCTATTGGCCGGTAGCGGGCCCTGGTGACTACTGGTAGATAAGGGGGTCAGGAAGGGACCGAAGAGCACTGCCCTCTCAAGTCCCATGGAAGAGTGCACTGAACAATGCAAATGGGTCTCTTGCCCTGTCCCCCCCTCCTCCCCTAATCACCCCACACCAGGCAATAGTCTTCCAGCATGTAATTCAGGCTAAGCAACTGCGAGAACCTTGGGAGATCTTCCCTCCCTCTCTCCAGCTGGCAATAAAACTATATGAACATGAAACTCTGTCCACCCATTCATTGTGTCTTATCTCCAACAATCAAGTGGCTAGCATATAATGGGCCAAAGGGGGGGGTCACAGAGGTGGGGAGGGGTGGGGGGGACCAGGGGCGGACAGAGATGGGGGGGGACCAGGGGCGGACAGAGGTGGGGGGGGACCAGGGGCGGACAGAGGTGGGGGGGGACCAGGGGCGGACAAAGGTGGGGGGGGTCCAGGGGCGGACAGAGACGGAGGGGTGGGGACCAGAGGAAGGTGACAGAGACAGGGAGGGATGGGGACCGGAGGGAGGTGTCAGAGACGGGGAGGGATGGGGACCGGAGGGAGGTGACAGAGATGGGGAGGGGTGGGGGTTATATGTCGGAAGGCTTGGTCGAAGAGAGAACTAGGATTATGGTGAGACACATCACCCAGAAGGCCTTTCCCCCTGTGGTTCAGAGCGACATCCTGTTCTGCACTGGGGAGGAAGTGTTCGAAAAGACGAGGACCGAGGGCTGAATGCGCATAATTTGCAGACATGAACAAGGCCCAGATTCCTTCCGCCCTTCTCTCTGACCAGGAGAACCAGGCCCTCTTCGACCTCATTGAGCGCAAGTCTCAGGTATATCTCCAAATATGGAAGGCACAGAATGATCCCTGTGTATGTAGGACACCCCTTCCCCTCCCCCAGTGAGAGTCCGTGTGTGTGGGATCCATCTCCCAGTGAGGGTCCTTGTGTGTGGGACCCGTCCCTCAGTAAGGGCCAGTGTGAGTGGGACCCGTCCCCCAGTGAGGGTCAGTGTGTGGGACCAGTTCCCCCAGTGAGGGTCAGTGTGTGGGAGCCATCCCCCAGTGAGGGTCACTGAGTGGGGCCTGACCCCAGTGAGAGTCAGTGTGTGTGGGATCTGTCCCCCAGTGAGGGTCAGGTGTGTGGGGCCCATCCTCCAGTGAGGGTCAGTGTATGGGGTCTGTCCCTCTGCACTGACCCAGGTTTGCGTCATCCTTCTCACCTCCAGCTGAGGCCTTCCATTTATTTTCATCTTGTTCCTGTTTAACGTGGTTTGCATCTACAGGCAACAGAACCTCAAACATTTCCGGCTACATCTTTACTCTGAGTCAACAAGCAGGCAACCACTGTCAACTGGGAAGGGGGGGTGGGGGCGAGGTCAGTGGGAGAGGGTGGCTAGGAGGGAGCTCCGCGCTGTGTGAGGGGGAGTGAGGAGGGAGTTCCAGACATGGGAAGGTGGTTAGGAGGGCGTTCCTCGCCGTGGGATGGGGCAGTGAGGAGGGAGCTCCGGGCCACAAGATTCCTGTAAGCCCGTCCAGCCTCCTCTCCCCTTTGTCCCTGGCAGAGTTTAGCCTCAGCGGTGGTGCAGGTTTACCTGGCCCTCCCACACAACAGCCACACCTGGACAAAGGAGTGCGTCGGTGTCGCCTGCTTCATCAAGGACAACCCCAAGAGGTCATACTTCATCCGGGTCTACAGCTTGAAGGTAGGCCCCATTTCACCATCATGAGCCCCAGTGGAGAGGTCTCTGAGGGAGGAGGAGGAGGGGTTGTTAAGGAGGGAAGAGGGGGATGGTGAGGAGGGAGGGAGGGGGTGGTGAGGACAGGGAGGGGTCAGTGAGGATGGAGGGGTTGGTGAGGATAGAGGGAGAGGACACTGAGGAGGGAGGAGATGGCGAGAATGGAGGGAGAGGACAGTGAGGAGGGAGGGGACGGTGAGAAGGGAGCTCTTTGGGAGAGGCTACGCGGACCATTGAGTCATCTGGGGCCCTCTCCTCTGACTGTCTCTGTCTTGCAGAAGGGAAGTTTAGTGTGGGAACAGGAGCTGTACAACCAGATCGAATACCACTCCCCCCGACCTCACTTCCACACCTTCAGCGCAGATGTAAGTACCCTCACCAACCCGGTACTAACCTGTCCCTTGCCCTTGGCCGGACTGTGATGGTGACTTGCTGCTTTCCGGGTTCGAGGCAGGGGTGAAGAAAACGGGGCCTATATCGAGGGGACAGTTGTATATTTGGGGAATTGTACAGCACAGATTAAGCCCTTACACCCATCTTGCTCCTGCTGCCCCCCCCCCCATTCGATCCATTCTCCCACTCACCTCTGATGCCCCTGGCTTCAATACACCCGGCAACAAATTCCATAGGGATTAAGCCATCCCTCTGCACCTTAGTTCTCAACCAGACTCCCTTCGATCCTGAAGCTGTCGGACTCTTCCACTGTGGGGGAAACAACTGTTCTACCTCGGCTCAATGTTTAAAATGTTTCAATAACATTTCCCCCCCCCCCATTCTACTAAATTCCACTGAGTCCAGGCCAAGAGCCGTCAAACGCTCCTCGCTCCCAGAGCACGTCCCTTCTTCAATGCAGAGCCCGGCACTGCTCGCAATATTCCACGTGAGAGCCCTATAAAGCCTTCCCTCACATCCCGGGTCTTGTGTCTGATTCCTCGACGTGAACGTGTTCGCCTTCTCCACCCATGAATTGACCTTCAGACTGACCTGCACGAGGACTCCCAGCTCCCTTTGCATTCGGGGATTTGCAATTTCTTCCTGTTACGAGCCCAAAGTACCCCAAAACCCAGCAGCAAGAGACATTCACCAAAACAAGTAGTTAAACAAAAGTTCTTTAATTATCTTCAAACGTGAAAACAGAATCAAACTAACATCTCTATCAACAACTAACCAAAATTCACCCCCTTCTAATTCTAAGCACACATGTATGATGTGTGTGTAAATTTAAGAAAAGATCTTTGGTTCACAGTTTAATCTCACTTCTCTGTTTTTCCAAGTTCACTGGTTTCAGGAAATTCTTATATTGTGCACAGAATTTAACATGTATAAAGTTCACCAGGCATTGGTGGAAGTTCACTGAATATGAATTCTTCAGTATTTCAAATACGATCTATTCCAAAATGTGTGTATGTACGTAACCTACTCTAATTTTACCAAATTCTCCCAATATATATATTCCATTACATTTCCCGTTTAGAGAATCGCCCACCTGGTTATTTTCTTCTACCCAAGTGCACGACTGAACAACTTTCCAACGATGTCTCATCTGCCCATTCTCCTTGTCAACACCCCCTTCCTGTTTCCTCGACACGACCCACTCTTCCCAAACTGGCCACAATAATTTTTAGACCCTATAAGCACGTTGCAACCAAGATTCAAGATCCATTTATAGTCCTGTAACGGTGCAGACCGTGTAATATTACACGACTTCACCTTCCGCCTGCTGTAAGGCACACAGAGTGGCTGTTAGCATTGCCCGTTACGAGAGGAAGAGAAGCAAAAGGGAGGGAGCCCCCGAGGATACACTGAGATTTGCCTCCAGCGCTCCCACAGGTGCACAGATCCCCCCCCACCCCCCGGCCCAGTCCACCGGCTGCCCAAGCTCCAGATCCCAACCTCTGACGCCATCGGGAAGCCTCCAGTGCCCGAGGACCCCCCTCCACCTCGTGTCCTGGTTCCGCAGTGAATCCCTCAACCCCCCACGCCCTGCCCAGCCTGAGTGGGCCCCTCAGCCGCTGGGCCTCCCCTCACTGGCCTGCCCGGCCCACCCACCGCAGTAAGCGCTTCTCCTGCTCAAGTGGCAGGATGTTCTCCCTGTTTTCTGGAACCCGTAAACCAAGCCCCCCACCCCCACCCTTCAAGGCCTCTGCCAATTAAAGCCATCGAACGTTGGAATTTGGAGAACTGGATGGGGGGGGGGGAGGGAGGGAGAGACGATCTCATTTAAATGTTTTCAACGTCGAAAGGCAGTCGGCGTGGAAGTTTGTTTCCCCGCGGAGGGAATACAAGGGGCGCCCATGGAGAAATTCAGTCCAAGGGCAGTGAATCTGTGGAAATTGTTGCCAGTGGATCAAGCAAGGGACTCTGTGCGGCTGCTGGACTCTCGGGGACTCTGGGGTGGGGGGGGTCCCTCTTACCTCCCTCTCTCTCTCCACCTCCCTCTCTCTCTCCCCAGCTGTGAGAAGCACTTCAGGCAGTTTCTGCCAATGGCAAATCCGTCTGCCTTACGGCCAACGAAGGTGGATTCCACATGAATTTGGAATCTCAGGCTAATTTCAACAGTGAGATCTTTGTCCCAGTTTGGGGTCAGGGAGTATTCGGCCGGGGGGAAGGGATGGAATTACGTGGGCCCTCACGCCAAAGGTTTCACCCCCACCCCTTGCTCTCTCCCCTCCTCCCACCACCGGTCCAGGAGTGCGAGGCCGGTCTGAACTTTGCCGATGAGGAGGAGGCCACCAACTTCCATGACATCGTGCAGGAGAAGATCAGGCAGAGGCATAGCCGCCTGGGTGAGGGGGAAGGGAATGAGGGAGGTAGGGGTGGAGAGGGTGGGAGAGAGGGGGAGGGGGTGAGCGAGAGGGTGGGGGAAGGAGAAAAGGGAGTGGGCAGGGGAGAGAGGGGGCTGGAGTGGAGGAGGGATGGACGAGTGAGGAGGGGAGTGAGAAGGGAAGGAGAGGGGGAAAGGGTAGGTGGGATTGAGGAAGGGAGATGTTTGAAAGGGGGGGATGGAAGGCGAAGGAAAGGAGGATGGGTAGGGGGTGAAGAGGCAGAGAGGGTGAGGAGGGATTGAGGGAGGGAGAGGAGGTTTGAGAGAAGGGTAATAGGAGGATGGAAGGCAAAAGAAGGAGGGAGGGAGAGAGGGACAGAAAGAGAGAGTAGAGGAGAGACAAGGGGAAGGGAGAGGGACAATCTGGAGGTTGGGGGTTACGAGAGGAGACAGAGGAGCTGAGATAGAGGGAGGGGAGAAGGAGTGAGGGTGAGGTGGAGGAACAGAAAGAGGAGGGGGAAGCGAGGGTCAATCTCTGCCAAGTGGGGAGGGGGTGGGAGAGAGAGAATAGGACAGATGGCAAGGGGGGGGGGGAAGAGTGTGAAAGAGAGGTTCAGGAAGATGAGAGGGGAGTAGGGATGGAAAGAGATGTAGCAGTGAGCAAGGGGGCAGGAACAGGAACTGAATGCTCACCAATTCCCCTTTGACCCCCACAGAGAAACGCCAACAGCAGAGGCCCCCTCCTCCTCCCCCATCCACCGAGGGTAAGTGACACCAAGGGTGGAGAGTGGGAACGTCCCAACCCCACCACCCCCAATATCCTGCAACTCTGGGATGGAGGCCATGGGGTTAGGGCATCGAGACTCTGGATCATTACATGGATAGGAGGGGACTAGAGGGGTATGGACTGGGTGCTGGTCAGTGGGACTAGGAGAGTGGGAATTTGCTACGGCATGGACTAGTAGGGCTGAACTGGCCTGTTCTGTGCTGTAAGTGGTTATATGGTTACCCCTGGGGAGGTGAGGGAGAGAGAGACAGGGGTGTGAGGGTGGGGAATCCAGAGGGTAAGGGTTTCCCTGGGGTCAGGCTGGGCCCAGACAGGAGTGCGTCTCATTCAAAGCATGGGCCTTTCCTGTGCCCGTGGGTTGCAGAGATCCTTCTCCTGCACTGCTGCCACTGGGAGGGATGAGGTACCTTGGGAACTCGGGAGTGGGGGTGGAATTTGTCTTGAAATGCCCCCTTACTATTCCTGGGCATATCCTTGCCTCCCTCTGGGGATCCCAGCCTGGGTGAGGAACAGGGTATGGGAAAGCCGGGATACAGACTAACGGAATCCCTCTCATCTACTGCAGGAAGGAGGCCAATGGTTCCTCTCCCCAATGCCCCAGTTGCCAACTCAAGCGGTGAGTAGTTCAACCTTATGGGCACAGGGAGACCATTCAATCTGAGTAGCCCCCTCCAATCTCCTACACCACTCCCTGTCTCTGTAACCCGCTCCAGTCCCCGACACCCCTCCCTGTCTCTGTAACCCGCTCTGGTTCCCTATACCCCTCCCTCTCTGTAACCTGCTCCGATCCCCTACACCCCTCCCTGTCTCTGAAACCCGCTCCGGTCCCCTACACCCCTGTGGTCCCTCTGATTTGTGTTGGCTCCATTCCGTTGACCCAGGTCCTGAAACCCAGTCGGCAGCAACCACTGGCTCGCTTCTGATGCCCACTATGCCGATCCAGAATCCGGACATCATGCCGTTCCGGTACCGGAGTTTACCAGCGGCCATACCTGCAGACAAGAAGAAGGGGAAGGCCAAGGGCAAGAAGAAAATGACCAAGGCGGATATCGGTGCCCCCAGCAACTTCCAGTGAGGGTCAAGAATCAAAAGAGCTCCCTCCTCACTGCCCCTTCCTCAGGCGTGGAGACCCCTCCTCACCTCCCCTTCCCTCAGTGAGGAGCTCCCGCCTCACCGCCCCTCCCACAGTGCAGAGCTCCCCCCTCACCGCCCCTCCCACAGTGCAGAGCTCCCCCCTCACTGCCCCTCCCACAGTGCAGAGCTCCCCCCTTACCGCCCCTCCCACAGTGCAGAGCTCCCTCCTCACCGACCCTCCCACAGCGCAGAGCTCCCTTCTCACCACCTCTCTCCCTGGCTGACAAGATCTCTGTCCAATTCCAGGCACATCAGTCACGTGGGCTGGGATCCTGTCAAAGGGTTTGATGTAAGTTCCTCTGTCCCGTCCTCCTGAGTCAAGACAAAGAGGGGCATTGGGGACCAGAGGGGTTACAGAGACAGGCAAGGGGCGTAGGGGACCAGAGTGGGTTACAGAGAGAGGAAGGGGGTGTAGGTGCCCGGAGGGGATTACAGAGACAGGGACGAGTGTAGAGGTCCAGAGGGGATTACAGAGACAGGGAAGAGTGTAGGGGACCAGAGTGGGTTACAGAGAGAGGAAGAGGGTGTAGGTGTCCGGAGGGGATTACAGAGACAGGGACGAGTGTAGAGGTCCAGAGGGGATTACAGAGACAGGGAAGAGTGTAGGGGACCAGAGTGGGTTACAGAGTCAGGGTGGGGTGTAGAGGTCCAGCGGGGATTACAGAGACAGGAGAGGAGTGTAGGGGATCAAAGGGGGCTACAGAGAGAGGGAGGGGTGTAGGTGTCCTGAAGGGATTACAGAGACAGGGAAGAATGTAGGGGTCCGGAGGGGATTACAGAGACAGGGAAGAGTGTAGGGGTCCAGAGGGGTTTACTGAGACAAGGAGGGGTGTAGGGGACTGGAGGGGGCAACTGAAACAGGGAGGAGTCTAGAGGTTCAGAGGGGGTTTACTGAGACAGGGAGTGGTGTTGGGGACTGGAGAGGGTTACTGAGACAGGGTAGGTGTCCGAAGGGGATTACAGAGTCAGGGTGGAGTGTAGGGGTCCAGAGCGGATTACAGAGTCTGGACCCCTACACCCCACCCTGAGGCGGGGTTAGAGAGACAGGGAAGTGTGTAGGGGTCCAGCGGGGGTTACAGAGACATGTAGAGGGAAACTGAGTTCTGGGAGCCCCTGGTGACTGGTTGAAATTCACAGGTAAATGAGATGGATCCAGACTTGAAGAACTTTTTCAGAAAGGCTGGGATCAGCGAAGCTGAAATGAAAGATGCCGAGACCTCCAAGGTCCTATACGACTTCATCGAGAGACAGGGCGGTCTTGAGGTTGTGAAGAAAGAGATGCAGAAAGGTGAGGGGGAGGGAATATGGGGCAACAGGAGAACTGAAGCACTGTCTGGCTTCCCCTCCTCATTCTCACCTCTATGTCACCCTCACACAGAGCTTTTGGGGTGGGATAAGGGGACTGGGAAACTGTACGCAGTGCTCCCGGTGTGGGATACGGAGACCGAGAAACTGTGCACGGTGCGGGATACGGAGAACAGGAACTGTGCCCAGTGCTCCCGGTTTAATGGCCACACATCTGGATTATTGGGCAATGGTTGTCCACATACCACTGCTGGTACATTTGTAAAGACTGTGTCCTTGATATGCATTGTGATACCTCTCGATCTGAGGTGTGTGTGGGGTGTTAAGACAATGAGACATAGGAGCAGAAATAGGCCATTCAGCCCATTGAGTCTGCCCCGCTTTTCAATCACAAGCATCCATTCTCCCACTCGGCCCTGCTTCTCCTCATAACCTTCGATGCCCTAGCTAATCCACCCATTAACCCTGCCTCCATACCTCCCCATGGCCACAAATTCCACAGATTCGCTGCCCTCCAGCTGAAGGAATTCCTCCATGTCTCTGTTCTAAATGGATGCCCTTCAATCTTGGACTTTCCCACCATGGGGGAAACAACCTTTTTACATCTACTCTGTCCACGCCTTTCAAAGTTCGGAATGTTTCAATGAGACCCATCATCTCATTTTAAATTCCAACGAGTTCAGGCCAAGAGCCGTCAGATGTTCCTCGTATGATGACCTTTTCATTCCCAGAATCGTCCTTGCAAACCTCTTCGGAACCCTCTCCAACATCAGCATATTCTTTTCTCAACAAGTAGCCCAAAACTACTCACAATGTTCCACGTGAGGCCTCACCAGAGTCTCTTGTATAACAAAGAGCAGGATGTGATGTATCTTTTATTTTTTGCCAACTCCCTTTCATAATCCATCTTTCCTTTCATTATGACTCATGGGGGGGTCTCATCAAAACATTTTGAATGCTGAAAGCTGAATGCAGAGTCGATGTGTGAATCTAGGACCAAAGGAACAAGAATGGATGGACTGATATTGGAGAGAGTCCGGAGAAGATTTCCCAGGATGATTCCTGGAAGGCAGGGGCTAAAACATGAGGAACGTTTAGCTGCCTTGGACTGTACTCATTGGAAACAGGGTCTCATCAAAACATTTCAAACGCTCAAAGAATTTGACAGAGTATATAACCATTACAACACAGAAACTTGGGCCTTCTAGTCCACGCCGAACATCTCCCATCTCGTCCCATTGACCATATAACAATTACAGGACAGACAGGCCAATTTGGCCCTTCTAGTCCACGCCGAACACCTCCCACCTCAACCCACTGACCTACACTCCAACCTGTGGCCCCAACCATGCACATATCCAACGTCTCCTTCAATGCTCAAATCGAGCCTACCTTCGTCCAGAAGCTCGTTCCACACACCCACCCCTCTGAGTAAAGAAATACCCCCCCTCATGTTTCCTCTAAACTTTTGCCCCCTAACTCATGTCCTCCCGCTTGTATCTACCCCTTCAAGGAAAAACAAAGCCGCTCCACGTCCACTCGATCGATACTCCTAATAATTTTAAACACCTCAATCCAATCCCCTCTCAATCAAAGTGGTATTCAATGAATCTCATGGAAACGCTGAAAGGTTTCGATGTGAATGTTTTCCCTTGGTGGGACCAGGGGTATGGCCTTAGAACCTGTTTAAAACAGAAACGGGGAAAAATTCCTTCAGCCGGAGGGGTCGTGGATTTGTGCACTTCATCACCATGGAGGCTCGATCTTTGTTGGGGAGGAGTTTAAGATGGATCGGAATCTAATGAGTCAGGGGGAATCAAGGGGAAAAGGAATCTGGACCTAAACAACGGTTCAGCTCAGGGCACAGTGGACTGAATGGGCTGAATGGCCAGCTTCTGTTCCTTGATCTTGTTGGGATGGGGAGAGTCAACACTGGCTGGACAAAAAAAACCCATGTTTGAACTTCACTTGACAAGGAAGGAAGGTTGAATTCAATGTGGTCATGACATTCAGCAACAAATGTTATCTCAAGGGCCGTAATGGTCCCAGTACCGATCCCTGCGGCATGCCCCACTGCAATGTTTTCCCAAAGTGATTTAATTTCTGTTTTTTTCCCCAGATTTGGCTCCTCCACCTCCGACCCGATCCGGGCCCATGGCCCCCATGAGTCGCGGCCGGCAGGGTCCCCTTCCACCTCTACCCTCCCCTGGCTCCGGGCACGCGCCCCCTGCCCCTCCCCCATCTCACGGCAGGGGCCCGCTGCCCCCACCCCCCCAGAGGCCGGCTGGCCCAAGGGGTGCCCCTCCCCTTCCCTTCTCCCGGCCCCCTACAACGGAAGGAGGGGGGACGGTCCCCACTCCGCCGCCTCCTCCTCCTCCACCGCCACCACCCCCGCCGCCTCTTGCCCCCTCCACGGGTCTGCCCCCTTCCATCTCCTTGGGGGGTGGCTCCAGGCGGCAGGAGGGGGTGAGCCCGGCTCCGTCTGGGGGCCGGGGGGCTTTGCTGGACCAAATCCGCACCGGCATCCAGCTGAAGACGGTAAGTCCTTGTAAACCCCCTCTCGTCCTCATTCTCTCTCCCTCCCTCCCTCACACTCTCTTCTCTCCCACTCCACATCTCTTCCTTCATTCTCTATTCCTCTCCCACCCCTTATCTCCTCCCTCTCCCCATCTCTTCATTCCCTCTCTATTTCTCTCTCTCTCCCCCCCCCCCTCTTTTCCTTTATCTCCCTCCCTCCCCTCCAACTCTTTCTCTATCTCACTAATACTCACCCATCTCTCTCCTTCCCCCCCATCTCTACCTATTGACTCTCTCTCTCTCCCCCGGAGCTGCGAAAGACCTCCTTTTTGTCAGCTGGGAGTCTGTTGGTCTTTCAGCATACGGAGATAGCGGTACGGGAATGCTGCAGAGTGCCAGAAAATGCTGGAGGTTTGATGCTGCCGACGTGAGGGCACTGTGTGGAAGGATTCCCTCCCATCACCATGCTGAGATCGAGGGGAAGTCCCTCAAACCACGGGGGTGGGATGGTGGGAGAAATAACGACAAGGTCCCACACAGGATGTTAGTCAGGAAGGTTCAGCCGCTGGGTATTATGGTGAGGTAGTAAACTGGATTCAACAATGGGCTGGAGGGGAGAAGCTAGAGAAGATGATTCCTTCTCAGACTGGAGGCCTGTGACTAGGAGTGTCCCTCAGGGATCAGTGCTGGAACCATCGTTGTCGTCTCGAACTAGATCAATGATCTGGATGATCATGTGAGAAATTGGATCAGCAAGTTTGCTGATGACATTAAGATCGGTGGGGGGGGGGGGGTTGTGGACAGCGAGGGTGGTTTTCAAAGCTTTTAGAGGGATCTGGACCAGCTGGGAAAATGGGCTGCAAAATGGCAGATGGAGTTTAATGCAGACAAGTGTGAGGGGTTGCATTTTGGAAGGACAAACCAAGAAGGGATGTACACAGAGAATGGTTGAGCACTGAGGAGAGCAGTAGAACAGAGGGATCCGGGAATGCAGAGAGATAATTCCCTGAAAGTGGCCTCACAGGTGGACAGGGTCTTAAAGAGAACTTTTGGCACATTGGCCTTCATAAATCAACGTATCAAGTTCAGGTGTTGGGATGTTATGTTAAAGTTGTACAAGACATTGATGAGGTCAATTTGGGAGGATTTTGTGCAGTTTTGGTACTGAACCACAGGAAAGATATCAGTAAGATATAAAGAGGGCAGAGAAGATTTACTAGGGTGTTTCCCTGACTTCAGGAACTAAGTTACAGGGAAAGGTTAAACAGGTTCAGATTTTATTCCCTGGAGCGTAGAATGAGGGGCGATTTGATCGAGGTAAATATAGGTAGGCTTTTTCCACTGAGGGTCGGTGAGATCCAAACCAGAGGATGTGGGTTAAGAGCAAAAGGGGAGACGTTTAGGGGGAACTTCACATAAACTGGTGGGAGTGTAGAACCAGCTGAAGTGGTCAATTTTAATATTTAAGAATTTGGACAGGTCTGTGGATGGGAGGGGTACAGAGTGATATGGATTGGGACTGAGCAGAAAAATAGTTTGGAACAGCCTGTTTCTGTGCTGTAAAGTTCTACGGTGTAACAAGGCCCATTGATGGGAATGCATGGACATGAAACTCTAAGGGTGGGAAAATTCACTGAACAGTTTTCTTTTGTACATGATTGTGAATAAAGTCTATTTTTGGTTATATGAAAGCTTCCTCTTGGCATTGCCTTTCGGCAGGTCTCCGACGTGCCCGATGTGTCCCAGCCGGCTGAACAGGAGGGAGAGGGGCTGGTTGGAGCTCTGATTATGGTGATGAAGCAGAGGAGCAGGGTTATTCACTCTTCCGGTACGTGGCCAACCGTCTCCGACCCCACACACATACATCCTCACTTACACACCCACAACCACCCACAGGTAGTCCCTGCACATAAGACACACAGATGCAGACACACGTACGTCGAACTACATAAAGATATCAATAATATTGAGAGTGCAGATTTACTAGGATGTTGCCCTGACTTCAGGGACAGGTTAAGCAGGTGAGGCCTTTATTCCCTGTGTAGAAGAACAAGGGGAGCTTTGATCGAGGTTTTTAAAATTACGAGGGGGACAGAGTAAATGTAGGTCGGCCCTTCCCACTGAGGGTCAGTGACATACAAACCAGGGGACATGGGTTAAGGGTGAAAGAGGAAAAATTTAGGGGTAACTTCAGAGAGTGGTGGGGGTGTGGAACGAGCTGAGGTTGTAAATGTGGGGCTCAGTTTTAACGTTTAAGAAGAATTTGGACAGGTACATAGATGGGAGGGGTACGGACTGGCTGCAGGTCAGTGGGACAAGGCAGAATAATAGTTTAGCAAAGACTAGTAAGGCCAAATTTGGAGAATTGTGTGCCGTTTTAGTCACCAATATCGATGAAATAGAAAGAGTGCAGAGATTTACTAGGACGTTGCCCAGACTTCAGGAACTGAGTTGTTCCTTCAATTTCCGGGCAGTTTCAGTGAGTGTAAGACTGTGGATAGATGTGTCGGCACACTGTGGGCTGAAAGGCCTGTACTGCGATGGGATCTTCTTTTTCCCCCCACCTCCACTTCCTGTCTGTGGCACCTATAATTGGGCCCTGGTCCAAACCCCACTTGGAGCCTTGTGCTCAGTTTCAGTCACCCTCACTAATGGAGAGATGTGGCAGCCGGAGACAGGATGCAGAGGAGATTCACAAGGATGTTGGGGGAAGGCCTCATGAAAACAAGTGGAGCAAACATGGCCTTTTCTCCTTGGAGCGGCGGGGAATGAGAGGTGACCTGATGGATGTGTCTAAGAGGCATTAGTCGTGCGGATTGCCAGAGGCTTTTTCCCCGGGGCTGAAATGGGTGCAAAAAGAGGTCGTGGGTTAAAGTTGCGTGAAAGTCGGTAGAGAGATGACAGGGGTACAGATTTTTAAAGCAGAGTGGAATGGAAGTGGATACAATAGAGGCTTTTAAGAGACTTTTGGAAAGGTCCATGGTGACGGAAAAGTGGTTATTTCTACGGCAGGGACATGTTTGGCACAAACTTGTGGGCCTAACAGCCTGTATTGTGCTGTAGGTTTTCTAGGTTCTATGTTTCTCCACAATCTCCTCTCTGTGGAGACGGTGTGTTTTTTCCTGCTGACTGGCTGCAGCTGGCGGGGTGGGGAAAGAGACGCTGGTTTTCCCCAGGAGGCCCCATGGGAGTTTGTAAAAAAAAATGAGAGGTGGGGGTGGGGCAGGACCTTTTCACTGACTTTTTTTAACCAAGTAAAAGGAGAGAAGTGGTGTGGGGACCTGCTTGCAAAGGGAGGTGGGTGCCTGGAACAGGCTGCCAAAGGTAGGAGCATATCTATTGGTTGGGTAAAGTGACCCTTTGGCACGCTGGCCTTCTTAAATCATGTATGCAATGTCCACGAATGGGGCTGTGGGATCAGTGTGGGGACTGACTCGGGCTGTGGGGAGAAAGTGGGGCAGTGGGATCATTGTGTGGACTGATAGAGTTGTCAGGGAGAGAGCAGGGGAGTGGGATCAGTGGGGGGGGGGCTGATACAGGGCTGTGTGGGGAGAGCAAGGCTGGATTTTGACACGAAGAAATTTTTGGATAAATACACGGATAGGAGGGGTACGGGGGGATACAATCAGGGTGCAGGTCACTGAAGCCAAGCAGAATACAATTCGACAGATTAGATGGGCTGAAGAGCCTCTTTCGGTGTGGCAGTATTTTCTGGGTCTAGACTCTACGGGGGAAGGGATTTGGACAGAAAGGACTATCCAGGGGTTTGGAGGGGAAAGGGATTGTGTGCGTTGGGCTCACGATATATAGGCCAATCGGCCCGTTGGGTCTGCTCCACCATTCTAACCATACTCCCACTCCCTGTAACCCTCGATGCCCTGACTAATTGAACAGCAATCTCTACCTTAAATACACCCAACCACCTCACCTCCACAGCCGTCTGAGGCCACAAATTCCAGATCCACTTGACCTGCCATGGGAAAACATCCTTGCCACATCTACTCGATTTGAAACACTTCTATGAGATTCTCCAAACACCACCCCCCAATCAATGAGTACAGTCCAAGAGCCGACAATCTTTCCCCATATCCTAACCCTCTCGTTCCTGGTATTGTTCCAGCAAATCTTTCCTGAACCCCCTCCAATAAATTCAGCCCTCACCCACATCGCCTCCATTCCCCTCTCCTCTGCAAAATCCCACAAGGATTTCCACCACCAGACGCATCTGACTGCCGTAGGCCCCCTCCTCCCCACCCCCTTCCCCTTGGGGCCACACTGGCGCCCACACCTCCGTCCGGCTCTTCCGAACCGTCCGCTTGCGCATCCGTGGGGGCGATCGACTGCATGCGGAGCTCCCTTCTCCACGTCGTAGGGACCGGGCAATCGCCTCTCTGAGCCCCTTCAGCGGCAGACACCGCCCGGCCGGACCACCGTGTCAGCTCTGCGTCCAAACCTTCGCGTCTGGCCGTGGCCTCGTGTACTTGGACTTTCCGACGGCAATATAAATCTTTTATCTTTGCTGCAGTTTTCAGTGTTTCACATCTTACACAAGCACTTTTTTTCTCAAATACGGCGCCCCCCCCCCCCCCCCGCCCCAAGCACGGTCTCACCCCCCCCCCCTCCAAGCGCGATCTCACCCCACTCCAAGGGCAGTCTCACCCCCCCCCCACTCCAAGCGCGGTCTCACCCCCCCCCCCACCAAAGCGAGGTCTCACCAGGCTTTAGACAGTCCACATTGTCTCCCTGCTCTTGAACGCTACTCCACTCGAGATGAGCGTCAACACCGTGCTCTTCACCACGGACACGTGGGGTTTTGGGAGTGGGTGCAGGGGGGGGGGGGGGGATGCGAGGGCCACGGTCTGAGGATTTGCATCTCTGTTGCAGATGAAGGCGAGGACGAGGGAGAGGACGAGTTTGAGGATGAATGGGACGACTGAGCAAAGATCTGCACCCCACCCCCCACTTTCCGCTCAGGTTCTCTTGCTCTCATATTCCTTCGCGTTGATGGGTGGACACGGAGAGACTTTTACTGCACCATCCCATCACACACTCTCGGGGGGGTGGGTCCCGACACAGAGTGAAGCTCCCCCCGCACCGTCCCGTCACGCACATCCCTGGAGGGGGTGGGGGGGGAGGAATCAGTCACAGAGCGAAGCCCCATCACCGTTTGGCGGTGGTTTCCCCAGTTCAGTCTATTTGTGCCAGTGGACTCCAGGAACCGGGAAGCTCTCGTGCCTCGCTCCTTGCCGTCTTGGGCCACCGGTGGAACTAACCACTGCTATCAACAGAACACAGCATGGCAATAAAATGTTTCCCCGCTGCACCTCGCCTGAGTTTGTTGGCATCCCAGTGCCGGACGGCTGGGAGAGTGGGGAGAAGCCAGTTCAGTTCCCCACCTCTGCCGCTCTGTATGGGGAGGGAGCAGCTTCTGCACTTGACTCTTTCCTCCCTGCGTCCCCACAGTGGGTGGTCTCAGGTTAAATGGGACGGACTGGGAAGGGAAGGAGAAGAAGAGGGGATGGTGGGTGTGAGGGGATCAAAGATAGGGGAGGGAGGGAGGGGAAGGGATGAGCGAGGGAGGGAGGAAATGGGAGAAGTGTGATGAGAGCGGAATAGGAAGGGGGTAAAAGGTGGGTGAATGAATGACAGGAAATAGAGGTAAAAGGGAGAGAGTGAGGAGGGGGTTGAGGAAGGAAGGGAAAGAGTGTGAGTGGAGTGGGAGGGGTGAGTGAGGAGGGGGTGCTGTCCTGAATGGTTCATTTCCTTACTGCCTGTCCCCTCCCATCAAAGACTACACACAGCCGCGATCAACACTTTCTTTGAGGTTAACACAGAAGACGATTAAGAAATTAAATAGAAACTCGGAGTGTCGGTTCCGATGGGTCCCCCTAACCGTCGCAAACCCCGCCCGCCTGGGACGTTCAGTTCAGCTCTGGGCTCTGACCCCATGACACCAACCCATCTGACCTTGCGTCCTTCGCTCTGGCTGTGGGGGGGGGGGGTCCAAAGTTCGTGGGTTTTCTTTGTAAAATCCCTACCCCAACTGTCCACCCGCCCTCGAAGGCCAAAGGTCTCTCGCCGGCCAGAGGTCACAGTTCAACGCTGCAGGTTCGCGCTCCTGGGTGCTGGAAGGTCAGAGATCATGGCTCTGGACACTGGAAGGGCAGAGGTCACGTTCATTTGCTGCAAGTTCACACCTCAAGAAAGTCAGGGTTACAATCCCCGGTGTTGGAAGGTCACAGGTCACATCCCGGTTGATAGAAGGTCACACCCTCTGCAGAAGGGAGGTCAAAGATCGTGGCCCTGGCTACCGGAAGGGCACTGATTGTGTCTCTGGCAACTGGAAGGCCACAGGTCATGCCAGTGGTCACTGGAGCCAGTTTACAGCTTGACCAACAGAAGGTCACAGTTCACAACCCCATCCATCGGAATGTTACAGTTCATGACCCCAACCATCGGAAGGTCAGTTCACAACTCCCTAAGGTCACAGTTCACAGCCAGGCGGCCCCGGAAGGTCATAGTTCGCTGCCTCTCCCCTCCCTCCTTGCCCCCTTACACCCTCTCCGGGAACAGTCAGGGGTCTGACCTCCCTCCTTGCCCTCCCCCCCTTTCACTCCAGGGTGGCTGGGTCAGGGGGCCGCCAGTGAGGGGTTGGCTCCCCACACCTCTGACTGCAGGTACTCGGCAAACAGGGCCTTGGCCCGCCGTGCCACCCTGCGCAGGTCCTGGCGCCTCACCAGCCGGTCGAAGTGCATGGCCGTCTCGTTGTGGTCCAGCCGCCCACCCATGATGTGGTCGCGGTGCTCAAGCAGCAGCGCCAGGCACAGGAAGAGCAGGAAGGGGTTGCCCATGCCGAACTCCTGGGGTGGGGGCAGGGGCTCTCCCAGATCCTCCTCGCCTTCCTCCTCCTCCTCGTCCGCCTCCCCCCAGCATGGTCTGACCAACAGGGGCCGCGGGGAAGCCAGGGGCTCACCGCTCAGGGGCACCTCAGTCTCCGGCGGGTCGGGGGGCAGGGAGCTCCAGACCACCTCAAGGAGGCGCAGGGCGTCGTCGAAGGCGAACTCCCGCTTCAGCTCCAGCAGCAGCCAGCGGTAGCAAAAGAGGAGGCCATGGGCCCCGCGCCGGCGGAGGTAGGCGTAGAATTCCGGGTCGGCGCGGCGCAGCAGCAACTTCAGGTGCCGGAACTTGAGGGACATGGCCCGTCCATCGGCGCGGAAGTTGGCCTCCAGCCGACGCATGGCGCCACAGAAGCAGACGTAGGCGTGCCCCTCGTTGTCCATGACGGCCAGGATGGGTGAGGCAATGTCGCTCATGCCTTGGCAGTAGGAAACACGTGGGTGGGACAGGGCGTAGGTGGTGAGCAGGTCGCGTAGTGCCGCCAGGTGGGGCCCGTCCTCTGAGCCAGCGTAGTAGGGGTGCTGGCGGTCGGTGCGCAGCACATCCTTCACCACTGCCCCACGCACCGCCTCCAGCTCCTCGCTGCCCTCTTGGCTGCGCCACGACGCCTTCAGCGCCTCATACTCCTGGCTCTTCTGCTTCATGTAGTCCAGCCGCTCCTGCCCTGTCAAGCCATCCGGGTAGACATTGAGGAGGTAGCGCCAGACCACCTGGGTGTGGGGAGGGGGGGTGGGTGGAGTGAGTGAGAGGACGAAGAGAGAGAGTGAGACAGAATGTACGGGAGGGAGAGAGAGAGAGAGAGACGGAATGGACAACGGGAGAAAGAGAGAGGACGGGGAAACGGGGAAGAGAGAGACACACGGGATGGAGAGAGGAGAGGGGAGAGAGTGAGAGGACAGAGTGAGAGGACAGAGAGAGAAGGGATGGACAGGGAGGGAGAAGAGACAGAACGGACAGCCGGGAGAAAGAGAGAGGGGGAAGAGATGACAGAGAGGGAGAATGAGAGAACAGAGAGAAAGATGGACAGGGGAGAGAGAGGGAAGAGAAAGCGGGGAGGGGGAGGGAGAAGGAGAGGGGTTTCAATAATGAAATTTTTAAAAATGTGGACAGATACGTGGATGGTATGCGGGGCTTTGGACTGGGTGCAGGCAATTGGACCAGGCAGAATAATACTCTGTCACAGACTAGAAGGGCTGTGTGTTGTTCTACAGAAATGTGAAATAGGTGAGGACTTTATTCCCTGGAGTGTAGAATAATGAAGGGAGATTCGATTGAGGTTTTTAAAATTATAAGGGGAATAGACAGAATAACTGTAGGTCGGCTTTCTTTATTGAGGGTTGATGAGATACAAACTAGAGGACATGGATTAAGGGTGAAAAGGGAATGGTTTAGGGGGACTTCACAGAGAGTGGTGGGAGCGTGGAATGAACTGCCATCTGATGTGGTAAATGTGGGCTCACTCTTAATTCGGATTGATATGTTGATGGCAGGGTCTGGAGGGTTTTAGAGTGGGAGCAGGTCAGTGGAACCAGAGGAATGATGGTTCGGCACAGAGTAGAAGGACTGAATGGACTGTTTTCTGTGCTGTAGTGTTCCTTGATACTATGGAGGGATAGGGTCCAGGGGCAGATCAATGGAATGAAACAGAATAATTGTTAGGCACAGACTAGATGGACCAAGGGGCCCATTTCTGTGCTGTAGTGTTTGATGGACATTCCCGATTGAAGTAGATTTGGACAGGGAGAGGCACGGGCCAGCGTGGAGCAGTGGGACAAGCTTGGTTAGGACAGGTGAGGTGGGATGAGAGTATCCTGTTCTGTGGTTTGGTGGGGGGGGGTCAGGGTACAGACCTTGCGAAGGGCAGGTTCCACCCCTCCGTGGTAGATTCTCAGCCTCAGCTCCTCGGGACGGCAGAGCTGGCCCTCGTGGTTCAGGTAGGTGTGGAACTCGGCATCACTCAGGGGGGGTTTGAAGGGCTTCGTCGCCTCCTCGCTGCTTGACCAACTCAGGACCTGCTGCATCCTGGACAGCGTCCGCCCCACCTGGGCCAAAGCAGAGAGGTCTCTCACCATCCCGTTTTCACACTTGCCCCGTGTCGTCCCGTCTCACACTCCTTCCGTGGCATCCTGTCTCACACTCCCCTCCCAGTGCTATCCCGTTACATGCTCCTACCCCCCCTGCACATCCCGTCACACATTCTCCAGGCGTCTCGAACACAGAGTGAAGTTCCCTTCGCACCGTCCCATCACACACTCCCCGGGGGGGGGGGGAATCAGACACAGAGTGAAGCTCCCTCCACTCCAACCCTTTCCCACTGCTTCTACTCCACCCTCACCTGGGAGAGGATCGACTGCGTGAGGGGCAAAGGCGAGGACGGAAAGGGTCTCTTCTCCGGGGTCAGCAGTTCTGAGCCAATCACATCCTTGGGGCTGATGATGTCCCACTCTTCCAGCAACGGGCCTGCATGGGGGAGGGGGGGTGAGGAAAGGAAAGAGAGGTCATACCTGGGATCAAGCATTTCCTCCCACGAGAGGCCACAAAACAAAGGAGCAGAATTTGCAGCCCATTGAGCATGTCTAACCCTCTCAGGCCCAGACTCCCCATAAAGTTGAATGTCAAAATCTCTGCGGCAGTCGGCCCACAGTACTGTGCTGGCCACATCATCTACTATGACAACCTAGAACTTCCCTGCTGCAGAAGAGTTACAGGTGATAGGGGAAAGGTTAAACAGATTAGAACTTTATTCCATATGCCCATCTCTATTAAATGTCCCTATTGTTTCAGTCACCACCCCTGGCAAGACATTCCAGGCACCCAGTACTCTCTGTGTAAAAAAACTTACCCCTGATTTCTCCACTAAACTTCCCTCCTTTCACCTTGTTCAGATGTCCTCTAGTGTTTGCTATTCCTGCCCCAGGGAACAGGTACTTTATCTGTGCCTCTCAGAATTTATAGGCCTCTATTAAGTCTCCTCTCATCCTTCTATGTTCCAAAGAGAAAAGCCCTGCCCCAGCTCTGCCTCATGTGTCAATCTCCTCTGCAGTCTCTCCATGTCCTTCCTGCAATGAGGTGACCAGGATTGAACACAATCTTCTTAAGTTGGTCTCACAACTTAGAATAACATAGGCGATCTATCCCCGGGGGATGCTGCCGTCGGGGAGCAGCAGTGATCATCAAGGACCCTCACCACCCAGCACAGGGTCTGTTCTTGCTGCTGCCATCAGGGAAGAAGTCGAGGGGCCACAAGACTCCCACCACCAGGTTCAGGAACAGCTGCTACCCCTCCACCATCGGACTCCTCATCAACAAACTCAATCAGGGACTCATTTAAGGATTCCTTTGAGTTCATTTTTATCATTTTTTTCTTTCTGTATTGCACAGTCAGGTTATATTTGATTACCTGTATGTGCTGTATACAGTTTTTTTTAAACATTACAGCACCTTAATACACTTGGGATTGTCTGATCTCAGAGGCTAGGCAGGCTCAGGACTGGTCAGTACTTGGGAGGGGAGACCGCCTCAGATTACCAGGTGCTGCAGGTTTCTGTGAAGGACACTGGGTAAAGTGGCGAATCGTACCATAAGGTAGACCAGTGGTTCTCCACCTTTTTTCTTTCCACTCGCATCCCACTTTAAGTACAGGTACACAATCCTTTATCCGGACATCTAAGATCCAGATAGCTCTAAAATCTGGCAAGTGGGGAGAGGGACCGACAGCGTGAGTCAGGCAGGTGAGAGACTGGCAGCGCGAGTTGGGCAGGTGAGAGACCGGCAGCGTGAGTCGGGCAGGCGAGGAGGAGACCGGCAGCGTGAGTCGGGCAGGCGAGGGGGAGACCGGCAGCACGAGTCAGGTGGGCGAGACAGCAGCGCGATGGGAAGGGGATGGGAGTGGATTCGCAGCACAATTCAGGTGGATTTAATCTGGCTTTTCAAAATCCGGAAAAATCCGAAATTTGGAACACACTGACCCCCAAGGGGTCTGGATAAAGGATTGTGTACCTGTATCTGTATTCCCAGATTCCTCTGGGAAGGAAAGTTTAGGGGAGACATTGGGGGTAAGTTTTTTTTTTACACACAGAGAGTTGTGGGTGTCTGGAATCCCTCCTCCCCATCTGCTGCTGTCCTATCCCTCCCCTCATCCACCTATCATCTCCTGCCTTTGCCTACACCCCAAAACCTTTCTGTTCTGATGCCTGCCAGCATCTTCTCATACCTCGATGAAGGGCTCAAGCTCGTTGGTTAAGCTCGAATAGCTCAGGGATTAGAGCACTGGTCAAAGGGTCGCAAGCTCGTTTCTCACTGGGGTCTCATTTCTGCGAGGGGCGTTGGACAAAGTGAAACCCCGAGAGCTAAGGGGTTAGAGCGCTGATCTTGTTTAACCAGGGGGTTGTGAGTTCGCTCCTCGCTGGGGCCTTGTTTCAGCGAGGGGCACTGGACAAAATGGGGACTCTCTGTCTACCTTATGGTAGACAAAGTCATGTATTTTACATTCTAAATGTAGTATTACATGACAATAATGGAATCTTTACCTTTAATTCTGCCGTGGCTGCAGGAAAAGGAATCTCAGGGTTGTATGTGATGTCATGTATGTGCTCTGACAATAAATCTGAAAACTGACTAGAACTGCAACATGACCTCACGACTCAATCCCCCTGACTAATGAAGCCCAGCATCCCTTAGGCCTTCTTAACAATCCTATCAACCTGGTTCGTCAAACCTCCCCTTACACCTCTGTCACACCCATAGGGGTACTCACTGTCTTCCAAGGGCTTGATGTCGACCTTGAGCTGAAGCTGAGCCCGGGAGAGGCTACTGAAGGCCACGTCTAGATCCCAGTCGGACTGCAGGGAGAGGTACACCTCCTGGCTGGGCTTCTCCAGGGACAGGTAGCTGATGGTGAAGTTCTTTCTGCTGCAGGGAGAAGGCAAAGGGGAGGGGGGTGCCATAATTCAGCGAGAGGGCCACCAGGAAGGGGCGGGTGGAGGAGAGAGGGCAGAGAGGAGAGTGCAGGAAGGGTGTGAGGAGAGCAAGGGGAGAGAGAGAGAGCACCGGAAAGAGGAAGGGACAGAGGAGTAGTGGCGGAAGGGAGGAAGCATTGAAAGGGGAAAAGGGAAGAGCGGCAAAGAGGGGGTAACAAGGGGTGTGAGGAAGGAGAGATGGAGAAGGGAGAGAGCAAGGGCGCTCAGACGGATGAAGAGGGAGAGATGGAAGAATGCCTGGGGGGGGGCTCAGAGGGAGGAAGTGCTGGGAGGGGGTCACAGATATAGCTGGGAAAGTGGCTCAGAGTAGCTGGGAAAGTGGCTCAGAGGAAAGGACAGAGGAGAAAGGGGGGAACAGCAAGGAGGGGGCTCAGGAGGGAAGGATGGAGAAGGGGGGAGCGTGGTGAAGAGTGGGCTCGGGAGAGAGGGACAGAGGAGAAAGGGGGGACCATGGCAAGGAGGGAGGGGTGGAGAAGGGGGAGCATCAAACCCATGGTATCTGAGGGTTCTGTGTTGCCACCCACTCCTTCCCTCCCTCTGCCAGTGGAAGATTGGGGAGAGAGGAAGCCTCTCCACAATGACCCAATCGCTGCCTCCATTGTCCCACCATGGTTCCTCCCTGGTGGGGTTGTGGGGGAAGGCAGAGAGTGAGGGGATAGTAGGGAGCCACTCACCTGCTCAAGTCAAAAGCCCGGATAAGGATATGCTGGAGGACCTCGAAGGAAGTGATCTGGGGATCGACGGCAAACGAGCGGAACTCAGGAGGCATCAGACCCTCGCATTTCTGTGGGGCAAGGAGCAGGGGAAATTAGGGCAGGGGTCTGCAGACTACTGGGGGGGGTTGGATAGGGTGAGACTATAGGGTGGGACATCCCGAGGAAGAGAGATATCTGCCCCTCCTTCCCCCCTGCCCAACCCTCTCCACATCCCACCGTTCAGTGCCTCTCCCCTGCCCCACACAGGCCACAATTCTGAACCTACTCTAATGAAATAACCTTCCGTCCATGGTCCTCTGCCCTTCATAAATCAAAGTATTGAGTGTCAGAGTTGGAATTTTATGGTAAAGTTGTACAAGACATTGGTGAGGCCAAATTTGGAGAATTGTGTGCAGTCACTAAACTACAGGAAAAATCTCAATAAGATTGAAAGAGTGCAGAGAAGATTTACTAGGACGTTGCCTGGACTTGAGTTACAGGGAAAGGTTAAGCAGGTTCGGACTTTATTCCCTGGAGCATAGAAGAATGAGGGGAGATTTGATCGAGGTGTTTAAAATTATGAGGGGGACAGACAAAGTAAATGTCGGTCGGCTTTTCTCACCGAGGGTCGGTGAGATACAAACTAGAGGACATGGGCTAAGGGTAAAAGAGAGGTTTAGGGGGAACTTCTTCACACAGAGAGTGTGGAACGAGTTGAAGTGGTCCCGTTTAATGTTTAAGAAGAGTTTGGACAGGTACATGGATGGGAGGGGTATGGACTGGCTGCAGGGCAGTGGTACCAGGCAGGAAAATGGTTTTCCCCTGACTGTTTCTGTGCTGCAGTGTTCGATGGTTCTACCCAACAGTCTCTTAAAAGATCCTGTTGTACCAGCTACCTTCCACCATTGCTGGCAACACACCTCATCACTCTGTGTGAAAAACTTACCTCTTACACCCCCTCTCCCCTTTGCATTTACCCCCAAAATACCTTAACCTATGCCCTCTCATGTTAGCTGGGGTAAAAGCCTCTGGCTGTCCACACGACCAATGCCTCTCCTGTACACCTCTATCAGATTATCCCCTCATACTCCATCACTCCAGAGAACAAAGAACACTACACCACAGGACAGGCCCTTCACCCCTCGATGTTGTACATTCCTTCCAAAAGTACGAAGCCCTTCCTACCTCGTAACCCTTTATTTTTCTTTCATCCACGTTTCTAATGTGTCAGCCTCCACCACAGTCCTTGGCTCAGTTCCACGACTCTTTGTATAAAAAAAACACCCTTAAACAAACGTCCTCTGGTGTTTGCTGATCCTGCCCCAGGAAACAGGGGTTGACCGTCCACCCTAACTACGCCTCTCAGAATCAAGTCTCCTCTCATCCTTCTACTTTTCAAAGAGAAAAGTCCCAGCTCTGCTAATGTTGCCCTAATGAGACTTGTTTCCCAATCCAGGCAACATCCTGGTCAATCTCCTCTGCCCCCTCTCCGCAGCTTCCTGTAATGAGGTGACCAGACTGAACACAATATTCTAAGTGGGGTCTCACCAGAGATTTGTAGAGTTGGAACATGACCTCTCAACTCCTGAACTCAATCCCTCAAATAATGAATACCAGCATCCCATAGGCCTTCTTAATGATCCTATCGACCTGCGTGGCGACCTTGAGGGATGTTTGGATTTGAACCCCATGGTTTCTCTGTTCACACTGTGAATAATTCTACCATTAACCCTCGTCTCAGCCTCCTGGTTTGACGTTCTGAAGTGTATCACCTCACTGATCCGGACTGAACTCCACACACTTCTCCTCCCGACTCTGCACCTCGTCTATAGCCTTGTCAACTTTGACAACATTCAGCTCTGTCGATAACCCCACCCCCCCTCCCCATGTCATCTGCAAACTAACTGACCCATCCTTTCGGCTCTTCATCCAGGTTATTTATACAAATCACAAAGAGCAGGGGGTCCCAGAACAGATCCCTATGGCCCCTCCACTAGTCCCTGACCTCCGGGCTGAATACTTTCCTTCCATTACTGCTTTCTGTTTTCTTCCTGCAAGCCAATTTTTGTCTAGTCAAGGTTTCATGGATCGTCGCGACTTTCTGAACAAGTCTCTCTTGTCAAATGCCTTGCTAAAATCTATGTCGACCACATCTATCGCCCGACCCTCATCATTTTCTTTTGTGACCTCCTCAAAAAGCTCAATTGGGCTCGTGAGGCGCAGCCATCCCTTCACAAAGCCACATTGACTCTCTTTGAGTAGACTGGACCTTTCCAAATGCTCATAGATCCTATCCTTAAGAATCCTCTCCAATAGTTTGCACCCCACTGACGCAAGTTTCACTGGTCTCTAATTCCCAGGATTCTCCCGATTACCTTTTTTAAACACGGGGACCACATTTGCCGTTCTCCAATCCTACCCCCCCCCACCCTCCAATTTTCTGGTGCCCTGACTGCTGAAGACATATCAGTCTTCGGATGGACCCCACTTGGAATATTGCGTTCAATTCTGGTTCCCTCACTGCAGGAAGGATGCTATAGAGAGGGTGCAGAGGAGATTTGCAAGGACTCTGCCCGAATTGGAGAGCACATCTCGAGGATCGATTGTCTTTTCTCCTGGTAGGATTAAGGCATTTCCTGCGTTCGTAAAGAGCAGAAGGATGACAAGAATTAAGGTGGGGCTATTGAAGGGTAAAGGAGGCAATATGCACCTGGAGGTGCATGGTAGGAAAAGGGAATAGTAGCTGACAAAACAGGTCAGGCAACTCGTTGAGAGGAAGCATACATTAGATATATAGGAAGCAGGAAACAGGAAGCGCTCCTGAGAAGTATATGGTAGCCAGGAAGGAGCTTTAAGAAAGGACATGAGAGCTCAAAGGGGACATGAGAAGGCCTTGGTCTGCAGGATTAAGGAAATCCCCGAGGCGTTCTATGCGGATGTGAAGAACAGAAGGATGATGAGAATGAAGGTGGGGCTGGGGGAACGGAAGCAACATGCCTGGAGGTGGAGGAGGTTGGAGAGGTCCTAAATGAATACTTTGGATCAATATTCACAAGATTAAAGGACCTTGTTCAGGGTGAGGCCTGTGTACTGGACAGTGTTGAAATTAAGGAAGAGGAAGTGTTGGATCTTCTTAGAAACATCAAGGTTGATAAATCCCTGGGGCCAGATGTGACATACCCCATGCTGCTGTGGGAAGTGAGAGAAGAGACAGCTGGGGCAGTAGCTGTGATTTTTTAATCCTCTTTGGCTGCAGGGGAGATGCTGGAGGATTGGAGAATGGCAAATGTAGTCCCTTTGTTTAAAAAAGGTAATCGGGAGAATCCTGGGAATTAGAGACTGGTGAGTCTTACATCAGTGGGGTGCAAACTATTGGAAAGGATTCTTAAGGATAGGATCAGTGAACATTTGGAAAGGTCCAGTCTACTCAAGGAGAGTCAGCGTAGTTTTGTGAAGGGAAGGTCGCGCCTCATGAGCCCAGTTGAGCTTTCTGAGAAGGTCACAAAAGAAACTATTGAGGGTCGGGTGGTAGATGTGGTCGACGTAGACTTTAGCAAGGCATTTGACAAGGTCGCCCACGAAAGACTTGTTCAGAAAGTCAAGACGATCCATTGGCTGTGTGGATAAAAAAAATGGGCTTGCAGGAAGAAAGCAGAGAGTAGTCGTGGAAGGAAAGT
This sequence comes from Narcine bancroftii, assembly GCF_036971445.1. Taxonomy (NCBI): domain Eukaryota; kingdom Metazoa; phylum Chordata; class Chondrichthyes; order Torpediniformes; family Narcinidae; genus Narcine; species Narcine bancroftii. Next base: position 327,060,349 of record NC_091471.1, read on the forward strand.
ATTCTGCCCGGACGTCAGTGATGAGTGGAGTTTCTCAGAGATCTGTTCTGGGACCCCTGCTCTTTGAAGAGCCAAATGAAGAGATAGAGGGATGGACCAGGAAGTTGGCAGATGATATGAAGGCTAAAGGAGTTATGAATGGTGATGGTCATCACAACAGGATGCAGAGATGGGCAGAAAAGTGGCAGATGGAGTTCAATCCGGATCAGTGTGAGGTGATGCACTTTGGAAGGTCATACTTGAAGGCTGAGTACAGGGTTGATGGCAGGTTTCTTCACAGTGTGGAAGAACAGAGGAACCTCGGGGGTCCAAATCCCTCAAGGTCGCCACACAGGTTGATAGGATAGGAAGGCCTATGGGACGCTTCATTAGTCAGGGGAGTGAGTTCAGGAGTCGTGAAGGAATGTGGCAGCTCTGAAAATCTCTGGTGGGACTACACTTAGAATATTGTGTTTAGTTCTGGTCACCACAATACAGGAAGAACCATCGAACATTTCAGCACAGAAACAGGCCTCTTTGGTCCTTCTAGTCTTTACTGAACCATTTTTTTTGCCTAGTCCAGCTGACCTGCACCCAGCCCATAGCCCTCCATACCTCTCCTATCCATGAATATCAAAATTCCTCTTAAATGTTAAAATTGAGCCTGTCTTCACCACTTCAGCCACCATTCCACCCTTATATTCCCCATGAACTTTTCCCCTTTCACCCTTAACCCACATTCTCTGGTTTGTATCTCACTGACCCTCAGTGGAAAAAGCCGACCGACATTTACTCTGTCTATCCCCCTCGTAATTTTAAACATCTCCATCAAATCTCACTCATTCTTCTACATTCCAGGAAATAAAGTCCAAACCTATTTAACTTTTCCCTGTAACTCAGTTCCTGAAGTCCGGGCAACATCCTAGTAAATCTTCTCTGCCCTCTTTCTATCTTATTGATATCTTTCCTGTAGTTCGGTGACCAAAACTGCATACAATTCTCCCAATTTGGCCTCACCAATGTCTTTTATAACTTTACCATATCATCCCAACTCTTGTACTCAATACTTTGATTTATAAAGGCCATCGTGCCAAAAGCTCACTTTATGACCCTGTCCACCTGTGACGCCACTTTCAGGGAATTATGTCTCTGTATTCCCAGATCCTTCTGTTCTGCTGCACTCCTCAGTGCCTGACTGTTCACCGTGTACGTCCTTTCTTGGTTTGTCCTTCCAAAATGCAGCACCTCACCCTTGTCTGCATTAAACTCCATCGCCATTTTTCAGCCCATTTTCCCAGCTGGTCCAGATCCCTCCACAAGCTTAGAAAACCTTCCTCAATGCCCACGGCGCCCCCAATCTTAGCTTCATCTGCAAGATCGGAAGGATGTAGAAGCCATGAGAGGTGGCAGAGGAGATTTACCAGGATGTTGCCTGGATTGGGAAACATATCTTATGAGGCAAGTTTAGCAGAGCTGGGACTTTTCTCTTTGGAGCTTGGAAGGATGAGAGGAGACTTGATAGAGGTCGACAAGATTCTGAGAGGCATCAAAAGGGTGGATGGGCAGCGTCTGTTTCTCAGGGCGGGATCAGCAAACACCAGAGGGCAAAGTGAAGGGAGGGAAGTTTAGAGGTAAGTTTTTTTTTGCACACAGTTGTGGGGGCCTGGGATGCCTTGCCAGGAGTGGTGGTGGAGGCTGGAACATTGGGGGCATTTAAGAGACTCTTAGACAGGCTCATGGATGGAAGATAAATAGGGGGTGATGAGGTGGGGGGGGGGGGTTTATCTTTTTGGGGTAGGTATTTAGAGGTTAGCACAATTTCATGGGCTGAAGGGCCTGTACAGTGCTGGCGGTTCCATCTTGTATTCCCCAAATGTTCTCCTGATGCTCCTGATATCCGACTCCCCCACACCTCTGTTACCTTGATCACTCCCTTCCCCCAAACATCCACACCCGCTCCCACTCCTTCCTTCCATCACTTCTCCTCCTGTCCCTCTCAAACCCCTTTCTCCCCCCCTCCATGGTCCACCTCTCCCCCATCTCCGGTCTCCTTCCCCTCCCGTCACGTACACTTCTCCCTCCCTCTAACTTTCCCCTCCTCCAACCCCCATCCCTTCACCTCTTCTTGACCTCAGCCCACCACCACCCCAAGCTCACCCATACCCTCAGCATCTCCCCCTCCCAACCTCCACTCCGTTTCTCACCCTACCCCTCCTCACTCCAACCTCAACACCTCACCCACCTCCCCACCCTTGCTCACACCAACCTCCCCTCATCTCCACCATTGCTCACCCCAACCTCCCCTCAACTCCACCCCTCTCACACCTCATCCTCTCCCTATCCCTCAACACCTCCTCCCTCACCCCCATCCTTCTTCTCACCCTCACCCTTCCCCATCTCTCCACTCCCTTCACCCTCACCATTACCCACCCCCTCATCCCCTCCCCATTACCCACACCCTCACCTCCTCCCGCTACCCATGCCCTTACCTTTACCCTCATCCCCTCCCTCTCCCATCACCACCATACCTGATACCATCCCCTCCACCCTCAGCCCTCCTCCCCATCCCTTCTCCTTCACCCTCATCCCCTCCTCCTCACCTTCATCCTCACCCCTCCACCCACACCATCATTCCCTCCCCCTCCCCCTTTCTACACATCCCCTCCCCATCCCCCTTTCTACACATCCCCTCCTCACCATCACCCCTCCCCACCTCATCCTCACCCCCTCACTCTACCCCCACGCTCCCTCTTCGCCCTCACCCCATCCCCACCACTTCCTTCCTCTCCCCTCGCCTCCTCACCTTTACCCGCACCCTCACCACCTCCCATTCCTCCGCCGCCGCCATTCTCCGTCTCTGTGTACATTCCCTGAGAAGTGACGTCACCCTCACTGCCGGGCCTGTGTCGTCACATCCGGCTCGGGAGGGGAAATGGACGGTGCGGTCGCCCGTAGCAACGGCTTCTCCAGGGGATAGGACAAGGGCCGCTCAGCCCGTCCTGGGGGAATAGCAGCGACCAATCAGCCCTTCATCTCGGGGATAGAATAGGCCAATCAGCCTGTCCCATGGGATAGCAGCGACCATGAGGCCTCTCATCCAGGTATGAGGCCATTCAACCCCTCCCAGGATAGGACAGGCCATTCAGCCTGTCAGGGGATAGCAGAGACCATTGCCCCCTGTCATTCAGCCCCTTATCCAGGTGCTGAGGCTATTCAACCTCTCCAGCCCATTCCCAGCCCTCCACCCCCCATCCCAGGCGACAGGAGAGAGCGCTCGGCTCCTTTCTAGCCGCCTCGCTCGTCAGGCAGGGCCTCCATGCAGGGATGAGACACTGGAGGTGCCCGTGGGGTGCAGGGGAGGAAGGTGACCTTCCTGCGGGGTGGGGGCCTGTGCAGATTCGGGGGTGTGGGAGGGCTTGGAGATGGCCCCAGCCTGGTGTGTTACCCTTGGTGGTGAGGAATGGCCTCTCTGTCCCACCCTTCCCAACCCCACAACACCCCCACGTCGGGGTCGCTGACGAGGTACTCCACCCACTCCATTTCAAGGGCCCCTCCTGATCCAGCACACAAGAGAAAGGCTGAATGTCCAGCCCCTTTGCCCTCAGCAGCAAAATCGGGGCTGATTCCCCTCTTCCCAGGGCATTTGAATCCAGATTAGGCCTGCCTCCTAGTCCACTGCACCATACAGGACGTAAACGCAGCACAAAAGGATCCAATGGCAGTGTTAATTTAAACATTCTAGGCCCAGGATGGTGGTGCCTGTGATCAGCGGCACCCACAAGGGGTTTCAGACTCTGGGGAAGCTGAGGACCAGAAAACAGGGAGACTCCTCCCCCACCTTGTTTGAGAAGGAAAAGCAGAGGAAAGACAAACCAAGAAAGAATGTCCATGGTAAATAGCTGGGCACTGAGGAGTGCAGTAGAAGACGGATCTGGGAATACAGAGACATAATTCCCTGAAAGTGGCATCACAGATGGACAGGGTCACATTGGCCTTCAGAAATCAAAATAATGAGTCCAGGAGTTGGGATATTATGGTAAAGTTGTAAAAGACATTGGTGAGGCCAAATTGGGAGAATTGTGTGCAGTTTTGGCCACCGAACTACAGAAAAGATATCAGTAAGATAGAAAGAGGGCAGAGAAGATTTACTGGGATGTTGCCAATACTCATCAAGGGCTCAGTAGTGGAGAGGGTCAAGAACTTCAAATTCCTGGGTGTCATAATTTCCGAGGATCTCTCCTGGAGACTCAACGTTGACACAATCACAAAGAAGGCTCGCCAGCAGCTATACTTTGTGAGGTGTCTGAGGAGATTCAGTCTGATACCCTCGTAAATTTCTACAGGTGGTCGGTTGCATCACTGCCTGGTACAGAGGCGCCAACACTCAGCTCCAGAGGGTTGTTCACTCGGCATGCGACATCACAGGCACCAGACCACCAGACTTCACTCCATTGAGGACACTGCCATGAGGTGGTGTCTTAAAAAAGCAGCCTCTGTCCTCAAAGATCCCCACCCCACACTCCAGGCTAGGCCCCTCTTCACTCTGCTACCATCGAGGAAAAGGTCCAGGAGACTGAAGATAGCTTCTTCCCCACTGCCATCAGGTTCCTGAATGATCAATGAACCACAGATATGGCCTGACTTTTTCTGCACTATTATTTTTATAGTAACATGGTAAGATGGTTATAATATGAATGTTTGCTCCACAACACTGCCACAAAACACCGAATTTCATGACTCATTCACGACAATAAGCCTGAAAACAGGTTGAGTGTGAACTCGACCTTTTCTCCTCGGAGCGGCGGAGGACAAAGATAGAGATTATGAGAGGCATTGACCGTGTGGATTGTCAGAAGTGTTTTACCCGAGATTGAAATGGCTGCCACAAGAGGACACGGGTAAGGTTATGGGTGGTGAATGGGACTGGGGGTGTGTTGTGGAGCAGGGGGGTATAGGGGAGTGTAGTGGAGCAGAGGGATCTGGGGGAGTGATGTCGGGTAGAAGAATCTGGGGGAATGTTGTAGGGCAGAGGGGTCTGGGGGTTTGTTGTGGGGAAGAGGGATCTGGGGGAGTGTTCTGGAGCAGAGGGGTCTGGGGAGTGTAGTGGAGCAGAATGTCTGGGGGAGTGTTGTGGGGTAGCAGGATCTCGGAGAGTATTATGGAGCAGAGGGGTCTGGGGGATTGTTGTGGGGAAGAGGAATCAGGGGGAGTGTTCTGGAGCAGAGGGGTCTGCGGGAGTATAGTGGAGCAGATGGATCTAAGGGATTGTGGGGCAGAGGGATCTGGGGGTGTGTTGTGGGGAAGAGGGATTTGGGAAAGTGTAGTGGAACAGATGGAACTCGGGGTGTGTTGTGGAGCAGAGGGATCTGGGAGAGAGTGTTGTAGAGCAGAGGGATCTGGGGGAGTGTTGTGGAGCAGATGGGACTGGGGAGTGTTGTGGAGCAGAGGGGTCTGGGAGAATGTTGAAGAGCAGAGGGATTTGGGGGAGTGTTGTGGAGCAGAGGGATCTGTGGAAGTATTGTGGACGAAGGATCTGGGGGAGTGTGATGGAGCAGAGGGATCTCTGCATGTGTTGTGGAGTAGAGGGGTCAGGGGGAGGGTTGTAGAGCTTAGTGATCTGGGCGAGTGTTGTGGAGTAGAGAGATGTAGGGGAATGTTGTAGAGCAATGGGCAAGTGTTGTGGAGCAGAGGGATCTAGGGGATTGTAGTGGAGCAGAGGGGTCTGGGGGTATGTGGTAGAGCAGATGGATCAAGGGTGTGTTGTGGGGCAGAGGGATCTGGGGAGTGTTGTGGAGCAGAGGGATATGTGGGAGTGATGTGGAGGAGAGGGGTATGGGGGAGTGTTGAGGGCCAGAGGGATCTGGTGGAGTGTTGAGTAGAGAGATGTAGGGGAATGTTGTAGAGCAATGGGCTGTGGGGCGGAGGGATCTGGGGAGTGTTGTGGAAGAAAGGGATCTGTGCGTGTGTAGTGGAGCAGAGGGGTCTGGGGGAGTGATGTTGAGCAGAGGTATCTGGGGGTGTGTAATGGTGCAGAGGGGTCTGGGGGATTGTTGTGGGGCAGTGGGATCTGGGGAGTACTGTTGAGCCGAGGGATCTGGGGGAGTGTAGTGGAGCAGAGGGATGTGTCGGAGTGTTGTGGAGCAGAGGGATCTTGGGGAGTATAGTGGAGCAGAGTGATCTGTGGATGCGTTGTACAACAGAGGGATCTGTTGGAATGTAGCTGAACTGAGGGATCTGGGGGAGTGCAGTGGACCAGAGGGGTCTGGTTTTTGTTTAGGTGGAATATAAATTTGTTACAACAATATAATGTGCCTATACTAAAATATTTAATGAAGTTATGGATAAAGAAAAATAAAATGATAGGCTCTAGGGATAAATTATTGTATAATAATCAACTTATTTCTTTTTTAATACATAATCGAAGTTTACTGCATTGGAGATTTAAAGGTGTGAAAAATTTGGGAGATTGTTTTAAAGAGGGTAAGTTTTTATCTTTTAATCAGATGAGGGAAGATTTTGGTATTGATAAGAATCCTTTATTTCTTTATTATCAAATTCGATCTTTGGTAAAACATATGTTTGGTAGAGATATGATTTTACCTAAAATGACTAAATTTGAGACTTATGAAGGTACCAGAGAAGGGTTATTATTTCATTTATGTATCAAATATTATAGGATGATATGGATAAAAAGGGTTGGGATAGATCTAAAATTAAATGGGAAGCGGATATTGGTTTTATTTTTTATGAAGAAGATTGATTAGATATCTGTTATGATAGTGTAACTAGTTTGATAAATGCACTGATTAATTACAAATTTTTACATGAATTATATTTGACACTTGAAAAATTAAAAAAATACGGTTTTAATGAATCAATTTTGTGTTTTAGATGTGGTGATACAGTTGGAATTTTTTTTCATGCTGTTTGGTCATGTATACATATACAATCTTTTTGGAAGGAAATTCAATTGTTTTTAGAATATCTGTATAAGATTAAAATAGTTTTAGATCCAACAGTATTTTTATTGTGTAATTTGCAACCTCTGAAAGGCTTGGGATTAGATAAGTTCCAGCTTGCTTTTGTATATTTAGCTTTATCCATAGCGAAAAAATGTATTGCTAGGACGTGAAAAGATACAAATATGATTGATATTAATAGATGGCATAATGAATGAAATATTGTTTAATAATAGGAAAAATTACATATGTTTCACATGATAATTATAAATTTTTTATTAATAAGTGGTTGTTATACTCAGAATATTTACATTTCAATTTATATTGACTAGATTTTAATATTATATTTAACTTTTTCATTAATATTCTTTCTTTTTTTATGGCTCTCCTTAGGAGAGTTGGCTGATGGGGGGGTGGGTTCTTTTCTTTTTTTATATAAAAAAAGTAAATGTTCATATTTAATTGCTGTATATGTCATATATTATTTGTTTTTTGAATGAATAAATAAAGTTTTTTAAAAAAGTGTAGTTGAGCAGAGGGATAAGGGGGTGGTGATGTTGAACAGGGGTACCTGGGCATGTGCAGTGGAGCAAAGGGATCTGACTGTGTGTACTGGAGCAGAGGGATCTGGGGGAGTATAGTGAAGGAGAGGGATCTGGGGGAGTGTTGTGGAGCAGTGGGATCTGGGGAAGTGATGTTGATCAGAGGAATCTGGGGGATTGTGGTGGTGAGGTTTGATCTGGGGAGTATTGTTGAGGCGAGTGATCTGGGGGATTGTTGTGGAGCAGAGGGATGTGTCGGAGTGTTGTGGAGGAGAGGGGTCTAGGGGAGTGTTGTGGGCAGAGGGATCTTGGGGAGTATAGTGGGGCAGAAGGATCTGTGGATGTGTTGTAGAACAAATGATTCTGGTGGAGTGTAGTTGAGCAGAAGGATCTGGGGGGGTGTAGTGGAGTAGAGGGATCTGGGGGAGTGTGGTGGAGCAGAAGCATCTGGGGGATTATTGTGGGGCACAGGGATCTGAGGGATTGCTGTGAGGCAGAAGGATTTGGGGAAGTGATGTTGAGCAGAGGGATCTGGGGAAGTGTGGAGCAGAGGGGTCTGGTGGAGTGTTGTGGAGCAGAGGGGTCTGGTGGAGTGTTGTGGCGCAGAGGGGTCTGGTGGAGTGTTGTGGAGCAGAGGGGTCTTGTGGAGTGTTGTGGGGCAGAGGGATCTGGGGGAGTGTTGTGTAGCAGAGTGATCTGCGAGAGTGTTATATAGCAGAGGGATCTTGGAAGTGTTGTGGAAATGAGGGATCTGGGGGAGTGTGGTGGAGCAGAGAGGTCTTGGGGTGTGTTTTGGGGCAGAGGACTTGGGGGTGTTGAAGAGCAGAGGGTACTGGGGGAGTGTTGTAGAGCAGAAGGTTCCGGGGGAGTTTTGTAGAACAGAGGTATCTGGTCGAGTGTTGTGGAACAGAGAGATATGGGGGAGTATAGTGGAACAGAGGAATCTTGGGGGGGGGAGTGTTGTGGAGGAGAGGGATCTGTGGGAATATAGTGGAGCAGTGGGGTCTGGGGAAGTGTTGTGGAGCAGAGGGATCGGTGGGGGGTGTTGTGGAGCAGAGGGATCTGTGGGAGTATAGTGGAGCAGAGGGGTCTGGGGAAGTGTTGTGGAGCAGAGGTATCTGGGGGAGTGTAGTGGAGCTGATGGACCTGGGAGAGTGTTGTGGGGCAGAGGGATTTGGGGGAGTAATTTTGAGTAGAGTGATCTGGGGAATTGTTCTGGAGCAGAGGGGTATGGGATAGTGTTGTGGAGTAGAGGGATCTAGGGGAGTGTTGTGGAGCATATGGGTCTGGGGATGTGTTGTGAGGCAATAGGATTTTGGGGAGTGTCATGAGAGAGGGATCTGGGGGTGTGTTGTGGAGCAGTGGGCTCTGGGGGAGTGTTGTGGGGCAACTGGATCTGGGGGAGTGTAGTGGAGCTGAAGGACCTGGGAGAGTGTTGTGGAGGAGAGGGATCTGGGGAGTTTTGTGGAACAGAGGGATCTGGGGGAGTGTGGTGGAGCAGAGGGCTCTGAGGGAGTGTTGTGGAGGAGAGGGATCTGGGGAGTTTTGTGGGACAGAGGGATCTTGGGGAGTGTAGTGGAGCTGAAGGACCTGGGGGAGTGTTGTAGAGGAGTGAGATCTGGGGAGTGTTGTGGAACAGAGGGATCTCGGGGAGTGTGGTGGAGCAGAGGGCTCTGGGGGAGTGTTGTGGAGGAGAGGGATCTGGGGAGTTTTGTGGGACAGAGGGATCTTGGGGAGTGTAGTGGAGCTGAAGGACCTGGGGGAGTGTTGTAGAGGAGTGAGATCTGGAGGAATGTTGTCGATCAGAGGGATCTGGGTGAGGATAATGGGGCAGAGGGGTCTGGGGTAGTCGTGAATCAGGGGGATCTGGTGGAATGTTGTTGGGCAGATGGATATGGCGGAGTGATGTTGAGCAGTGGGCTCTGGGGTAGTGTTGTGGGGCAACTGGATCTGGGGGAGTGTAGTGGAGCTGAGCATTCTAGGTGAGAGTAGAGCAGAGGGTTCTGGGTTGTTACTGAGCAGATGGATCTGGGTGAGTGTTGTACAGCAGAGGGAACTGGGGGAGTGTTGTGGAGCAGAGGTGTCTGCCGGATTGTTGTGGTGCAGTGGGATCAGGGGTTGTGTACTGGAGCAGAGGTATCCAGGTGAGTGTTGTGCAGATGTATCTGTGGCGAGTGTTGTAGAGCAGAGGGTTCTGGGGGAGTTTTGTGGGGCAGACGGATCTGGGGGAGTGTTGTGGAGCAGAGGGCTCTGGGGGAGTGTTGTAGAGGAGTGGGATCTGGGGGAATGTTGTCGATCAGAGGGATCTGGGTGAGGATAGTGGGGCAGAGGGGTCTGGGGGAGTGTAGTGAATCATGGGGATCTGGTGGAATGTTGTTGGGCAGAGGGATATGGGGGAGTGATGTTGAGCAGAGGAAGTGTAGTGGAGCTGATAGACCTGGGAGTGTGTTGTGTGGTAGAGGGATTTGGGGGAGTGATTTTGAGCAGAGGGTTCTGTGTGTGTGTTGTGGGGCAGTAGGGGTTTTGGGAGTGTCATGAGACAAGAAGGATCTGGGGGGGAGTCACGTGATGGAGTAGTGGCCGGTCAGGGAATTCCAGCCCTCTCCGGAAAAGTTGAAAAAAAAACGCACAAAACACAAAGGTACAAGAGTAAAAATTAAAACAAAGTAAAAATAAAGGTGAGAAGAAAATGGCAGCGAAGAGAGAAAAGTCGAAAACAACGGGAAGAAGAGAAGATGAAAGAACGTCGGAAGAAGAAGGTGAAGGCCTTACCTGTCTGAGGAGGCCCGCCGCAGAGAGAGAAGCCCACTCCCTCAGGTCAGTGGAAGTCGCGAGCTCGGGACTACAAAAATGGCTCACGGAGCCGAGTAAAAGTGCGCAACCGCGCATGAAAAAAAACACACTAACAGGAGGGGGGAACAGCTGCGGAGTCGATCTCCACAGCTGAGAGTGATAGCTGCAACACAGCAACAGGAGCAGAACATGGAAAATAACGACAACAAGAAAGAAGAGGGTAAAAAGAAAACAAGGAAACAACAGATGGTCAACCCAGAGGAAGAAGAAGAAGAAGAAAAGAGAGAAATGGAAGAAGAAGAGAAAGGCAGGACAGTGGATGTATCTTTTTTTAAAGAATATATGGAATCAGTGAAAGAATGGCAATTACAAGAATTTAATGAGATAAAAAGAAGAATTAAGAGTGCAGAAGAAAAAATGAATAAAATAGAAATGGTCATATCAGAGATAGGAAAAAGAGTGGATAATGTGGAAGAATGAGAAATAATCGTACAAATGGAAGAAGAAGGGAAAGGCAAGACAATGGATATTTTTTTTTAAAGAATATATGGAATCAATAAAAGAATGGCAATTACAAGAATTTAGTAAAATAAAAAGAAGAATTAAAAGTACAGAAGAAAAAATAAATAGATTAGAGATGGTCATGTCGGATATAGGAAAAAGAGTGGAGAAGGTGGAAGAACGAGAAACAGCCGTAGAAATGGAAGTAGAGGACTTAAAAGAGAAATTAGAAGAATCTAATAAAATAGTTAAAGAGGCACATGAGCTGTTAGCTCAGAAGATAGATATAATGGAAAACTATAATAGAAGAAATAATATAAAGATAGTGGGCCTTAAGGAAGATGAAGAAGGCAAGAATATGAGAGAATTTATAAAAGATTGGATCCCCAGGGTCCTAGGAAGACCAGAATTACAGGAAGAAATGGAAATAGAGAGGGCACATAGAACATTAGCCCCGAAACCACAACCGCAGCAAAAACCAAGATCTATTTTAGTAAAATTCTTAAGATATACAACAAGAGAAAATATATTGGAGAAAGCAATGAAGAAAATAAGAGAAGACAAAAAGCCACTGGAATACAAAGGTCAAAAAATTTTTTTCTATCCAGACATAAGTTTTGAACTCCTGAAGAAGAGGAAGGAGTTCAATACAGCAAAAACGATCTTATGGAAAAAAGGATATAAATTTATGTTAAAGTACCCAGCGATACTTAAAATAGTAATTCCAGGGCAACAAAACAGACTATTCTCGGATCCAGAGGAAGCACGAAAATTTGCAGAACAACTATAAAACGAGCAGAGAGATGAAGACATGTAATGAGAGTAAAAATGACCACGAACTATATGTATGTGTGTATATGGGTATATCTTTGGCTTGGCTTCGCGGACGAAGATTTATGGAGGGGGTAAAAAGTCCACGTCAGCTGCAGGCTCGTTTGTGGCTGACAAGTCCGATGCGGGACAGGCAGACACGATTGCAGCGGTTGCAAGGGAAAATTGGTTGGTTGGGGTTGGGTGTTGGGTTTTTCCTCCTTTGCCTTTTGTCAGTGAGGTGGGCTCTGCGGTCTTCTTCAAAGGAGGTTGCTGCCCGCCAAACTGTGAGGCGCCAAGATGCACGGTTTGAGGCGTTATCAGCCCACTGGCGGTGGTCAATGTGGCAGGCACCAAGAGATTTCTTTAGGCAGTCCTTGTACCTTTTCTTTGGTGCACCTCTGTCACGGTGGCCAGTGGAGAGCTCGCCATATAACACGATCTTGGGAAGGCGATGGTCCTCCATTCTGGAGACGTGACCCATCCAGCGCAGCTGGATCTTCAGCAGCGTGGACTCGATGTATATATATATATATATATATATATAGATGTGTAGTAAAAATGTGTATACATGAGTGTATCCATATTTAGAGGAAAATATATAGAGTATAGATAAGAATTAATAAGGGAATGAAAGGGAATAGAGGGAATAAGGAGGGAATTTAAAGAGTGACCTTTGTTATATATGAAAATTGAAATCTTTTCCGGGGGGGTGCTGGGTGGGGAGGAGTTACGGTCACTGCAAAATCATTTGACGCTTGCGAGTGAATTCGCAAATCCAAATGGAGAGGGGAGATGTGGTTGCCCGACAAGGGATAAAGGGCAACTCAGGAGGGGGAGGGGAGAATGGGGTTAAAGAAGTTTTAAATAGGAGATTAAGGAAAATGTTTGATGTTTTAGAAATGTTGTCTTATAAAGTGTTCAAAACAAGAAAGCAGAAATGGATAAGAAGGAAAGGTGATGATGGAGAAATGGAAAGGGAAGATAAACAAAGTATGAAATGGCTACGTTGGAGTATATGACTTTAAATATTAACGGAATACATAACCAAATCAAAAGGAAGAAACTGCTAAATTTACTGAAAAAAGAAAAAATTGATATAGCATTTGTGCAAGAAACACATTTAACTGAATTGGAGCACAAGAAATTAAAGAGAGATTGGGTAGGACATGTAACAGCAGCGTCTAATAATTCAAAAGCAAGAGGAGTAGCTATATTAATCAGTAAAAATGTACCAATTAAAATAGAAGAGGAAATAATAGATCCAGCAGGGAGATATGTAATGATAAAATGTCAGATATATTCGGAGTTTTGGAATCTACTCAATGTATATTCACCTAACGAAGAAGATCAAAAGTTTATGCAAGATATTTTTTTTTGTTTGTTTTTTTCTAAATTTTTTATTTTTCACACCATAAATCACATTAGCCATGATACACACTTTTTCCTTTTCACACATATACAGTGACATTTTCTCCCCCCACCCCTCCTCCCAACCCACCCCCCCACCACCCCCTCCCATCCATTTAAGGTATACAATCTAAGTTACATTAAACCAGTCAGACAATGTTGTTATTCAACAAAAATACACCAGAAATTCTACTGAGTCCATTCTTTTCTTTCCTTCTCCTTCCATCAACTTAGGTAATGATTGTCCCCGGTAGGTTTTCGCTATTGTATTTAATGTAAGGCTCCCATATTTGTTCGAATATTTCAATATTATTTCTTAAACTATATGTAATTTTTTCTAATGGAATACATTTATTCATTTCTATATACCATTGTTGTATTTTCAGATTATCTTCCAATTTCCAGGTTGACATAATACATTTTTTTGCTACGGCTAGAGCTATCTTAACAAATCTTTTTTGTGCATCCTCCAAATCAATTCCAAATTCTTTGTTTTTTATGTTACTTAGGAGAAAGATCTCTGGATTCTTTGGTATATTGTTTTCTGTTATTTTATTTAATATCTGATTGAGATCTTCCCAAAATCTTTCTACTTTCTCACATGTCCAGATTGCATGAATTGTTGTTCCCATTTCTTTTTTACATCGAAAACATCTATCAGATACTGTTGGGTCCCATTTATTTAACTTTTGAGGTGTAATGTATAGCCTGTGTATCCAGTTATATTGTATCATACGTAACCTCGTATTTATTGTATTTCTCATCGTTCCAGAGCATAACTTCTCCCAAGTTTCCTTTTTTATCTTTATATTTAAATCTTGTTCCCATTTTTGTTTAGTTTTACCATTTGTTTCCTCATTCTCCTTTTCTTGCAGTTTAATATACATATTTGTCATAAATCTTTTGATTAACATTGTATCTGTCATCACATATTCAAGGTTACTTCCCTCTGGCAAACTCAAACTGCTTCCTAATTTATCCTTCAAGTAGGATCTCAATTGGTAATATGCCAGCGCTGTATCTCCAGTTATATTGTACTTATCTCTCATTTGTTCAAAAGATAGGAATCTACTTCCTGAAAAACAATTTTCTATTCTTTTAATCCCTTTTTTTTCCCATTCTCTAAAGGAAAGGTTATCTATTGTAAAAGGGAGTAACTTATTTTGCGTCAATATTAGTTTTGGTAATTGATAATTTGTTTTATTTCTTTCTACATGAATCTTCTTCCAAATATTGAGCAGATGATGTAATACTGGAGAAGTTCTATGTTGTACCAATTTTTCATCCCATTTATATAATATGTGTTCAGGTATCTTTTCCCCTATTTTATCTAATTCTAATCTCGTCCAGTCTGGTTTTTCCCTTGTTTGATAAAAATCTGATAGGTATCTTAATTGTGCGGCTCTATAATAATTTTTAAAGTTTGGCAATTGTAAGCCTCCTTGTTTATACCATTCTGTTAATTTATCTAGTGCTATCCTCGGTTTCCCCCCTCTCCATAAAAATTTCCTTATTATTTTCTTTAGCTCTTTGAAGAATTTTTCTGTCAGTTGTATTGGCAATGCCTGAAATAAGTATAATATCCTTGGAAAAATGTTCATTTTAATACAGTTTATCCTTCCTATTAGTGTTAGTGGTAAATCTTTCCAATGCTCTAAATCGTCCTGTAATTTTTTCATTAGTGGATAATAATTGAGTTTATATAGTTGGCCGAGATTTTTGTTTATTTGTATACCTAGGTATCTTATTGCCTGCATTTGCTATCTAAATGGAGATTCCTTCTTAAATTTTGAGAAATCCGCATTATTCATAGGCATTGCTTCACTTTTATTTACGTTTATCTTGTAACCCGACACTTCTCCATATTCCTTCAATTTCTTATATAATTCTTTTATTGATAGTTCTGGTTCTGTTAAGTACATTATAACATCATCCGCAAATAGACTGATTTTATATTCCTTGTCTTTTATTTTTATTCCTTTTATATTATTATCTATTCTTATCGATTCTGCTAGTGGTTCTATAGCTAACGCAAACAATAAAGTTGATAGTGGGCATCCCTGCCGCGTTGACCTGCTTAAGTTAAATTGCTTTGATACATGTCCATTTACTGTCACTTTCGCTAACGGTCTCTTATATAATGCTTTAATCCAATTAACATACTTCTCCGGTAAACTGAATTTTTGCAATACTTTGAACAAATAATTCCATTCTACTCTGTCAAAGGCCTTCTCTGCATCTCAAGCAACTGCTACTGCAGGTGCTTTATTTCCTTCTACTGCATGAATTAAGTTAATAAATTTACAAATATTGTCTGTTGTGCGTCTTTTTTTGATAAATCCAGTTTGGTCTAAATTTATCATTTTCGGTACATGCTCTGCTAATCTGTTTGCTAATAGTTTAGCTATTATCTTATAATCTGTGTTTAGTAAAGATATTGATCTATATGACGCTGGTGAGAGTGGATCTTTCCCTTGTTTTAGTATTACTGTAATTATTCCTGTTTTACATGAATCTGGTAAGCTTTGTGTTTCATCAATCTGGTTGATTACATCCAGGAGGGGCGGAATTAATAAGTCTTTAAATGTTTTGTAGAATTCTGTTGGGAATCCATCCTCTCCTGGTGTCTTATTATTTGGTAATTTTTTTTATTATCTCTTGTATTTCTACTATTCCAAATGGTTCTGTTAATTTATTTTGTTCCTCTATTTGTAGTTTTGGTAGTTCAATTTTAGTCAGAAATTCATCTATTTTCCCTTCTTTCCCTTCATTTTCAGTTCGGTATAATTGTTCATAGAATTCTCTCAAGTTTTCCTTAATTTCTTTTGGATTATATGTAATTTGTTTGTCTTTTTTCCTTGATGCCAATACCATTTTCTTAGCTTGTTCTGTCTTAAGCTGCCATGCTAGGATTTTGTGCGTTTTTTCACCCAGTTCATAATATTTCTGTTTTGTCTTCATTATATTCTTCTCTACCTTATATGTTTGTAGTGTTTCATATTTTATTTTTTTATCCGCCAATTCTCTTTTTTTAGTTGTATCTTCCTTCATTGCTAATTCTTTTTCTATATTTACTATTTCCTTTTCCAACTGCTCTGTTTCCTGATTATAGTCCTTCTTCATCTTGGTTACATAACTTATTATTTGCCCTCTAATGAATGCTTTCATTGCATCCCATAGTATAAACTTATCTTCCACTGATTCCGTATTTATTTCAAAATACATTTTTATTTGTTTTTCAATAAATTCTCTGAAATCCTGCCTTTTAAGTAACATGGGGTTTAATCTCCATCTATACATTCTTGGAGGGATGTCCTCTAGCTTTACTGTCAATATTAAGGGTCAATGGTCTGATAGTATTCTAGCTTTATATTCTGTTTTTTTTACTCTATCTTGCATACTAGCTGATAACAAAAATAGATCTATTCTTGAGTATGTTTTATGTCTAGCCGAGTAATATGAATATTCCTTTTCTTTTGGGTGTTGTTTCCTCCATATATCCAAAAGTTGCATTTCTTCCATTGATTTAATTATAAATTTGGTTACTTTGTTCTTTCTGTTAATTTTTTTCGCAGTTTTATCCATATTTAAATCCAAATTCAGGTTGAAATCCCCTCCTATTAATATGTTCCCTTGCGTATTTGCTACCTTCAAAAAGATATCTTGCATAAACTTTTGATCTTCTTCGTTAGGTGAATATACATTGAGTAGATTCCAAAACTCCGAATATATCATTACATATCTCCCTGCTGGATCTATTATTTCCTCTTCTATTTTAAATGGCACATTTTTACTAATTAATATAGCCACTCCTCTTGCTTTTGAATTATACGATGCTGCTGTTACATGTCCTACCCAATCTCTCTTTAATTTCTTGTGCTCCAATTCAGTTAAGTGTGTTTCTTGCACAAATGCTATATCAATTTTTTCTTTTTTCAGTAAATTTAGCAGTTTCTTCCTTTTAATTTGGTTATGTATTCCATTAATATTCAAAGTCATATAGTTCAACGTAGCCATTTTATACTTTGTTTATCTTCCCTTTCTGTTTTTCCATCATTACCTTTCCTCCTTTTCCATTTCTGTTTTCTTATTTTAAACCCTTTATATGACAACATTCCTAAAACATCAAACATTTTCCTTATTCTCCTATTTATAACTTCTTTAGCCCCAATCTCCCCTTCCCCTCCTGAGTTGTCCTTTATCCCTTGTCGGACAACCATATCTCCCCTCTCCATTTGGGTTTGCGAATTCACTCGCAAGCGTCAGCTGATTTTACAGTGACCGCAACTCCCCCCCACCCAGCCCCCCCCAGAAAATATTTCACTTTTCATATGTAACAAAGGTCACTCTTTTAGTTCCCTCCTTATTCCCTCTATTCCATTTCCTTCCCTTATTAATTCTTGTCTATACTATCTATATTTTCCTCTAAATACGGATACATTCACGTATGCACATTATACATATACACACTTATACTTCTTTACCCTCATACATATAAATCGTGGTCATTTTTACTCTTATTACATGTCTTCATCCCTCAGTCTATTTTGTAAATGTTCTGCAAATTTTCGTGCTTCTTCTGGATCCGAGAATACTCTGTTTTGTTGTCCTGGAATAAATATTTTCAATACAGCTGGATGCTTTAGTATAAATTTATACCCTTTCTTCCATAAAATCGCCTTTGCTGTATTGAACTCCTTTCTCTTCTTTAGGAGTTCAAAACTTATATCTGGATAAATGAAGATTTTTTGTCCTTTGTACTCCAATGGCTTGTTGCACTCTCTTACTTTTTCCATTGTCTTCTCCAGTACCTTTTCTCTTGTAGTATATCTTAGGAATTTTACTAAAATAGATCTTGGTTTTTGTTGTGGTTGTGGTTTAAAGTTCTTACCATTGGTTTCGACTTTTCTTTTTTCGTCGCCATCTTCTTTGCACCTTTATACTCACTTTTCTTTAACATTTATTTCTGTGCCTTTGTGTTTTCCTTTGTTTTTTCCGACTTTTCTGGAGAGGACTGGAGTTCACGTGACTCCCCCAAGATATTTTTTTGAAGATAGCAGATAAGCAAGGGAACATATTAATAGGAGGGGATTTCAACTTTAATTTGGATTCAAATATGGATAAAACTGGGAAAAAAATTAACAGAAAGAACAAAGTAACCAAATTTATAATTAAATCGATGCAAGAAATGCAACTTTTGGATATATGGAGGAAACAACACCCAAAGGAAAAGGAATATTCATATTATTCGGGTAGACATAAAACATACTCAAGAATAGACCTATTTCTGTTATCAGCTCGTATGCAAGATAGAGTAAGAATTACAGAATATAAAGCTTGAATATTATCGGACCATTCACCCTTGATATTGACAATAGAGTTAGAGGACATCCCTCCAAGAATGTATAGATGGAGATTAAACTCCATGCTACTTAAAAGGCAGAACTTTAGAGAATTCATTGAAAGACAAATTAAAATGTACTTTGAAATAAATACGGAATCAGTGAAAGATAAGTTTATACTATGGGACGCAATGAAAGCATTCATCAGAGGGCAAATAATAAGTTATGTAACCAAGATGAAGAAGGACTACAATCGGGAAACAGAGCAGTTGGAAAGGGAAATAGTAAATATAGAAAAAGAATTAGCAATGAAGGAAGATACAACTAAAAGAAGAGAATTGGCAGATAAAAAAATAAAATATGAAACACTACAAACATATAAGGTGGAAAAGAACATAATGAAGACAAAACAGAAATATTATGAACTAGGGGAAAAAACGCAGAAAATTCTAGCATGGCAGCTTAAGACAGAACAAGCTAAGAAAATGGTATTGGCATCAAGGAAAAAAGACAAACAAATCACAAATAATCCAACGGTGATTAATGAAAACTTGAGAGAATTCTATGAACAATTATACTAAACTGAAAACGAAGGGAAAGAAGGGAAAATAGATGAATTTTTAACTAAAATTGAACTACCAAAATTACAAATAGAGGAACAAAAGAAATTAACAGAACCATTTGAAATAGTAAAAATACAAGAGATAATAAAAAAACTACCAAATAATAAAACACCAGGAGAGGATGGATTCCCAATAGAATTCTATAAAACATTTAAAGATTTATTAATTCCTCCCCTCCTGGAAGTAATCAACCAGATTGACAAAACACATAGCTTACCAGATTCATGTCTTTCTTTCTTCTTTGGCTTGGCTTCGCGGACGAAGATTTATGGAGGGGGTAAAAAGTCCACGTCAGCTGCAGGCTCGTTTGTGGCTGACCAGTCCGATGCGGGACAGGCAGACACGATTGCAGCGGTTGCAAGGGAAAATTGGTTGGTTGGGGTTGGGTGTTGGGTTTTTCCTCCTTTGCCTTTTGTCAGTGAGGTGGGCTCTGCGGTCTTCTTCAAAGGAGGCTGCTGCCCGCCAAACTGTGAGGCGCCAAGATGCACGGTTTGAGGCGTTATCAGCCCACTGGCGGTGGTCAATGTGGCAGGCACCAAGAGATTTCTTTAGGCAGTCCTTGTACCTTTTCTTTGGTGCACCTCTGTCACGGTGGCCAGTGGAGAGCTCGCCATATAATACGATCTTGGGAAGGCGATGGTCCTCCATTCTGGAGACGTGACCCATCCAGCGCAGCTGGATCTTCAGCAGCGTGGACTCGATGCTGTCGACCTCTGCCATCTCGAGTACCTCGACGTTAGGGGTGTGAGCGCTCCAATGGATGTTGAGGATGGAGCGGAGACAACGCTGGTGGAAGCGTTCTAGGAGCCGTAGGTGGTGCCGGTAGAGGACCCATGATTCGGAGCCGAACAGGAGTGTGGGTATGACAACGGCTCTGTATACGCTTATCTTTGTGAGGTTTTTCAGTTGGTTGTTTTTCCAGACTCTTTTGTGTAGTCTTCCAAAGGCGCTATTTGCCTTGGCGAGTCTGTTGTCTATCTCATTGTCGATCCTTGCATCCGATGAAATGGTGCAGCCGAGATAGGTAAACTGGTTGACCGTTTTGAGTTTTGTGTGCCCGATGGAGATGTGGGGGGGCTGGTAGTCATGGTGGGGAGCTGGCTGATGGAGGACCTCAGTTTTCTTCAGGCTGACTTCCAGGCCAAACATTTTGGCAGTTTCCGCAAAGCAGGACGTCAAGCGCTGAAGAGCTGGCTCTGAATGGGCAACTAAAGCGGCATCATCTGCAAAGAGTAGTTCACGGACAAGTTTCTCTTGTGTCTTGGTGTGAGCTTGCAGGCGCCTCAGATTGAAGAGACTGCCATCCGTGCGGTACCAGATTCATGTAAAACAGCAATAATTACAGTAATACCAAAGCAAGGGGAAGATCCACTCGCACCAGCGTCATATAGACCAATATCATTACTTAACACAGATTATAAGATCATAGCTAAACTATTAGCAAACAGATTAGCAGATTATGTACCTAAAATGGTAAATCTAGACCAAACTGGATTTATTAAAAAAAGACGGACAACAGACAATATTTGTAAATTTATTAACTTAATTCATGCAGTAAAAGGGAGTAAAGCGCCAACAGTAGCAGTTGCTTTAGACGTAGAGAAGGCCTTTGACAGAGTAGAATGGAATTATTTATTCAAAGTATTGCAAAAATTCAATTTACCAGAGAAGTATATTAATTGGATTAAAGCATTATATAAAGGGCAATTGGCGAAAGTGACAGTAAATGGATATATATCAAAGCAATTTAATTTAAGCAGATCAACAAGACAGGGATGCCCACTATCACCCTTATTGTTCGCGTTAGCTATAGAACCACTAGTAGAATTGATAAGAACAGAAAATAATGTAAAAGGGATAAAAATAAAAGACAAGGAATATAAAATCAGTTTATTTGTGGATGATGTTATAGTATACTTAACAGAACCAGAACTATCAATAAAAGAATTATATAAGAAATTGAAGGAATATGGAGAAGTGTCGGGTTACAAGATTAAAGTAAATAAAAGTGAAGCAATGCCAATGAATAATGCGGATTTCTCAAAATTTAAGAAGGAATCACCATTCAGTTGGCAAATGCAAGCAATAAGATACCTAGGTATACAAATAAATAAAAACCTCGGCCAGGTATATAAACTCAATTATTATCCACTAATGAAAAAATTACAGGGCAATTTAGAGCATTGGAAAGACTTACCACTAACACTAATAGGAAGGATAAACTGTATTAAAATGAACATTTTCCCAAGAATACTATACCTATTTCCGGCATTGCCAATATACTTGACAGAGAAATTCTTTAAGGAGTTAAAGAAAATAATAAGAAAATTTTTATGGAAAGGGGGGAAACCGAGGATAGCACTAGATAAATTAACAGAATAGTATAAACAAGAAGGCTTACAACTGCCAAACTTTAAAAATTATTATAGAGCCGCACAATTAAGATACCTATCAGATTTTTATCAAACAAGGGAAAAACCAGACTGGACGAGATTAGAATTAGATAAAATAGGGGAAAAGATACCTGAACACTCATTATATAAATGGGATGAAAAATTGGTACAACGTAGGAGTTCTCCAGTATTACATCATCTGCTCAATATTTTGAAGAAGATTCATGTAGAAAAGAATAAAACAAATTACCAATTACCAAAACTAATAATGACGCAAAATCAGTTACTCTCTTTTACAATACATAACCTTTCCTTTAGAGAATGGGAGAAAAAAGGGATCAAAAGAATAGAAAATTGTTTTTCAGGAAATAGATTATTATCCTTTGAACAAATGAAAGATAAATATAATATAACTCAAGATACAGTGTTGGCATATTACCAATTGAGATCCTACTTGAAGGACAAATTAGGAAGCAGTCTGAGGTTACCAGAGGGAAGTAACTTTGAATATGTGATTACAGATACAATGATAATCAAAAGATTTATAACAAATATGTATATTAAACTGCAAGAAAAGGAGAATGAGGAAACAAATGGTAAAACTAAACAAAAATGGGAACAAGATTTAAATATAAAGATAAAAACGGAAACATGGGAGAAGTTATGCTCTGGAACGATGAGAAATACAATAAATACGAGGTTACGTATGATACAATATAACTGGATACACAGGCTATACATTACACCTCAAAAGTTAAATAAATGGGACCCAACAGTATCTGACAGATGTTTTCGTTGTAAAAAAGAAATGGGAACAACAATTAATGCAATCTGGACATGTGAGAAAGTAGAAAAATTTTGGGAAGATCTAAACCAGACATTAAATAAAATTACAGAAAACAATATACCAAAAAACCCAGAGATCTTCCTCCTAAGTAACATAAAAAACAAAGAATTTGGACTTGATTTGGAGGATGCTCAAAAAAGATTTGTTAAGATAGCTCTAGCCGTAGCAAAAAAATGTATTATGTCAACCTGGAAATTGGAAGATAATTTGAGAATACAACAATGGTATATAGAAATGAATAAATGTATTTCATTAGAAAAAATAACATATAGTTTAAGAAATAATATTTAAATATTTGAACAAATATGGGAGCCATACATGAAACACAATAGAGAAAACCTACCGGGGACATTTACCACCTAAATTAACGAAAGGAGAAGGAAATGAAAAGATTTGACTCAGTGGAATTTCTTGTTTATTTTTATTGAATGACAACATTGTTTGACTGGTTTAATGTATCTTAGATTTTGTACTTTAAATGAATGGGGGGGAGGTGGAGAGGGTGGGATGGGAGGAGGGAGGGGGGTGGGAGAAAATGACACTATATATTTGAAAAAGAAAATGTATGTCTCTTGGTCAATGTGGTTTATGGTGTTAAAAATAAAAAAAATTAATATAAAAAAAAAGACAAGAGGGATCTTGGGGAGTGTTGTGGGGCAACTGGATCTGGGGGAGTGTAGTGGAGCTGAGAGTTCTGGGTTGTTGTTGAGCAGAGGGATCTGGGAGAGTGTTGTACAGCAGAGGGAACTGGGGAAATGATGTGGAGCAGAGGGATCTTGGGGAGTGTTGTTGAGCAGAGGGAACTGGCAAATGTTGTGGAGCAGAGGGATCTGGGGGATTGTTGTAGGGCAGAGGGGTCTGGGGGAGTTTTTTAGAGCAGAGCTATCTGGGGGAGTGTCGTGGAGCAGAAAGATCTGTGGGTGTGTTGTGGGACAGTTGGATTTGGGGGAGTGTAGTGGAACAGAGAGATCTGGGGCAGTGTTGTGGTGCAGCGGGATCTTTGGGAGTGTTGTGGGGCAGAGGAATCTGTGGGTTTGTAGTGGAGCAGAGGGGCCTGGGGGAGTGTAGTGGATCAGGGGGATCTGGTTGAGTGTGGTTGGGCAGAGGGATCTTGGGGAGTGTTGTGTAGCTGAGTGATCTGGGAGAGTGCTGTAGAGCAGAGGGCTCTGAGTGTTGTGGAACAGAGGTATCTGTGGGAGTGTGGTGGAGCAGACGGGTCTTGGGTATGTTTTGGGGCAGAGGGATCTTGGGGAGTGTAGTGGAGCAGAGGGGACTGGGGGAGTGTTGTAGAGCAGAAGATTCCGGGGAGTTATGTAGAGTAGAGAGATCTGGTCGAGTATTGTGGAGCTGAGGGATCTGGTCGAATGTTGTGGAGCAGATGGGTCTGGTGTATTGTAGTGGATTAGAAAGATATGGGAGAGTGTAATTGAACAGAGGGATCTGAGGGGGTTTTGTGGAGCAGAGGGGTCTGGGGGATTGTTGTGGGGCAGAGGGATTTGGGAGAGTGATGTTGAGCAGAGGGATCTGGGGAAGTGTTGTGGTGCAGAAATATCTGGCGGATTGTTGTGGGGCAGAATGATTTGGGGGTGTAGTTTAACTGGGGGTGTGTTGTTGAGCGGAGAGGTCTGAGGGAGTGTTGAGGAGCATTGGGATCTGGGGGAGTGTTGTGGGGCATAGGGATCTTGGGAATGTTGAAGTGCTGAGGGATCTAGTGGAGAGATGTGGAGCAGTGTGATCTGGGGAGTATTGTTGAGGTGATGGTTCTGGGGGATGTTGTGGAGCAGAGGGATGTGTCGGAGTGTTGTGGAGCAGAGGGGTCTGGGGGAGTGTTGTGGGGCAGAGGGACTGTGGATGTGTTGTAGGACAGAGGGTTCCGGTGGAGTGTTGTAGACCAGAGGGATCTGGGGGTTTGTTGCAGAGCTGAGGTGTCTGGGGGAGTGTGGTGGGCCAGAGGAATCTGGTGGAGTGTGGTTGAGCAGATGGATCTGGGGGATGGTTGTGGGGCAGAGGGATTTGGTGGAGTGTTGTGGAACAGGGATGTGTGGCGGATTGTTGTTCAGAGGGATCTGGGGTTGTGTACTGGAGCAGAGGGATCTGGGGGAGTGTTCTAGAGCAGAGGTGTCTAGGGGAGTGTTGTTGAGCAGAGTGTGGGGTGTCTTGTGGGGCAGTTGGATTTGGGGGTTGTTGTGGAGCAGAGGTGTGTGGGGGAGTGTAGTGGAGAGATGGATCTGTTGGAGTGTCGTAATGCAGAGATATCTGGGGGACTGTTGTGGGGCAGAACGCTTTTGGGGAGTGTAGTTTAACAGAGGGATCTGGGGGGTGTCGTGGAGCAGAGCGGTCTGGGGGAGTGTTGTTGAGCAGCAGGATCTGGGGGAGTGTTGTGGGGCATAGGGATCTGGGGAATGTTGAGGTGCTAAGGGATCTAGTGGAGTGTTGTGGAGCAGTGTGATCTGGGGAGTATTGTTTAGGCGAGGAATCTGGGGGAATTTTTGTGGAGCAGAGGGATGTGTCGGAGTGTTGTTGAGCAGAGGGGTCTGGGGAAGTGTTGTGGGGCAGAAGTTTCTTGGGTAGTATATTGGAGGAGAGGGATCTGTGATGCATTGTAGCGCAGATGATTCTGGTGGAATGTAGTTGAGCAGAGGGATCTGGGGGTGTGTTGTGGAGTAGAGGGATCTGGGGGAGTGTAGTGGAGCAGAGGTTTCCTGGGGGTGTAGTGGATCAGGGGGATCTGGTGGATCAGTGGAATCTGGAGGAGTGTTGTTGAGGAGAGGGATCTATGGGAGTGATGTGAGCAGAGGTATCTGGGGGTGTGTAGTGGTGCAGAGGGATCTGGGGGTGTGTACTGAAGCAGAGGAGTCTGGGGGAGTGTAGTGGAAGAGATGGATCTGTGGTGGTGTAGTGGTGCAGAGATATCTGGGACATTGTTGTGGGGCAGAACGATTTTGGGGAGTGCATTTTAACAGAGGTATCTGGGGGTGTTGTGGAGCAGAGGGATCTGGAGGGTGTTGTGGAGCAGAGGAGTCTGGGGAATGTTGTGGAGCAGCAGGATGCGGGGGAGTATAGTGGAGCAGAGGGACTGTGTATGCGTTGTAGAACAGGGAATCTGGTGGAATGTAGTTGAGCCGAGGGGTTTGGGGGAGTGTAGTGGATCGGGGGATCTGGTCGAGTGTTGTTGACCAGAGGGATCTGGGGGAGTGATGTTGAGTAGAGGGATCTGGGGAAGTCATGTGGAACAGAGGGGTCTGGTGGAGTGCAGTGGAACAGCGGGGTCTAGGAGGGTATTTTAGAGCAGAGGGATCAAGAGTGTGTAGAAGATCAGAGGGATCTGGGGGTTTGTTGTGGGTCCAAGGGATCTGGTAGAGTGTTATGGTGCAGAGGGATCTTGGGGTGTGTAGTGTTGCAGAGGGGTCTGGGTGAGTGTAGTAGAGCAGAGGGATCTGGGGGATTGTTGTGGGGCAGAGGGGTCTGGGGGAGTATTGTGGAGCAGAGGGGTCTGGGGGAGTGTTGTGGAGCAGAGGGATCTGGGGGAGTATTGTGGAGCAGAGGGGTCTGGGGGAGTGTTGTGTAGCAGAGGGATCTGGGGGAGTGTTTGAAGTGCCAGTTAATGAAGAAACCGAAGGCTGTGTAGTTAACCAGAAACCATGGCTTTTATTAGTAGAAACTTAGTAATACAATAATGAATGATATTGGGTGGATACACAGTTATAGCCAAGGTGAGTGTCTTTAGTGGTAGATATAATACACATCCAATATCAGGAGAGCAGACTGAACACAGAGAAAGACTGACAGCATGACAGAGATTCATCACAGTCTCCCCTGGTAGAAGTTGTTAATATTAAAAGAACAACTTCTTCTGTAACAATGAAGCGAACAAGCAATTTTACTGTAAGCATAACATAAAACGGTCAGATAAATGGCGTTGAGAATTTACTGACAGTCAAAACAACGCTAGCAACTATCAGCGCAATCAGAATATAATGAGATGTTTATGAATAGTGTAGCCTCTCGGGTTGTTTTCGAACACGAGAAGACCCCCTTAACTGAGCAGGAGTGATGACCTTGGGTACTAGTGGTGTTGATACAGTTCCCTGGTCTGTAGTGTGGGAAGGTCTGGACCTGTTCCAGAATCACCTGCTTGAGGCATTGGGGACTCAGCAGGGCCATCTGAATGCTTTCTTGGGGTCACAGGCTGGGGGATGCATCCAACCTCTCAGGATCACTCTGAGTGAGGGCATGTAGAAGGGGTGAGCCAGGTGGGGCTGGGTCTCTTAGGGGTACTGTGTCCGTGCTCCCATCTGGAAATTTAACGTGGGCATAATTGAGATTAGTGTGCAGTAGTTGAACTGGCTGGACGAGAGGATCCGTTTTGCACATCCGAGTGTGTCTCTTCAGCAGCACGGTTCCAAGTTCAGATAGACAGACTGGCCAGTCCATCAAAGTCCCTGATTTCCTAGGAAAAGTAAACAAAGGTTCATGAGGTGTTTGATTTGTTGCAGTACATAATAGGGACCGAATAGAATGTAGCGCCTCAGGCAGCACCTCCTGCCACCAAGTAACAGGGAAACCATGAGTCTTTAGCACGAGGTTAACAGTCTTCCAGACTGTGGTGTTAGCCTTTTCAACATGCCCTTTGCCCTGGGGGTTGTAGCTGTGGATGGTGGCAATCCCCTTGTGTAACAGAGCCTGGCGTAGCTCTGCACTCATGAATGCTGAGCCTCTGTCTGTATGAATGTAGCTGGGAAAACCAAAAATACTGAAGATTCTGTCATGGCTTAATGACAGACGCCGTTAAAACGTCAGGGCAGGGTATCGCAAAGGGAAACCTTGAATATTCATCGATTACAGTAAGGAAAAACACATTTTTGTTGTTAGAAGGTAACGGCCCTTTAAAATCTGAACTGATCCTTTCAAAAGGTCGGGTCGCTTTGATGAGAGTGGCCCCTGGAGCTTTAAAATACTATGGTTTGCATTCCACGCAAACGCAGCAGCTTCTCATCAGTTTTCTGACTTCTTCGAGGGAGTAAGGAAGGTTGTTAGCCCTTATGTAGTGGAAGAATCTTGTGACCCCTGGGTGGCATAGTCTGCTATGGATCTCCTTTAGTCCTTCAAGCTGAGCACCGGCAGCAGCTCATGATGATGTGTCGGAGGAATCATTTAACTTGCCAGGTCGGTACAGGATCTCATAATTGTAAGTTGAGAGTTCTATTTGCCAGCATGCCATCTTATCGTTTTTAATTTTACTTTTGTGTTTAGTATCAAACATGCAAGCTACAGATTTCTACCAGCTAGAAAGTGTCTCCAGTAGTGAACAGCTTCAATGATAGCCTGGGCTTCCTTTTCAATGGCTGGATGTTTAAGTTCAGGTCCGCGTAGCATGTGGGAGAAAAATGCCACTGGTCTGTCCTTTTGATTAAGGGTTCCTGTTAAAGCACAATCTGAGGCATCAGTTTCCACTTGGAACTGGACATCCTCGTCGATGGACGAGGGTGCAGCTTTGGAAATATCAGTTTTAATTCTCTCGAAAGCTTTTAGGGCTGCTGGTGAGAGAGGGAAAGATTTTGTGTCAAACGGGGGGGGGGGGGGCATGCCTTCGTGGTGTAGACCCGAACTCATTTGCAATAGTAGGAAAAGAATCCCATACACCGCTTAAGGGCTTTTGTGGAGTCTGGGGGTGCCATTCTTTCAGGATCGGGGTGGATTTCGCCCTTGCGAACAATGTAGCCTAGAATGGGTAGTTCTGTTGCATTGTTGCATTTACCCTCGTTAAATGTAAGGTTGAGTTCTTTGGCTGTTGCTAGAAATTTTTTTAGGTTGTCATCATGTTCGGTCTGACATTATCCAGATAGGGGAATGTACCCTGTAACTCATACGTGTTAACGATTTTATCCATCTCCCTCTGAAACACTGACACACCATTAGTGACCCCAAAAGGTACCTTCCTAAACTGGTACAGCACCCCATCAGCCTCGAATGCTGTATAGGGTCGTTCATATTTTTTTAATGGGAATTTGATGGTAGGCTGCCTTAAGGTCGATAGTTGAGTACACTTTATATTGTGCTATCTGATTAACCATTTTGTTAATGCGAGGCAGTGGTTAGGCGTCCAAGTTAGTATAACAGTTAATTGTCTGGCTGTAGTCAATAACTAGTCATTTCTTAGTATGATTTTTCACCACTACCACCTGGGCTCGCCACGGACTCCTGCTGGGTTCAATCATCCCCTCTTTAAGTAGTCTTCAAGTCTCAGCCTTAATAAACTCACGGTCCTCTTTGCTGTAAGAACGGCTCTTAGAGGCAATCAGTCGACACTTGGGAGATAGATTGCAGAACAGGGAGGGAGCTTTGATCTTTAGTGTGGACAGACCGCAGTAACCAATGTGGGGGATGGTAATTGTGGGTAGCGGCCCATCAAAATTTAACACTACACTTTTCATCTGAGATTCAATATCCATCCCCAATAACACGCGAGCGCAGAGATCAGACATTACGAAAAGCCAAACATCAGCGAGACAATGTCCCTCCAAGTTCAGGGTAACCTTATACTTATCCCATATAGTCTTTTTAAGTTCGCTACAAGCCATCAATATCCGTCGGTTCGCAGGATATCTCTGCAAATTTAAGGCTTTAGTAACCTTTTCATGAATGTAGTTGTCAGTGCTGCCGGAGTCTATTAAGCAATCGACAGTCTCACCATTCACCTCCCCTTTCATAGTCGTCTGTTCCAGTCCACACCAACTGCCAAGCTTTACAGTCAATTGAGTTATCACAGTTAACTTTGTGTTGATCTCACCTCGCCGTCACTTGAAATCGATTCAGCGAACTCATCTGAAGATTCCTCCCCTTCGCAGTCGTCTTCCATGTTAATGGCTCTAGGATGAATTTTCTTGGTTCTTCTTCTTATCAGTGGGAGTATGTTTTACCCTACATGCTTTAGCGAAGTGGCCGAGTTTCCCACAGTGGCTGCAAGTAGCGAATCGAGCCGGACACTTCTATCTGGGGTGCCAGCTCTTATTACGGAAGTAACACTTGCCAGGTGTTCATCCCTTCATCCCCCTCAGGGTTCCAGCATTCCTGGGTGTTTCTTTTTCAGTTTCTACTATTTTGCTGGATCACATAGCACTTCTCAGTGTTTTGGCTAGTGTGACTGCTTGGCCATAGGTCAAAGGCTCTGTCTCTAATAGCCTCTGACGGATATAACTGGAGTCGATGCCATTGACAAAGGCATCTAGCTTCAGAGCATTGCGGTGTTGTTCCACAGTGACTGCCTCGACATTGCATTCGTTTGCCAGCAATTTGAAAGCCAGTACATAGACAGCATCACTTACCCCATTTAGTCAGCAACTGGTGCCGGGCAAATACCACATTCTGCAGCGCCACATAGTAAGTGGTCAGTTGTTCCCGGGCTCTAGCCAGAGTCACAGCTCCTCGAGTAACAACAAAAGGGATCTCTCCCAGTAAGGAGATCAGGTGGCCCCACTGTATCACCTCATCGACCACGTCCACACATGTAGTAATCAAAACAAGTAATCCAGTGGTTGAAGATTTCTCTGGCCCTCGGGACAGACTGGTTGATCATTAGCCACTCGGGCTTGAGTGCTGTATCCATTTCTACTCATAAAATTGAAGTGCCAGTTAATGAAGAAATCGAAGGCTGTGTAGTTAACCAGAAATTATGGCTTTTATTAGTAGAAACTTAATAATACAATAATGAATGATAATGGGTGCATGCACAGTTATAGCCAAGGGGAGTGTCTTTAGTGGTAGAGATAATACATGCCAAATGTCAGGAGAGCAGACTAAGGACTGAGAAAGACTGACAGCATGACACAGATTCATCACAGTATTGTAAAGCAGAGGGATCTGGGGGAGTGTTGTGGAGCAGAGGGATCTGGAGAAGTGTTGTGGGACAGAGGGATCTGGGGGAGTGTTGTGGAGCAGAGGGATCTTGGGGAGTGTGTAGCAGAGGGATCTGGGAGATTGTTGTGGAGCAGAGGGATCTGGGGGAGGGATGTGGAGCAGAAGGATCTGGCTGTGTGTTGTGGAGCAGAGGGATCTGTAGCTAGTCACATGATGGAGTAATGGCTGGTCAGGGAAAGCCAACCCTGAACAGAGTAAGTTGAAAGTAAAGGTAGAAAAACAAGTCTGAGAAATAAAATATAAACAAGTTGCGAGATAAACAGTACAAGAACCTGAGGATGGCTCCAACGAAGGAAAAGACGATGACAAGTAAAGAAGCGATGAAGAAATTGCCAGAAAAAAAGAGGAAGGCCTTACCAGAGTCCGCAAACAGGGAGCTCTCCCGAACAGGATGGCCCGAGCTGCCAAGCCGGTGAGCGGGCAGCTTCGGGGCGATGTCCTGCGGGGTGATCTTGGACGTTGGCTTACGGACCAGAAAAAAAAGTCCAGCATGCATGTGCGGTACGCATCCAAAAGAGATCGGCAAGGGGAACGGATGCTGATAGCAGGACGCTGTCTCAGTAATGGGAGAGGCCGCGGAGAAGACAACGATAGAAGCACGATCAACACGGAGCCAAGTAATGAAGCAAGAGAAAGAAGATCAAGAGGAAGATAAAGATGTACAAGAAAAATACAAGATTAAAAAACTGCTGCAGATGGTAGATAAGGAAAACTTCAACAGTCAAATAAAGATTCTAATGGGAACAATAATGGCTGAGTTCAGTACTATTAATAAAAAATGCAAGAGACAGATGTAAAAATACAAAGAATGGAAAATGTTATGGCAGGAATGAGAAAGCGAAGAGATGGTGCAAGACAGAGGGATAGGCACAGAAATGGAGGTGAATGAGTTAAGAGAAACATTGGACGATAGAGATAAGGAGATTAAGAAGACACATGACTTATTAGCCCAAAAAATGGACATTTTAGAGCATTTCAGCAGAAGTAATAATATAAAAATAGTGGGCGTGAAAGGAGGTGAAGAAGGGGCAGATATAAAAGGATTTATAAAAAGATGGATCCCACAGATCTTGGGAGTGGAAAAATTCCAAGAAGAAATAGAAATTGAAAGAGCCCACAGAGCATTGGTGCCAAAGCCACAGCCACAGCAGAAACCGCACTCCCTACTAATAGAACTACTGCGATACACAACAAGGGAGAAAATAGTGGAACTGGAAATAAAAAGAGTGAAAGAAAATAAGGAACCACTGGAGTAGAATGGGAATAAAATATTTCTTTATCCAGTTATCAGCTTTGAACATTTAAAGAAGCAAAAGGAGTTTAATTTAACACAAACTGTACTTTGGAAGAAAGGTTATAACTTTTTGTTACAGCATCCAGCAGTGTTGAAGATATTCATCCCTGGTGGGCAAAATACACCATTTTCAGATCCAGAAGAAGCTTGTCGCTTTGCAGATCAATTACCAAATAAACAAGAAGAGGATTGAAGAAAGTAGTAAAAGGACGGTTAAGATCATGTATATCAATATGTTGGAATGTTAAAAAGTTTGATTACAGACGTTTAGGAAATAAAAAGAGAATTAAAAAAGGCTTTATTGTATTTTTAAGAACAATATATAGTGTTTTCTCTGGGGGGATGGGGAGGGGGGACGATTTGCCCACTGTGAAATCTGTTGACATTTGTGGTATATACTGCAACCCACGTAGAAAAGGGAGTTGTGGTTGTCTTACGAGGGGCAAAGACAACTCATTAAAGGGGGATTTAATGTTGTTTTCTTTAATAGTATTTTTTGGGGTTTTTTTTTTTCTTTTTTTTTATTTTTTTTTAAAAATTTTTTATTTTTCACACCATAAATCACATTAGCCATGATATACACTATTTCTTTTTCACACATATACAGTGACTTTTTCTCCCCCCCCCCTTTCCTCCCAAACCACCCCCCCACCCCCCCCCCTCATCCATTTTAGGTATACAATCTAGGTTGCATTAAGCCAGTCAGACAATGTTGTCATTCAACAAAATTACACCAGAAATTCTACTGAGTCCATTCTTTTCTTTCCTTCTCCTTCCATCAACTTAGGTAATGTTTGTCCCCGGTAGGTTTTCGCTATTGTATTTAATGTAAGGCTCCTATACTTGTTCGAATATTTCAATATTATTTCTAAACCAATATGTTATTTTTTTCTAATGGAATACATTTATTCATTTAAATTTGGTAGTTTCTTCCTTTTAATTTGGTTATGTATTCCATTAATATTTAAAGACATATAGTTCAGCGTAGCCCTTTTATATTTTGTTTATCTTCTCTTTCCGTTTTTCCATCATTACCTTTCCTCCTTTTCCATTTCTGTTTTCTTATTTTCAACTCTGTATAAGACAACATTCCTACAACATCTAACATTTTCCTTATTCTCCTATTTCTATCTTATTTATCCCCAATCTCCCCTTCACCTCCTGAGTTGTCCTTTATCCCTTGTCGGACAACCACATCTCCCCTCTCCATTTGGATTTGCGAATCCAATCGCAAGCGTCAACTGATTTTGCAGTGACCGCTATTTCCCCCCACCCCGCCTCCCCCAGAAAAGATTTCACTTTTCATATGTCACAAAGGTCCCTCTTTTAATTCCCTCCTTATTCTCTCTATTCCATTACCTTCCCTTATTAATTCTTGTCTATACTATCTATATTTTCCTCTAAGTACAGATACATTCATGTATGCTCATTGTCTCTATTCACTCTTATACCTCTTTACCTGCATACATATCAATCGTGATCATTTTTACTCTCATTACCCGTCTTCATCCCTCAGTCTATTTTTGTCTTTACCCACATACATATCAGTCGTGATCATTTTAACTCTCATTACCCGCCTTCCTCCCTCAGTCTATTTTTGTAATTGTTCTGCAAATTTTCGTGCTTCTTCTGGATCCGAGAATAGTCTGTTTTGTTGTCGTGGAATAAATATTTTCAATACCGCTGGATGCTTTAGTATAAATTTATACCCTTTCTTCCATAAAATCGCCTTTGCTGTATTGAACTCTTTTCTCTTCTTTAGGAGTTCAAAACTTATATCTGGATAAATGAAGATTTTTTGCCCTTTATACTCCAGTGGTTTGTTGCCCTCTCTTACTTTTTCCATTGTCTTCTCCAGTACCTTTTCTCTTGTAGTATATCTTAGGAATTTTACTACAATAGATCTTGGTTTTTGTTGTGGTTGTGGTTTAGAGGCCAATACTCTATGTGCCCTTTCTATTTCCATTTCATGCTGTAGTTCTGGACATCCTAGGGTCTTAGGGATCCACTCTTTTATAAACTCCCTCATATTCTTGCCTTCTTCATCTTCCTTAAGGCCCACTATCTTTATGTTATTTCTTCTGTTATGGTTTTCCATTGTATCTATTTTTTGAGCTAGTAGTTCTTGTGTCTCTTTAGTTTTTTTATTAGATTTCTCCAATTTCTTTTTTAAGTCTTCTACCTCCATTTCTGCTGCTACTGCCCGCTCTTCCATCTTGTCCATTTTTTTTCCCATTTCTGTTAAGGTCATCTCCATTTTAATTATTTTCTCTTCTATGTTGTTTATTCTTTTTCTTAAATCCTTAAATTCCTGTGTTTGCCATTCTTTAAATGACTCCATGTATCCTTTAATAAGAGCAAGTATATCCTTTACCTTGCCTATCTTTTCTTCTTCTATTTCACCATACTCTTCCTCTTCTTCTTCCTCTGGGTTGGCCATCTGTTGTTTCTTTGTTGCCCTTTCCTCCTCTTCTTTCTTGTTTCTATTGTCTTCTGTGGTCTCTTCTTGCTGCAGGTGTTCTGCAGCTGTCGTTGCCGGCTGTGGAGATCGACTCCCCAGCTGGTCCCCCCTCCCGTCGGTGTGTTTTTTTTCATTCGCATCGCGCATGCGCGAAACTTCGCGCATGCGCGGTTGCGCACTTTTGCTCGGCTCTGCGAGCCATTTTTGTAGTCCATTATTTACCGACCTGAGGGAGCGGGTTTCTCTCTCCGCAGCGGGCCTCTTCGGACAGGTAAGGCCTTCACCTTTTTCCTCCTTTGTCTTCTCTTCCTCTCTTCTTACCGTTGCTTTCGACTTTTCTTTTTTTGTCGCCATCTTCTTTCCACCTTTATACTCACTTTTCTGTAACTTTTATTTCTGTGCCTTTGTGTTTTCTCTTGTTTTTCCCGACTTTTCTGGAGAGGGCTGGAGTTCACCGTCCGGCCACTACTCCATCGCGTGACTCCTCGGGGGGGTTTTATGGTTTTTGTAATTTTCCACTAGTTGTGTCGTCACATATAGTAAAAAATAAGTACCATCTAAAGAGTGATTTTGGGAGAAGGGAGATGGAAGGGTTGAAGAGGTGGGAGAGAGGTGAAAACAGATGGGTAAGATGAGTACTTTGGACTATATGATTATTAATATTAATGGAATCCACAATCAAATCAAGAGAAAAAAGTTACTGACCCTACTTAAAAAGAAGAAAATAGACACAGCATTTATACAAGAAACACACTTAACTGAGTTGGAACATCGCAAACTGAAGAGAGACTGGGTAGGTCATGTAGTGGCATCATTGTACAATTCAAAAGCCGGGGAGTTGCTATATTAGTTCATAAGAATCTGCCAATGAAGATAACAAAAGGAATAACAGACCCAGCAGGTAGATAAGTAATGATGATGTGCCAGATTTATTCAGAATCTTGGAACTTGCTGAATATTTGTGCACCTAATGAAGATGACCAGGAATTTACGCAGGACATTTTTTTTTAAAGATAGCAGACACACAGGGACACATTTTACCAGGGGGAGACTTTAATTTTAACCTTGACCCATCAACAGATAAAACCAGGAAGACAACTATAAAAAAATAGAGCAGCTAAATTTACATTGAACTCAATGCATGACATAAAGATAGTTGATACATGCAGAAAAACAACATCCAGAAGAAAGAGATTATTCATATTATTCAAACAGACACAAAACCTATTCTAGGATTAATATGTTCTTGTTGTCGGCTCAGATTCAAGGGAGAGTTTGAAAAACCGAATATAAAGCAAGACTTTTATCAGACCACTCACCCTTGTTATTGACAATTGCTTTAGAGGATATTCTGCTGAAAACATATCTTCTTCTTTCTTCTTTGGCTTGGCTTCGCGGACGAAGATTTATGGAGGGGGTAAAAGTCCACGTCAGCTGCAGGCTCGTTTGTGGCTGACAAGTCCGATGCGGGACAGGCAGACACGATTGCAGCGGTTGCAGGGGAAAATTGTTGGTTGGGGTTGGGTGTTGGGTTTTTCCTCCTTTGCCTTTTGTCAGTGAGGTGGGCTCTGCGGTCTTCTTCAAAGGAGGTTGCTGCCCGCCAAACTGTGAGGCGCCAAGATGCACGGTTTGAGGTGTTATCAGCCCACTGGCGGTGGTCAATGTGGCAGGCACCAAGAGATTTCTTTAGGCAGTCCTTGTACATTTTCTTTGGTGCACCTCTGTCACGGTGGCCAGTGGAGAGCTCGCCATATAACACGATCTTGGGAAGGCGATGGTCCTCCATTCTGGAGACGTGACCCATCCAGCGCAGCTGGATCTTCAGCAACGTGGACTCAATGCTGTCGACCTCTGCCATCTCGAGTACTACGACGTTAGGGATGAAAGCGCTCCAATGGATGTTGAGGATGGAGCGGAGACAACGCTGGTGGAAGCGTTCTAAGAGCCATAGGTGATGCCGGTAGAGGACCCATGATTCGGAGCCGAACAGGAGTGTGGGTATGACAACGGCTCTGTATACGCTTATCTTTGTGCGGTTTTTCAGTTGGTTGTTTTTCCAGACTCTTTTGTGTAGTCTTCCAAAGGCGCTATTTGCCTTGGCGAGTCTGTTGTCTATCTCATTGTCGATCCTTGCATCTGATGAAATGGTGCAGCCGAGATAGGTAAACTGGTTGACCGTTTTGAGTTTTGTGTGCCCGATGGAGATGTGGGGGGGCTGGTAGTCATGGTGGAGAGCTGGCTGATGGAGGACCTCAGTTTTCTTCAGGCTGACTTCCAGGCCAAACATTTTGGCAGTTTCCGCAAAGCAGGACGTCAAGCGCTGAAGAGCTGGCTCTGAATGGGCAACTAAAGCGGCATCGTCTGCAAAGAGTAGTTCACGGACAAGTTTCTCTTGTGTCTTGGTGTGAGCTTGCAGGCGCCTCAGATTGAAGAGACTGCTATCCGTGCGGTACCGGATGTAAACAGCGTCTTCATTGTTGGGGTCTTTCATGGCTTGGTTCAGCATCATGCTGAAAACATATAGATGGAGGTGAAACCCCATATTGTTAAAAAGGTGAGACTTTCGGGAATACGTAGAACAACAAATTAAAATATATTGTGAGGCAAATACAAATGTGGTAACAGACAAATTTATATTATGGATGCAATGAAGAACTTTATTGGGGTCAAATAATTAGTTACACGACTAAGATTAAAAAGAATATGATCGGGAAATTGAACAGTTGGAAAAAGAGATAGTAACTATAGAGAAAGATTTAATGAGAAGGGAAGATATAGAGAAAAAGAGAGAATTGACAGAGAAAAAATTAAAATATGCAACATTGCAAACATACAAAGTGGAGAAAAATATTATGAAAACAAAGCAAAGAGATTATGAATTAGGAGAGAAAACCCACAAAATATTGGCTTGGTAACTAAAAACAGAACAAGCAACAAGAACAATCTCAGCAACAAGGAAGGAAGATAAACAGACCTCATATAACCCATTAGAGATTAATGGAAATGTTAAAAAATTATAAGAAATTATATCAAACTGAAAACCCCAGTGAAAAAATGATAAAATAGATGAGTTTTTGTCAAATATTGAATTACCCCAATTACAATTGGAAGATCAAAATAAATTACTAAAGTCCCTGACAATTACAGAAATACAGGATAACTAATGACATTACCAAATAATAAAGCACCAGGTGAAGATGGATTTCCCACAGAATTTTATGTATTCAATAATCTATTAATCCTACCCTTCTTAGAGGGAATGAAACAGGTGGAAGAGACCCAGAATGTGCCTGACTCATGTAAAATGACAATAATTACAGTAATTCCAAAAATTGGAAAAGATCCGCTGTCACTAGCGTCATTTAGACCAATATCTTTACTAAATACAGATTACAAATTAATAGCAAAATTACAAGTGAATAGATTTACAGACTGTGTACCAAAATTAGTGACGCTAGATCAGAGATGATTTCTTTTAAAATAGAGGAGCGGCAAATAATGTCTGTAAATTTATTAATTTAATCCATACAGCACAAATAAATAAAACATCAACTGTGGCAGTAGCTCTAGATGCAGAGAAAGCTGTTGTTAGGGTGGAATGGAATTACCTGTTTAAAGTACTACAGAAATTCAAATTAATGGAAAAATGAATTAAATGGATTAGAGCACTGTATAACAGCCCTTTGGTAAAAGTGATAACAAATGGATATGTTTCAGACCACTTTAAGTTGAGTAGGTCAACTAGGCAGGGATGCCTTCTATCACCCCTATTTGCTTTGGCTGTAGAACCATTGGCAGAACTGATAAGAAGCGAACCTATGATAAAGGGAATAAAAGTAAAAGAGGATTTAAAATTAGCTTATTTGCAGATGATATTATAGTATATTTAAGAGATCCAGATAAATCAATAAAAAGGTTACATACAAAATTGAAAGAATATGGGGCGATATCAGGATACAAGGTTAATTTTTTAAAAACTTTATTTATAATATATAAAATACAAATATATATTTTAAAAAACCCATAATAATATATCATTGAGGGGGCATGGCGAGATGGCATAGAAAGAAGACATGCAGTTCCACCTCTCCCCAGTTGAACTAATTAATGCCCGAATTAAAAGTTGTGAAAGTGGTTATAAATAGTTTTTACAGGTGTCTGAACAGTGGAGAATAAAAATGACTACAAATGTGAAGAAATCCAAGACACAGTTACAGAAGAACCTTATAAAAGTGTGGAAGAACTGAGGCCTGCTTACCAAGTTGAAGCTACGGAGTCATCTGCAGGAGCCTCCAAACCTCAACGTATCCCAGCCCAGCTGAGTATAACTCCAGCACCAATCTGCAATCGCAAGATGGCACTGGCATTGTTTCAAGTTTGGCTGACTCTGACTTGCACGCCTGTGAAGCCGTGCACGCAAGCAGGTCAGCCGAGCGAGGTCAGTTGCGCGAGCCCATTGTAGTGACTGGTGGTCCAGAGGTGCGCAGTGCTGTGTTGGAGGAC
Organism: Narcine bancroftii; assembly: GCF_036971445.1. NCBI lineage: Eukaryota > Metazoa > Chordata > Chondrichthyes > Torpediniformes > Narcinidae > Narcine > Narcine bancroftii. Next base: position 327,098,723 of record NC_091471.1, read on the forward strand.
ACACTTACGCTACTGGCGATGCTCCCGGGCATGCACGGTGCGTCATGCGTTCGGGAGCTTTTAGATAAAGTATGGGCTGCGGGGGGACCCGGTTGGCCTGTTGTTGATGGGGATGCAGACTGTTAGGTCTGCTTTGTTCATGAATGAGTGAGACAAACACCAGGCTGAGTCGAAATCAGGGTTCTTTGTTCTTTATTACCGGATTGTAACACTTGCGACTAACCATGTTAGTCGGAGAATGCATTCTGCCGTTATCAGCAAAATGGTGATTTTTTATACCCTTGGATATGTGCTTAGAACATCATCATATCATTACTTGTCCAATGACTAAAACTGTTGCTATCCTTTCCCTGCTAGCTTCCTGCCTCTCAATCCATCAATGTCTCTCTTATCTTGTAAGTACAAGGATGCATTCACATCTTGTTACAGCCCTGCACATTCCCATCTCATGATGTTTTACCTAACAGGAGTACAAGGACACCTCCCCTTCTTGTTACAGCCCTGTACAGGGTAACTCCTTACACATTCCCATCTCATGATGTTTTACCTTACAAGACCCGCAGCTGCACTGGATGAGAGGCAAGTGCAACTGAGGAAGAGGGAAGTCCAAGGCAGGAAGAATTTACTTTGGAGGCTGTGGTTAAGGCCTCAAGAGAGAGTAGTAGAACCTGGACTGGATTCTGTATTTACTATTCCAGAAGGGATTTCTCATCAGATGGAAAATATGTCAGTACAGATGTCTACACAGTTAAATCAAGGATTTATGGAAATGAAAATTAAAATGAATAATATTTGTGAAGAAATGTCTTCTGTGAAGAATGATATGAATGTGGTTAAAAGTGATGTTAATAGATGTTTAAAGGTGGTGGATACTGTAGAGGATAATTTTTTTTTAAATTGAAGCAAATTTTTTATGAATGTAAAGATCAAATGGAACGAGATAGAGAAAAAATGGAAAAAGTGGAGGATTCTTTTGTGGATTGGGGAATCCAGAAGAAGGAACTGTTGAAGAAGATTGATTCTTTAGAAAATCAAGGTTGGAGGAATAATGTAGGAATAGTAGGTCTTCCAGAGATATTGAAGGCTCAGACCTGGTGAAATTTTTCAAGGTGGATTCCTATGTGCTGAGTAGTGAATTTTTTCCAGATGGTCTGGAATTGGACCAGGCACTCAGAGCATGAGGAAGAAGCCTTTTCCGGGCCAACCACCATGTGCAGTTTTGATTCACTGCTTGAGATACCAGGACAGAGAAATTATATTGTGGATTGCAGTTCAAAAGGCTCGACAAAATCAGACTCCAATGATGGTTCTGGGCAGTAGAGTGTTTTTTTTATGCTGATTTGAGTCAAGAAATTATTAAGAGGCGTAGAGAGTTTAATTCAGCTAAAGAAGTACTGTGGAGAAAGGGTTATAAATTTGCTTTTTGTTATCCTGCTGTATTGTAAGTTTTTAATGGAAATTTTCAGTCTCAATTTTTTGAGAATGATCATGATGCATTAATTTTTGCTAATTCGTTGCCAGATTTATGAGGAAGTGGTCGGTCGCCCTTATCGTCACCTAAAAGGAGGGTAAATGGGAATGGGAAGAATGGAAAGTGGGTAGAATTGACACAGATTCTTCTTGATATTAAAGGTCCGGAACAGTCATTGGAATAGTTGGGTTGAATGTGTTGATTAAGTACTTTGGAATAGTTTGACTGGGGTGGGGGGGTGGTGGATGGCACTGAAACTTTTGATAGTCATCTCCCACTAGTGGGTTTTACCACACCCAGATTTTTGGGGAATTACTACATTATTGTAGTTTGTGATTTTTTTTTAGTTGTGGTTTCTTTCTATATATAAGGGGGGGAAGGGTTATTTTATTTAGAAGGGATATTTTTTTAGCAAGGGGAGCAATATTCTGTAATAGTGTGAAGACTGTATTGTTAGGGTAAAGAAATGTCTAATTTGAATGTTGCTATTTTTAATGTACAGAGATTGAATAATCCAATTATGCATAAACGTGTTTTGGCTTATATATAAAAAAAATAAAGTTGATATTGCCTTTTTACAGGAAATACATTTGACTGAAAAAGAACATTTAAAATTAAAGAGAGATTGGGTTGTATATGTGATTGCTTCTTCTTTTAATTCTCAGGCAAGGGGTGTAGCGATTCTGATTCATAAGAAACTATCATTTGAGTTGGAATATTTACAGAGATTGCTGGAATATTTACGGAGATTGCTGGAAGGGTTTTGAATTGTAAAATTTTTGCAGAACCATGAAGATTGTTGAACATTTATGCACCTAATGTGGATGATGATCGATTTATATCTGAGGCTTTCTTAACATTAAATCGGCCAATGAAAATATTTTGATTGGAGAAGATTTTAACTGTGTTTTGGATCCATTACTGGATAGATCTCCAAAAGTATAAGGAAATCAAATGGGATCTTTGATGAAAGATTTGAATTTAGTTGAAATTTGGATGAGAATAAATCTAACAGAAAAGGACTTTTATTTTTATTCATCTAGACATGATTCATTCTCTAGAATAGATTTGTTTCTGATTTTGGCAGATTTGCAGGCTAGAATAGTGCAGGCTGAATATAAGAGTTGGGTTATATCCAATCATTCGATGTTTATTTCTTGTGTAGGTTCTGAAGTTTTGCAATCAACTTACTGGTGGAGATTTAATGAAACGTTATTGAAGAAACCAGAGTTTATTACTTTTGTTATGGAACAGAATGCTTTATTTCTGGCTGAAAATGCTAATTCAGTAAGTAGTAATTTTGTAATGTGGGATCCTTTAAAAGCATATTTGCATGGTCAAATTATTAGTTCTTCTATGAAAGTAATAAAACAGTATCTGGTGGAAAGTTTGGCATTGGAGAAACAAATTACTGAGTTGGAAAAGGAATTTCAGAAGAAGGTGACAGAAGATAAGAAAGCAGCATTAACTAAGTTGAAATTATGTTATGATACTTTACAAACATATCAGTATGAGCGATTAATTCAAAGATCCAAGCAACGTTATTACAAGTTGGGTGAGAGGGCTCATAAGGTATTAGCTTGGCAATTAAAAACGGAACAGGTATCGAGAACTATTAATGCTGTTAAAAAGAATTCAATAGTTACCTATAAACCTCAGGAAATCAATGACCAATTTTATTCATTTTATCAGAAATTATATACTTCTGAGGGAAAATCATGATTAAATGTTGACTATAAACTGGTGGCGAAAGTTTTGGCTAATAGGTTAGCGAATTACTTGCCAAAATTGGTACACATCGATCAAGTAGGCTTTTGTTAAAGGTAGATATTCAGCAGATAATATAGTTAAATTGATTTCATTAATTATTGTGGTGAAACAATAGAATAATCAACCAATGGTTGTATATTTGGATGCTGAGAAGGCATTTGACTGTGTTGAGTGGAAAGTTTTGTTTAAAGTGTTGGAAAAATGTAATTTTGGTCCGTTTTTTAGAGGTAAGGTTAGGGCTTTATATGCGGGACCTACGGCAAGGATAGTGACGAATGGGCATATTTCAAAATCTTTTAATTTGTCTCGTTCTACAAGACAGGGTTATCCTCTTTCACCTGCTTTATTTGCTTTGGTGATTGAACCTTCAGCTCAGGTGTTTCGACAAGACCCTGCTATTAGGGGAATTAAAGTGAGGGAAAATTAATATAAAATCAGTTTATTTGCGGATAGTTTTAATATATTTAACTAATCCAAAAGCTTCATTAAAGTCACTATAGGATTCATTGAATAAGTATGGTAAATTTCTGGGATATAAAGTTAATTGGGAAAAGAGTGAGATTTTACCAATAACGGAAGAAGATTATATGGACTGTAGACAAAGAACTAAATTTAGATGGTCAAATAGAATTAAATATCTAGGAGTAGTTGTAAATAAAAATTATTATTAATTATTTAATTTGAATTATGTACCTTTATTAAATAAAGTTAAAATTGATTTAGATAAGTGGAAAGATTTACCATTGACATTAACGGGAAGAGTGAATTGTATAAAGATGAATATTTATCTTCGAGTACAATATCTTTTTCAGTCTATTCCTTGTATGATACCAAAAAGATTTTTTAAGGAAATAAATGTAGCTATTAGGTTATTTTTATGGAAAGGTAAATTATCGAGGAGTTCTTTACAAAAACTGACTTGGCCTTATGTATTAGGAGGTTTGCATTACCTTGTTTTTATTATTATTATGAGGTGGCACAGTTAAAGTTAATTAATAGATTATTTGATATTGAACAATCTCCTAGATGGGCAGATAGAGATGGATCAGATTTTGGAAGACAATATTAAGCATTTTATTTATAAATGGAATCCTTTTTTTAAATTTTTAAAATTTTTCACACTATGAACCATATTAACCAAAATACACACAAACATTTCCCTCTTGAATATACACAGTGTCATTTTCTCCCCTTTTCCCCCTCCTTCCCACCCCCTCCTTCCCACCCCCCTCCCTACCCACTAAATATTCAACATATACAATACAATAAACCCATTAAATAATGTCATCACACAATGAAAATAAACAAGAAAATTGTGTCATCTACTTTTATACACTGGGTCAGTTCATTTTGTCTTCTTCTCATTCTATCATTTTAGGGGGTGGAGGTCTGCAGTAGGCCCTCTCTGTTGTGTTCCATGTACGGTTCCCAAATTTGTTCGAATACTGTGACTTTATTTTTTAAATTATATGTTACTTTTTTTTCCCAATGGAATACATTTATTCATTTCTATGTACCATTACTGTATTCTCAGGCTATCTTCTGATTTCCAGGTTGACATTATACATTTTTTTGCTTCAGCTAAGGCTATCATAATGAATCTTTTTTGTGCTTCATCCAATTTGAGGCCTAATTCTTTACTTCTTGTATTACTTAGAAGAAAGATCTCTGGATTTTTTGGTATGTTGGTTTTTGTGATTTTATTTAATACCTGATTTAGATCTTCCCAAAACTTTTTCACTTTCTCACATGCCCAAATTGCATGTACTGTTGTTCCCGTTTCCTTCTTACAGCGAAAACATCTATCTGATACTGTTGGGTCCCATTTATTTAACTTTTGGGGTGTGGTATATAGCCTGTGTAACCAATTATATTGTATCATGCGTAACCTCGTGTTTATTGTATTTCTCATAGTTCCGGAGCATAGCTTTTCCCATTTTTCATTTTTTATCTTTATATTTAGATCTTGTTCCCACTTTTGTTTGGGTTTACAGCTTATTTCATCATTCTCTTTCTCTTGCAGCTTGATGTACATGTTTGTTATAAATCTTTTAATTATCATTGTCTGTAATCACATATTCAAAGCTGCTTCCTTCTGGCAACCTCAGCCTGCTTCCCAATTTGTCCTTCAAGTAGGTTTTCAGTTGGTGGTATGCAAACATTGTACCATGAGTTATACCATATTTGTCCTTCATTTGTTCAAAAGATAATAAATTATTTCCCAAAAAACAATTTTCTATTCTTTTGATCCCTTTTCTCTCCCATTCTCTAAAGGAAAGGTTATCTTTTGTGAAAGGGATTAGTTGATATTGCGTCAATAATAATTTTGATAGTTGGTAATTTGTTTTTTTCCTTTCTATGTGAATCTTCTTCCAAATGTTGAGCAGATGGTGCAGTACTGGTGAACTTCTATGTTGCACCAGTTTTTCAACCCACTTATATATGTTCTGGTACCTTCTTCACCATTTTATCTAGCTCTAACCTGGTCCAATCTGGTTTTTCCCTTGTTTGATAAAAATCTGATAGATATTTTAATTGTGCTGCTCTATAATAATTCTTAAAGTTTGGTACCTGTAAGCCCCCTTGTTTTTACCATTATGTTAATTTATCTAGCGCTATCCTCGGTTTCCCCCCTTTCCATAAGAATTTCCTTATTATTCTCTTTAGTACATTAAAGAATTTCTCTGTTAAGGGAATTGGTAATGATTGAAATAGGTATTGTATCCTTGGGAAGATATTCATTTTAATGCAATTTATCCTTCCTTAGTTGTAAATATTTGCAACGTTCTAAGTAATCTTGTAATTTCTTAATTAATGGCTGATAATTTAATTTGTATAGATGGCCTAGATTATTACCTAGTCTAATACCCAGGTATCGGATAGCTTGTGTTTGCCATTTAAATGGTGATTATTTTTTAAACTTTGTGTAATCCGCATTATTCATTGGCATCGCTTCACTTTTATTTGTGTTGATCTTGTACCCCGATATTTCTCCATATTTCTTCAATTTCTTATGTAATTCTTTTATTGATAATTCTGGTTCTGTTAAGTATACTGTGATGTCATCTGCAAATAGACTGATTTTATATTCCTTCTCTTTTATTTTTATCCCTTTTATTTTCTGCCAAGTTCTGTCAAGGGTTCTATAGCTAAAGCGAACAGTGAAGGAGATAGTGGACATCCCTGCCCAGTTGACCTGCTTAATTTAAATTGGTACGATATATATCCATTTACTGTCACCTTCGCCAATGGTCCCTTATATAATGCTTTAATCCAATTAATATATTTCTCTGGTAGGTTGAACCTCTGTAGTACTTTGAATAAATAATTCCATTCTACCCTGTCAAAGGCTTTCTCTGCATCTAAAGCAACCGCCACTGTTGGCGTCTTATTTCCTTGTACTGCATGGATTAAGTTAATGAACTTACAGATATTGTCCGTTGTTCATCTTTTCTTAATAAATCCAGTTTGATCTAGTTTTACTATTTTTGGTACACAGTCGGCCAATCTGTTTGCTAGTAGATTTGCTATTATCTTATAATCTGAGTTAAGTAGAGATATTGGTCTATACGATGCTGGTGTTAGTGGATCTTTCCCCGTCTTTGGTATTATTGTAGTTATTGCTGTCTTACATGAATCTGGCATATTTTGTGTTTCTTCAATCTGGTTCATTACTTCCAGGAGAGGAGGAATTAATGTCTTTAAATGTTTCATAGAATTCTATTGGGAGTCCATCCTCTCAGTAGTTTCAGTAGTTCAATTTTAGCTAGAAACTCATCTATTTTGTCTTCTTTCCCTTTGTTCTCTTTGTATAATTGCTCGTAGAATTCCTTGAAGTTTTCATTGATCTCTGTTGGATGATATGTAATTTGTTTGTCCATTTTCCTTGATGCCAATACCGTTCTTTTAGCTTGTTCTGTTTTTTCTCCTAGCTCATAATACTTCTGCTTTATCTTCATTATGTTCTTCTCCACCTTATACGTTTGTAGTGTTTCGTATTTTTTTTTGTCCGCCAATTCTTTTCTTTTTGTTGTATCTTCCCTTGTTGCAAGTTCTTTTTCTGTACTTACTATTTCCCTTTCATAAATGGAATCCTTTAATGTTACAAGAATTTGACTTTACCCGTTTTATGACATAAAAAATATTTGGTATAATCACAATTTAGTTATAGGGTCTAAAGGGATAATTTCGATAAGATCACCATTATACCAGAATAAATGAATTCCCTTTTCATTGCATAATCCTTATTTTAAAAATTGGGAAATTAGAGGAATGGTTGTTATAGATTGTTTTGAAACAGGGAAGTTCTGCTCGTTTAAAAGGTTACAAGAAAAATATGGTATTGCGTCAAATTCTTTGTTTGTTTATTACCAACTTTGAGATTGTTTAAAGAAGAATTTTGGTAAGGAAATAAATTTACAAAGTCAAACGAAATTTGAATTATTAATTGCAGATAAAAGTGAAAAAGGTTTTATTTTGGATATGTATAGGTTGTTACAGGAAAAAATAGAAAAAGTTGATGTGTATAAAGTTAAATAGAAATGGGAAAAAGATTTAAATATAGTTTTGGAATGGAAGGAATGGTCACAAATGTGTGTTGAGTGTTACAAAAGTTAATTAATGTATAGTATGGTTAATTACTTTTTCCATCAATTATATTTAACTCCTGAGAAATTGAAGAGATATGGATTCAGTATAACAGATTTATGTTTTAGATGTAGAGAGCAGAAAGGTACTTTTGTACATTCAGTTTGGTCATGTAAGAAAATTAAATATTTTTGGGAGATTATAAGATTTTTGAGAGATTTGTTTAAAATGGATATTCGATTGGATCCAAAGTTATATTTGTTGGGTTATGTTAATGTTCCATTTCTTGACTCAAAAATGTCTAAATCATATTTGGCTTTTCTAAGATTAGGGTTAGCAGTAGCAAGAAAATGTATAGCTGTTACATGGAGGAATGATGTACAATTAAATTTACATAGATGGCAAATGAACTGCAGTCTTGTTTATATTTAGAAAAACTAACATATAATGCAAGGAATAATTTCTCTTTTTTTATTGATATGTGGAGTTTATATTTGAAATATATGGCTATAGAAATTGTGGTAAGGTTAGCACTCAATCAGGGAATATTTGATATATTTTTGTAAGGTCCAACATGGCCTGTTTCCGCTCCGTAAATGGTTATATGGTTATATGGTTTTGGGTGGAGGGGGGTTGGGGAGGCTTTTTTTTCCCTTTTGATTCTTGGGTTTTTTTATATTATAAGGGGGAGGGGATATAGTTATAGTTACTTTATATGTTTTTTTATGTAATTTGAAAATATTAAATAAAACTTACCAAAAAAATTAATTTGTATAAATTAAACTACCACCCGTTAATTAAAAAAAATGGAAGATTGAGAGAAATAGAAAGATTTACCATGAACTGTAATAGGGGAGAGTAAACTGCATCAAGATGAATGTATTTCCACGGCTACAATATCTGTTCCAAACTCTACCGATTCCCTTGATGGGAATTTTTAATGAAACTAATTAAATAAATAAGAAAGTTTCTATGAAAGGGTAAAACAATCAAGAGTGGTTTTGAAAAAATTAACATGAGTGTAAACAAGGAGGATTGCAGCTACCAAATTTGAAAAAATTAACATGAGTGTAAACAAGGAGGATTGCAGCTACCAAATTTGAAAAACTGTTATACAACAGCACAGTTAAGATAACTATCAGAATTTTAACAGATGGGAGAAAAACCGGCTTGGCTCAAGATAGAATTATATAAATTAGGAGAAAAGGTCCCAGAACATTTACTCTATAAATGGGATGAGAAACAATAATCTACTGGTGCAACACAACAATCTACCAACACAACATCACACAGTAAAAACTGGGAAGAGAATAGATCTGGAGCGAAAGATGATAAATTATCAAATACCAAAAATGTTACTAATGCAAAACCAATTAATTCCTTTTACAATTTATTTTTTAAGGAATGGGCAAGAAAATTGACATTTGAACAGTTAAGACAAATACGGAATATCATGTAGTAGAATATTTTCATGCTATCAGTTGAAAACTTATTTAAAGAAAAGTTGGGAACTAGTCTAAGATAACATGAGAGTAGCTGCTATGAAAACTTAATTACAGACACTGGGATAGCAAAACAATTTATTAAAAACATGGAAAATGGTGAAGAAATGTACAAACCCAAACAAGGTCGGGAGAAAGATTTCAATATAGGAATCAAGAATGAAATATGGGCGGAACTATGCGCAGGGACCACGAGTTATACAAAAAACACTCGGTTTCGAATGATTCAATACAATTGGCTCCGTTGACTAGATGTTACACCTCAAAAGTTAAAAGAATGGAATCCAACAATATCGGACAGAAGCTTCCGTTGTAAACAAGAAATTGGAACAACATTACATGCAATTTGGACATGTACAAAAGTGAACATTTTTTGGGAGGATTTAAACCTAATATTAAATAGAATTAGAAAAAATAGGATAGCAAAAGACCCAAAAATCTTCCTGTTAAACAACATAAAAGATAAAGAATTAGGCCTAAAATCAGACAGGGCTCAAAAACAGATTTATTATGATTGCGTTTTAAAAAAATGCAAAATAATAACATGGAAAACGGAGGCAACTTTAAAAATCCAATAGAAATGAACAAGTGTTTTCCATTAGAGAAAATTACCTACAATCTAACAGACAAATATACTTTATGGAAACAAACTGGGGAACCACACATGGAGTTTATTAGAAACCGCCGATTTCAGAGTCCATCTCTTAAAGTGATGGACTCTGAAAATACTTCAACATGGAATTTTGGATGACACGATTTCTTTTTCTTCTGTGACAGAGTATTTAGAGGTGGTTTGGAAGGAATTGTTAGAGCAGCTCGCGCACACACACATTTTAAAACACAGAATATTTGCAGGACTTTTGCAGAATGCTTTTTGCAGAAGGCAACAAAGTATCGACAGCAGCTTGCCTGGGAGAGCTTGTGATCTTTGCAGGCAGAGAACAGTTTTGCTCTAAGAGAGGGAGGGTGTGAAATAGAGAGATAGGAGACAAAAATCAGTTCAGGAAGGACAAGCTGGCAAACTTTGGAAGGCTGCCTGGTCAAAGAAGGCTGGCAGTCTGAAAAGTAACCTGAAAGAAAGAGGATAATCTGGAGAACCCTGAAGGGGGCAAGTTTCGTCACCAAGACTAATTGAGAAGGAATACGTTGTGGATGTCCTGAAAAAGGAATCTCTCTCTGAAAACCAGCAAGAACCTTCCTGAGTGGTTAACCATTTGCCTGTTAAGCACCAAAGACCGGTGAACTTTATTAATGTTAACTTCTGTGCACAGAACAAGAATTGCCTGCAAACAGTGAGATTGGACTGTGATCCAAAGAACTTTTCTAATCTTAAATATACATTACACACACCTACTCTTCGTGTAAGAGGAGGAACAAAGTAGTTAGGTAGGTTAAGTAATAAGTTAAAGTTTAATACTATTTTCTTGTTCAAATATAATTAAAAACTACTTTTGTTTAAGTAATCCTGTGTTGTGGTGCATATCTATTACTGCTGGTTTTTGGGGTCCCCTGGACTCCGTAACACTTCTCTTTGTTCTTCTATTATTTATTTATTTCTTCGTCCTTCTTTCTTTCATTTCATGCTTTGTTGTAGTGGAGGGGAGAGTGGGGGGGAAAATGAAAATGTCGCTGTATATATTAAATGCTGAATATTTGTATCTATTGTTACAGACGTGGTTAATGGTGAAGTATTAAATAAAATTATAAAAAGAGATTGGCATCATGGTCCTGCAGATCATGGCCCCAAATGGTGATGTTTTCCAGACATGGGAACGTGGCCTGCAGGTCGTACTGGTCTCCTGCTGGAAGACTGAGACCCCATTGGCGATGCTCAGGAAATGATAGAGGCGGCCATCTGCCTCAAAGGCAGTGTATTGGTAATCCTCTGGGCAGATGGAGAGGTGGTGGCAAACCGTCTTTGGATTAATGTTGGCGATTTGGTTTACCGTGTTGGATATGCGGGGGAGATGGTATGCGTCCAGCTGTGTGGATCTGTTAATGGTCTGACTGTAGTCGATGACCATCCTGTGTTTCATCCCATTCTTTACCACTGCTGCTTGGGCTCTCCAGGTGCTGGTGCCGGCTTCAATGATCCCCTCATTGAGTAGCCACCTCATAAAGGTCCTGTCCCCGGCACTGTATCACCTACTTTTCGTGGCAATGGGTGAGGTTATTGAGCAGCGACCTGGTCAAAGGTCACAGGTTGTGCGCAGTGGGCTATGTTGGCTGGAAATGGTTTGTGCGGGTGAAATGCAGTGGGCAGTTTAATAACTGCTGGTCGCAGACAGTGAGGATGGGGCCCATCGTACTCTATCGTCACACTTCTAAGGGCATTGAAAATCCAGACCCAGCATCAAGGCAGCGCAGAGCTGCAGCATCACGAGGAGTTCAAAGCCTTCATGGTCTGTGCCCTACTACGGACATCTGCTGTTTGGGACTTCGAGGCCACAGAGACCTTGTGGCTCACTGGCCTGACCACAAGGGAGTAATGCCACCCCGTGTCAAACAAAGCACTCCGTGCTCCCACTATTGATTAGGCAGACAATCTCGTGACCGTTTACCTCGATATTCGTCACCGACTGGCGAATGGGTGAGGGTTGCCTTGATCCAGTGCGACGGAGGCCAGTGTCAAATCGCTGTCAGTCTCTCTATATGCGTTGGAGCCTCCGGGTATTTGAATCCAAGATGGCAGCCTGCACACGGCCGTGCTGGGTTTTGAGGGTGACTTGGATTCACACACCTTTGCGTAATGTCCTTTTTTTGCATGGCTAGAGGGAAACCGCAGGCAGCTTTTTTTAGGGGGTTTGTGCGGGCTGCAGGAGCGCTCCAGGTGCTTGCGGAGCACAGCGGCCGTGGTTGGGTCGCTGGCAGAATGTGGTGGTGGCGGTGTCCCACGGTAACCACAAGGCGAGTAGGTGTCCCTGTTTTGGAGGGCCACCTCCAGCATGCCCGCTAGCTCAACTGCCCTCAGAGCAGGATCTGATGTCCAGTGACATGAGCGTCTCTGATCAGGTCCTCCATGTTTCCCACGGCCTTGTGGCCACTGGCCCGTCCGAGAGCCCACAGGGGCCCTTGGAGGTACTCTGTGTTCGAGTTTCTCCGGGTCGCTGTTTTCGGTTAGCCAGGCGGTGACCTCCTTTACCCTCCTCAGGTATTGACCTGTCCATATTTTCATCACCTCTGGGTATGACTCAGTGCCCCTGATCATCGACTATACCAGGGGCCTGACCCGGGAATACAGCACTTGCAGCCTGTCATCCTCTGATCGAACGATAGTCGGAGGAGGCCTGCAGGAAGGCTTCGAAGCCATGCAGCCAGAGGTCGAAGCTGCTGGATGCATCAGGCGATTGTGGGTCAAGGTCCAGCTTTTCTGGTTTCAGGATCTGCTCCATTAGCCCCCCACCACTCGCAGGTAGGATTTGAGTTGACGAGGAGGGATTTCTTCACTGAGAATGTTGGGAGTTCGCTCCTGAGAGTGGGGGTGTTGAAAGTGCGGGGGGGGGGGGAGGGGGGGGGGTTGTGTCTGAGAATTTGATCGGAGGGAGTGGCACAGTTGGCGCAGCGTCAGCGCAACGTCTTAACAGCGGCCGGGACTGGGATTTGAATCCCACGCTGTCTGTAAGGAGTTTGTCTGTTCTCCTGTGGCACAGAGCTCCTTCCACACCGCCCCTCCCGTGGCGCGGAGTTCCCTCCACACCACCCCTTCCGTGGCGCAGAGCTCCCGCCTCACTGCCCCCTCCTGCAGCACGGACCTCCCTCCTCACCGCCCCTCCCACAGCACAGAGCTCCCTCCTCACTGCCTCCTCCTGCAGCACAGAGCTTCCTCCTCACCACCTCACGCAGAGCTTCCCCCTCAGAGCAGTTCCCAAACCGCGGAGGGGGAACAGGTACCCCATGCACGAAGCAAACCAGCTAACCAAGACGTCCATACAATGATTTATTTACATGTACACATCTTACACAACAGGTCACATTGTCCCAAATCCAGAGATTATTACAAAAGAAAAACAGGGGTATTTTTTTTAGCATTTCTGTACGGAACAGGAGTTATAAATAACAGTAGGGCATCCCAGAATTCCATGGACGCTGTACATTTGGAGAGATGATGGCTGGGGATGAGGGAGAGCGGGTGGTGGAGCGGGGAAGGTTGGCAGTCCGAGTCTAGCTGTTCATTGCGTAGAGTTTAGTCCACGTGCGAGCTGGAGGAAGGAAGACAGGTTAGACATGGAGAGAAGCTTTCCTTGTCCCCATGCACGCCATCCTGTCACCTAATCCCCAGGATCGGACACTCCCTCCGCACCGTCCCGTCACACACTCCCGGGGGGGGGGGGGGTCGGACACAAGAGTGAAGCCCCTTCCGCACCTTCCGGTCACACCCTCCCCGGGGGTCAGATACTCTCCCCACACTCACCGATCTCTATGGCCTGTGATTCACTGTTTTTCCACTGTTCTGCCACATCGTTTGCCAGAGGGTCATCAGGATTGGGAGCGCTCAGGAGAGCCTGGATCGACAACAGGACTGTCCGGATCTGCAGGGCTGGGGACCACTTATCTGCAGAGAAAAGAAAAGGGAGCATACGGTCAGTCCAAGTTCCCCAGAAGCCAACCCCCTCTGTCTGGCCCCACCCCTGATGCCCAGGCCTGAGGGTGGCACTGAGCGGCCAGGGCTCCAGTGGCTGGTCCATTCTCCACCAATCACCAGGCCAGTGAAGGGGGGCAGAGGGCACATGTCCCTGTGACTGGGTCTGTGTGTGGCCTGGCAGAGGAAAGGAGGTGGGAGAGGGGGGAGGGATGGGGGTGGGGGAAAATATAGCAGGAGGGAGTGATGGGGAGTGTGGGAGATGGGGGGAGGGGAGAGGGAGTGTGGGAATGAAAGGAGGGGGAGGAGAGATGTGAGAGAAAGGGGATGGGGAGAGGGTGAGGGAAAGGAAGATGGGAAGTGAGCAGGGGAGATGGACAGAAAGTGGTGGGAAGGGAAGAGGGGGATGGAGATAGAGAGGGATTGAGAAGGGGTAAAGAGGGGAAGGGGATGGAGAGGGGGGTAGTGAAGGGATGGAGAGGAGGGTGGGGAAGGGGAGAGGGGCAAGGTGGGGGAGGGGGAAGGGAGTGGAGGGGGCATAGAGGGGGAGTACAGGGGGCAAGGAAGGGATGAGGAGGTAGGAGAAAGGGACATGAGGGTGAGGGCTGGGGAGAGAGAAGGGGACAGTGGGAAAAGTGGATAGAGAGGGTGAGGAAGGGATGGAGAGGTGGGGGATGGGAGAGAAGAGAGACGGAAAGGGGGACAGGGAGTGGGGAGAGGGGAAGCAGGGATGGGGAGAAGGGGGACGGAGAGGGGATACTCACCTTTGAGAATGTCAAGGCAGATGCGGCCAAGCTTGTCGACGTTGGGGTGGTAGATCTTGGTGACGAAGCGGACCTTGGGGGCACCCATCGGGTACTCCTGGGGCAGGAAGAGCTCCAGCTTGAAGCTACCGCCCTCAAAGGGTGAGTCCTGGGGCCCAGCGATCTCCACGTGGAAGTAGCGGGCGTTGGCCTCGTCTGGCTGAGCTCGGATCCCTGGCACCGGCTCCGCCAGAAGTCGCTGGGTCTCCTGCGGGGAGGCCGTGGGGCAGTGAGAGGGCCGGTGGCTGGTTCTCTCCCATTCCTCTCGTCCCACTGGGGAGAGGAGGCTCGTTCTGTCCTATCAGGTTAAGGGGGTTCGAGTCCCATCCCATGCCCCTTGTCTCTCTGGGATGGGGGTGGGTGGGTAGGAGGTTCATTCCACTCCTGCCCCACTAGGAAGGAGATTTGTTTCCCCCAGATCCCCACCAGGGAGGGGATTTGTTTGCAAACCATCACCTCCACCCGTGAGGGGCTTCGACCCCAATCATCCCACCGGGGAAGGGATTCATCTCCATCACAGCACCATCGAACCATACATCAAATGTAACAGCATAGAGAAACAGGCCGTTCAGCCCTTCTAGTATGTACTGACCATCATCTCCCTTGTCCCACTGATCTGCTCCAAGACCATAACACCCCAGTCCCCTCCCATCCATGTATCGATCCAATTTATCCTTAAAACACATGATCAAGCCCAAATTCACCATATTCGTTCCACACTCCGCTCTCTGAGAGAAGAACATTCCCCTAAACCTTTCCACCTTCAGCTTAAAACTATGACCTCTCGTATTGATCTCCCCCAATCTGTTGAAAAAGCCTCCTCACATCCATTCTCTCTACACCCCTAATAATCTTGTAAACCTCGATCAAATTTCCCCTCATTCTTCTTCACTCCAAAGAATAAAGTCTGAAACTGTTTAATCTTTCCCTGTAACTCAGTTCTTGAAAAATCCTAGTAAATCTTCTCTGCTCTCTTTCAATTGACATCCTTCCTGTAGTTTTGCACCCAGAACTGCACACAATTCAATTTGGCCTCACCAATGTCTTAAACAACTTCAACATAATATCCCAACTCCTGGAGCCAATATTTAATTTATAAAGGCTAAGAGGCCAAAAGCTTTCTTTACAACCTGCGACACCACTTTCAGGGAATTATCCATCTGTATTCCCAGATCCCTCTGTTCTACCGCTCTCCTCAGCGCCTGACCATTCACCGTGTACGTCCTTTCTTGGTTTGTCCTTCAAAAATGCAACACCTCACCCTTGTCTGCATTAAACTCCATCTGCCATTTTGTCACATTCTCCCAGCTGGTCCAGATCCATCTACAAGCTTGGAAAATTTTCTCTCTCCACAAAGCCTCCAATCTTCAAATCACAAGCATACTTGCTGATCCAATTTACCACATCAGGAAGGAAACCTGTGCCATGGATGGGGTGGTGAGGAGGGAGCTCCAGGCTGTGGGAGGGGTGGAGAGGAGGGAGCTCCATGCTGTGGGAGGGGCAGTGAGGAGGGAGCTCCATGCTGTGAGGGGGTGTGAGGAGGGAGCTCTGTGCTGTGGGAGGGGTGGTGAGGAGGGAGCTCCGCACAGAGAGAGGGGCGGTGAGGAGGGAGCTCCACTCTGCAGGAGGGGGCAGTGAGGAGGGAGCTCTGTTGTAGGAGGGGAGGTGATGAAGGAGCTCCACGCTGTGGAAGGGGCAGTGAGGAGGGAGCTCTGCACTGTTGGAGAGGTGGTGAGAAGGGAGCTTTGCACTGTCGGAGGGGCAGTGAGGAGGGAGCTCTATGGTGTGGAAGGCGTACTATCCAGGGATAATATTCCCTGCATGGCCCTGAACCTTGACAGCCCACACAGACTGGTCGAGAGGGGACACTCCAGGCAAATTCCCAGGAAAAGGTTTTTTTCCCATTGAGGAACAATGTTCCTTGGGATTCAGAAGCACAAGGAGGCCTGGTCCCAGCGAGGGTGGGAGCAGAGATTGCTCCACTTGTCGGGCAACATAGGGCAACAGCTAGCGGGAACCCCTTGCTGAATCTCACGAGCTCCCCCGACCCTGGAGGTTTGAGGAAGCTTGATTGCTGGGGTTGGACCAGCGAGGGGCTCAGCGGCTGAGGGCTGCTGGTGACGTGCTCGTGGGAACCAGGTATCAGAGCCAGG
The DNA here is from genome assembly GCF_036971445.1 of Narcine bancroftii. Taxonomy (NCBI): domain Eukaryota; kingdom Metazoa; phylum Chordata; class Chondrichthyes; order Torpediniformes; family Narcinidae; genus Narcine; species Narcine bancroftii. The sequence continues at coordinate 327,115,588 of NC_091471.1, forward strand.
ATTCGAGTGGGCCCCGAGGGCAAGAGAGGGCTCCCGAAGGGGCCTCGGGCGCGGAAGGCTTCCAGATTGCTCCAGAGGTTTGGATCTGGAGCTCTGGCAGCTGATGGATCAGACAGGTGTCTATGTGACTGCGGGAAGAGAATCCACAGCCGCTCAGCGACTCTGAGAGGGGATTCTCTTTTGCTTCTTTTTCTCTTATTCTGTAAGGGGTGCTGGGGGGACAGTAACGGCAACTCTTTGTCTGCCTTACGGCAGGCGGAAGTTGGTTGCAGTAGATCATTTATGTTACAGGAAGGATGTCGGAGGAAAACGAAATGCTATTTTATAAATGTAAATGGGGAGGGGGTTTGGTTGGCACAAAACTTTTACAGTAATGAGGACTGGACCGTGGTTCAAATCCCTGCGCTGTCTGTAAGGAGTTTGTACGTTTCCCCGTGTCTGCATGGGTTTTCCCCAAGGACTCCAGTTTCCTCCTACCCTTCAAAACTTACTGTGGGGGGTATATGTCATTTGGATGTAAATTGGGAACAGGCCTGTTTCTGTGTTTTATGAATGTCTAAAATGGGCAGGGAGCAACAAACAAAAAGAGTTAATTAGATATGATAAGAGGAAAGGAGAAAGGCTCCATGAAAGGAGAGAAAAGGGAAGGAGCAGGGAGAGAAAGAGAAAGAGAGAGGGACATAACTACAGAAAGGAGGGGGGAGGGGAGAGAGAGAGAGAAAGCTGGAGGAAAGGAAACAGGGAAAAGGGGTAGAGCTGGGAGAAAGGAAATGGTAAAAAGAGAGCGGAGACCTGGGAGAAAGGAAACAAGGTAGAGAGGGGGGAGAGCTGGGAGAAAGGAAACAGGGTAAAGAGAGGGGGGAGAGCTGGGAGAAAAGAAAGGGTAAAGAGGGGAGGAGAGTTTGGAGAAAGGAAATGGTAAAGAGAGGGGGGAGACCAGGGAGAAAGGAAACGGTAAAGAGAGAGAGGGGAGAGCTGGGAGAAAGGAAACAGGGTAAAGAGAGAGAGGAGAGCTGGGAGAAAGGAAACAGGGTAAAGAGAGAGAGGGGGAGAGCTGGGAGGAAGGAAATGGGGTAAAGAGAGAGGATGGAGCTGGGAGAAAGGAAACGGTAAAGAGAGGGGAAGAGTTGGCAGAAAGGAAACAGGGTAAAGAGAGAGGGGAGAGCTGGGAGAAAGGAAATGGGGTAGAGAGAGGGGGAGACCTGGGAGAAAGGGAACGGTAAAGAGAGAGGGGAGAGCTGGGAGGAAGGAAATGGGGTAGCGAGAGGGGGTGAGTTGGAAGAAAGGAAATGGGGTAAAGAGAGAGGGGGAGCTGGGAGAAAGAAAGGGTAAAGAGAGGGGGAGAGCTGGGAGGAAGGAAATGGGGTAAAGAGAGATAGGAGGAGCTGGGAGAAAGGAAACGGTAAAGAGAGGGGAAGAGTTGGAAGAAAAGAAATAGGGTAAAGAGAGAGGGGGAGAGCTGGAAGAAAGGAAATGCAGTAAAGAGAGAGGGGGAGAGCTGGGAGAAAGGAAATGGGGTAAAGAGGGGGGGAGTTGGAAGAAAGAAAACAGGGAAAAGAGAGAGGGGGAGAGCTGGGAGAAAGGAAATGGGGTAAAGAGAGAGAGGGGGAGAGCTGGGAGAAAGGAAAGGGTAAAGAGAGAGGGAGAGAGCTGGGAGAAAGGAAATGGGGTAAAGAGAGAGAGGGTAGAGTTGAAAGAAAGGAAACAGGGTAAAGAGAGGGGAAGAGCTGGGAGAAAGGAAATGGGGTAAAGAGAGAGAGGGGGAGAGCTGGGAGAAAGGAAAGGGTAAAGAGAGAGGGAGAGAGCTGGGAGAAAGGAAATGGGGTAAAGAGAGAGAGGGGAGAGTTGAAAGAAAGAAAAGGGTATCAATAGAGGGGGAGTTGGAAGAAAGGAAAAAGGGTAAAGAGAGAGAGGGGGAGTTGGAAGAAAGGAAACGGTAAAGAGAGGGGAAGAGCTGGGAGAAAGGAAATGGGGTAAAGAGAGAGAGGGGGAGAGCTGGGAGAAAGGAAAGGGTAAAGAGGGGGGAGTTGGAAGAAAGGAAACGGGGTAAAGAGAGGGGAGAGTTGAAAGAAAGGAAAAAGGGTAAAGAGAGAGGGGGAGTTGGAAGAAAGGAAACAGGGTAAAGAGAGGGGAAGAGGTGGGAGAAAGGAAATGGGGTAAAGAGAGAGAGGGGGAGAGCTGGGAGAAAGAAAATGGTAAAGAGAGGGGAGAGCTGGGAGGAAGGCAATGGGGTAGAGAGAGGGGGTGAGTTGGAAGAAAGGAAATTGGGTAAAGAGAGAGGGGGAGAGCTAGGAGAAAGAAAGCAGGGTAAAGAGAATGGGAGAGCTGTGAGGAAGGAAATGGGGTAAAGAGAGCGAGGAGGAGCTGGGAGAAAGGAAACGGTAAAGAGAGGGGAAGAGCTGGAAGAAAGGAAATGGGGTAAAGAGAGGGGGGAGTTGGAAGAAAGGAAACAGGGAAAGAGAGAGGGCGAGAGCTGGGAGAAAGGAAATGGGGTAAAGAGAGAGAGGGGAGAGTTGAAAGAAAGGAAACAGGGTATCAAGAGAGGGGGGAGTTGGAAGAAAGGAAAAAGGGTAAAGAGAGAGGGGGAGTTGGAAGAAAGGAAACAGGGAAAAGAGAGAGGGGAAGAGCTGGGAGGAAGGAAATGGGGTAGTGAGAGGGGGTGAGTTGGAAGAAAGGAAATGGGGTAAAGAGAGGGGGGGAGCTGGGAGAAAGGGTAAAGAGAGGGGGAGAGCTGGGGAGAGCTGAAAGATAGGAGGAGCTGGGAGAAAGGAAACGGTAAAGAGAGGGGAAGAGTTGGAAGAAAAGAAATAGGGTAAAGAGAGAGGGGGAGAGCTGGAAGAAAGGAAATGGGGTAAAGAGAGAGGGGGAGAGCTGGGAGAAAGGAAATGGGGTAAAGAGAGGGGGGAGTTGGAAGAAAGGAAACAGGGAAAAGAGAGAGGGGGAGAGCTGGGAGAAAGGAAATGGGGTAGAGAGAGAGAGGGTAGAGTTGAAAGAAAGGAAATAGGGTAAAGAGAGGGGAAGAGCTGGGAGAAAGGAAATGGGGTAAAGAGAGAGAGGGGGAGAGCTGGGAGAAAGGAAAGGGTAAAGAGAGAGGGAGAGAGCTGGGAGAAAGGAAATGGGGTAAAGAGAGAGAGGGGAGAGTTGAAAGAAAGGAAAGGGTATCAAGAGAGGGGGAGTTGGAAGAAAGGAAAAAGGGTAAAGAGAGAGGGGGAGTTAGAAGAAAGGAAATGGGGTAAAGAGAGAGGGGGAGCTGGGAGAAAGAAAGGGTAAAGAGAGGGGGAGAGCTGGGAGGAAGGAAATGGGGTAAAGAGAGATAGGAGGAGCTGGGAGAAAGGAAACGGTAAAGAGAGGGGAAGAGTTGGAAGAAAAGAAATAGGGTAAAGAGAGAGGGGGAGAGCTGGAAGAAAGGAAATGCAGTAAAGAGAGAGGGGGAGAGCTGGGAGAAAGGAAATGGGGTAAAGAGGGGGGGAGTTGGAAGAAAGAAAACAGGGAAAAGAGAGAGGGGGAGAGCTGGGAGAAAGGAAATGGGGTAAAGAGAGAGAGGGGGAGAGCTGGGAGAAAGGAAAGGGTAAAGAGAGAGGGAGAGAGCTGGGAGAAAGGAAATGGGGTAAAGAGAGAGAGGGTAGAGTTGAAAGAAAGGAAACAGGGTAAAGAGAGGGGAAGAGCTGGGAGAAAGGAAATGGGGTAAAGAGAGAGAGGGGGAGAGCTGGGAGAAAGGAAAGGGTAAAGAGAGAGGGAGAGAGCTGGGAGAAAGGAAATGGGGTAAAGAGAGAGAGGGGAGAGTTGAAAGAAAGAAAAGGGTATCAATAGAGGGGGAGTTGGAAGAAAGGAAAAAGGGTAAAGAGAGAGAGGGGGAGTTGGAAGAAAGGAAACGGTAAAGAGAGGGGAAGAGCTGGGAGAAAGGAAATGGGGTAAAGAGAGAGAGGGGGAGAGCTGGGAGAAAGGAAAGGGTAAAGAGGGGGGAGTTGGAAGAAAGGAAACGGGGTAAAGAGAGGGGAGAGTTGAAAGAAAGGAAAAAGGGTAAAGAGAGAGGGGGAGTTGGAAGAAAGGAAACAGGGTAAAGAGAGGGGAAGAGGTGGGAGAAAGGAAATGGGGTAAAGAGAGAGAGGGGGAGAGCTGGGAGAAAGAAAATGGTAAAGAGAGGGGAGAGCTGGGAGGAAGGCAATGGGGTAGAGAGAGGGGGTGAGTTGGAAGAAAGGAAATTGGGTAAAGAGAGAGGGGGAGAGCTAGGAGAAAGAAAGCAGGGTAAAGAGAATGGGAGAGCTGTGAGGAAGGAAATGGGGTAAAGAGAGCGAGGAGGAGCTGGGAGAAAGGAAACGGTAAAGAGAGGGGAAGAGCTGGAAGAAAGGAAATGGGGTAAAGAGAGGGGGGAGTTGGAAGAAAGGAAACAGGGAAAGAGAGAGGGCGAGAGCTGGGAGAAAGGAAATGGGGTAAAGAGAGAGAGGGGAGAGTTGAAAGAAAGGAAACAGGGTATCAAGAGAGGGGGGAGTTGGAAGAAAGGAAAAAGGGTAAAGAGAGAGGGGGAGTTGGAAGAAAGGAAACAGGGAAAAGAGAGAGGGGAAGAGCTGGGAGGAAGGAAATGGGGTAGTGAGAGGGGGTGAGTTGGAAGAAAGGAAATGGGGTAAAGAGAGGGGGGGAGCTGGGAGAAAGGGTAAAGAGAGGGGGAGAGCTGGGGAGAGCTGAAAGATAGGAGGAGCTGGGAGAAAGGAAACGGTAAAGAGAGGGGAAGAGTTGGAAGAAAAGAAATAGGGTAAAGAGAGAGGGGGAGAGCTGGAAGAAAGGAAATGGGGTAAAGAGAGAGGGGGAGAGCTGGGAGAAAGGAAATGGGGTAAAGAGAGGGGGGAGTTGGAAGAAAGGAAACAGGGAAAAGAGAGAGGGGGAGAGCTGGGAGAAAGGAAATGGGGTAGAGAGAGAGAGGGTAGAGTTGAAAGAAAGGAAATAGGGTAAAGAGAGGGGAAGAGCTGGGAGAAAGGAAATGGGGTAAAGAGAGAGAGGGGGAGAGCTGGGAGAAAGGAAAGGGTAAAGAGAGAGGGAGAGAGCTGGGAGAAAGGAAATGGGGTAAAGAGAGAGAGGGGAGAGTTGAAAGAAAGGAAAGGGTATCAAGAGAGGGGGAGTTGGAAGAAAGGAAAAAGGGTAAAGAGAGAGGGGGAGTTAGAAGAAAGGAAACAGGGTAAAGAGAGGGGAAGAGCTGGGAGAAAGGAAATGGGGTAAAGAGAGAGAGGGGGAGAGCTGGGACAAAGGAAAGGGTAAAGGGGGGAGTTGGAAGAAGAAACAGAGTAAAGAGAGACGGGGAGAGTTGGGGAAAAGGAAATGGGGAAAAGAGAGGGGGGAGTTGGAAGAAAGGAAACGGAAAAGAGAGAGGGGGAGAGCTGGGAGAAAGGAAAGGGTAAAGGGGGGAGTTGGAAGAAGAAACAGAGTAAAGAGAGAGGGGGAGAGTTGGGGAAAAGGAAATGGGGTAAAGAGAGGGGGGAGTTGGAAGAAAGGAAACAGGGAAAAGAGAGAGGGGGAGAGCTGGGAGAAAGGAAATGGGGTAAAGAGAGAGGGGAGAGTTGAAAGAAAGGAAACAGGGTATCAAGAGAGGGGGAGTTGGAAGAAAGGAAACAGGGTAAAGAGAGGGGAAGAGCTGGGAGAAAGGAAATGGGGTAAAGAGAGAGAGGGGGAGAGCTGGGAGAAAGGAAAGGGTAAAGAGGGGGGGAGTTGGAAGAAAGGAAACGGGGTAGAGAGGGGAGAGTTGAAAGAAAGGAAAGGGTATCAAGAGAGGGGGAGTTGGAAGAAAGGAAAAAGGGTAAAGAGAGACGGGGAGTTGGAAGAAAGGAAACAGGGTAAAGAGAGCGGGGGAGTGTTGGGGGAAAGGAAATGGGGAAAAGGGAAGAGAGAATGAGTTGGGGGAAAGGCAATGGGGGAAAGGCAATGGGGGAAAGGCAATGGGGGAAGATGATGCAGGTTGGAGGATTAACGGAAACTGGAGAAGCTAGTTCCTTTAGTTTTGGGAATCACAGACTTGTGTTGGCCAGCAATGCCTCGCCTTCAAGGGTTTGAAGTCCTGGCAGCTTGAAAGTTTGAGGTAGATTTCAACTCATACTCTCTCAGAACTAAGATGGATTCTCTGATCCAAGTTTGACAGGTTGGGGTCAAAAACTGGGAGGGTGAGGGCATTGTGTGTCCCATTCGTCGAGGTGGTGGGGATTGGAGTAAGAGTAGGGTTAATTGAACAAAGGGCAGTTTTGCAGGGCTGACATCCAGAAATCTGACTCCCATCCACACTCTTCCAACACGGGGTGTTCTGGGGGTGGTGTTTTCCACGGCTGTCCTGCGTTCAGGGAGCCCAATGATAAGCACCTGGGGATTGCTTACTCCCCAAAGGTCCTGAACTGGGGCTTGTGTTCTTTCCAAAGGTCCCAAGTTGAGTCTTGTGTTTCCCCAGGTGATCAGTTTTGGAGCTCGTGGATTGCCCCGTGTCCTGCATTGGGACGTGCTTCCCCATGCCCTGTGCTTCCCCTAAGGGTCCTGTTTTTCCCTTCAAGCATCCTCCATTGTGGCCCAAATTTCTCGTGTCCTGTGTTGGGGGTCTGTGTTTCATTCCAATGATCCTGTGCTGGAGCTTGTGATTCCCTCCAAGGGTCCTGCATTGTGGCCTGTTATTTCCCTCAGGTCCTGTGTGGTCCTAGCATCATGCATTGGAGCCAGTTCCCCAAAGGTCCTGCATCTGGGCCTGTGTTTCTAACTAGGATCCTGCATTGTGTCTTGTATTTTCCAAAAGGTTTCCGCCCTGGAGCTTGTGTTTCCCCTTGGGTCCCGCACCTGTTTCCCCAATTTTCCTGCATTTTGCCCAGGGTCCTGCATTGAGGCCTGTGTTTCTCCCAAGGTTCTCCATTTCCACCTAGGGCTCTGCATTGGGGCCTGCATTTTCTCCAAGGTCTTGCATTGGGGTCTGTGTTTCCCCAGGGTTCAGCATTGGGGCCTCTGTTTCCACCAGGGACCTGTAATGAGGCTTGTGTTTTCTCCTGGGTCCTGAATTGATGTCCGTGTTTCCCTCAGGATCCTGTGTTTCCCCCCAAGTCCTGTGTTGAAGCCTGTGTTTTTCCTCCCGCAGGATCCTGTGTTGAGGCCTGTGTTTCTCCTAGGGTTCTGCGTTGACAGCTGTATTTCCCCAGGTGCTGCGTTGGGCCTGTTTCCCCAAGATCCTGCGTTGAAACCTGTGTTCCCCCCCCACCCCCGTCCTGTTGAAGCTTGTGTTTCCCCCAGGATCCTGCGTTGAGGCCTGTGTTTCCCCCCAGGTCCTGCGTTGAAGTCTGTGTTTCCCCCAGATCCTGTGTTCAGGCCTGTGTTTCTCCCCAGGGTCCTGCATTAAGGCCTGTGTTTCCCCCCTCCCCAGGATAATGCGTTGAAGCCTCTGTTTCCCCCAGGTCCTGCGTTGAGGCCTGTGTCGTGTTTCCCCCCCCCCCCCCCAGGGGACTGAATTGAGGCCTGTGCTTCCTCAGGTCCTGTGTTGAGCCCTGTGTTTCTCCCCCCGGGTCCTGCGTTGATACCTGTGTTTCCCCCAGGGTCCTGCATTATGGCCTGTGTTTCCCCAAGTCCTGAGTTGAGGCCTGTGTTTCCCCCCGTCCTGTGTTGAAGTCTGTGTTTCCACGCTGGGTCCTGGGTTAAGGCCTGCGTTCCCCGCCGACCAGGCCCCGGTTTCGCGGCCCGCCTTGACCCCGGCAGCCCCGAGATGGAGTCCCGGCCGCCCGCCGTCTGCTTACCTTGACAATGCGCCGCGGCAGCCCCGCCATGTCGAGCCGACTCCCCGCAGCGGACGGTCTGCGGCCGGGCCCTGAACGCCGCCACAGCGCCCTGGACGGCGGGAGGACCGCACTGGACTCCCCCGGAGGACTGGTGCAGCGGAACCTGGTGTTGGGAGGACTGTTCTACAGCCCCCGGAGGTCCCAGCATCGCCATAGTCAGCGGGTCGACCAACCGACAGACATTCGGTGGTCTAATGCAACGACAGCTACTGGCGGTAGGACCGCACTGCACCCTCCGTTGGTCTCCGCCAGGTGCATCTCCAAGTAGGACGGGCACCGCAGCCTCCGGAGGATCACGGCAGCGGCACCTGGTGTTGGGAGGACCGCACTGCAGCCCCCCCGGAGGACCACGGCAGCGGCACCTGCAGATCGGAGGCCCGAACTGCAGACAGGTGGCGGGGGGCGGGGGGTGAACTGCAGCAGACCCAAAGACTTGGGTTGCAAAATTGTCTTGAGGGGCAGAACTCGGAGGAAGTCGAGGGGCGTGCGAAAGAAATGTAACTAAAGGCTGCTCCTGGGACCGTCACTTGACACGATCGGAGCTGCTATTCAACGAACCCTGGAGGAAAGGCCCAAGTACAGAGCCGTCGTGCTGACCACCCTCCTGAACGGCTCTGGGACGGGGGTCACCTCCCGTCACCACTGCCGATGCCTCATGTGCTTCTAGCAGTCCTGCTGTGCTGTCCTCCTCAACGTCCACCGGGGCAACTTTGTCACCAACATCCAGAATCGGAATTTACTGCCAGGAATAAGTCGTGAAATTCGGTGTTTTGTGGCAGCGTCACAGGGCAAACACTCATACTCACAACATTACTGTGAAAATAACAGGCACGAAAAGTCAGGCTGTGTCTGGGGTTCATGGATCCTTCAGGAATCTGACGGCGGATGGGAAGAAACTGTCCTTGTGCCACTGAGTGCACGTCTTCAGGCTCCTGGACCTTTTCCCCGATGGGAGCAGAGTGAAGAGGGCCTGGCCGCCGAGGAGGTCGAGGCTGCCTCATGTCAGTGCCCTCGATGGAGTGGAGTCTAGTGCCCATGATGTCGCAGGCCAAATTAACAACCCTCTGGAGTTTATTCTTGACCTGAGAGTTGGCGCCTCCGTACCAGACAGTGATGCAACTGGTCAGAACACTCTACACTGTCCACCTGTAGAAGGTTTTGAGAGCCTTCAGTAACGGACACCTCACAAAGTCTAGCCGCTGGCAAGACTTCTTGATCGCATCAACGTGGAGGCTCCAGGACAGACCCTCAGAGATGTCGACACCCAGGAATTTTAAGTTCTTGAACCTCTCCACAACTGAGCCCTTGATGAGGACTGGGTTGTGTTTCCCCTGACTTCCTCTTGGTCCCCAATCGTCCCCTTGGTTTTGCTGATGTTGAGCACAAGATTGTTGTCATTACACCATTCAACAACCTGACCCATTTCCTTCCTGTACGTTTCCTCACTGCTGATTGTGATACATCCACATCAAACCGAGATCATTTGACTTTGGGCATGTGAGCCCTAAATTGTTGGAGAGAGTGACAGGCACGTAAAGAAGAGGTGTTAACCCCTTTGAAAATTACATTCCAAGTTATTCAAGAATTAGAAGCTGTCGATCCTGTTTCCAGGGTTTTAAATTTTATCTGAGGGAGCCTCTCTTATTTTCAACAAATCACCATAAATGTTCGATATTAAACTGTTATAGAAAGGTTGTAAATTTAAAAAATTACATCAATTAAATTCTTATCAGTGCTCTTAGGAAATGTATGTCATTGAGATTGTAAAAAAAAGTTTTTGGTTGACTGTATTTAACTGAAAGTTAATCAGAGGAAGTGAGACTCCCCTTGACAAATAAATCTCGGGTCACTTCGACAAATAATCTGGTGGTTAAACATACTTTGGATACAATTCAGAAAATGTTTTGGATTAATGAGATTTTCTCTTTCTAACCTATTTTTTCTACTTAAAAAAATCTTCCATGATTTATGTAACTTTTGGTGGAGACTGGGTGTGACTACTGTGGCCAAATTTCATGACACATATTCTCCACATTGGCAGGGCCCTCCTGAGGGGCTGCTGCTGCTAATGTGGGTGCCTGAGGGGCACAAGGCCTATACCATAATCCCCAGGCAAACAGAGCACATGGACGGAGAGACTCCTTACTCAAGCCGTCGAGGTCTTTCAGCCCTTACGGACCTGGCCTTGGCTTCCAGTCAAAGAATTGGTGGAACAAATTTTATGGGTTTTTTTATATAATTGCAACTAAGTGTTTTATGTATATTTCACTTGCCATTTAGGTAATATTACATAATGATTTGAATCTAAACACAGTGGTTCTCACCCTTTTTCTTTCCACTCACATCTCACTTTAAGTATTCCCAATGCCTGTGGACACAGCTGGTACCGTGTAATGATCAGGGGTACCCCTGTAGGTAGCCCATGTAGGTACCCTTCCTAATCAGAATCCTTTCTCTTTGGTCACAAGCTGGTTGCATTTCCCCCCTCCCCTTCTCCTGTAAACTGCTTCTTATTGCATGCTGCTGCTGGGTTTAGGTTCTGACTGCTTGTAAATTGCTAATTACTCTGGTTTGTCCTGTTAATTGCTCCTGATCTGCCAGCCTGTTTGTTTCTGTGTTAATAAATCCTTTAGTTATCCATTCCACGTCCGGACTCATTTCCTTCTGAACCCCAAACGAATCTCAACACCTTCCTACCTCACATCCCACCTTCACCAATCCCGTACCAATCACAGAGCACCAATGGCGTCGGGATTACTTAAAGTGGGAGGTGAGTGGAAAGATAAAGGTTGAGAACCCCTGGTCTAAAGTGGCTTGTGTTTTACTGCAATGATGCACCAGTCTCCAAGAGTGTTAGCTCTTTTTTTTAAGCTGCTGCTCATTATAACATCCACAGCTTTAAGAGATGACGATCAGATTCGAATCTGTATTGATTCCCCTGCACTCAGGATAAATGTCTCGGCCTCACTTTTTCGCCCACAGGGTTTGGGCTGGCTGGTGTGTGTGTGGCCAGTGACAGGCTGCCGACCCACTACTACTCTGCGAGGCAACTCTCCATGTTGTGCCAGTCGACTTCTGGGTGTGTTCTTTGATGGACTGGTGCCCAGCGCTTTGCAGCTGGTGTTTAAAACAGGCTCGCCCCAGCAACAGGCGGACTGGCTCACAGAGCCACGGCAGATCTGACCACGAGAACTCCAGGGATTGTTTGGATTTTTCCCTGGAAATAGCTAATTCTTTGTGATGACTGTTGTTATAGGCCCAGAGGACCCCAAAACCCAGCAGCAATAGAAATTTACCAAGACAAATGGTTACTTAAACAGAAGTTATTTTAATTATCTTTAAACATAAAAACAGGATCAAACTTTAACTATTAACTTTATTCCCTTCTAAGCACACATGTATATAATGTGTGTGCAAGTTCAGAAAAGTTCTTTGATTCACCGTCCAATCTCACCTTTCACTTCTCTAAGTTCACTAGGATCAGGAAATTCTTATACTGTGCACAAAATTTAACATTTATGAATCTTCACCAGGCTTTGGTGCTTGAAAGGTAAATAGTTACCGCTCAGGAAGGTCGGTTTGTAGAGAGAGAGATTTGATGCTCGTTGGACACAAACTGACTCCCTCCGATCAGTCACTTCAGTGTCTTACCGAAGAAACTTGCCCCATCAGGGTTTTCCAGTTGATAACCTTTTTCTTTCAGATCACCACAGAGTTCCTTTTCTGTTTCCCTTATTTCAAGGGAAACATTATACAGCCAGTTATCTCCTCTTGTATGGACCACAAGGGCTTTGATCAGGCTGAACTCAGAACTCGCAACCCATCTTCCAAATAGGGGTTTTCCACAAGCTTGCCATGTTCCACTACGAGATGCTGCTGAACTGTATAATAGAATTCTCTCTCTCCCTCTCTTAGAACAGCCAACTGCACTCAGACAGACTGCAGCTCCGGGCCTGAGTCCGTTCATCTGTTGCTTTCCAAAACAATAATCCATTACTCCACGGCATGTCCGATTAACACCTACTTGTGAAGTCTCTATAGGCATTCTTCAAAGATTTTGCAAAGACCCGGAGCCTGGATGGTCTGGCTTGAGCCAAACTCTTGCATTTTAAATGAGATCTGCGTTGAAGTGTTTGTATCTGTGCGTGACCAACACTAAAAACCCCACACAATTGATCTCCTTTGAAACATACTTAAATACAACAGAAAATATATAATCTGTCATAATGTATGTGTTTCTCTATCAGCTGGGCCACAAATTTATTCACACCCATTTCCACGGAACATAATAAAAGGCTTCAAAATCTGCATTTATTGTCACAAATTTAATATTTATTTAAACAGTGTAGTCACAACATTCACGCAGAGTTGAAAGTGAGTTGAATAGAACTCCAGTGGGTGCTTAACTCCCTCGGAACCAGATGTTGTTCTCGACACCCGTGACCAACACAACGTCAGACGCCAGGCTGAAAATATCCAGTTTCTTGTACCTATCCAAAGATCCTATTGTCCCTGTCTCCAACACCATTGCCAGTGCACCCAACATTCTCGGTGTGCAGAACTTGCCTCTTACATTTCAACTTCCCCTTCCTCACTGGTATTTACTCCCAAGCACCTCAACTCTGTCACCTCATGCAGGCCATTTCTGTCTGGGGGGAGGGGAAGCCTCAGGTCCGTCCGCACAATCAAGGTCTCACATCACAATTACAGCATCAGCGACTGGGATTCAAATCCTGGGAAGTCAATGGGTGTTACAGGTGCGAGATCCTCACCCAGATGCACACTAAGAGCAGGCAGATGGCCAAATATAAAAAGGAGGCGGGGGGGGTCAGCAGAGGTGGGAGAATAGGGCAGAGGGAGTGCAAAGGCTGACAGGCCCTCCCTCAATGTCCTCTTCTGCAACGAGAGGCTGGGCGGCAGCAGCAGAATGTTGGTGGTTAAGGGCGGGCGGGAGAATTGACAGGGGTAGGGAGAGGGAGAATTGACAGGGGTAGGGGGAGGGAGAATTGACAGGGGTAGGGGGAGGGAGAATTGACAGGGGTAGGGGGAGGGAGAATTGACAGGGGTAGGGGGAGGGAGAATTGACAGAGGTAGGGGGAGGGAGAATTGACAGGGGTAGGGGGAGGGAGAATTGACAGGGGTAGGGGGAGGGAGAATTGACAGGGGTAGGGAGAATTGACAGGGGGAGGGGGGAGCGAAAGAAAAGACAAAAGAGCAAGAGAGATGGAGAGGGGAAGCTGTTTGGAGTGCATCCAGACAGAATATTCAATGTTCTCTCTCCCCTCACCTGTTCCCCTCCCCATCACCTCTCACAGCCTCTTTCACTTCTACCCCTTCCACATGTCCCCGCCGCCCCGGGCCCGCCGCCCCGAGCCAGTCCCCGCCCCGGGCCCGCCGCCCCGGGCCAGTCCCCGCCCCGAGCCCGCCGCCCCGGGCCAGTCCCCGCCCCGAGCCCGCCGCCCCGGGCCAGTCCCCGCCCCGAGCCCGCCGCCCCGGGCCAGTCCCCGCCCCGAGCCCGCCGCCCCGGGCCAGTCTCCACAGCCCCGTGTCAGTCCTCACACTGATCCCACTGCCCCGTGTCAATCCCTGCAAGTTTTCCAATTGATCTAAAAGTGATTGACCAAGGAAGCTACAAAAAATTCACCTTGGAGGAATTATCAACATTTATTGGATAAAAAATCAACGATGCTTGTGATGACCCCCCCACTTTAACGTCACACATGAACATAAGTAATGACAGTCACGCTGTTGTCCCACCGTAACTGGAAAATCCTAAGTCGGACCATTGTCCGTAGGGAAGGCCCTATACCATGTGGCAGTCTTCATTTGCCCCCAGTGATGGTTTATTTCCCCACGGATGCTGCGTGATCCACTCGGGCACTGAACTACAACCACGCGGCGGAATTTCCTGCTCCTTGATTGGGGATGGACCCACCGCCCCCTCACGTGCCCTTGGGCTTGTCCCGCGGCCGGAGAGCGCCCCGGTCAACTGCGCTCTGGGCAGTGATTAGGTTGGAGCAGGCATCGGCGATCAGGGCCCCGGGTACGACGATCCACAGGCCATTGAGGAAGGCGAAGTAGAACCAGAAGTAGAGCGGGTGGCCGGGAACTCCGTGCCGGAATCCTTCTCGGTATTCCGTGAAGAAGTACAGCACGTCGCCGTACAGCTGGCCTAGGGAGGGAGGGAGGGCCGTCAAACGTGCAGGACAAGAAAATCTCCATCAGTACTGGAGCACAGCAGGGCTGTGTTCTTAGCCCTCTTTACACCTAGGACTTTGTGGCTCAGTAGAGCAATAATATCAACTACAAATTTACCGACAGGAGGGCGATTGAAAACTTGGCCAAACGGGGCCCCAACAATAGCCTCGCACTCAATGTCACCAAAACCAAGGAGCTGATTCTTGACTTCAGGAAGAGAAAGCCAGAGGTAATCACTGGGGGATCAGAGGGGGAGCACATTTAAGTTCTTGGGAGTCACTATGTTGGAGGATCTTTCCTGGACCCAATGCACTGATGGGATCACGAAGAAAGCCCATCAGCGGCTCGAATTCCTCAGGAGTTTACGGAGGTTTTTTTTAATGACCCTGGCAAATTTCTGCAGAGTATGGTGGAAACTATGCTGACCAGTTGCATCATGGTCAGAGGGTAAAGCCCTGCAAAAGGTAGTGGACACAGCCCAGGGCATTGAAGACTAAACCCACCCCACCATCGAGAACATCTACAGGGAATGCTGCCTTCAAAGAGGTCTAGGTTTCAGGAACAGCTGCTACCCCTCCACCATCAGACTCCTCAACAACAAACTCAACCAGGGACTCATTTAAGGACCCTTACTTGGGCACTTTCTTGATTTTCTTTCTATTCTCTCTCTATTACAGTTTGTTTACATTTGTTATCTGTTTACATATTTACCACTGGAGTTAGTAGTTACTACTGCCAGTGAGCAAGGGGGGGTTGGGGGAAGAAATCCTAAAGTGTCTCCCGACAGAACAATCCTGACTTGTAGACCATGGAATGAAATCTTCCTCCACACTGTCCCTTCGCACACTCCCCAGGGGTTGGAGAAAAATCAGACACAGAGTGAAGCTCCCTCTAAACCATCATGTCACACACTCCCTGGGGGATGGACACAGAGCGAAGCCTCCTCCGCACCATCCCATCACACACTCCTGGAGGAGTGGCTGTGGTGGAGGGAAGAGAAATCGGACCCAGAGCGAAGATCCCCCCTGCACCGTCCCATCACACTTTCCCAGAGGATGGGATACAAAGTGAAGCTCCCTCCGCACCATACCGTCACACAACCCCCCCCCCCAGGGGTCAGACACAGGGAAGTACCCTCCTCATCATCCCATCACATACTACCAGGGTCCCTTTACACCAGCCTCCCCATCCTCAGGCCCAGTAGCTGAATCCCTTACCCAGCGAGACGATGAGCTGCAGGACAAAACGGTAGGGTTTATTCTGGAGAAACGCAACAACTGTCCAGATGCTCAGAGGTCCCCAGGTCAACGCAGTGATAGTCTCCATGCACACAGTGAAGTTGTCCCCACTGCAGAGAGGTGAAGGGCAAGTGAGTCACAGGATAGAATAATTCTCTTCACAGGGCAGATTCCATCTTAAAATATTGTTTGTAAGGATCGCTGTCATGAAGATGCTCACCTGATATATCTGCTGTCCGCCTTGGCATATTCTTTCCCTGTAAAACAGAGGCATAGATAGAATTACCAACTCAGTGTTCACCAGTACGAGAAGATGATTCCTTATCCAAGAGAAAAGCAAAGCCCGCCCTGTCCAGGAGTGCAGGATTCCCTTCACAAATCCTGCTGCCCCTCCCTATCTCCCATCTCCTCTCTGCGCGCCTCACTTCATCACTCCCTTACACCCTCTCCCCTCATCCCCTCTTGCCCCTTACCCTCTCCCTCCCCCTAACTGCTCTCTCCGCCCGTGCCTCTTACCCCTTCTCCTCCTACATCCTCTCTCTCTTGCCCCTTCCCCACTCACAGAGCTGGGAGAGGAAGGCCTGGTCGCCGGCCAGCCCGCCGTGGTACAGGCTGAACCAGCCCTCGATGAGGCCGTGGACGAAGCCGCAGATGGCAAACCAGCACACGGCCACCCTGCGGGCAGCCCGCGGCCGCTTCGCTCCCCGGGCTCGGCCGCTCAGCCACCACGTGGCAGCCGCCAGCAGCGCGCAGCCAGTGAACAGGAAGGCCAGCAGGCTCCACAGTGGCCGGTCGTTGCTGCGGTAGCCGGGAAGCAACAACCCCCGAGGCTGGTACGGGTGAGCGACCGCCATCCTACCCATCGCAGCGAGCATGCGCTCACCTATTGATATCCTCCGCGGGCTCCACCAATCAGAAGGCGGTCTCGGTTGATAGATGGCACGCCAGCCCAATCGACCCGAAGAAGAAGAAGGCGAGATTAGGAATCCTCCAATTAAGACCCGTGCTTTTGGTTTATCCAATCAGAAGCTCTGATCTTCCTGATGGACACGCACCAATTATTACTCCCCTACTGTGCTCTCCCTCACGCGCCACCATCGTTCGATCCTGCGGATTGGTCGGCAGGTCTCGGATCAGCGGAGTTGCTAGGCGACGGGGGAAGGGAACGACTGCCTGTGGCTGTTTTTCTTAGTCCGCCTATCATGTCACTTCTTATCCCAAGTGCCGGTGATTGGGAACCTCTTCCCCTCCCCTCCACCACTAAGCCACTTGCTTTGAGGAAGGGAGATCACAATCAGACGCATGCGCGGCAAACCCTCTGAGGTTGGAGGGAGTGGGGGATTGGCATGGACCCTAGATTTGGCGCTCAAATGGGAATTCAAAACGGACACTTGTGCGCCCGCTCTCCACCCATGGTGAGGCGGAGGAAACGCATGCGCACTCCGAACGCAGATGACAGGAGGTTACACGCGATGGAACGGCGCATGCGCACTCGTTCCTACGGCCAGCTGCGGCTGACGGGACGACAGCCGCGCAGCGAAGGGGAGGGCGCGATTGTTCTCCCGCCCGCGGAGGCGAAGGAGCAACCGAGTAACTGATGTGCGCATGCGCGGCGAGGGCGACGCCCCACTGCGCATGCTCGCCCCCTCCTTTCGCGGGGGCCATGGCGGCGGCGGCTCGGACGGAAGAGGGATGGCGATGGCCGCCTCTGGGCCTGTTGCTCTGAGGTGAGGGACAAGAAGGAGCGCGACGGCCGAGCCCAGGTACAGTGGGAATCGCAGGACCTTACGGCTCGGGCTCGGCCCTGTGGATAGTCAAGGAGTCATGGCCTGGGGAAAGGAAAAAGGTTGAGGCCGACTGGATTATCCAGGTTTTAACAGAAAAACCAACACAGGTTCATAAATGTTCACACACACCCTCAAATACAAACCTTAGCTTATTTATTCTGACACATTGTACTGGTACAGCCCTTGTAATTCAGAGAAATGATGTATAAAGCAGTGGGTTTTAACCTTTTCTTTCCACTAATCCATCACTAACCACAGGGTGGTTAGGTGCTCTGTGGTTGGTAAGGAATTAAGTAAGGTGGTGTGTGAGTGGAAAGAAAAAGGTTGAGACCCGTTGGATTATCCAGATGTTTGTTGTACCTTTTTTTAACAAAAACCAATACACAGGTACATAAATGTTCACATACACTCAGACTGCCTTGAATCATTTATTCTGACCCTGGTCCCAAATGCTGGCAAGGGGTTGTGGTAATTCCAACGCCAACTGTTTTATCCAGCAGACTTAAAATATGACAGGAAATCACATAAATAGGTTAAATCTAAAACACGGTACGCGACAGGAAACTTTTATGGCAATATTTGTGATCAGCAGCCAAAAATCCATAAAATACACCCAAAAGTGTTCTCGGTTGGCATAGTGGTCAGCGCAACGCTGTTACAGCGATTGGGACCAGAGTTCGAATCCCCACGCTAAGAAGTTTATACGTTCTCCCTGTGTCTACATGGGTTTTTCCCGGGGGCTCTGGTTTCCTTCCACTGTTCCAAACATAATGGGGTTGTAGGTTAATTGGGTGTAATTGGACGGCACAGGCTCGTGGGCCGGAAATGCCTGTTACAGTACTAGGTGTTTCTAAAATTTTAAAACTTTTAAAGTAATTTAAATTTAAAAATTTAAGAAATAAAATCTTCATCGTCCAGTGTAATTTCTGTGGGATGGAGTGGTGGGTAGCCTTGATTACAGGTGCTGAGTGACCTGAGCTCTCTCCTCCCGCAGGGTCGGTCGAAGGTGGAGGAGTAGCAATGGCCACGCTCAGTCGACAGGAGTTCTTCCGACAGCTGACCCAGGGCTGCATCTACCCCACAGCCCAGCAGGGCCTAGAGCAGGTCTGGCAGCTGCTCCTCGTCTGCCTGGGATGTCGTGTGGTCTGGAGACTGGGTGAGCTGTGTGAGGGAGATTGTCTCTGTAGCTCGCCCCTCCCACCCCCCTCCAGTCTCCTGCACCACCCCCCCCCCCGTCTCTGTAACCCCTTCCAATCCCCTACACCCCTCCCTGTCTCTGTAACCCCCTCTGGTCTCCTACACCTCTCCCTGTCTCTGTAACCCCCTCCGGTCCCCCACACCTCTCCCTGTCTCTATAACCCCCCCCTGTCTCTATAACCCCCCCCCCCATTCCCCTACATCCCTCCCTGTCTCTAACCCCCTCTGTTCTCCTACATCCCTCCCTGTCTCTAGCCGTTTTCACACGGGCTGACCAGTAAATTGCCCGTTCAATGAACTGGTTAAAGTAGCTATTTTTGCCGTTCACATTGGACCACTGTTAACCGGTTCTCTGTATCCTTTCACACTCATCACCAGGCATCCCCAGGGAGAGGGCCCCCTATCATCCACCACTGACGTCTGAGTGATGCATTAAGTGAAGGCGGACCTGCCCTACCAGAATTGCTTGTGGCAGAGCAACCCCTCCATGAGTGCTCCATGCATACAGCCCCTTCTCTGCCTCTATCTTGGGCGTGGACCCTGCAATTGAGGGATTTTAAATAAATTTATTGTCGGCTCCTTTAACAGGCCGTTACACCAGCTCTGGCAGCACCACCATCCCGAAGTACTTATGTTACAGGGAATGGTTAAACAGGTTTGGACTTTATTCCCTGGAGTGTAGAAGAAAGAGGGGAGATTTGATTGAGGTGTTTAAAATTATGAGGGGGATAGACAAGAGTAAATGCTGGTTGGCTTTTCCCACAGAGGGTAGGTGTGATCCAAACTAGAGGACATGGGTTAAGGGGGAAAGGGGGAAAAGTTTAGGGGGAACTTCTTCACGCAGTAGGTGGTGGGAGTGTAGAATGAGCTGAGGTGA
Source organism: Narcine bancroftii (assembly GCF_036971445.1). Taxonomy (NCBI): domain Eukaryota; kingdom Metazoa; phylum Chordata; class Chondrichthyes; order Torpediniformes; family Narcinidae; genus Narcine; species Narcine bancroftii. Next base: position 327,134,669 of record NC_091471.1, read on the forward strand.
ATGTGGTTTTTTTTAAGAGGTGAATGTGGTCTTGATTTTAACATTTAAGAAGAATTTGGATGGGAAGGGTATGGGGGGGGGTGGTATAGACTGGGTGCAGGTCAGTGGGCCTGGGGACCCTTTTCTGTGTGCAGGTCTGTTGTGCTCCATTCTTTGTTATCAGTGTGATTAGATTCTGCAGTGAAGTGGGATACTTATAACTGCTGGTTAGAGAGAGATGACAGATATTCTTTCATCTGTGCGTTTAACAATGGGAACTGCCAGTAATAGCGTTCTGTCGGGAGCATCGGTTGTTTAGCTGTGTCCGATGCACATGAATTGTGTGCAATTTCAAGCCCAGTTTATTGCTGTCCAATTGTACAAGTCCTCAGAGCAAAACACACAGACACTCACCTAGACATAAAACACAAGCACAGATACACATATTCAGGACAAGTATTCATCGATACAAATAAATATTGTTTCATTCATATGAGAGTTGGATGGTTAGTCCTCGCAGTTCCTTTGGTCATTTATTCTCACTGCCCGTGGGAAGAAACTGTTCCTCAGCCTGGTGGTGCTGGCTCTGATACTCCTATATCTCTTCCCTGACGGGAGCACCTGACAGATGCTGTGTGCAGAGTTTGGGGGGGGGGGGGGAAGGGTGGAAGGGGTCCTTGACAATTTTGTGCACCCTCTTCAGATAATGATCCTGGTCGATCACATTGATGGGGGAGGGAGACTTCAGTGATCCTCTCTGCCGCTCTTGTGGTCCTGGATTGACCTCTGATCCATTTCTATGCAGCGACCACACCGCACTGCGATGCAGCCGGCCAGGGTGCTCTTGACAGAGTTGACTTGATGATGGCCGGTAACCTTGCCCTCCTCAGTCTTCTCAGGAAGTGCAGTCATTGTGGCACCTTCCTGACAAGTGAGGAGATAGTGTGTGTCCATAGGTTTTGTGTGTGTGTGTCCATAGGTTGTGTGTGTGTCCATAGGTTGTGTGTGTGTGTCCATAGGTTTTGTGTGTGTGTGTGTCCATAGGTTGTGTGTGTGTGTGTGTCCATAGGTTGTGTGTGTGTGTGTCCATAGGTTGTGTGTGTGTGTCCATAGGTTTTGTGTGTGTGTGTCCATAGGTTTTGTGTGTGTGTGTCCATAGGTTTTGTGTGTGTGTGTCCATAGGTTTTGTGTGTGTGTGTCCATAGGTTTTGTGTGTGTGTGTCCATAGGTTTTGTGTGTGTGTCCATAGGTTGTGTGTGTGTGTGTCCATAGGTTGTGTGTGTGTGTCCATAGGTTTTGTGTGTGTGTGTGTCCATAGGTTGTGTGTGTGTGTCCATAGGTTTTGTGTGTGTGTGTGTCCATAGGTTTTGTGTGTGTGTGTCCATAGGTTTTGTGTGTGTGTCCATAGGTTTTGTGTGTGTGTGTCCATAGGTTTTGTGTGTGTGTGTCCATAGGTTGTGTGTGTGTCCATAGGTTTTGTGTGTGTGTCCATAGGTTTTGTGTGTGTGTCCATAGGTTTTGTGTGTGTGTCCATAGGTTGTGTGTGTGTGTCCATAGGTTGTGTGTGTGTGTGTGTGTCCATAGGTTGTGTGTGTGTGTGTCCATAGGTTTTGTGTGTGTGTCCATAGGTTGTGTGTGTGTGTGTCCATAGGTTTTGTGTGTGTGTGTCCATAGGTTTTGTGTGTGTGTGTCCATAGGTTTTGTGTTTGTGTGTCCATAGGTTTTGTGTGTGTGTCCATAGGTTGTGTGTGTGTGTGTGTGTGTGTGTGTCCATAGGTTTTGTGTGTGTGTGTCCATAGGTTGTGTGTGTGTGTGTGTCCATAGGTTGTGTGTGTGTGTCCATAGGTTGTGTGTGTGTGTGTCCATAGGTTGTGTGTGTGTGTGTGTCCATAGGTTGTGTGTGTGTGTGTCCATAGGTTGTGTGTGTGTGTGTCCATAGGTTGTGTGTGTTTGTGTCCATAGGTTGTGTGTGTGTGTGTCCATAGGTTGTGTGTGTGTGTGTCCATAGGTTGTGTGTGTGTGTGTCCATAGGTTTTGTGTGTGTGTGTGTGTGTGTGTGTGTGTGTGTATGTGAGAGAGAGAGAGAGAGATCCCTTTTGTGACTTTCCCGTGTGTAAATAAAGATCCTTGTTTGCGATTGAACTGTATTCAGACTCTCTCTTCTTGCACCCTCCGAATTTGTTCTCCACTTCACATGTGTATTGGTCGGTTTCATAATGTTGTTCAAGATTCCATCATGTAATATTTTCTTAATGTGTAACAAAACAGGTTGTAATATTACACAAAGCTTCCTTCAGTCTGCCGCAAGGCAGACAAAGATTCGCCATCAGCAGAAATTGTCAGGTGCCCCTGACAGAGCAAGAAAAGCAAAAGAGAGTCTCTCCAAAGTCACCGAGTGTCCGTGGATTTTCCTCCAATGCTCCCGCAGCCGGACAGACTCCTGTCCGATCCATCAGCTACCCGAGCTCCAGATCCAAACCTCCATCACGATCAGGAAGCCTTCAGCACCCTCTTGCATCCCGGGTCCCATACCTGGTTACCCCTTCAGTGGTGCGAGTCCTTCAACCACAAGTCACCAGCAGTCTGCGGCCAGAGTGTATTCCTCGCCTCTAGTTGCCAACAGCCCTGCCGCCTGTGTTCCGCAGCTGCAGAACCCCCCCGCTGGTCCCATGGGTTGTCTCCTCTGCTGTTCCTCAAATGGAAGGGTGGTCTCCCCCTTTTCCCAGTGCCCTGCGCCTATCCTCTGATCCTCCCCCACTCACCTCTGAGGCTACTGCCAAACACAGGTGCCACCATCTTGGGCCCAAGACCCTGTGATGCAGGATTTATTGTGCTTCTGACACCTCTCTCTCCCCGTTCGGCAGGTCTGCCGCCCTGGGTGAAGCACCTTGGAACGATCATCGGTGGGTTTTACTGCCTGCACCATTTCTTCCAACGCCAGATGGTGTGGGTCGTACTGCTGAGCCTGATGTGTTACACTGTCCTCTTCCTTTCCCGCCACTCCCAGAACAAAGGGGTCTTTTTGTCTGTCACTGTCTTCATCTACCTCATGCTGGGGTGAGTACAGGTAGTCCATGTCTTGCAACCAGAGGTGGTGAGGGGAAGGAGGCCCTGGTTCCCAGGCAGGACCTCGGGGACCTCAGGCTCTACAATTATAAAATGTCTAGATGATCGGGGACTGGTGGCGGCAGCAGGGAGGTGTCGGGAGACCGGCAGTGGTGATGGGGAGGTGTTGGGGACCAGTGTTGATGGCGGGGAGGTGCCTGGGATGGCAACGGCGGGGATGTGTCCCCTATTGTTCCAGCCTTCACCACCACCTCTGACAAGGCATTCCAGGCACCCACAACTCTCCCTATCCACCTCTGATCCCCCAACGATCATTGGGTTGTGCACCTCTGGCTTTCCCTTCTTGAAGTCAACAATCAACCTGGTTTTGGTGATGTTGAGTGTGAGATTGTTGTAGGTGCATCATTTGGCCAAGCTCTCCCACTGAAGCTGCTTGACCCACCATTTGGGGTGAGACCTCCCCTTTCTCTGTTACTTTGGTCGAGGAGGGGAGGGTAGTCACGTGGTGATGCCGTGGGCCGCAGTTGCATTAACATGAGATCCTCGTCCTCCTTTGCAGAGAGATGCACATGGTGGACACCATCAGCTGGCACAAGATGAGAGGTGAGAGTCTACGTCGTCCAATTTCCTCCCCGGGTCGTGGCATGGAAGTGTGGGGGAATATGCTGCAAGTCTACAACACTCTCCACTCCCCTCCTGCCTACCTGTGTCCTCACTGTCAGGCAGCGATGTCCCTGTATCCCTCAGGTCTCTCTGTTCTACCACACTCCCCACCCCCGTCTACCTGTGTCCCCACTGTCAAGGATCAATGTCCCTATACCCCCCAGGCCCCTCTGCTCTATAACACTCCCCATCCCCCTCTTGTCTACCTATGTCCCCACTGTCAGGGAACAGTGTCCCTGTATCCCCAGGTCCTTCAGCTCTCCCCACCCCTCCTCCTGTCTACCTGTGTCCTCACTGTCAGGGAACCATGTCCCTGTATCCCCTGGTGTCTCTGTTCTACAACATTCTGTCTACCTATGTCCCCACTGTCAAGGAACAATGTCCCTTTATCCCCAGGTCCCTCTGCTCTACAACACTCCCCACCCCCACCCCCTTCTGTCTGCCTGTGTCCCCACTGTCAGGGAACCATGTCCCTGTATCCCTGGTGTCTGTTCTACAACACTCTGTCTACCTATGTCCCTGTCAAGGAACAGGTCTCTCTGTTCTACAACACTCCCCGAAGCCCTGCCATTCACAGTGCAAGACCTGCCCTGTTTGAATTTCCCAACGTGCAACACTTAACGCTCACTGAAACGTGATCTTAACAAAAGGTTTCATAAAAGGCATTCGAGCAGAAGAAGGCCAATTGACCCATCGAGTCAGCTCTGCCACTCAATGCATGAGCTGATCCATCCTCTCACTTAGCCCCACCCCATAACCCCTGACTGATCAAATACCTGTCGATCTCTGCCTTAAATGCACTCAACAAATTCACTTCCACAGCAACCTGTGGCAACAAGTTCCACAAATGTGCGACCCTTCATTCCTTTACAGCAACCAGGACCGGGGTTTGAATCCTGCGCTGTCTGTAAGGAGTTTGCACGTTTTCCCCTGTGTCTGCCTTGGTTTTCCCTGGGGGGCTCCATTTTCCTCTCACCATTCAATACGTACTGGGGGGGTGTAGGTTAATGGGGTGTAAATTAGTCAGCCGGGGCTTGTGGGGTGGAATGGCCTGTTACCGTGCTGTAGGTCTAAATTTAAATTTTAAAAATATTAAATAATTTTTTTCCGTATCTCTATTTTAAATGGACGCCCTTCTATCCTGAAGTTGTGCCTTCTTATCCTAGACGACTCTTTCATGGGAAAAATCCTTGCCACATCTACTCTCTGATTTTGGCTAAATTTTGCAAGCTAAGTTCCTCATACAGTGACCATCCCTGTGTCTCTCCAGTGGGCTAGCAGATGAAGGGCCAGTGCAGATGAAGGGCCAGTGCAGCAGCACCCTGACCTTTGTCTCCTGCTCCCCCTCCCAGGGGCACAGATGATCGTGGCCATGAAGGCAATCTCGCTGGGCTTTGACCTGGACCAGAGCACTGTCGGGGCGTTGCCTTCCCCAGCTGAGTTCATGGGCTACATCTACTTTGTGGGCACGGTGATCTTTGGGCCTTGGATCAACTACAGTAGCTACCTGCAGTCCGTGGAAGGCAGGAGGATGGTGAGTAGCCGAAGTGGAGGTGGGAGAGGTTGGGCGAGAAGAGAGTAAAACCAGGGGAGAAGCCCTTTGGTCGCTGGACACTCCCCACCGTTTGTCCCTGTACCCTGATGTCTCCTCCACACTCCCCACCATTTGTCCCTGTACCCTGATGTCTCCTCCACACTCCCCACCGTTCACCACCATACCCCGACGACCCTCCACACTCCCCACCATACACCCTCGAACACTGACATCCCTTCCACACTCCCCACTGTTCACCCGTACCCCGATGTCCCCACCTTACTCCCCACCATTCACCCCCATACCCCAACACACCCTCCACACTCCCCACTATTCACCCCATACCCCAACAGTCCCTTCTCACCCTCCACTATTCACCTCGTATCCTGATGTCCCTCCACATTCCCCACCATTTACCGTGTACCCTGATGTCCCCTCCATATTCCCTACTGTTCACCCCTTACCCTGAGGTCCCTCTCCACTCCCCATCGTTCACCCCCGTACCCCAATGTCTCTTCTGCACTCCCCACTGTTCATCCCTGTACCCTGAAGTCCCTCCGCCCCTTGACACTGCACCATCCACTGTGTGTGTTCTACCCTTGTTCCCAAGGTCCATCGGCCCCTCGACACTCCCCACCGTTCACCTCGTACCCCGAAGTCCCAACAAGCTCCCTGCTGTGAAGCGGGGATGGGGGGGGGGGGGGGGGTGTTTCCCTTCGTGGCCTGACAGGGATTGCCCTGGGAGTATTAGTCCAGCCTCAATGTCTCCACTCAGAGTGGCTATGTGTTCGTCTCTTCCTCCCCACCACCAACTCCTGCCCGGTCCCACCTCTCTCCCCAGAGCCTTGGCTGGTTCTGCAAAGTGGCGCTCAGTCTGCTGAAGAGCCTTCTCTGCCTTGTGGTATCCACCTGTGTGGCACCCTACCTCTTCCCGTACTTTGTCCCGATCTTCGGGGACCAGCCCCTCAAACGGTGAGTGGAGTCTTTGAGCTGTCCCCTTGGGGCTCTTCCTCCGAGCACATCTTCTCCCTGTGGCCATCGCCTCAGGGGCCCAGCCTCTGCACTGATGGTTGTCAGTTCCTTGATCATTACGCACAGTCCTTCTCTCATTCCCCCTTCCACTCTTTTCCCCTCTCCCCCCTCTGCCCATTTCCCTCTTCCCCCCTCCGCCCGTTGCCCTCTTCCCCCCTCCAGCCTATTCCCCTCTCCCCCCTCCGACCCGTTCCCCTCTCCCCCCAATTCCCCTCTCCCCCCAGCCTGTTCTCTTCCCCCCTCTGTCCTGTTCCCCTCTCTCTCCTCTGTCCTGTTCTCCACTCCCCCCTCCGACCCGTTCCCCTCTCCCCCCTCTGCCCATTTCCCTCTTCCCCCCTCCAGCCTATTCCCCTCTTCCCCCCTCCGGCCCATTCCCCTCTCCCCCCAATTCCCCTCTCCCCCCAGCCTGTTCTCTTCCCCCCTCTGTCCTGTTCCCCTCTCTCTCCTCTGTCCTGTTCTCCACTCCCCCCTCCGACCCGTTCCCCTCTCCCCCCTCTGCCCATTTCCCTCTTCCCCCCTCCAGCCTATTCCCCTCTTCCCCCCTCCGGCCCATTCCCCTCTCCCCCCAATTCCCCTCTCCCCCCAGCCTGTTCTCTTCCCCCCTCTGTCCTGTTCCCCTCTCTCTCCTCTGTCCTGTTCTCCTCTTCCCCCCTCCGGCCCGTTCCCCTCTCCCCCCTCTGCCCATTTCCCTCTTCCCCCCTCCAGCCTATTCCCCTCTTCCCCCCTCCGGCCCATTCCCCTCTCCCCCCAATTCCCCTCTCCCCCCAGCCTGTTCTCTTCCCCCCTCTGTTCTGTTCCCCTCTCTCTCCTCTGTCCTGTTCCCCTCTCCCCCCTCCGACCTGTTCCCCTCTCCCCCATTGCCCCTTTCTCTGGTGTGTGGGATGGGGAGGTGGTGCGATCTAATTAAAGGTCTCTTGCCTCTGCTGCTACCTCACCTTGTCTCCCCCTTTCTCTTGCCTTCCTTAGAGGAACTGTACTTAGGTGAGTGCTTTCTTTATCACCCCCCTCCCGCCTCAGACCCCCTCCTCTCCCCCTCTCATACCACCTCCCCTTTCTCTCGGAACCCCATCTGTCAGTTACCCTTCCCCTCGGACCCCCCCCTTCCCCTCTCAGACTCCCTCACTTTCAGACACTCTCCCCCTTCCCCTCAGACCCCTCCCTCCTTTCCCCTTCCCCTCTCAGACCCTTTCCCCCTTCCCCTTGGCCCCCTTCCCCTCTTGGACCCCCTCCCCCTCTCGGAGCCCTCCCTTCCCCTCTCATACCTCTTTTACCACTCCCCTCCTCTTCTAACCTGTACCTCCCCGCTGACACCCCGCCCCACTGGCCCCTCCTGCCCCCACAGTCCCGCTGACACCCTGCCTTCCTCCCCACAGGTGGCTGCGAGCCTACGAGAACGCCGTCTCCTTCCACTTCAGCAACTACTTTGTTGGCTTCCTATCAGAGACCACCAGCACCTTGGCCGGAACGGGCTTCACTCAGGAGAAGGACCACCTAAAATGGTAGAGAGAGGTGGGGGGGGGGGATTGGGAGGGGGATGGAGAGGAGGGCAGGGGAGAGAGGGGGAAAGGGGTAAGGGAAGAGAGGGGGAATGGGGGAGAGAGGGAGTAAGGGGAGAGGGGATAGAGAGGGGGTGGTGGAGAGGGGAAGGGGGAGAGAGGAGGAAGGGGGGAGAGGGGAAAGTGGTAGAAAGAGGAAGGGGGGAGAGGGGAAAGTGGTAGAAAGAGGAAGGGGAGAGATGGGAAGAGGAGTGAGATTTGGGGGACAGAGGAGCACAGAGGAATGTGGAGGGTGTGTGGGGGGGGAGGGAGGTACTAGGAGGGTGGTGGAGGATTTGGGGGGAGTGGAGGCTGGGATGGGCACAAAGAGGACCCTCCGCTGGTCTCTGGGCCAGAATGAAGTGGGTGCAGGGTAGGTCCGTATTCCCCTGACTCTCTCCATCTCCGGTTCCCCAGGGACTTGGAGGTGTCGCGGCCATTGAAGGTGGAGTTGCCCCGCTCAATGGTGGAGGTCGTGACCAACTGGAACCTGCCCATGTCTCGGTGGCTCAATGCCTGTAGGTACCCCCACCATTTCTTGCCCTCCCTGATTACACTGCCAGCTTACCCTTTTCCACCCCCTCCCACATCTGCCTTTCCACACACCCTTTCTCGCACCTTCATCCACCTTCCCTCTCTGTTCCTCCATTCACCCTCCTCCTTCCCTTCCTTCCCTCAAGTGTGGTCTGACCCAGGGATACGGAGGTGGGAACTGTGCACGGTGCTCCTGGTGTGGGATACAGAGATGGGAACTGTGCACGGTGCTCCTGGTGTGGGATACGGAGGTGGGAACTGTGCACGGTGCTCCTGGTGTGGGATACGGAGGTGGGAACTGTGCACGGTGCTCCTGGTGTGGGATACGGAGGTGGGAACTGTGCACGGTGCTCCTGGTGTGGGATACGGAGGTGGGAACTGTGCACGGTCCTCCCGGTGTGGGATACGGAGGTGGGAACTGTGCACGGTGCTCCCAGTGTGAAATACGGAGGTGGGAACTGTGCACGGTGCTCCTGGTGTGGGATACGGAGGTGGGAACTGTACACGGTGCTCCTGGTGTGGGATACGGAGGTGGGAACTGTGCACGGTGCTCCTGGTGTGGGATACGGAGGTGGGAACTGTGCATGGTGCTCCTGGTGTGGGATACGGAGGTGGGAACTGTGGATGGTGCTCCTGGTGTGGGATACAGAGGTGGGAACTGTGCACGGTTCTCCTGGTGTGGGATACGGAGGTGAGAATTGCACGGTGCTCCTGGTGTGGGATACAGAGGTGGGAACTGTGCACGGTTCTCCTGGTGTGGGATACGAAGGTGAGAACTGCACGGTGCTCCCGGTGTGGGATACGAAGGTGGGAACTGTGCACGGTGCTCCAGGTGTGGGATACGGAGACCGGGAACTGTGCACTGTGCTCCAGGTGTAGGATACGGAGACCGGGAACTGTGTACGGTGCTCCAGGTGTGGGATACGGAGACCAGGAACTGTGCACGGTGCTCCGGGTGTGGGATACGGAGGTAGGAACTGTTCACGGTGCTCCAGGTGTGGGATACAGAGGTGGGAACTGTGCACGATCCTCCAGGTGTGGGATACGGAGACTGGGAACTGTTCACGGTGCTCCAGGTGTGGGATACAGAGGTGGGAACTGTGCACGGTGCTCCTGGTGTGGGATACGGAGGTGGGAACTGTGCACGGTGCTCCGGGTGTGGGATACGGAGACTGGGAACTGTTCACGGTGCTCCAGGTGTGGGATACAGAGGTGGGAACTGTGCACGGTGCTCCAGGTGTGGGATACGGAGACTGGGAACTGTTCACGGTGCTCCAGGTGTGGGATACAGAGGTAGGAACTGTGCACTGTGCTCCTGATGTGGGATACGGAGGTGGGAACTTTGCACTGTGCTCCTGGTGTGGAATATGGAAGTGGGAACTGTGCACGGTGCTCCAGGTTTGGGATACGGAGACTGGGAACTATTCACGGTGATCCAGGTGTGGGATACAGAGGTGGGAACAGTGCACGGTGCTCCTGGTGTGGGATACGGAGGTGGGAACAGTGCACGGTGCTCCTGGTGTGGGATACGAAGGTGAGAACTGCACGGTGCTCCCGGTGTGGGATACGAAGGTGGGAACTGTGCACGGTGCTCCAGGTGTGAGATACGGAGACCGGGAACTGTGCACTGTGCTCCAGGTGTGGGATACGGAGACCAGGAACTGTGCACGGTGCTCCGGGTGTGGGATACGGAGGTAGGAACTGTTCATTGTGCTCCTGGTGTGGGATACGGAGGTGGGAACTGTTCACGGTGCTCCGGGTGTGGGATATGGAGACTGGGAACTGTTCACGGTGCTCCAGGTGTGAGATACAGAGGTGGGAACTGTGCACGGTGCTCCAGGTGTGGGATACGGAGACTGGGAACTGTTCACGGTGCTCCAGGTGTGGGATACAGAGGTGGGAACTGTGCACGGTGCTCCTGGTGTGGGATACGGAGGTGGGAACTGTGCACGGTGCTCCAGGTGTGCGATACGGAGACTGGGAACTGTTCACGGTGCTCCAGGTGTGGGATACAGAGGTGGGAACTGTGCACGGTGCTCCAGGTGTGGGATACGGAGACTGGGAACTGTTCACGGTGCTCCAGGTGTGGGATACAGAGGTAGGAACTGTGCACTGTGCTCCTGGTGTGGGATACGGAGGTGGGAACTTTGCACTGTGCTCCTGGTGTGGGATACGGAGGTGGTAACTGTGCACGGTGCTCCAGGTGGGATACGGAGACTGGGAACTATTCACGGTGCTCCAGGTGTGGGATACAGAGGTGGGAACAGTGCACGGTGCTCCTGGTGTGGGATACGGAGGTGGGAACAGTGCACGGTGCTCCTGATGTGGGATACGGAGGTGGGAACAGTGCACTGTGCTCCTGGTGTGGGATACGGAGGTGGTAACTGTGCACGGTGCTCCAGGTGGGATACGGAGACTGGGAACTATTCACGGTGCTCCAGGTGTGGGATACAGAGGTGGGAACAGTGCACGGTGCTCCTGGTGTGGGATACGGAGGTGGGAACAGTGCATGGTGCTCCTGATGTGGGATACGGAGGTGGGAACTGTGCACGGTGCTCCTGGTGTGGGATTCGGAGGTGGGAACTGTGCACGGTGCTCCTGTTACAGTATGACCTATATACATGGAGACTATCCTTTCTAATCTTTAAGTTCCAAATCAAGGCCTGAAACACCTCCAAGCTCCTGGCCCCCATCTTTCCGGATTCTGGTGAAGGTTAATTCTCCTGACTCACACCTCCCTTCTTGCTTTCCTCCTTGTCAGATGTGTTTAAGAGCGCCCTGACGTTGGGAAAATTCCCTGCCATCTTGGTCACGTACACCGCCAGTGCGTTGCTCCACGTAAGTGCCAATGTTACACTGCCTGGGAGTGCGGGTGGAGGCCGCTCAGCTCAGCCTGCTGGACATGCCCATGCCGCGCCCCTCCCCCACCCTCGATCTTGGTCTGTGGCTTCATCCAGCTGCATGGGGTTCACTCCCTCCGACCCCTGACAATCAGGTCCTGACTTCTCCACCCTCTGCTGGGGTCAGGTCCCAAATGTGCCACTCGAACCGACCTGTCTGATGTGGGGGGTGGGGGGGGGAGGGAAGGGGTGGTCACTGTTGTGAGCTGCAGAAACCAGTGCACGGAATCTAATCAGTGAACAGCAGGGTTGTGTCTGCCCAATAACTAAGACATTGGAGCAGAATAGGCCATGCAGTCTATCAAGTCTGCCCTGCTTTGCCATAATGAGCTCCTTCTCCTCATAACCTTTGATGCCCTGGCTAATCAAGAACTTCTGCCTTAAATCCACCCAATGACCTGGCCTCCACAACTGCCCGCGACCTACACATTCCACGAATTCATCACCCTCCGGCTGAAGAAATTCCTATGTGACTCTGTTCTACACAGATGCCCTTCAGTCCTGAAGTTGTGCCCTCTTGTCCTGGACTCTCCCACTGTGGAAGAACCACCTTTCTACATCTATTTTGTCCACACCTTTCAGCGTTCAAATTCTCCTAAATTCCAATGAATTCAGGCTAAGAGCCGTCAAACGCTCCCCGTACGATAACCCTTTCAATCCTGGAGTAAACCTCCTCTGAACCTCGCCAACGTCAGCACATCCTTTCTTCAACAAGGAACCCAAAACTACTCACGATGCTCCACGTGAGACCTCACCAGGGCCTCATAAAGCCTCAACATCACATCCCTGCTCTTGGATTCGATTCCTCTTGAAATGAACTCCAGCGTTGCGTTTGGGTTTTTGGCATTTAACGTGGAACATAGAAATCCACAGTTCAGGCCATTCGGCCCACAGTGTTGTGCCAATCCAATGTTCAGATTTATTGTCAAGAGTACATACAGGACATCACATACAACACTGAGATTCATTTTTCTGCAGGCGCGGCAGAATTACCACTAACTGGTAGTGGAAAACATAAACTGTACACAGTGTAAACATGTAACCAAACAAAGAACTGTAAACAGATGTAAACAAACTGACTTCAATACAGAGAGAACAAAAAGAAAATCACGAAAGTGCCCAATTAAGAGCCCATAAATGAGTCTCTGAGTTTGTCATTGAGGAGCCTGACAGTGAAGGGGTAGGAGCTGTTCCTGAACCTGGTGGTACGAGTCTTGTGGCCCCCAGACCTCTTTTCTGATGGCAGCAGTGAGAACAGAGCGAGTGCTGGGTGGTGTGGATCCTTGATGATCGCTGCTGCTCTCCAACAGCAGCGTTCCCTGTAGATGTTCTCGATGGTGGGGAGGGTTTTGCCTGTAATGTCCTGGGCTGTGTGGCGGGGGGCTGTTGGTGTCCCCGTACCAGACCGTAATGCAGCCAGCCAGCACTTTCTGTAGAATTTTGCCAGGGTTTCCAATGTCATACCAAACCTCCACGAAGTCCTGAGGAAGTAGAGGTGCTGACGTGCTTTATTCATGATGCCATTAGTGTGTTGGGTCCAGGAAAGATCCTCCGAGATAGTGACTCCCAAGAACCTAAATGTGCCCACCCTCCCCACCTCTGATCCCCCAATGATCACTGGATTGTTCATCTCTGGCTTTCCCTTCCTGAAGTCAACAATCAGCTCCTTGGTTTCGGTGACATTGAGTACAAGGTTGCTGTTGGTTCACCACTCGGCCAAGTTGGCGACTTGAATTAAAAACCTGCTGGGGGTGGAGTTTGAATGGGTGGAATGTTCCAGATCTCCTGGCTGGAGGGCTCACCGGCTTGCGCGTTTTCATTCCAGGGCCTCAGTTTCCACCTTGGAGCTGTCCTCCTCTCCCTTGGGTTCATCACGTACGTGGAACATGGTGAGTTTTCTCTCCACTCCGCCTGGTTCCCAGTTAATTATATGTTGGCTTGAATGCCAGCTGATCGGGACTGGGCTTCGAATCACATGCTGTCTGGAAGGAGTTTGCATGTGTGGATTTCTTCTGGGGGGCTCCAATTTCCTCCCACCATTCAAAATATACCGGGAGGATGGAGATGATCTTAGACGGCACGGGCTCGAGGCCAAAGGGGTTGTTACTGTGCTGTGTGTCTAAATTTTAAAAATTTATGTTTGTTTCTGTTTGCTGGGGAAGGTGGGGGGGGGGGGGGGGTGGGGGGGGGTGGAGGGGTTGTTTGGAGACCAGAGAATCAATCTGGGCAGTACAGACCACAAAATCTAAATGACCCAAAAACTCTTGGCGGTGGCCGGGGGCGGGGGGTGGGGAGAAATGCCGGACAGATTTCCCGATCACAGCAGAAAGCACTATCAAAAGGTTTTCCCCATCCGTCCACACACTGATCCCACTGCCTCACTCTCTCCGCACAGCCCCATGTCAGTCCCCATACTGATCCCACTTCCTACTGTCTCCCCACAGATCTGTGTCCGTCTCCATACTGATCCCACTGCTCAACCACTCCCCAAAGCCCCATGTCAGTCTCAACAGTGATTCCACTGCCCCGCTCTCTCCCCACAGCCCCATGTCAGTCCCCAAACTGATCCGAGTGCCCCACTCTCTCCCCACAGCCCCATGTCAGTCCCCGAACTGATCCGAGTGCCCCACTCTCTCCCCACAGCCCCATGTCAGTCCCCAAACTGATCCGAGTGCCCCACTCTCTCCCCACAGCCCCATGTCTGTCTCCACTCTCATCCCACTGCCCCGCTCTCTCAGCACAGCCCCATGTCTGTCCCCGTATTGGTCTCACTGCTCTACTCTTTCCCCATGGCCCTATGTCGGTCCCCACACTGCCAACTCTCTCCACCCAGCCCCATGTCTGTCCCCGTATTGGTCTCACTGCTCTACTCTTTCCCCATGGCCCTATGTCGGTCCCCACACTGCCAACTCTCTCCACCCAGCCCAATGTCAGTGCCCACACTGATCCCATTGCCCTGCTCTCTCCCCACAGCCCCATGTCTGTCCCCACAGTGATCCCACTGCCCCACTCTCTCTCCACAGCCTTGTATCAGTCCCCAATCTGATCCCACTGCCCCACTCTCTCTCCACAGCCTTGTATCAGTCCCCCACTGATCCCACTGCCGCGCTCTCTCCCTACATCCGCAAGTCAGTCCACATACTGGTCCCACTGACTCATTCACTCTACACAGTCCCATGTTGGTGTCCAAACTGATCCCACTGCCCCATTTCAGTCGCCAAACTGATCACTGTGCCCTGCTCTCTCTCCACAGCCCCATGTCAGTCCCCACGTTGAGCCTACTGCCCCACTCTCCCCACAGCCCCATGTCCTTCCTCACACGGATCCCACTGCCCTGCTCTCTCCCAACAGCTCCGTGTCAGTCCCACACTGATCCCACAGACCTGCTCTCTCCCTACAACCTCATGTCAATCCCCACACTGATCCCACTGCCCCATCCTTTCCCCACACTGATCCCACTGTCCCTCTCTCTCCACAACTCCATGTCAGTTCCCACACTGATCCCACTGCCACACATTCTCTCTCCACAGCTCTGTCAGTCCTCACGCTGATCCCATTCCCCCGCTCTCTCCCCACAGCCCCGTGTCAGTCGCCAAACTGATCCCACTGACCCGTTCTCACCCCACAACCACATGTCAATCCCTACACGTTCCCACTACCCCACTTCCTCCCCTCAGCCCCATGTCAGTCACCACTTTGATCCTTCTGCCCATTCTCTCCGCACACCCTAGTCCATCCTCACACTGATCCCACTTCCCCGCTCTCTCCCCACAGCCTCGTGTCAGTCGTCAAAGTGATCCCACTGCCCCGCTCTCTCCCTACAGCCCTGTATCAGTCCCCACACTGATCCTACTGCCCGCTCTCTCCCCACAGCCAAGTGTCAGTCCCCATTCTCTCCACACAATCCTGTACCAGTCCCCACTCTCTCCCCACAGCCCTGTATCAGGCCCCTCTCTGATCCTAATGTCCCACTCTTTCCCCATTGCCCCGTCAGTTCCCACTTTGATTCCACTGCCCTGCTCTCTCTCCACACAGCCCCATGTCGGTGTCCACATTGTTCCCACTGTCCCACTCTCTCCTGACAGCCTCATGTCTGTCCCTGTATTGATCCCACTGTCCTGCTCTTTTCCCATGGCCCTATGTCGGTCCCCACACTGATCCCACTGCCCACTCTCTCCCCACAGCCACATGTCAGTCCCCACTTATCCCTACTTAAAATAAAAAGTTTGCAGGTATATTGCAGTATCCCATGTAGCTTTGCTAAATATATAAAATGGTGTTCGCACATGTCCACATAACATTATGCCAAACTCATAGAACGTATCATGGATGTTACCTGTATTTATAAACATTTATTTAATCTTGCATGTTTTGGTATGTGGATACGCCACAAGACCAATCAACTTACAAACTCTATGTTATTGGGCAGTTAGGGGAACTGGATTGTCCGGAGGAAACTCATGCAAATCTCGGGGATTGGGGCGTACTGAGACAGTGGCCACATCCAATTCGTTGGCATTGGTAACAGGATGCTGTTCATCAATCTCACAGCCTGCAGGAAGGGCTGTGTCCTGACCCTAATTTTGATGGTCCTGCACCTCTTTCCTGCTGGAAGGGACGAGGCCTCAGCCATTCTGTGAGCCCAGATTTCAGCAACAGTCTCGGTGAATTTTTGTTAGAGGAAAGGGAACCCCCAGTGATTGTCTCGGCTGTTTCGACGACTGTCTGCGTTGACCCCGGTTCGATGCTTTGCCACTGCGGTCCCACACAAAGATGCAGCCAGACTGGACACTTATGTAAAATTTTGGCGGGGGAGGGGCGATTTATCGGTTGGAAGCTTCCTCAACCTCGGAGCACTCACTCCCCCCCCCCACCCCCCCCCCCCGGTGTTTGCGATCGTCAAGGTGAGAAGCCGGGTTTGATAACAACCCGTGATGCTCCCCGCATGGAGTTCGCACGCTCAACTGTGACCTTCCTCTTCACTGGCATGACCTCCTGCTGGGGTACGCAGGGGTGTCAGGGAGTGGGATCCCAGCGACAGAGTCCCAGTAGGAGAATGGTGTTGGTGGGTCCCCGTGGGTCAACATCTGCCCCCTTGTCTCCCACAGTTCTCCGGGCCAAGATGGCGGCCATTCTCAGTGCCTGTGTCCTCTCTAAGAGCTGCCCGGCCACGTGCTCCCATCGGAATAAATCTGTGAGTAGGGGATTGGGGGGGGGAGGGTAGACGGGGTCTGAACGCGTGGAAACTGGGGAACAAAGGGGACCGTTCCTTCCCTCTCATCCCCCAGGGTGGGCACTTCTTTTCCTCCCCATGGGACCCCATCCCTCTCTCCTCCCCATGGGACTCCTCCTCCTCCCCTCCTCATGGGACCCATTCTCTCCCCATGGGATCCTTTCCTTCCCCCCACCATGGCACGCCTTCCCACTCCCACCATAGGGAGCCCCCTTACAGTGGGCATCTATCTTTCTCCAATGGGGCACCAAGGGGAGTAGGGTACTCTTTTCCATCTCCCATGGGGCCATCTCCTCAGACCCCAGTGTGCAGAGGGTTGGGGGGTGAGAACTGACAAACCAGTCTCCCGTGCTATGTACATCGAATCGTCTAGACCCCCCACACCCAATGCTGCCCTTCTCCTCCCCGGCAGAATCTGACGGTGCACCTTATCAACCTCCTCTTTGTGGTTCTGGCCATCTTCCACCTCACCTACCTGGGATCATTCTTTGACATCGACGTGGAGGAGGAGGTGCAGGAGGAGGTAAGGGGGGGCAGTGTCTGGGCGAGGGGGAATCACTTCCAAGACTGGCGGCTGGGATCTGGTCCCTGTGTGAGGATGGGTGATCACTGTTTCGGTCTTGGAGTGGTTGAGGAGGGAAGATGGTCTTCCGAGAGTTCAACCAGTTCAAGTTGGCCCAGGCAGGAGAGCGGCAGACAGAGTATAACCTGGCCAGGAGAATGGCAGACAGAGTTTAACCCAGCCAGGAGAGCGGCAGACAGAGTTTATCCGGGGCAGGAGAGCGGCAGACATAGTTTAACCCAGCCAGGGGAGTGGCAGATGGAGTTTAACCCGGCCAGGAGTACAAAAGACAGAGTTTAACCCGTCCAGCAGAGAGCAGACAGAGTTTAGCCCAGGCAGGAGAGCGGCAGACATAGTTTAACCCAGCCAGCATAGCTGCAGACGGACTTTAACCCGGGCAGCAGAGCGGCCAAAGGAGATTAACCCGGACAGCAGAGTGGCAGACTTAGTTTGAATCAGGAGGAGAGGAGCAGACGGAGTTTATCTGGGGCAGGAGTGCGGCAGACGGAGTTAAACATGGGCAGGAGAGCGGCAGACAGTTAAACCAGGCCAGGAGAGGGCAGACAGAGTTTATCCCAGCCAGGAGAGCGGCAGACAGAATATAACCCGGCAAGGAGTGCGTCAGACATAGTTTATCCGAGGCAAGAGAGGGCAGACGGAGTTTAACATGGGCAGGTGTGCAGAAGACAGTGTTTAACCCGGCCAGGAGTGCAGCAGACGGAATTTAAACCGACCAGGAATGCGGAAGATGGAGTTTAACCCAGGGATGAGTGCAGCATACGGAGTTTAACCCGGCCAGGAGAGCGGCAGACGTAGTTTATCCGGGGCTGGAGAGCGGCAGACGAAGTTTAACATGGGCAGGTGTGCGGCAGACAGTGTTTAACCAGGCCAGTTGTGCGGCAGTCAGAGTTTAGCCCGGGCAGGAGAGCGGCAGACGGAGTTGAACATGGGCAGGAGAGCGGCAGACAGAGTTAAACCCGGCCAGTTGAGCGGCAGTCAGAGTTTAGCCTGGACAGGAGAGCGGCAGACATAGTTTAACCCAGCCAGGATAGCTGCAGACGGACTTTAACCCGGGCAGCAGAGCGGCCAAAGGAGATTAACCCGGACAGCAGAGTGGCAGACTTAGTTTGAATCAGGAGGTGAGGAGCAGACGGAGTTTATCCGGGGCAGGAGTGCGGCAGACGGAGTTGAACATGGGCAGGAGAGCGGCAGACAGAGTTAAACCAGGCCAGGAGAGGGCAGACAGTTAATCCCAGCCAGGAGAGCGGCAGACAGAATATAACCCGGCAAGGAGTGCGTCAGACATAGTTTATCCGATGCAAGAGAGGGCAGATGGAATTTAACACTGGCAGGTGTGTGGCAGACGGAGTTGAACCCAGCCAGGAGAGCAGCAGATAAAGTTTAACCCGGCCAGAAGAGCGGCAGACAGAGTTTATCCCGGCCAGGAGAGCGGCTGAAGTAGTTTATCCGATGCAGTAGAGCGGCAGGCGGAGTTTAACATGGGCTGGAGAGCGGGAGACAGAGTTTAACTCGACCAGAAAGACAACTTACAGTTTAACCAGGGAAGGAGAGCATCAGACATAGTTTAATCCGGCCAGGATGGTGGCAGACAGAGTTTAACCCAGCCAGTAGAGCGTCAGACAAAGTTTAAACAAGGCAGGAGTGTGGCAGACAGAGTTTAACCCGGGCAGGAGAGCGGCAGATGGAGTTTAACCCGGCCAGGAGTACAAAAGACAGAGTTTAACCCATCCAGCAGAGAGCAGACAGAGTTTAACACGTGCAGGAGAGCAGCAGACAGAGTTGAGCCCAGGCAGGAGAGCGGCAGAGTTTATCCCAGGCAAGTGAGCGGCAAACTTAGTATGACCCAGAAGGAGAGCGGCAGACGGAGTTTATCGGGGCAGGAGTGCGGCAGACATAGTTTAACGCAACCAGGAGTGTGGTAGATGGAGTTTAACCCGGCCAGGAGTACAAAAGATAGAGTTTAATCCGTCCAGCAGAGAGCAGACAGAGTTTAACACGGGCAGGGGAGCAGCAGACAGAGTTTAGCCCAGGCAGGAGAGCGGCAGTGTTTATCCCAGGCAGGTGAGTGGCAAACTTAGTATGACCCAGGAGGAGAGCGGCAGACGGAGTTTATCGGGGCAGGAGTGCGGCAGACATAGTTTAACGCAACCAGGAGTGTGGTAGATGGAGTTTAACCCGGCCAGGAGTACAAAAGATAGAGTTTAATCCGTCCAGCAGAGAGCAGACAGAGTTTAACACGGGCAGGGGAGCAGCAGACAGAGTTTAGCCCAGGCAGGAGAGCGGCAGTGTTTATCCCAGGCAGGTGAGTGGCAAACTTAGTATGACCCAGGAGGAGAGCGGCAGACGGAGTTTATCTGGACAGGAGAGCGGCAGACGTAGTTTAACCCAGCCACGATAGCTGCAGATGGACTTTAACCCGGGCAGCAGAGTGGCCAAAGGAGATTAACCCGGACAGCAGAGTGGCAGACTTAGTTTGAATCAGGAGGAGAGGAGCAGACGGAATTTTTCCGGGGCAGGAGTGCGGCAGACAGTTTATCTGGGGCAGGAGAGTGGCTGAAGTAGTTTATCCGGGTCAGGAGAGTGGCAGACAGAGTTTAACCCTTGCAGGTTTGCGGCAGACAGAGTTTAACCCAGCCAGATGAGCGGCAGACAGAGTTTATCCCGGCCAGGTGAGTGGCTGAAGTAGTTTATCCGGGGCAGGAGTGCGGCAAACGGAGTTTATCTGGGCCAGGAAAGTGGCTGAAGTAGTTTATCCGGGGCAGGAGAGCGGCAGACAGAGTTTAACGACCAGAATGGAGGCTTATAGTTTAACAGGGAAGCAGAGCGGCAAACATAATTTAACCCGGCTAGGAAAGCGGCAGACCGTGTTTAACCCGGCCAGGATGGCAGCAGACAGAGTTTAACTGAAGAACGAGAGCGGCATACAGAATTTAACCCAGCCAAGAGAGCGTCAGACAAAGTTTAAACCAGGCAGGAGTGTGGCAGACAGCATTTAACCCAGGCAGGAGGGTGGCAGACAGTTTATTCAGGCAGGGATAGATGCAGACAGAGTTTAACCCGGCCAGGAGAGCGGCAGATGGTGTTTAACCCGGCCAGGAGTGCAGCAGACGGTGTTTACCCAGTCAGGATGGCGGCAGACAGCGTTTAACCGGGGAACGAGAGCGGCATACAGAATTTCACCCAGCCAGGAGTGCATCAGAGAAAGTTTAAACCAGGCAGGAGGGTGGCTGACAGTTTATTCAGGCAGGAAGAGTGGCAGACAGAATTTAACTCAACCAGAAGGGTGACTTAGAGTTTAACCGGGGAAGGAGAGTGGCAGACATATTTTATCCCGGCCAGGAGAGCGGCAGACGTTATTTAACCCTGCCAGGAGTACGGCAGACGGTATTTAACCTGGCCAGGATGGTGGGAGACAGAGTTTAACCCGGCCAGATGAGCTGCAAAAATAGTTTAACCTGGCCTGGAGGTCTGCAGACAGTCTTTAACTCAACCAGAATGGCGACTTACAGTTTAACCAGGGAAGGAGAGCAGCAGACATAGTTTAAACTGGCCAAGAGAGAGGCAGGCAGAGTTTAACTGGGGAACGATAGCGGCATACAGAATTTAACCTAGCCAAGAGAGCATCAGACAAAGTTTAAACCAGGCAGGAGAGCGGCAGACAGCGTTTAACCCGGGCAGGAGGGTGGCAGACAGTTTAATCAGGCAGGGATAGATGCAGACAGAGTTTAACCCGGGCAAGAATGCGGCAGACAGAGTTTATCCGGGGCAGGAGAGCGGCAGACATAGTTTAACCCAGCCAGGGGAGTGGCAGATGGAGTTTAACCAGGCCAGGAGTACAAAAGACAGAGTTTAACCCGTCCAGCAGAGAGCAGACAGAGTTTAGCCCAGGAAGGAGAGCAGCAGACATAGTTTAACCCAGCCAGGATAGCTGCAGACGGACTTTAACCTGGGCAGCAGAGCGGCCAAAGGAGATTAACCCAGACAGCAGAGTGGCAGACTTAGTTTGAACCAGGAGGAGAGGAGCAGACGGAGTTTATCCGGGGCAGGAGTGCGGCAGACGGAGTTGAACATGGGCAGGAGAGCGGCAGACAGAGTTAAACCTGGCCAGTTGAGCGGCAGTCAGAGTTTAGCCTGGGCAGGAGAGAGGCAGACATAGTTTAACCCAGCCAGGATAGCTGCAGACGGACTTTAACCCGGGCAGCAGAGCGGCCAAAGGATATTAACCCGGACAGCAGAGTGGCAGACTTAGTTTGAACCAGGAGGAGAGGAGCAGACGGAGTTTATCCGGGGCGGAGTGCGGCAGACGGAGTTGAACATGGGCAGGAGAGCGGCACACAGAGTTAAACCAGGCCAGGAGAGGACAGACAGAGTTTATCCCAGCCAGGGGAGTGGCAGACAGAATATAACACGGCAAGGAGTGCGTCAGACATAGTTCATCCGAGGCAAGAGAGCGGCAGATCGAATTTAACACTGGCCGGTTTGTGGCAGACAGAGTTGAACCCGGCCAGGAGAGCAGCAGACAAAGTTTAACCCGGCCAGAAGAGAGGCAGACAGAGATTATCCCGGGCAGGAGAGCGGCAGACAGAGATTGACCTGGGCTGGAGAGTGGCAGACAGAGTTTATTTCGACCAGAATGACAACTTACAGTTTAACCAGGGAAGGAGAGCATCAGACATAGTTTAATCCGGACAGGATGGCGGCAGACAGAGTTTAACCCAGCCAGTAGAGCATCAGACAAAGTTTAAACAAGGCAGGAGTGCGGCAGACAGCGTTTAACCCGGGCAGGAAGGTGGCAGACAGTTTTTCAGGCAGGAAGAGCGGCAGACAGAGTTTAACCCGGCCAGGTATGCAGCAGACGGTGTTTAACCTGTCCAGGATGGCGGCAGAGAGAGTTTGACTGGGGAACGAGAACGGCATACAGAACTTAACCCAGCCAAGAGACCGTCAGACAAAATTTAAACCAGGCAGGAGTGCGGCAGACAGCGTTTAACCCGGACAGGAGGGTGGCAGACCGTTTATTCAGGCAGGGTTAGATGCAGACAGAGTTTAACCCGGCCAGAAGAGCGGCAGACAGAGTTTATCCCGGCCAGGAGAGCGGCTGAAGTAGTTTATCCAATGCAGGAGAGCGGCAGACGGAGTTTAACCCGGCTAGGAAAGCGGCAGATGGTGTTTAACCATGCCAGGGATGCAGCAGACGGTGTTTAACCTGGCCAGGATGGCGGCAGACAGAGTTTAACCCGGCCAGGAGAGCAGCAGACAGAGCTTAACCTGGGCAGGAGAGCGGCAGACAGAGTTTAACCCGGCCAGGAGAGATCAGACAGAGTTTATTCCGGCCACGAGAGGGCAGACAGACTTTATCCCTGCCAGGAGAGCGGCAGACAGTGTTTAACCCGGCCAGGAGAGGGCAGACAGAGTTTACCCGGGTAGGAGTGCGACAGACAGAGTTTACCCGGTCATGAGAGTGGGAGTCATTGTTTATCCGGGGCAGGAGAGCGGCAGACTGAGTTTAGCCCGGCCAAGATGGCGGCAGATAGAATTTAACCGGGGAACAAGAGCAGCATACAGAATTTAACCCATCCAGGTGAGTGGCAGACGGAGTTTAACCCGGGCAGCAAGGCGGCACACAGAATTTAACCCGGCAAGGAGTGCAGCAGAGGGATTTAAAACTGACCAGGAATGCGGAAGATGGAATTTAACCCTGGGATGAGTGCAGCAGACGGAGTTGAACCCAGCCAGGAGAGCGGCAGACAGAGTTTAACCTGGCCAGTAGAGCGGCAGACAGAGTTTAATCCAGCTAGGAGAGCGGCTGACAGAGTTTAACCCGGCAAGAAGTGCGGCAGACGGAGTTTATCCCGGCCAGGAGAGAGGCAGACAGAGATTAGCCTGGGCAAAAGAGTGGCAGACTGAGTTTAACCTGGGCAAGCGAGCGAATTTAACCCAGCCAAGAGAGCGGCAGACAGAGTTTAATTTGTCCTAGAGCACCAGACAGAGTTTAACCCAGGCAGGAGTGCGGAAGACAGAGTTTATCCGGCCAGGAGAGCAGCAGACATAGTTTATCCGGGGCAGGAGAGCGTCAGTCGGAGTTTAACATGGGCATGAGTACGGCAGACGGAGTTTAACCTGGCCAGGAGAGCGGCAGGCAGAGTTTAACCGGGGAACGAGAGCGGGATACAGATTTTAACCCAGCCAGGAGAGCGTCAGACAAAGTTTAAACCAGGCAGGAATGCAGTAGACAGCGTTTAATCTGGGCAGGAGTCTGGCAGACAGTTTATTCAGGCAGGGAGAATGGCAGACAGAGTTTAACCTGGCCAGGAGAGCGGCAGATGGTGTTTAACGCGGCCAGGTGTGCAGCAGACGGTGTTTACCCGGCCAGGATGGTGGCAGACAGCGTTTAACTGGGGAACGAGAGCGGCATACAGAGTTTAACCCAGCCAGGAGTGCGTCTGACAAAGTTTAAACCAGGCAGGACGGTGGCAGACAGTTTATTCAGCCAGGAAGAGTGGCAGACAGAGTTTAAGCTGGGCAGGAGAGCGGCAGACAGACTTTATCCGGGGCAGGAGAGCGGAAGACATAGTTTATCCGGGGCAGGAGAGCGGCAGACGGAGTTTAACATTGGCAGGTGTGCGGCAGACAGAGTTTAACCCGGCCAGGAGAGCGGCAGACAGAGCTTAACCTGGGCTGGAGAGCGGCAGACAGAGTTTAACCCGACCAGAATGGCAGCATACTTTTTAACCGGAGAAGGATAGCGGCAGAAAGAGTTTAACTGTTGAAGGAGTGCGGCATACAGAATTTATCCTGGTCAGGAGAGCGGCAGACTGAGTTTAACCTGGGCAGGAATGCGGCAGACGGAGTTTAACCGGCCAGGAGAGCGGCAGAAAGATTTTAACCGTGGAAGGAGAGCAGCGAGAAAATTTTACCCAGCCAGTAGAGCGGAAAACAATGTTTAAACCAGGCATTTGTGCGGCAGACTGAGTTTATCCTGGGCAAGCAAGCGAATTTAACCCGACCAGGAGAGCGGCAGAGAGACTTTAATCTGGCCTGGAGCACCAGACAGAGTTTGAACGAGGCAGGAATGCGGCAGACTGTGTTTAACCCAGGCAGGTGAGCGGCAGACAGAGTTTAACCCGGGTAGGAGCGCGACAGACAAGAGTTTAACCCGGTCATGAGAGCGGCAGTCATAGTTTATCCGGGGCAGGAGAGTGGCAGACGGAGTTTAACCAGGCCAGGAGAGCGGCAGATGGAGTTTAACATGGGCAGGTGTGCGGCAGACGGAGTTTAAACTGACCAGGAATGCGGAAGACGGAGTTTAACCCAGGTATGAGTGCAGCAGACGGAGTTGAACCCGGCCAGGAGAGCGGCAGACAGAGCTTAACCTGGGTTGGAAGTTTAAACCAGGCATTTGTGCGGCAGACTGAGTTTATCCTGGGCAAGAGAGTGAATTTAAGCTGACCAGGAGAGCGGCAGAGAGACTTTAATCTGGCCTGGAGCACCAGACAGAGTTCGAACAAGGCAGGAATGCGGCAGACTGTGTTTAACCCGGACAGGTGTGCGGCAGACAGTGTTTAACCTGGCCAGGAGAGCGGCAGACGGAGTTTAACCCGAGCAGGAGTGGGGCAGACAGAGTTAAACCCGGCCAGGAGGGGGCAGACAGTGTTTATCCCATCCAGGAGAGCGGCAGACAGAGTTTAACCCGGCCAGGAGAGGGCAGACAGGGTTTAACCCTGCCAGGAGAGACCAGACAGAGTTTATTCCGGCCACGAGAGGGCAGACAGACTTTATCCCTGCCAGGAGAGCGGCAGACAGTGTTTAACCCGGCCAGGAGAGGGCAGACAGAGTTTTACCCGGCCAGGAGAGTGGCAGACAGAGTTTAACCTGGCCAGGAGTGCAGCAGACGGACTTTAAACTGACCGAAAATGTGGAAGACGGAGTTTAACCCGGCCAGGAGAGCGGCAGACATAGTTTATCCGGGGAAGGAGACCAGCAGACAGAATTTTACCCAGCCAGTAGTGCGGAAGACAAAGTTTAAACCAGGCAGTTGCGCAGCAGACAGAGTTTAACCTGGGCAGGAGGGCGGCACACAGAGTTTAACCTGACCAGGAGTGCAGCAGACGGAGTTTAAACCAACCAGGAATGCGGAAGACGGAGTTTAACCCAGGGATGAGTGCAGCATACGGAGTTGATACCAGCCAGCAGAGCAGCAGACAGAGTTTATCCGGGGCAGGAGAGCGGCAGATGGAGTTTAACATGGGCAGG
The DNA here is from genome assembly GCF_036971445.1 of Narcine bancroftii. Taxonomy (NCBI): domain Eukaryota; kingdom Metazoa; phylum Chordata; class Chondrichthyes; order Torpediniformes; family Narcinidae; genus Narcine; species Narcine bancroftii. The sequence continues at coordinate 327,159,981 of NC_091471.1, forward strand.
TGTGCGGCAGACAGAATTTAAACCACCAGGAATGCGGAAGACGGAGATAAACCCAGGTATGAGTGCAGCAGACGGAGTTGAACCCAGCCAGGAGAGCAGCAGACAGAGTTTAAACCGGCCAGGAGAGCGGCAGATGTAGTTTATCCGGGGCTGGAGAGCGGCAGACGGAGTTTAGCCCGGCCAAGATTGCGGTAGACAGAATTTAACCGGGGAACAAGAGCGGCATACAGAATTTATCCCGGCCAGGTGAGTGGCAGACGGAGTTTAACCCGGGCAGGAAGGCGGCAGACAGTGGTTAACCCGGCCAGGATTGCAGCAGACAGCGTTTAACCGGGGAAATTAGAGCGGCATGCCGAATTTAACCCAGCCAGGAGAGCGTCAGACAAAGTTTAAACCAGGCAGGAGTGTGGCAGACAGCGTTTAACCTGGGAAGGAGGGTGGCAGACAGTTTATTCAGGCAGGAAGAGTGGCAGACGGAGTTTAACCCGGGCAGGAGAGCGGCCAAAGGAGATTAACCTGGACAGCAGAGTGGCAGACTTAGTTTGAACCAGTAGGAGAGCAGCAGACGGCGTTTATCCCAGCCAGGAGAGCGGCAGAGTTTTACCCAGCCAGGAGAGTGGCAGACGGAGTTTAAGACTGGCAGGTGTGCGGCTGAAGGAGTTTAACCCGGTCAGAAGAGCGGCAGACAGAGTTTATCCCGGCCAGGAGAGCGGCTGAAGTAGTTTATCCGGGACAGGAGAGCGGCAGACAGAGTTTAACGACCAGAATGGAGGCTTACAATTTAACCAGGGAAGGAGAGCGGCAGACATAATTTAACCCGGCCAGGAGAGCGGCAGACCGTGTTTAACCCGGCCAGGATGGCGGCAGACAGAGTTTAACTGAAGAACGAGAGCGGCATACAGAATTTAACCCAGCCAAGAGAGCGTCAGACAAAGTTCAAACCAGGCAGGAGAGTGGCAGACAGTTTATTCAGGCAGGAAGAGTGGCAGACAGAGTTTAAGCCGGGCAGGAGCGCGGCAGACAGACTTTATCCGGGGCAGGAGAGCGGAAGACATAGTTTATCCGGGGCAGGAGAGCGGTAGACGGAGTTTAACATTGGCAGGTGTGCGGCAGACAGAGTTTAACCCGGCCAGGAGAGCGGCAGATAGAGCTTAACCTGGGCAGGAGAGCGGCAGACGGAGTTTAACATTGGCAGGTGTGTGGCAGACGGAGTTTAAACTGACCAGGAATGCGGAAGACGGAGTTTAACCCAGGTATGAGTGCAGCACACGGAGTTGAAGCTGGCCAGGAGAGCGGCAGACAGAGTTTAGCCCGGTCAAGATGGCGGCAGATAGAATTTAACCGGGGAACAAGAGCAGCATACAGAATTTAACCCGTCCAGGTGAGTGGCAGATGGAGTTTAACCCGGGCAGCAAGGCGGCACACAGAATTTAACCCGGCAAGGAGTGCAGCAGAGGGATTTAAAACTGACCAGGAATGCAGAAAATGGAATTTAACCCTGGGATGAGTGCAGCAGACGTAGTTGAACCCGGCCAGGAGAGCGGCAGACAGAGCTTAACCTGGGTTGGAGAGCGGCAGACAGAGTTTAACCTGACCAGAATGGCGGCATACTTTTTAACCGGAGAAGGATAGCGGCAGAAAGAGTTTAACCGTTGAAGGAGTGCTGCATACAGAATTTATCCTGGTCAGGAGAGCAGCAGACTGAGTTTAACCTGGGCAGGAATGCAGCAGACAGAGTTTAAGCCGGCCAGGAGAGCGGCAGACAGAGTTTAACCGTGGAAGGCGAGCAACGAGAAAATTTTACCCAGCAAGTAAAGCGGAAAACAAAGTTTAAACCAGGCATTTGTGCGGCAGACTGAGTTTATTCTGGGCAAGCGAGCGAATTTAACCCGACCAGGAGAGCGGCAGAGAAACTTTAATCTGGCCTGGAGCACCAGACAGAGTTTGAACGAGGCAGGAATGCGGCAGACTGTGTTTAACCCGGGCAGGTGAGCGGCAGACAGTGTTCAACCTGACCAGGAGAGCGGCAGACGGAGTTTAACCCGAGCAGGAGTGGGGCAGACAGAGTTAAACCTGGCCAGGAGAGGGCAGACAGTATTTTTCCCGTCCAGGAGAGCGGCAGACAGTGTTTAACCTGGCCAGGAGAGCGGCAGACAGAGTTTAACCCAGCCAGGAGAGGGCAGACGTAGTTTAACCTGGCCAGGAGAGTGGCAGACAGAGTTTAACCGAGGTAGGAGCGCGACAGACAGAGTTTAACCCGGTCATGAGAGCGGCAGTCATAGTTTATCCGGGGCAGGTGAGCGGCAGACGGAGTTTAACAAGGCCAGGAGAGCGGCAGACGGAGTTTAACCAGGCCAGGAGAGCGGCAGACGGAGTTTAGCCCGGCCAGGAGAGTAGCAGACGGAGATTAACCCGAGCAGGAGTGGGGCAGACAGAGTTAAACCCGGCCAGGAGAGCGGCAGACAGTGTTTAACCTGGCCAGGTGAGTGGCAGACGGAATTTAACCCGGGCAGCAAGGCAGCACACAGAATTTAACCCGGCAAGGAGTGCAGCAGAGGGATTTAAAACTGACCAGGAATGCAGAAGATGGAATTTAACCCTGGGATGAGTGCAGCAGACGGAGTTGAACCCAGCCAGGAGAGCGGCAGACAGAGTTTAACCTGGCCAGTAGAGCGGCAGACAGAGTTTAATCCAGCTAGGAGAGCGGCTGACAGAGTTTAACCCGGCAAAAAGTGCGGCAGACGGAGTTTATCCCGGCCAGGAGAGTAGCAGACGGAGATTAACCCGAGCAGGAGTGGGGCAGACAGAGTTAAACCCGGCCAGGAGAGCGGCAGACAGTGTTTAACCTGGCCAGGAGAGCAGCAGACGGAGTTTAACCCGAGCAGGAGTGGGGCAGACAGAGTTAAACCCGGCCAGGAGAGGGCAGACGTAGTTTAACCTGGCCAGTAGAGCGGCAGACAGAGTTTAATCCAGCTAGGAGAGCGGCTGACAGAGTTTAACCCGGCAAGAAGTGCGGCAGACGGAGTTTATCCCGGCCAGGAGAGAGGCAGACAGAGATTAGCCTGGGCAAAAGAGTGGCAGACTGAGTTTAACCTGGGCAAGCGAGCGAATTTAACCCAGCCAAGAGAGCGGCAGACAGAGTTTAATTTGTCCGAGAGCACCAGACAGAGTTTAACCCAGGCAGGAGTGCGGAAGACAGAGTTTATCCGGCCAGGAGAGCAGCAGACATAGTTTATCCGGGGCAGGAGAGCGTCAGTCGGAGTTTAACATGGGCATGAGTACGGCAGACGGAGTTTAACCTGGCCAGGAGAGCGGCAGGCAGAGTTTAACCGGGGAACGAGAGCGGGATACAGATTTTAACCCAGCCAGGAGAGCGTCAGACAAAGTTTAAACCAGGCAGGAATGCAGTAGACAGCGTTTAATCTGGGCAGGAGTCTGGCAGACAGTTTATTCAGGCAGGGAGAATGGCAGACAGAGTTTAACCTGGCCAGGAGAGCGGCAGATGGTGTTTAACGCGGCCAGGTGTGCAGCAGACGGTGTTTACCCGGCCAGGATGGTGGCAGACAGCGTTTAACTGGGGAACGAGAGCGGCATACAGAGTTTAACCCAGCCAGGAGTGCGTCTGACAAAGTTTAAACCAGGCAGGACGGTGGCAGACAGTTTATTCAGCCAGGAAGAGTGGCAGACAGAGTTTAAGCTGGGCAGGAGAGCGGCAGACAGACTTTATCCGGGGCAGGAGAGCGGAAGACATAGTTTATCCGGGGCAGGAGAGCGGCAGACGGAGTTTAACATTGGCAGGTGTGCGGCAGACAGAGTTTAACCCGGCCAGGAGAGCGGCAGACAGAGCTTAACCTGGGCTGGAGAGCGGCAGACAGAGTTTAACCCGACCAGAATGGCAGCATACTTTTTAACCGGAGAAGGATAGCGGCAGAAAGAGTTTAACTGTTGAAGGAGTGCGGCATACAGAATTTATCCTGGTCAGGAGAGCGGCAGACTGAGTTTAACCTGGGCAGGAATGCGGCAGACGGAGTTTAACCGGCCAGGAGAGCGGCAGAAAGATTTTAACCGTGGAAGGAGAGCAGCGAGAAAATTTTACCCAGCCAGTAGAGCGGAAAACAATGTTTAAACCAGGCATTTGTGCGGCAGACTGAGTTTATCCTGGGCAAGCAAGCGAATTTAACCCGACCAGGAGAGCGGCAGAGAGACTTTAATCTGGCCTGGAGCACCAGACAGAGTTTGAACGAGGCAGGAATGCGGCAGACTGTGTTTAACCCAGGCAGGTGAGCGGCAGACAGAGTTTAACCCGGGTAGGAGCGCGACAGACAAGAGTTTAACCCGGTCATGAGAGCGGCAGTCATAGTTTATCCGGGGCAGGAGAGTGGCAGACGGAGTTTAACCAGGCCAGGAGAGCGGCAGATGGAGTTTAACATGGGCAGGTGTGCGGCAGACGGAGTTTAAACTGACCAGGAATGCGGAAGACGGAGTTTAACCCAGGTATGAGTGCAGCAGACGGAGTTGAACCCGGCCAGGAGAGCGGCAGACAGAGCTTAACCTGGGTTGGAAGTTTAAACCAGGCATTTGTGCGGCAGACTGAGTTTATCCTGGGCAAGAGAGTGAATTTAAGCTGACCAGGAGAGCGGCAGAGAGACTTTAATCTGGCCTGGAGCACCAGACAGAGTTCGAACAAGGCAGGAATGCGGCAGACTGTGTTTAACCCGGACAGGTGTGCGGCAGACAGTGTTTAACCTGGCCAGGAGAGCGGCAGACGGAGTTTAACCCGAGCAGGAGTGGGGCAGACAGAGTTAAACCCGGCCAGGAGGGGGCAGACAGTGTTTATCCCATCCAGGAGAGCGGCAGACAGAGTTTAACCCGGCCAGGAGAGGGCAGACAGGGTTTAACCCTGCCAGGAGAGACCAGACAGAGTTTATTCCGGCCACGAGAGGGCAGACAGACTTTATCCCTGCCAGGAGAGCGGCAGACAGTGTTTAACCCGGCCAGGAGAGGGCAGACAGAGTTTTACCCGGCCAGGAGAGTGGCAGACAGAGTTTAACCTGGCCAGGAGTGCAGCAGACGGACTTTAAACTGACCGAAAATGTGGAAGACGGAGTTTAACCCGGCCAGGAGAGCGGCAGACATAGTTTATCCGGGGAAGGAGACCAGCAGACAGAATTTTACCCAGCCAGTAGTGCGGAAGACAAAGTTTAAACCAGGCAGTTGCGCAGCAGACAGAGTTTAACCTGGGCAGGAGGGCGGCACACAGAGTTTAACCTGACCAGGAGTGCAGCAGACGGAGTTTAAACCAACCAGGAATGCGGAAGACGGAGTTTAACCCAGGGATGAGTGCAGCATACGGAGTTGATACCAGCCAGCAGAGCAGCAGACAGAGTTTATCCGGGGCAGGAGAGCGGCAGATGGAGTTTAACATGGGCAGGTGTGCGGCAGACAGAATTTAAACCACCAGGAATGCGGAAGACGGAGATAAACCCAGGTATGAGTGCAGCAGACGGAGTTGAACCCAGCCAGGAGAGCAGCAGACAGAGTTTAAACCGGCCAGGAGAGCGGCAGATGTAGTTTATCCGGGGCTGGAGAGCGGCAGACGGAGTTTAGCCCGGCCAAGATTGCGGTAGACAGAATTTAACCGGGGAACAAGAGCGGCATACAGAATTTATCCCGGCCAGGTGAGTGGCAGACGGAGTTTAACCCGGGCAGGAAGGCGGCAGACAGTGGTTAACCCGGCCAGGATTGCAGCAGACAGCGTTTAACCGGGGAAATTAGAGCGGCATGCCGAATTTAACCCAGCCAGGAGAGCGTCAGACAAAGTTTAAACCAGGCAGGAGTGTGGCAGACAGCGTTTAACCTGGGAAGGAGGGTGGCAGACAGTTTATTCAGGCAGGAAGAGTGGCAGACGGAGTTTAACCCGGGCAGGAGAGCGGCCAAAGGAGATTAACCTGGACAGCAGAGTGGCAGACTTAGTTTGAACCAGTAGGAGAGCAGCAGACGGCGTTTATCCCAGCCAGGAGAGCGGCAGAGTTTTACCCAGCCAGGAGAGTGGCAGACGGAGTTTAAGACTGGCAGGTGTGCGGCTGAAGGAGTTTAACCCGGTCAGAAGAGCGGCAGACAGAGTTTATCCCGGCCAGGAGAGCGGCTGAAGTAGTTTATCCGGGACAGGAGAGCGGCAGACAGAGTTTAACGACCAGAATGGAGGCTTACAATTTAACCAGGGAAGGAGAGCGGCAGACATAATTTAACCCGGCCAGGAGAGCGGCAGACCGTGTTTAACCCGGCCAGGATGGCGGCAGACAGAGTTTAACTGAAGAACGAGAGCGGCATACAGAATTTAACCCAGCCAAGAGAGCGTCAGACAAAGTTCAAACCAGGCAGGAGAGTGGCAGACAGTTTATTCAGGCAGGAAGAGTGGCAGACAGAGTTTAAGCCGGGCAGGAGCGCGGCAGACAGACTTTATCCGGGGCAGGAGAACGGAAGACATAGTTTATCCGGGGCAGGAGAGCGGTAGACGGAGTTTAACATTGGCAGGTGTGCGGCAGACAGAGTTTAACCCGGCCAGGAGAGCGGCAGATAGAGCTTAACCTGGGCAGGAGAGCGGCAGACGGAGTTTAACATTGGCAGGTGTGCGGCAGACGGAGTTTAAACTGACCAGGAATGCGGAAGACGGAGTTTAACCCAGGTATGAGTGCAGCACACGGAGTTGAAGCTGGCCAGGAGAGCGGCAGACAGAGTTTAGCCCGGTCAAGATGGCGGCAGATAGAATTTAACCGGGGAACAAGAGCAGCATACAGAATTTAACCCGTCCAGGTGAGTGGCAGATGGAGTTTAACCCGGGCAGCAAGGCGGCACACAGAATTTAACCCGGCAAGGAGTGCAGCAGAGGGATTTAAAACTGACCAGGAATGCAGAAAATGGAATTTAACCCTGGGATGAGTGCAGCAGACGTAGTTGAACCCGGCCAGGAGAGCGGCAGACAGAGCTTAACCTGGGTTGGAGAGCGGCAGACAGAGTTTAACCTGACCAGAATGGCGGCATACTTTTTAACCGGAGAAGGATAGCGGCAGAAAGAGTTTAACCGTTGAAGGAGTGCTGCATACAGAATTTATCCTGGTCAGGAGAGCAGCAGACTGAGTTTAACCTGGGCAGGAATGCAGCAGACAGAGTTTAAGCCGGCCAGGAGAGCGGCAGACAGAGTTTAACCGTGGAAGGCGAGCAACGAGAAAATTTTACCCAGCAAGTAAAGCGGAAAACAAAGTTTAAACCAGGCATTTGTGCGGCAGACTGAGTTTATTCTGGGCAAGCGAGCGAATTTAACCCGACCAGGAGAGCGGCAGAGAAACTTTAATCTGGCCTGGAGCACCAGACAGAGTTTGAACGAGGCAGGAATGCGGCAGACTGTGTTTAACCCGGGCAGGTGAGCGGCAGACAGTGTTCAACCTGACCAGGAGAGCGGCAGACGGAGTTTAACCCGAGCAGGAGTGGGGCAGACAGAGTTAAACCTGGCCAGGAGAGGGCAGACAGTATTTTTCCCGTCCAGGAGAGCGGCAGACAGTGTTTAACCTGGCCAGGAGAGCGGCAGACAGAGTTTAACCCAGCCAGGAGAAGGCAGACGTAGTTTAACCTGGCCAGGAGAGTGGCAGACAGAGTTTAACCGAGGTAGGAGCGCGACAGACAGAGTTTAACCCGGTCATGAGAGCGGCAGTCATAGTTTATCCGGGGCAGGTGAGCGGCAGACGGAGTTTAACAAGGCCAGGAGAGCGGCAGACGGAGTTTAACCAGGCCAGGAGAGCGGCAGACGGAGTTTAGCCCGGCCAAGATGGCGGCAGATAGAATTTAACCGGGGAACAAGAGCAGCATACAGAATTTAACCCGTCCAGGTGAGTGGCAGACGGAATTTAACCCGGGCAGCAAGGCAGCACACAGAATTTAACCCGGCAAGGAGTGCAGCAGAGGGATTTAAAACTGACCAGGAATGCAGAAGATGGAATTTAACCCTGGGATGAGTGCAGCAGACGGAGTTGAACCCAGCCAGGAGAGCGGCAGACAGAGTTTAACCTGGCCAGTAGAGCGGCAGACAGAGTTTAATCCAGCTAGGAGAGCGGCTGACAGAGTTTAACCCGGCAAAAAGTGCGGCAGACGGAGTTTATCCCGGCCAGGAGAGTAGCAGACGGAGATTAACCCGAGCAGGAGTGGGGCAGACAGAGTTAAACCCGGCCAGGAGAGCGGCAGACAGTGTTTAACCTGGCCAGGAGAGCAGCAGACGGAGTTTAACCCGAGCAGGAGTGGGGCAGACAGAGTTAAACCCGGCCAGGAGAGGGCAGACGTAGTTTAACCTGGCCAGTAGAGCGGCAGACAGAGTTTAATCCAGCTAGGAGAGCGGCTGACAGAGTTTAACCCGGCAAGAAGTGCGGCAGACGGAGTTTATCCCGGCCAGGAGAGAGGCAGACAGAGATTAGCCTGGGCAAAAGAGTGGCAGACTGAGTTTAACCTGGGCAAGCGAGCGAATTTAACCCAGCCAAGAGAGCGGCAGACAGAGTTTAATTTGTCCTAGAGCACCAGACAGAGTTTAACCCAGGCAGGAGTGCGGAAGACAGAGTTTATCCGGCCAGGAGAGCAGCAGACATAGTTTATCCGGGGCAGGAGAGCGTCAGTCGGAGTTTAACATGGGCATGAGTACGGCAGACGGAGTTTAACCTGGCCAGGAGAGCGGCAGGCAGAGTTTAACCGGGGAACGAGAGCGGGATACAGATTTTAACCCAGCCAGGAGAGCGTCAGACAAAGTTTAAACCAGGCAGGAATGCAGTAGACAGCGTTTAATCTGGGCAGGAGTCTGGCAGACAGTTTATTCAGGCAGGGAGAATGGCAGACAGAGTTTAACCTGGCCAGGAGAGCGGCAGATGGTGTTTAACGCGGCCAGGTGTGCAGCAGACGGTGTTTACCCGGCCAGGATGGTGGCAGACAGCGTTTAACTGGGGAACGAGAGCGGCATACAGAGTTTAACCCAGCCAGGAGTGCGTCTGACAAAGTTTAAACCAGGCAGGACGGTGGCAGACAGTTTATTCAGCCAGGAAGAGTGGCAGACAGAGTTTAAGCTGGGCAGGAGAGCGGCAGACAGACTTTATCCGGGGCAGGAGAGCGGAAGACATAGTTTATCCGGGGCAGGAGAGCGGCAGACGGAGTTTAACATTGGCAGGTGTGCGGCAGACAGAGTTTAACCCGGCCAGGAGAGCGGCAGACAGAGCTTAACCTGGGCTGGAGAGCGGCAGACAGAGTTTAACCCGACCAGAATGGCAGCATACTTTTTAACCGGAGAAGGATAGCGGCAGAAAGAGTTTAACCTGGGCAGGAATGCGGCAGACGGAGTTTAACCGGCCAGGAGAGCGGCAGAAAGATTTTAACCGTGGAAGGAGAGCAGCGAGAAAATTTTACCCAGCCAGTAGAGCGGAAAACAATGTTTAAACCAGGCATTTGTGCGGCAGACTGAGTTTATCCTGGGCAAGCAAGCGAATTTAACCCGACCAGGAGAGCGGCAGAGAGACTTTAATCTGGCCTGGAGCACCAGACAGAGTTTGAACGAGGCAGGAATGCGGCAGACTGTGTTTAACCCAGGCAGGTGAGCGGCAGACAGAGTTTAACCCGGGTAGGAGCGCGACAGACAAGAGTTTAACCCGGTCATGAGAGCGGCAGTCATAGTTTATCCGGGGCAGGAGAGTGGCAGACGGAGTTTAACCAGGCCAGGAGAGCGGCAGATGGAGTTTAACATGGGCAGGTGTGCGGCAGACGGAGTTTAAACTGACCAGGAATGCGGAAGACGGAGTTTAACCCAGGTATGAGTGCAGCAGACGGAGTTGAACCCGGCCAGGAGAGCGGCAGACAGAGCTTAACCTGGGTTGGAAGTTTAAACCAGGCATTTGTGCGGCAGACTGAGTTTATCCTGGGCAAGAGAGTGAATTTAAGCTGACCAGGAGAGCGGCAGAGAGACTTTAATCTGGCCTGGAGCACCAGACAGAGTTCGAACAAGGCAGGAATGCGGCAGACTGTGTTTAACCCGGACAGGTGTGCGGCAGACAGTGTTTAACCTGGCCAGGAGAGCGGCAGACGGAGTTTAACCCGAGCAGGAGTGGGGCAGACAGAGTTAAACCCGGCCAGGAGGGGGCAGACAGTGTTTATCCCATCCAGGAGAGCGGCAGACAGAGTTTAACCCGGCCAGGAGAGGGCAGACAGGGTTTAACCCTGCCAGGAGAGACCAGACAGAGTTTATTCCGGCCACGAGAGGGCAGACAGACTTTATCCCTGCCAGGAGAGCGGCAGACAGTGTTTAACCCGGCCAGGAGAGGGCAGACAGAGTTTTACCCGGCCAGGAGAGTGGCAGACAGAGTTTAACCTGGCCAGGAGTGCAGCAGACGGACTTTAAACTGACCGAAAATGTGGAAGACGGAGTTTAACCCGGCCAGGAGAGCGGCAGACATAGTTTATCCGGGGAAGGAGACCAGCAGACAGAATTTTACCCAGCCAGTAGTGCGGAAGACAAAGTTTAAACCAGGCAGTTGCGCAGCAGACAGAGTTTAACCTGGGCAGGAGGGCGGCACACAGAGTTTAACCTGACCAGGAGTGCAGCAGACGGAGTTTAAACCAACCAGGAATGCGGAAGACGGAGTTTAACCCAGGGATGAGTGCAGCATACGGAGTTGATACCAGCCAGCAGAGCAGCAGACAGAGTTTATCCGGGGCAGGAGAGCGGCAGATGGAGTTTAACATGGGCAGGTGTGCGGCAGACAGAATTTAAACCACCAGGAATGCGGAAGACGGAGATAAACCCAGGTATGAGTGCAGCAGACGGAGTTGAACCCAGCCAGGAGAGCAGCAGACAGAGTTTAAACCGGCCAGGAGAGCGGCAGATGTAGTTTATCCGGGGCTGGAGAGCGGCAGACGGAGTTTAGCCCGGCCAAGATTGCGGTAGACAGAATTTAACCGGGGAACAAGAGCGGCATACAGAATTTATCCCGGCCAGGTGAGTGGCAGACGGAGTTTAACCCGGGCAGGAAGGCGGCAGACAGTGGTTAACCCGGCCAGGATTGCAGCAGACAGCGTTTAACCGGGGAAATTAGAGCGGCATGCCGAATTTAACCCAGCCAGGAGAGCGTCAGACAAAGTTTAAACCAGGCAGGAGTGTGGCAGACAGCGTTTAACCTGGGAAGGAGGGTGGCAGACAGTTTATTCAGGCAGGAAGAGTGGCAGACGGAGTTTAACCCGGGCAGGAGAGCGGCCAAAGGAGATTAACCTGGACAGCAGAGTGGCAGACTTAGTTTGAACCAGTAGGAGAGCAGCAGACGGCGTTTATCCCAGCCAGGAGAGCGGCAGAGTTTTACCCAGCCAGGAGAGTGGCAGACGGAGTTTAAGACTGGCAGGTGTGCGGCTGAAGGAGTTTAACCCGGTCAGAAGAGCGGCAGACAGAGTTTATCCCGGCCAGGAGAGCGGCTGAAGTAGTTTATCCGGGACAGGAGAGCGGCAGACAGAGTTTAACGACCAGAATGGAGGCTTACAATTTAACCAGGGAAGGAGAGCGGCAGACATAATTTAACCCGGCCAGGAGAGCGGCAGACCGTGTTTAACCCGGCCAGGATGGCGGCAGACAGAGTTTAACTGAAGAACGAGAGCGGCATACAGAATTTAACCCAGCCAAGAGAGCGTCAGACAAAGTTCAAACCAGGCAGGAGAGTGGCAGACAGTTTATTCAGGCAGGAAGAGTGGCAGACAGAGTTTAAGCCGGGCAGGAGCGCGGCAGACAGACTTTATCCGGGGCAGGAGAGCGGAAGACATAGTTTATCCGGGGCAGGAGAGCGGCAGACGGAGTTTAACATTGGCAGGTGTGCGGCAGACGGAGTTTATCCCGGCCAGGAGAGTAGCAGACGGAGATTAACCCGAGCAGGAGTGGGGCAGACAGAGTTTAACCTGGCCAGTAGAGCGGCAGACAGAGTTTAACCCAGCCAGGAGAGGGCAGACGTAGTTTAACCTGGCCAGTAGAGCGGCAGACAGAGTTTAATCCAGCTAGGAGAGCGGCTGACAGAGTATAACCCGGCAAAAAGTGCGGCAGACGGAGTTTATCCCGGCCAGGAGAGTAGCAGACGGAGTTTAACCCAGGCAGGAGTGCAGCAGATAGCGTTTAACATGGGCAGGAGTACAGCAGACAAAGTTTAACCCGGCCAGAAGAGCGGGAGACAGTGTTTAACCCGGCCAGGAGAGGGCAGACAGAGTTTATCCCGGCCAGGACAGGGCAGACGGAGTTTAACCTGGCCAGGAGAGTGGCAGACAGACTTTAACCCGGGCAGGAGAGCGGCAGACAGACTTTATCCGGGGCAGGAGAGCGGAAGACATAGTTTATCCGGGGCAGGAGAACGGCAGACGGAGTTTAACATTGGCAGGTGTGCGGCAGACAGAGTTTAACCCGGCCAGGAGAGCGGCAGACAGAGCTTAACCTGGGCAGGAGAGCGGCAGACGGAGTTTAACATTGGCAGGAGTGCGGCAGACAGAGTTTAACCCGGCCAGGAGTGCAGCAGACAGAGCTTAACCTCGGCTGGAGAGCGGCAGTCATAGTTTATCCGGGGCAGGAGAGTGGCAGACGGAGTTTAACCAGGCCAGGAGAGCGGCAGACAGATCTTAACCTGGGTTGGAGAGCGGCAGACAGAGTTTAATCCAGCTAGGAGAGCGGCTGACAGAGTTTAACCCGGCAAAAAGTGCGGCAGACGGAGTTTATCCCGGCCAGGAGAGTAGCAGACGGAGTTTAACCCAGGCAGGAGTGCAGCAGATAGCGTTTATCATGGGCAGGAGTACAGCAGACAAAGTTTAACCCGGCCAGAAGAGCGGGAGACAGTGTTTAACCCGGCCAGGAGAGGGCAGACAGAGTTTATCCCGGCCAGGACAGGGCAGACGGAGTTTAACCTGGCCAGGAGAGTGGCAGACAGACTTTAACCCGGGCAGGAGAGCGGCAGACAGACTTTATCCGGGGCAGGAGAGCGGAAGACATAGTTTATCCGGGGCAGGAGAACGGCAGACGGAGTTTAACATTGGCAAGTGTGCGGCAGACAGAGTTTAACCCGGCCAGGAGAGCGGCAGACAGAGCTTAACCTGGGCAGGAGAGCGGCAAACGGAGTTTAACATTGGCAGGTGTGCGGCAGACAGAGTTTAAACCGGCCAGGAGTGCAGCAGACAGAGCTTAACCTGGGCTGGAGAGCGGCAGTCATAGTTTATCCGGGGCAGGAGAGTGGCAGACGGAGTTTAACCAGGCCAGGAGAGCGGCAGACAGAGCTTAACCTGGGTTGGAGAGCGGCAGACAGAGTTTAAACTGACCAGGAATGTGGAAGACGGAGTTTAACCCAGGTATGAGTGCAGCAGACGGAGTTGAATCTGGCCAGGAGAGCGGCAGACAGAGCTTAACCTGGGTTGGAGAGCGGCAGACAGAGTTTAACCTGACCAGAATGGCGGCATACTTTTTAACCGGAGAAGGATAGCGGCAGAAAGAGTTTAACCGTTGAAGGAGTGCTGCATACAGAATTTATCCTGGTCAGGAGAGCAGCAGACTGAGTTTAACCTGGGCAGGAATGCAGCAGACAGAGTTTAAGCCGGCCAGGAGAGCGGCAGACAGAGTTTAACCGTGGAAGGCGAGCAACGAGAAAATTTTACCCAGCAAGTAAAGCGGAAAACAAAGTTTAAACCAGGCATTTGTGCGGCAGACTGAGTTTATTCTGGGCAAGCGAGCGAATTTAACCCGACCAGGAGAGCGGCAGAGAGAGTTTAATCTGGCCTGGAGCACCAGACAGAGTTTGAACGAGGCAGGAATGCGGCAGACTGTGTTTAACCCGGGCAGGTGAGCGGCAGACAGTGTTCAACCTGGCCAGGAGAGCGGCAGACGGAGTTTAACCCGAGCAGGAGTGGGGCAGACAGAGTTCAAGCAGGGCAGGAGAGCGGCAGACAGTGTTTTTCCCGTCCAGGAGAGCGGCAGACAGTGTTTAACCTGGCCAGGAGAGCAGCAGACGGAGTTTAACCCGAGCAGGAGTGGGGCAGACAGAGTTAAACCCGGCCAGGAGAGGGCAGACAGTGTTTTTCCCGTCCAGGAGAGTGGCTGACAGTGTTTAACCCGGCCAGGAGAGGGCAGACAGAGTTTAACCCGGCCAGGAGAGGGCAGACGTAGTTTAACCTGGCCAGGAGAGTGGTAGACAGAGTTTAACCGAGGTAGGAGCGCGACAGACAGAGTTTAACCCGGTCATGAGAGCGGCAGTCATAGTTTATCCGGGGCAGGAGAGCGGCAGACGGAGTTTAACAAGGCCAGGAGAGCGGCAGACGGTGTTTAACCAGGCCAGGAGAGCGGCAGACGGAGTTTAGCCCGGCCAAGATGGCGGCAGATAGAATTTAACCGGGGAACAAGAGCAGCATACAGAATTTAACCCGTCCAGGTGAGTGGCAGACGGAGTTTAACCCGGGCAGCAAGGCGGCATACAGAATTTAACCCGGCAAGGAGTGCAGCAGAGGGATTTAAAACTGACCAGGAATGCAGAAGATGGAATTTAACCCTGGGATGAGTGCAGCAGACGGAGTTGAACCCAGCCAGGAGAGCGGCAGACAGAGTTTAACCTGGCCAGTAGAGCGGCAGACAGAGTTTAATCCAGCTAGGAGAGCGGCTGACAGAGTTTAACCCGGCAAAAAGTGCGGCAGACGGAGTTTATCCCGGCCAGGAGAATAGCAGACGGAGTTTAACCCAGGCAGGAGTGCAGCAGATAGCGTTTAACATGGGCAGGAGTACAGCAGACAAAGTTTAACCCGGCCAGAAGAGCGGGAGACAGTGTTTAACCCGGCCAGGAGAGGGCAGACAGAGTTTATCCCGGCCAGGACAGGGCAGACAGAGTTTAACCTGGCCAGGAGAGAGGCAGACAGAGTTTAAGCCGGGCAGGAGAGTGGCAGACAGACTTTATCCGGGGCAGGAGAGCGGAAGACATAGTTTATCCGGGGCAGGAGAGCGGCAGACGGAGTTTAACATTGGCAGGTGTGCGGCAGACAGAGTTTAACCCGGTCAGGAGAGGGCAGACAGAATTTAACCTGGCCAGGAGAGGGCAGACGTAGTTTAACCTGGCCAGGAGAGTGGCAGACAGAGTTTAACCGAGGTAGGAGCGCGACAGACAGAGTTTAACCCGGTCATGAGAGCGGCAGTCATAGTTTATCCGGGGCAGGAGAGCGGCAGACGGAGTTTAACCCGGCCAGGAGAGCGGCAGACAGAGCTTAACCTGGGCAGGAGAGCGGCAGACGGAGTTTAACATTGGCAGGTGTGCGGCAGACAGAGATTAACCCGGCCAGGAGTGCAGCAGACAGTGCTTAACCTGGGCTGGAGAGCGGCAGTCATAGTTTATCCGGGGCAGGAGAGTGGCAGATGGAGTTTAACCAGGCCAGGAGAGCGGCAGATGGAGTTTAACATGGGCAGGTGTGCGGCAGACGGAGTTTAAACTGACCAGGAATGTGGAAGACGGAGTTTAACCAAGGTATGAGTGCAGCAGACGGAGTTGAATCTGGCCAGGAGAGCGGCAGACAGAGCTTAACCTGGGTTGGAGAGTGGCAGACAGAGTTTAACCTGACCAGAATGGCGGCATACTTTTTAACCGGAGAAGGATAGCGGCAGAAAGAGTTTAACCGTTGAAGGAGTGCGGCATACAGAATTTATCCTGGTCAGGAGAGTAGCAGACTGAGTTTAACCTGGGCAGGAATGCAGCAGACGGAGTTTAAGCCGGCCAGGAGAGCGGAGACAGAGTTTAACCGTGGAAGGCGAGCAACGAGAAAATTTTACCCAGCAAGTAAAGCGGAAAACAAAGTTTAAACCAGGCATTTGTGCGGCAGACTGAGTTTATTCTGGGCAAGCGAGCGAATTTAACCCGACCAGGAGAGCGGCAGAGAGACTTTAATCTGGCCTGGAGCACCAGACAGAGTTTGAACGAGGCAGGAATGCGGCAGACTGTGTTTAACCCGGGCAGGTGAGCGGCAGACAGTGTTTAACCTGACCAGGAGAGCGGCAGACGGAGTTTAACCCGAGCAGGAGTGGGGCAGACAGAGTTAAACCCGGCCAGGAGAGGGCAGACAGTGTTTTTCCCGTCCAGGAGAGCGGAAGACAGAGTTTAACCCGTCGTGGAGAGCGGCAGACAGTGTTTAACCCGGCCAGGAGAGGGCAGACAGAGTTTATCCGGCCAGGACAGGGCAGACGGAGTTTAACCTGGCCAGGAGAGTGGATGACAGAGTTTAACCCGGCCAGGAGTGATCAGATAGAGTTTATTCCGGCCACGAGAGGGCAGACAGACTTTATCCCTGCCAGGAGAGCGGCAGACAGTGTTTAACCCGGTCAGGAGAGGGCAGACAGAGTTTAACCCGGCCAGGAGAGGGCAGACGTAGTTTAACCTGTCCAGGAGAGTGGCAGACAGAGTTTAACCGAGGTAGGAGCGCGACAGACAGAGTTTAACCTGGCCAGGAGAGCGGCAGACGGAGTTTAGCCCGGCCAAGATGGCGGCAGATAGAATTTAACCGGGGAACAAGAGCAGCATACAGAATTTAACCCGTCCAGGTGAGTGGCAGACGGAGTTTAACCCGGGCAGCAAGGCGGCACACAGAATTTAACCCGGCAAGGAGTGCAGCAGATGGATTTAAAACTGACCAGGAATGCAGAAGATGGAATTTAACCCTGGGATGAGTGCAGCAGACGGAGTTGAACCCAGCCAGGAGAGAGGCAGACAGAGCTTAACCTGGGCAGGTGAGCGGCAGACGGTGTTTAACCCGAGCAGGAGTGGGGCAGACAGAGTTAAACCCGGCCAGGAGAGGGCAGACAGAGTTTAAGCAGGGCAGGAGAGCGGCAGACAGACTTTATCCGGGGCAGGAGAGTGAAAGACATAGTTTATCCGGGGCAGGAGAGCGGCAGACGGAGTTTAACATTGGCAGGTGTGCGGCAGACAGAGTTTAACCAGGCCAGGAGAGCGGCAGACGGAGTTTAACCAGGCCAGGAGAGCGGCAGACGGAGTTTAGCCCGGCCAAGATGGCGGCAGATAGAATTTAACCGGGGAACAAGAGCAGCATACAGAATTTAACCCGTCCAGGTGAGTGGCAGACGGAGTTTAACCCGGGCAGCAAGGCGGCACACAGAATTTAACCCGGCAAGGAGTGCAGCAGAGGGATTTAAAACTGACCAGGAATGCAGAAGATGGAATTTAACCCTGGGATGAGTGCAGCAGACGGAGTTGAACCCAGCCAGGAGAGCGGCAGACAGAGTTTAACCTGGCCAGTAGAGCGGCAGACAGAGTTTAATCCAGCTAGGAGAGCGGCTGACAGAGTTTAACCCGGCAAAAAGTGCGGCAGACGGAGTTTATCCCGGCCAGGAGAATAGCAGACGGAGTTTAACCCAGGCAGGAGTGCAGCAGATAGCGTTTAACATGGGCAGGAGTACAGCAGACAAAGTTTAACCCGGCCAGAAGAGCGGGAGACAGTGTTTAACCCGGCCAGGAGAGGGCAGACAGAGTTTATCCCGGCCAGGACAGGGCAGACAGAGTTTAACCTGGCCAGGAGAGAGGCAGACAGAGTTTAAGCCGGGCAGGAGAGTGGCAGACAGACTTTATCCGGGGCAGGAGAGCGGAAGACATAGTTTATCCGGGGCAGGAGAGCGGCAGACGGAGTTTAACATTGGCAGGTGTGCGGCAGACAGAGTTTAACCCGGTCAGGAGAGGGCAGACAGAATTTAACCTGGCCAGGAGAGGGCAAACGTAGTTTAACCTGGCCAGGAGAGTGGCAGACAGAGTTTAACCGAGGTAGGAGCGCGACAGACAGAGTTTAACCCGGTCATGAGAGCGGCAGTCATAGTTTATCCGGGGCAGGAGAGCGGCAGACGGAGTTTAACCAGGCCAGGAGAGCGGCAGACGGAGTTTAACCAGGCCAGGAGAGCGGCAGACGGAGTTTAGCCCGGCCAAGATGGCGGCAGATAGAATTTAACCGGGGAACAAGAGCAGCATACAGAATTTAACCCGTCCAGGTGAGTGGCAGACGGAGTTTAACCCGGGCAGCAAGGCGGCACACAGGATTTAACCCGGCAAGGAGTGCAGCAGAGGGATTTAAAACTGACCAGGAATGCAGAAGATGGAATTTAACCCTGGGATGAGTGCAGCAGACGGAGTTGAACCCAGCCAGGAGAGCGGCAGACAGAGTTTAACCTGGCCAGTAGAGCGGCAGACAGAGTTTAATCCAGCTAGGAGAGCGGCTGACAGAGTTTAACCCGGCAAAAAGTGCGGCAGACGGAGTTTATCCCGGCCAGGAGAATAGCAGACGGAGTTTAACCCAGGCAGGAGTGCAGCAGATAGCGTTTAACATGGGCAGGAGTACAGCAGACAAAGTTTAACCCGGCCAGAAGAGCGGGAGACAGTGTTTAACCCGGCCAGGAGAGGGCAGACAGAGTTTATCCCGGCCAGGACAGGGCAGACAGAGTTTAACCTGGCCAGGAGAGAGGCAGACAGAGTTTAAGCCGGGCAGGAGAGTGGCAGACAGACTTTATCCGGGGCAGGAGAGCGGAAGACATAGTTTATCCGGGGCAGGAGAGCGGCAGACGGAGTTTAACATTGGCAGGTGTGCGGCAGACAGAGTTTAACACGGCCAGGAGAGCGGCAGACAGAGCTTAACCTGGGCAGGAGAGCGGCAGACGGAGTTTAACATTGGCAGGTGTGCGGCAGACAGAGATTAACCCGGCCAGGAGTGCAGCAGACAGTGCTTAACCTGGGCTGGAGAGCGGCAGTCATAGTTTATCCGGGGCAGGAGAGTGGCAGATGGAGTTTAACCAGGCCAGGAGAGCGGCAGGTGGAGTTTAACATGGGCAGGTGTGCGGCAGACGGGGTTTAACACGGCCATGAGAGCGGCAGACAGAGCTTAACCTGGGCAGGAGAGCGGCAGACGGAGTTTAACCCGAGCAGGAGTGGGGCAGACAGAGTTAAACCCGGCCAGGAGAGGGCAGACAGAGTTTATCCCGGCCAGGACAGGGCAGACAGAGTTTAACCTGGCCAGAAGAGAGGCAGACAGAGTTTAAGCAGGGCAGGAGAGCGGCAGACAGACTTTATCCGGGGCAGGAGAGTGAAAGACATAGTTTATCCGGGGCAGGAGAGCGGCAGACGGAGTTTAACATTGGCAGGTGTGCGGCAGACAGAGTTTAACCAGGCCAGGAGAGCGGCAGACGGAGTTTAACCAGGCCAGGAGAGCGGCAGACGGAGTTTAGCCCGGCCAAGATGGCGGCAGATAGAATTTAACCGGGGAACAAGAGCAGCATACAGAATTTAACCCGTCCAGGTGAGTGGCAGACGGAGTTTAACCCGGGCAGCAAGGCGGCACACAGAATTCAACCCGGCAAGGAGTGCAGCAGAGGGATTTAAAACTGACCAGGAATGCAGAAGATGGAATTTAACCCTGGGATGAGTGCAGCAGACGGAGTTGAACCCAGCCAGGAGAGCGGCAGACAGAGTTTAACCTGGCCAGTAGAGCGGCAGACAGAGTTTAATCCAGCTAGGAGAGCGGCTGACAGAGTTTAACCCGGCAAAAAGTGCGGCAGACGGAGTTTATCCCGGCCAGGAGAATAGCAGACGGAGTTTAACCCAGGCAAGAGTGCAGCAGATAGCGTTTAACATGGGCAGGAGTACAGCAGACAAAGTTTAACCCGGCCAGAAGAGCGGGAGACAGTGTTTAACCCGGCCAGGAGAGGGCAGACAGAGTTTATCCCAGCCAGGACAGGGCAGACAGAGTTTAACCTGGCCAGGAGAGAGGCAGACAGAGTTTAAGCCGGGCAGGAGAGTGGCAGACAGACTTTATCCGGGGCAGGAGAGCGGAAGACATAGTTTATCCGGGGCAGGAGAGCGGCAGACGGAGTTTAACATTGGCAGGTGTGCGGCAGACAGAGTTTAACCCGGTCAGGAGAGGGCAGACAGAATTTAACCTGGCCAGGAGAGGGCAGACGTAGTTTAACCTGGCCAGGAGAGTGGCAGACAGAGTTTAACCGAGGTAGGAGCGCGACAGACAGAGTTTAACCCGGTCATGAGAGCGGCAGTCATAGTTTATCCGGGGCAGGAGAGCGGCAGACGGAGTTTAACCAGGCCAGGAGAGCGGCAGACGGAGTTTAACCAGGCCAGGAGAGCGGCAGACGGAGTTTAGCCCGGCCAAGATGGCGGCAGATAGAATTTAACCGGGGAACAAGAGCAGCATACAGAATTTAACCCGTCCAGGTGAGTGGCAGACGGAGTTTAACCCGGGCAGCAAGGCGGCACACAGAATTTAACCCGGCAAGGAGTGCAGCAGAGGGATTTAAAACTGACCAGGAATGCAGAAGATGGAATTTAACCCTGGGATGAGTGCAGCAGACGGAGTTGAACCCAGCCAGGAGAGCGGCAGACAGAGTTTAACCTGGCCAGTAGAGCGGCAGACAGAGTTTAATCCAGCTAGGAGAGCGGCTGACTGAGTTTAACCCGGCAAAAAGTGCAGCAGACGGAGTTTATCCCGGCCAGGAGAATAGCAGACGGAGTTTAACCCAGGCAGGAGTGCAGCAGATAGCGTTTAACATGGGCAGGAGTACAGCAGACAAAGTTTAACCCGGCCAGAAGAGCGGGAGACAGTGTTTAACCCGGCCAGGAGAGGGCAGACAGAGTTTATCCCGGCCAGGACAGGGCAGACAGAGTTTAACCTGGCCAGGAGAGAGGCAGACAGAGTTTAAGCCGGGCAGGAGAGTGGCAGACAGACTTTATCCGGGGCAGGAGAGCGGAAGACATAGTTTATCCGGGGCAGGAGAGCGGCAGACGGAGTTTAACATTGGCACGTGTGCGGCAGACAGAGTTTAACACGGCCAGGAGAGCGGCAGACAGAGCTTAACCTGGGCAGGAGAGCGGCAGACGGAGTTTAACATTGGCAGGTGTGCGGCAGACAGAGATTAACCCGGCCAGGAGTGCAGCAGACAGTGCTTAACCTGGGCTGGAGAGCGGCAGTCATAGTTTATCCGGGGCAGGAGAGTGGCAGATGGAGTTTAACCAGGCCAGGAGAGCGGCAGGTGGAGTTTAACATGGGCAGGTGTGCGGCAGACGGGGTTTAAACTGACCAGGAATGTGGAAGACGGAGTTTAACCCAGGTATGAGTGCAGCAGACGGAGTTGAATCTGGCCAGGAGAGCGGCAGACAGAGCTTAACCTGGGTTGGAGTGTGGCAGACAGAGTTTAACCTGACCAGAATGGCGGCATACTTTTTAACAGGAGAAGGATAGCGGCAGAAAGAGTTTAACCGTTGAAGGAGTGCGACATACAGAATTTATCCTGGTCAGGAGAGCAGCAGACTGAGTTTAACCTGGGCAGGAATGCAGCAGACGGAGTTTAAGCCGGCCAGGAGAGCGGCAGACAGAGTTTAACCGTGGAAGGCGAGCAACGAGAAAATTTTACCCAGCAAGTAAAGCGGAAAACAAAGTTTAAACCAGGCATTTGTGCGGCAGACTGAGTTTATTCTGGGCAAGCGAGCGAATTTAACCCGACCAGGAGAGCGGCAGAGAGACTTTAATCTGGCCTGGAGCACCAGACAGAGTTTGAACGAGGCAGGAATGCGGCAGACTGTGTTTAACCCGGGCAGGTGAGCGGCAGACAGTGTTCAACCTGGCCAGGAGAGCGGCAGACGGAGTTTAACCCGAGCAGGAGTGGGGCAGACAGAGTTTAAGCAGGGCAGGAGAGCGGCAGACAGTGTATTTCCCGTCCAGGAGAGCGGCAGACAGTGTTTAACCTGGCCAGGTGATAGGCAGACGGAGTTTAACCCGAGCAGGAGTGGGGCAGACAGAGTTTAAGCAGGGCAGGAGAGCGGCAGACAGTGTTTTTCCCGTCCAGGAGAGCGGCAGACAGTGTTTTTCCCGTCCAGGAGAGCGGCAGACAGTGTTTAACCTGGCCAGGAGAGCGGCAGACGGAGTTTAACCCGAGCAGGAATGGGGCAGACAGAGTTAAACCTGGCCAGGAGAGGGCAGACAGTGTTTTTCCCATCCAGGAGAGCGGAAGACAGAGTTTAACCCGTCGTGGAGAGCGGCAGACAGTGTTTAACCCGGCCAGGATAGGGCAGACAGAGTTTATCCGGCCAGGACAGGGCAGACGGAGTTTAACCTGGCCAGGAGAGTGGCTGACAGAGTTTAACCCGGCCAGGAGTGATCAGATAGAGTTTATTCCGGCCACGAGAGGGCAGACAGACTTTATCCCTGCCAGGAGAGCGGCAGACAGTATTTAACCCGGTCAGGAGAGGGCAGACAGAGTTTAACCCGGCCAGGACAGGGCAGACGGAGTTTAACCTGGCCAGGAGTGATCAGATAGAGTTTATTCCGGCCACAAGAGGGCAGACAGACTTTATCCCTGCCAGGAGAGAGGCAGACAGTATTTAACCCGGTCAGGAGAGGGCAGACAGAGTTTAACCCGGCCAGGAGAGGGCAGACGTAGTTTAACCTAGCCAGGAGAGTGGCAGACAGAGTTTAACCGAGGTAGGAGCGCGACAGACAGAGTTTAACCCGGTCATGAGAGCGGCAGTCATAGTTTATCCGGGGCAGGAGAGCGGCAGACGGAGTTTAACCAGGCCAGGAGAGCAGCAGACGGAGTTTAACCAGGCCAGGAGAGCGGCAGACGGAGTTTAGCCCGGCCAAGATGGCGGCAGATAGAATTTAACCGGGGAACAAGAGCAGCATACAGAATTTAACCCGTCCAGGTGAGTGGCAGATGGAGTTTAACCCGGGCAGCAAGGCGGCACACAGAATTTAACCCGGCAAGGAGTGCAGCAGAGGGATTTAAAACTGACCAGGAATGCAGAAGATGGAATTTAACCCTGGGATGAGTGCAGCAGACGGAGTTGAACCCAGCCAGGAGAGCGGCTGACAGAGTTTAACCCGGCAAAAAGTGCGGCAGACGGAGTTTATCCCGGCCAGGAGAGTAGCAGACGGAGTTTAACCCCGGCAGGAGTGCAGCAGATAGCGTTTAACATGGGCAGGAATACAGCAGACAAAGTTTAACCCGGCCAGAAGAGCGGGAGACAGTGTTTAACCCGGCCAGGAGAGGGCAGACAGAGTTTATCCCGGCCAGGAGAGCGGCAGACAGAGTTTAACCTGGCCAGTAGAGCGGCAGACAGAGTTTAATCCAGCTAGGAGAGCGGCTGACAGAGTTTAACCCGGCAAAAAGTGCGGCAGACGGAGTTTATCCCGGCCAGGAGAGTAGCAGACGGAGATTAACCCGAGCAGGAGTGGGGCAGACAGAGTTAAACCCGGCCAGGAGAGCGGCAGACAGTGTTTAACCTGGCCAGGAGAGCAGCAGACGGAGTTTAACCCGAGCAGGAGTGGGGCAGACAGAGTTAAACCCGGCCAGGAGAGGGCAGACAGTGTTTTTCCCGTCCAGGAGAGTGGCTGACAGTGTTTAACCCGGCCAGGAGAGGGCAGACAGAGTTTAACCCGGCCAGGAGAGGGCAGACGTAGTTTAACCTGGCCAGGAGAGTGGCAGACAGAGTTTAACCGAGGTAGGAGCGCGACAGACAGAGTTTAACCCGGTCATGAGAGCGGCAGTCATAGTTTATCCGGGGCAGGAGAGCGGCAGACGGAGTTTAACAAGGCCAGGAGAGCGGCAGACGGAGTTTAACCAGGCCAGGAGAGCGGCAGACGGAGTTTAGCCCGGCCAAGATGGCGGCAGATAGAATTTAACCGGGGAACAAGAGCAGCATACAGAATTTAACCCGTCCAGGTGAGTGGCAGACGGAGTTTAACCCGGGCAGCAAGGCGGCATACAGAATTTAACCCGGCAAGGAGTGCAGCAGAGGGATTTAAAACTGACCAGGAATGCAGAAGATGGAATTTAACCCTGGGATGAGTGCAGCAGACGGAGTTGAACCCAGCCAGGAGTGCGGCAGACAGAGTTTAACCTGGCCAGTAGAGCGGCAGACAGAGTTTAACCCAGCCAGGAGAGGGCAGACGTAGTTTAACCTGGCCAGTAGAGCGGCAGACAGAGTTTAATCCAGCTAGGAGAGCGGCTGACAGAGTATAACCCGGCAAAAAGTGCGGCAGACGGAGTTTATCCCGGCCAGGAGAGTAGCAGACGGAGTTTAACCCAGGCAGGAGTGCAGCAGATAGCGTTTAACATGGGCAGGAGTACAGCAGACAAAGTTTAACCCGGCCAGAAGAGCGGGAGACAGTGTTTAACCCGGCCAGGAGAGGGCAGACAGAGTTTATCCCGGCCAGGACAGGGCAGACGGAGTTTAACCTGGCCAGGAGAGTGGCAGACAGACTTTAACCCGGGCAGGAGAGCGGCAGACAGACTTTATCCGGGGCAGGAGAGCGGAAGACATAGTTTATCCGGGGCAGGAGAACGGCAGACGGAGTTTAACATTGGCAGGTGTGCGGCAGACAGAGTTTAACCCGGCCAGGAGAGCGGCAGACAGAGCTTAACCTGGGCAGGAGAGCGGCAGACGGAGTTTAACATTGGCAGGAGTGCGGCAGACAGAGTTTAACCCGGCCAGGAGTGCAGCAGACAGAGCTTAACCTCGGCTGGAGAGCGGCAGTCATAGTTTATCCGGGGCAGGAGAGTGGCAGACGGAGTTTAACCAGGCCAGGAGAGCGGCAGACAGATCTTAACCTGGGTTGGAGAGCGGCAGACAGAGTTTAATCCAGCTAGGAGAGCGGCTGACAGAGTTTAACCCGGCAAAAAGTGCGGCAGACGGAGTTTATCCCGGCCAGGAGAGTAGCAGACGGAGTTTAACCAAGGCAGGAGTGCAGCAGATAGCGTTTATCATGGGCAGGAGTACAGCAGACAAAGTTTAACCCGGCCAGAAGAGCGGGAGACAGTGTTTAACCCGGCCAGGAGAGGGCAGACAGAGTTTATCCCGGCCAGGACAGGGCAGACGGAGTTTAACCTGGCCAGGAGAGTGGCAGACAGACTTTAACCCGGGCAGGAGAGCGGCAGACAGACTTTATCCGGGGCAGGAGAGCGGAAGACATAGTTTATCCGGGGCAGGAGAACGGCAGACGGAGTTTAACATTGGCAGGTGTGCGGCAGACAGAGTTTAACCCGGCCAGGAGAGCGGCAGACAGAGCTTAACCTGGGCAGGAGAGCGGCAAACGGAGTTTAACATTGGCAGGTGTGCGGCAGACAGAGTTTAAACCGGCCAGGAGTGCAGCAGACAGAGCTTAACCTGGGCTGGAGAGCGGCAGTCATAGTTTATCCGGGGCAGGAGAGTGGCAGACGGAGTTTAACCAGGCCAGGAGAGCGGCAGACAGAGCTTAACCTGGGTTGGAGAGCGGCAGACAGAGTTTAAACTGACCAGGAATGTGGAAGACGGAGTTTAACCCAGGTATGAGTGCAGCAGACGGAGTTGAATCTGGCCAGGAGAGCGGCAGACAGAGCTTAACCTGGGTTGGAGAGCGGCAGACAGAGTTTAACCTGACCAGAATGGCGGCATACTTTTTAACCGGAGAAGGATAGCGGCAGAAAGAGTTTAACCGTTGAAAGAGTGCTGCATACAGAATTTATCCTGGTCAGGAGAGCAGCAGACTGAGTTTAACCTGGGCAGGAATGCAGCAGACAGAGTTTAAGCCGGCCAGGAGAGCGGCAGACAGAGTTTAACCGTGGAAGGCGAGCAACGAGAAAATTTTACCCAGCAAGTAAAGCGGAAAACAAAGTTTAAACCAGGCATTTGTGCGGCAGACTGAGTTTATTCTGGGCAAGCGAGCGAATTTAACCCGACCAGGAGAGCGGCAGAGAGAGTTTAATCTGGCCTGGAGCACCAGACAGAGTTTGAACGAGGCAGGAATGCGGCAGACTGTGTTTAACCCGGGCAGGTGAGCGGCAGACAGTGTTCAACCTGGCCAGGAGAGCGGCAGACGGAGTTTAACCCGAGCAGGAGTGGGGCAGACAGAGTTCAAGCAGGGCAGGAGAGCGGCAGACAGTGTTTTTCCCGTCCAGGAGAGCGGCAGACAGTGTTTAACCTGGCCAGGAGAGCAGCAGACGGAGTTTAACCCGAGCAGGAGTGGGGCAGACAGAGTTAAACCCGGCCAGGAGAGGGCAGACAGTGTTTTTCCCGTCCAGGAGAGTGGCTGACAGTGTTTAACCCGGCCAGGAGAGGGCAGACAGAGTTTAACCCGGCCAGGAGAGGGCAGACGTAGTTTAACCTGGCCAGGAGAGTGGCAGACAGAGTTTAACCGAGGTAGGAGCGCGACAAACAGAGTTTAACCCGGTCATGAGAGCGGCAGTCATAGTTTATCCTGGGCAGGAGAGCGGCAGACGGAGTTTAACAAGGCCAGGAGAGCGGCAGACGGTGTTTAACCAGGCCAGGAGAGCGGCAGACGGAGTTTAGCCCGGCCAAGATGGCGGCAGATAGAATTTAACCGGGGAACAAGAGCAGCATACAGAATTTAACCCGTCCAGGTGAGTGGCAGACGGAGTTTAACCCGGGCAGCAAGGCGGCATACAGAATTTAACCCGGCAAGGAGTGCAGCAGAGGGATTTAAAACTGACCAGGAATGCAGAAGATGGAATTTAACCCTGGGATGAGTGCAGCAGACGGAGTTGAACCCAGCCAGGAGAGCGGCAGACAGAGTTTAACCTGGCCAGTAGAGCGGCAGACAGAGTTTAATCCAGCTAGGAGAGCGGCTGACAGAGTTTAACCCGGCAAAAAGTGCGGCAGACGGAGTTTATCCCGGCCAGGAGAATAGCAGACGGAGTTTAACCCAGGCAGGAGTGCAGCAGATAGCGTTTAACATGGGCAGGAGTACAGCAGACAAAGTTTAACCCGGCCAGAAGAGCGGGAGACAGTGTTTAACCCGGCCAGGAGAGGGCAGACAGAGTTTATCCCGGCCAGGACAGGGCAGACAGAGTTTAACCTGGCCAGGAGAGAGGCAGACAGAGTTTAAGCCGGGCAGGAGAGTGGCAGACAGACTTTATCCGGGGCAGGAGAGCGGAAGACATAGTTTATCCGGGGCAGGAGAGCGGCAGACGGAGTTTAACATTGGCAGGTGTGTGGCAGACAGAGTTTAACCCGGTCAGGAGAGGGCAGACAGAATTTAACCTGGCCAGGAGAGGGCAGACGTAGTTTAACCCGGTCATGAGAGCGGCAGTCATAGTTTATCCGGGGCAGGAGAGCGGCAGACGGAGTTTAACCTGGCCAGGAGAGCGGCAGACAGAGCTTAACCTGGGCAGGAGAGCGGCAGACGGAGTTTAACATTGGCAGGTGTGCGGCAGACAGAGATTAACCCGGCCAGGAGTGCAGCAGACAGTGCTTAACCTGGGCTGGAGAGCGGCAGTCATAGTTTATCCGGGGCAGGAGAGTGGCAGATGGAGTTTAACCAGGCCAGGAGAGCGGCAGATGGAGTTTAACATGGGCAGGTGTGCGGCAGACGGAGTTTAAACTGACCAGGAATGTGGAAGACGGAGTTTAACCCAGGTATGAGTGCAGCAGACGGAGTTGAATCTGGCCAGGAGAGCGGCAGACAGAGCTTAACCTGGGTTGGAGAGTGGCAGACAGAGTTTAACCTGACCAGAATGGCGGCATACTTTTTAACCGGAGAAGGATAGCGGCAGAAAGAGTTTAACCGTTGAAGGAGTGCGGCATACAGAATTTATCCTGGTCAGGAGAGTAGCAGACTGAGTTTAACCTGGGCAGGAATGCAGCAGACGGAGTTTAAGCCGGCCAGGAGAGCGGAGACAGAGTTTAACCGTGGAAGGCGAGCAACGAGAAAATTTTACCCAGCAAGTAAAGCGGAAAACAAAGTTTAAACCAGGCATTTGTGCGGCAGACTGAGTTTATTCTGGGCAAGCGAGCGAATTTAACCCGACCAGGAGAGCGGCAGAGAGACTTTAATCTGGCCTGGAGCACCAGACAGAGTTTGAACGAGGCAGGAATGCGGCAGACTGTGTTTAACCCGGGCAGGTGAGCGGCAGACAGTGTTTAACCTGACCAGGAGAGCGGCAGACGGAGTTTAACCCGAGCAGGAGTGGGGCAGACAGAGTTAAACCCGGCCAGGAGAGGGCAGACAGTGTTTTTCCCGTCCAGGAGAGCGGAAGACAGAGTTTAACCCGTCGTGGAGAGCGGCAGACAGTGTTTAACCCGGCCAGGAGAGGGCAGACAGAGTTTATCCGGCCAGGACAGGGCAGACGGAGTTTAACCTGGCCAGGAGAGTGGATGACAGAGTTTAACCCGGCCAGGAGTGATCAGATAGAGTTTATTCCGGCCACGAGAGGGCAGACAGACTTTATCCCTGCCAGGAGAGCGGCAGACAGTGTTTAACCCGGTCAGGAGAGGGCAGACAGAGTTTAACCCGGCCAGGAGAGGGCAGACGTAGTTTAACCTGTCCAGGAGAGTGGCAGACAGAGTTTAACCGAGGTAGGAGCGCGATAGACAGAGTTTAACCTGGCCAGGAGAGCGGCAGACGGAGTTTAGCCCGGCCAAGATGGCGGCAGATAGAATTTAACCGGGGAACAAGAGCAGCATACAGAATTTAACCCGTCCAGGTGAGTGGCAGACGGAGTTTAACCCGTGCAGCAAGGCGGCACACAGAATTTAACCCGGCAAGGAGTGCAGCAGATGGATTTAAAACTGACCAGGAATGCAGAAGATGGAATTTAACCCTGGGATGAGTGCAGCAGACGGAGTTGAACCCAGCCAGGAGAGCGGCAGACAGAGCTTAACCTGGGCAGGTGAGCGGCAGACGGTGTTTAACCCGAGCAGGAGTGGGGCAGACAGAGTTAAACCCGGCCAGGAGAGGGCAGACAGAGTTTATCCCGGCCAGGACAGGGCAGACAGAGTTTAACCTGGCCAGAAGAGAGGCAGACAGAGTTTAAGCCGGGCAGGAGAGTGGCAGACAGACTTTATCCGGGGCAGGAGAGCGGAAGACATAGTTTATCCGGGGCAGGAGAGCGGCAGACGGAGTTTAACATTGGCAGGTGTGCGGCAGACAGAGTTTAACCCGGTCAGGAGAGGGCAGACAGAATTTAACCTGGCCAGGAGAGGGCAGACGTAGTTTAACCTGGCCAGGAGAGTGGCAGACAGAGTTTAACCGAGGTAGGAGCGCGACAGACAGAGTTTAACCCGGTCATGAGAGCGGCAGTCATAGTTTATCCGGGGCAGGAGAGCGGCAGACGGAGTTTAACCAGGCCAGGAGAGCGGCAGACGGAGTTTAACCAGGCCAGGAGAGCGGCAGACGGAGTTTAGCCCGGCCAAGATGGCAGCAGATAGAATTTAACCGGGGAACAAGAGCAGCATACAGAATTTAACCCGTCCAGGTGAGTGGCAGACGGAGTTTAACCCGGGCAGCAAGGCGGCACACAGAATTTAACCCGGCAAGGAGTGCAGCAGAGGGATTTAAAACTGACCAGGAATGCAGAAGATGGAATTTAACCCTGGGATGAGTGCAGCAGACGGAGTTGAACCCAGCCAGGAGAGCGGCAGACAGAGTTTAACCTGGCCAGTAGAGCGGCAGACAGAGTTTAATCCAGCTAGGAGAGCGGCTGACAGAGTTTAACCCGGCAAAAAGTGCGGCAGACGGAGTTTATCCCGGCCAGGAGAATAGCAGACGGAGTTTAACCCAGGCAGGAGTGCAGCAGATAGCGTTTAACATGGGCAGGAGTACAGCAGACAAAGTTTAACCCGGCCAGAAGAGCGGGAGACAGTGTTTAACCCGGCCAGGAGAGGGCAGACAGAGTTTATCCCGGCCAGGACAGGGCAGACAGAGTTTAACCTGGCCAGTAGAGAGGCAGACAGAGTTTAAGCCGGGCAGGAGAGTGGCAGACAGATTTTATCCGGGGCAGGAGAGCGGAAGACATAGTTTATCCGGGGCAGGAGAGCGGCAGACGGAGTTTAACATTGGCAGGTGTGCGGCAGACAGAGTTTAACACGGCCAGGAGAGCGGCAGACAGAGCTTAACCTGGGCAGGAGAGCGGCAGACGGAGTTTAACATTGGCAGGTGTGCGGCAGACAGAGATTAACCCGGCCAGGAGTGCAGCAGACAGTGCTTAACCTGGGCTGGAGAGCGGCAGTCATAGTTTATCCGGGGCAGGAGAGTGGCAGATGGAGTTTAACCAGGCCAGGAGAGCGGCAGGTGGAGTTTAACATGGGCAGGTGTGCGGCAGACGGGGTTTAACACGGCCATGAGAGCGGCAGACAGAGCTTAACCTGGGCAGGAGAGCGGCAGACGGAGTTTAACATTGGCAGGTGTGCGGCAGACAGAGATTAACCCGGCCAGGAGTGCAGCAGACAGTGCTTAACCTGGCCAGGAGAGCGGCTGACAGAGTTTAACCCGGCAAAAAGTGCGGCAGACAGAGTTTATCCCGGCCAGGAGAGTAGCAGACGGAGTTTAACCCAGGCAGGAGTGCAGCAGATAGCGTTTAACATGGGCAGGAGTACAGCAGACAAAGTTTAACCCGGCCAGAAGAGCCGGAGACAGTGTTTAACCCGGCCAGGAGAGGGCAGACAGAGTTTATCCCGGCCAGGACAGGGCAGACAGAGTTTAACCTGGCCAGGAGAGAGGCAGACAGAGTTTAAGCCGGGCAGGAGAGTGGCAGACAGACTTTATCCGGGGCAGGAGAGCGGAAGACATAGTTTATCCGGGGCAGGAGAGCGGCAGACGGAGTTTAACATTGGCAGGTGTGCGGCAGACAGAGTTTAACACGGCCAGGAGAGCGGCAGACAGAGCTTAACCTGGGCAGGAGAGCGGCAGACGGAGTTTAACATTGGCAGGTGTGCGGCAGACAGAGATTAACCCGGCCAGGAGTGCAGCAGACAGTGCTTAACCTGGGCTGGAGAGCGGCAGTCATAGTTTATCCGGGGCAGGAGAGTGGCAGATGGAGTTTAACCAGGCCAGGAGAGCGGCAGGTGGAGTTTAACATGGGCAGGTGTGCGGCAGACGGGGTTTAAACTGACCAGGAATGTGGAAGACGGAGTTTAACCCAGGTATGAGTGCAGCAGACGGAGTTGAATCTGGCCAGGAGAGCGGCAGACAGAGCTTAACCTGGGTTGGAGTGTGGCAGACAGAGTTTAACCTGACCAGAATGGCGGCATACTTTTTAACAGGAGAAGGATAGCGGCAGAAAGAGTTTAACCGTTGAAGGAGTGCGACATACAGAATTTATCCTGGTCAGGAGAGCAGCAGACTGAGTTTAACCTGGGCAGGAATGCAGCAGACGGAGTTTAAGCCGGCCAGGAGAGCGGCAGACAGAGTTTAACCGTGGAAGGCGAGCAACGAGAAAATTTTACCCAGCAAGTAAAGCGGAAAACAAAGTTTAAACCAGGCATTTGTGCGGCAGACTGAGTTTATTCTGGGCAAGCGAGCGAATTTAACCCGACCAGGAGAGCGGCAGAGAGACTTTAATCTGGCCTGGAGCACCAGACAGAGTTTGAACGAGGCAGGAATGCGGCAGACTGTGTTTAACCCGGGCAGGTGAGCGGCAGACAGTGTTCAACCTGGCCAGGAGAGCGGCAGACGGAGTTTAACCCGAGCAGGAGTGGGGCAGACAGAGTTTAAGCAGGGCAGGAGAGCGGCAGACAGTGTATTTCCCGTCCAGGAGAGCGGCAGACAGTGTTTAACCTGGCCAGGTGATAGGCAGACGGAGTTTAACCCGAGCAGGAGTGGGGCAGACAGAGTTTAAGCAGGGCAGGAGAGCGGCAGACAGTGTTTTTCCCGTCCAGGAGAGCGGCAGACAGTGTTTAACCTGGCCAGGAGAGCGGCAGACGGAGTTTAACCCGAGCAGGAATGGGGCAGACAGAGTTAAACCTGGCCAGGAGAGGGCAGACAGTGTTTTTCCCATCCAGGAGAGCGGAAGACAGAGTTTAACCCGTCGTGGAGAGCGGCAGACAGTGTTTAACCCGGCCAGGATAGGGCAGACAGAGTTTATCCGGCCAGGACAGGGCAGACGGAGTTTAACCTGGCCAGGAGAGTGGCTGACAGAGTTTAACCCGGCCAGGAGTGATCAGATAGAGTTTATTCCGGCCACGAGAGGGCAGACAGACTTTATCCCTGCCAGGAGAGCGGCAGACAGTATTTAACCCGGTCAGGAGAGGGCAGACAGAGTTTAACCCGGCCAGGAGAGGGCAGACAGAGTTTATCCGGCCAGGACAGGGCAGACGGAGTTTAACCTGGCCAGGAGAGTGGCTGACAGAGTTTAACCCGGCCAGGAGTGATCAGATAGAGTTTATTCCGGCCACGAGAGGGCAGACAGACTTTATCCCTGCCAGGAGAGAGGCAGACAGTATTTAACCCGGTCAGGAGAGGGCAGACAGAGTTTAACCCGGCCAGGAGAGGGCAGACGTAGTTTAACCTAGCCAGGAGAGTGGCAGACAGAGTTTAACCGAGGTAGGAGCGCGACAGACAGAGTTTAACCCGGTCATGAGAGCGGCAGTCATAGTTTATCCGGGGCAGGAGAGCGGCAGACGGAGTTTAACCAGGCCAGGAGAGCAGCAGACGGAGTTTAACCAGGCCAGGAGAGCGGCAGACGGAGTTTAGCCCGGCCAAGATGGCGGCAGATAGAATTTAACCGGGGAACAAGAGCAGCATACAGAATTTAACCCGTCCAGGTGAGTGGCAGATGGAGTTTAACCCGGGCAGCAAGGCGGCACACAGAATTTAACCCGGCAAGGAGTGCAGCAGAGGGATTTAAAACTGACCAGGAATGCAGAAGATGGAATTTAACCCTGGGATGAGTGCAGCAGACGGAGTTGAACCCAGCCAGGAGAGCGGCTGACAGAGTTTAACCCGGCAAAAAGTGCGGCAGACGGAGTTTATCCCGGCCAGGAGAGTAGCAGACGGAGTTTAACCCCGGCAGGAGTGCAGCAGATAGCGTTTAACATGGGCAGGAATACAGCAGACAAAGTTTAACCCGGCCAGAAGAGCGGGAGACAGTGTTTAACCCGGCCAGGAGAGGGCAGACAGAGTTTATCCCGGCCAGGACAGGGCAGACGGAGTTTAACCTGGCCAGGAGAGTGGCAGACAGACTTTAACCCGCGCAGGAGATCGGCAGACAGACTTTATCCGGGGCAGGAGAGCGGAAGACATAGTTTATCCGTTGCAGGAGAGCGGCAGACGGAGTTTAACATTGGCGGGTGTGCAGCAGACAGAGTTTAACCCGGCCAGGAATGCGGCAGACAGAGCTTAACCTGGGCAGGAGAGCGGCAGACGGAGTTTAACATTAGCAGGTGTGCGGCAGACAGAGTTTAACCCGGCCAGGAGTGCAGCAGACAGAGCTTAACCTGGGCTGGAGAGCGGCAGTCATAGTTTATCCGGGACAGGAGAGTGGCAGACGGAGTTTAACCAGGCCAGGAGAGCGGCAGACAGAGCTTAACCTGGGTTGGAGAGCGGCAGACAGAGTTTAATCCAGCTAGGAGAGCAGCTGACAGAGTTTGACCCGGCAAAAAGTGCGGCAGACGGAGTTTATCCCGGCCAGGAGAGTAGCAGACGGAGTTTAACCCAGGCAGGAGTGCAGCAGATAGAGTTTAACATGGGCAGGAGTACAGCAGACAAAGTTTAACCCGGCCAGAAGAGCGGGAGACAGTGTTTAACCCGGCCAGGAAAGGGCAGACAGAGTTTATCCCAGCCAGGACAGGGCAGACGGAGTTTAACCTGGCCAGGAGAGTGGCAGACAGACTTTAACCCGGGCAGGAGAGCGGCAGACAGACTTTATCCGGGGCAGGAGAGCGGAAGTCATAGTTTATCCGGGGCAGGAGAGCGGCAGACGGAGTTTAACCAGGCCAGGAGAGCAGCAGACGGAGTTTAACCAGGCCAGGAGAGCGGCAGACGGAGTTTAACCAGGCCAGGAGAGCGGCAGACGGATTTTATCCCGGCCAGGAGAGTAGCAGACGGAGTTTAACCCAGGCAGGAGTGCAGCAGATAGCGTTTAACATGGGCAGGAGTACAGCAGACAAAGTTTAACCCGGCCAGAAGAGCGGGAGACAGTGTTTAACCCGGCCAGGAAAGGGCAGACAGAGTTTATCCCAGCCAGGACAGGGCAGACGGAGTTTAACCTGGCCAGGAGAGTGGCAGACAGACTTTAACCCGGGCAGGAGAGCGGCAGACAGACTTTATCCGGGGCAGGAGAGCGGAAGACATAGTTTATCCGGGGCAGGAGAACGGCAGACGGAGTTTAACATTGGCAGGTGTGCGGCAGACAGAGTTTAACCCGGCCAGGAGAGCGGCAGACAGAGCTTAACCTGGGCAGGAGAGCGGCAGACGGAGTTTAACATTGGCAGGTGTGCGGCAGACTGAGTTTAACCCGGCCAGGAGTGCAGCAGACAGAGCTTAACCTGGGCTGGAGAGCGGCAGTCATAGTTTATCCGGGGCAGGAGAGTGGCAGACGGAGTTTAACCAGGCCAGGAGAGCGGCAGACAGAGCTTAACCTGGGCAGGAGAGCGGCAGACGGAGTTTAACATTGGCAGGTGTGCGGCAGACTGAGTTTAACCCGTCCAGGAGTGCAGCAGACAGAGCTTAACCTGGGCTGGAGAGCGGTAGTCATAGTTTATCCGGGGCAGGAGAGTGGCAGACGGAGTTTAACCAGGCCAGGAGAGCGGCAAACAGAGCTTAACCTGGGCAGGTGTGCGGCAGACGGAGTTTAAACTGACCAGGAATGCGGAAGACGGAGTTTAACCCAGGTATGAGTGCAGCAGACGGAGTTGAATCTGGCCAGGAGAGCGGCAGACAGAGCTTAACCTGGGTTGGAGAGCGGCAGACAGAGTTTAACCTGACCAGAATGGCGGCATACTTTTTAACCGGAGAAGGATAGCGGCAGAAAGAGTTTAACCGTTGAAGGAGTGCGGCATACAGAATTTATCCTGGTCAGGAGAGCAGCAGACTGAGTTTAACCTGGGCAGGAATGCAGCAGACGGAGTTTAAGCCGGCCAGGAGAGCGGCAGACAGAGTTTAACCGTGGAAGGCGAGCAACGAGAAAATTTTACCCAACAAGTAAAGCGGAAAACAAAGTTTAAACCAGGCATTTGTGCGGCAGACTGAGTTTATTCTGGGCAAGCGAGCGAATTTAACCCGACCAGGAGAGCGGCAGAGAGACTTTAATCTGGCCTGGAGCACCAGACAGAGTTTGAACGAGGCAGGGATGCGGCAGACTGTGTTTAACCCGGGCAGGTGAGCGGCAGACAGTGTTCAACCTGGCCAGGAGAGCGGCAGACGGAGTTTAACCCGAGCAGGAGTGGGGCAGACAGAGTTTAAGCAGGGCAGGAGAGTGGCAGACAGTGTTTTTCCCGTCCAGGAGAGCGGCAGACAGTGTTTAACCTGGCCAGGAGAGCGGCAGATGGAGTTTAACCCGAGCTGCAATGGGGCAGACAGAGTTAAACCCGGCCAGGAGAGGGCAGACAGTGTTTTTCCCGTCCAGGAGAGCGGCTGACAGAGTTTAACCCGGCCAGGAGTGATCAGATAGGGTTTATTCCGGCCACGAGAGGGCAGACAGACTTTATCCCTGCCAGGAGAGCGGCAGACAGTGTTTAACCCGGCCAGGAGAGGGCAGACAGAGTTTAACCCGGCCAGGACAGGGCAGACGTAGTTTAACCTGGCCAGAAGAGTGGCAGACAGAGTTTAACCGAGGTAGGAGCGCGACAGACAGAGTTTAACCCGGTCATGAGAGCGGCAGTCATAGTTTATCCGGGGCAGGAGAGTGGCAGACGGAGTTTAACCAGGCCAGGAGAATGGCAGACAGAGCTTAACCTGGGTTGGAGAGCGGCAGACAGAGTTTAAACTGACCAGGAATGTGGAAGACGGAGTTTAACCCAGGTATGAGTGCAGCAGACGGAGTTGAATCTGGCCAGGAGAGCGGCAGACAGAGCTTAACCTGGGTTGGAGAGCGGCAGACAGAGTTTAACCTGACCAGAATGGCGGCATACTTTTTAACCGGAGAAGGATAGCGGCAGAAAGAGTTTAACCGTTGAAGGAGTGCGGCATACAGAATTTATCCTGGTCAGGAGAGCAGCAGACTGAGTTTAACCTGGGCAGGAATGCAGCAGACGGAGTTTAAGCCGGCCAGGAGAGCGGCAGACAGAGTTTAACCGTGGAAGGCGAGCAACGAGAAATTTTTACCCAGCAAGTAAAGCGGAAAACAAAGTTTAAACCAGGCATTTGTGCGGCAGACTGAGTTTATTCTGGGCAAGCGAGCGAATTTAACCCGACCAGGAGAGCGGCAGAGACTTTAATCTGGCCTGGAGCACCAGACAGAGTTTGAACGAGGCAGGAATGCGGCAGACTGTGTTTAACCCGGGCAGGTGAGCGGCAAACAGTGTTCAACCTGGCCAGGAGAGCGGCAGACGGAGTTTAACCCGAGCAGGAGTGGGGCAGACAGAGTTTAAGCAGGGCAGGAGAGCGGCAGACAGTGTTTTTCCCGTCCAGGAGAGCGGCAGACAGTGTTTAACCTGGCCAGGAGAGCGGCAGACGGAGTTTAACCCGAGCAGGAATGGGGCAGACAGAGTTAAACCCGGCCAGGAGAGGGCAGACAGTGTTTTTCCCGTCCAGGAGAGTGGCTGACAGAGTTTAACCCGGCCAGGAGTGATCAGATAGAGTTTATTCCGGCCACGAGAGGGCAGACAGACTTTATCCCTGCCAGGAGAGCGGCAGACAGTGTTTAACCCGGTCAGGAGAGGGCAGACAGAGTTTAACCCGGCCAGGACAGGGCAGACGTAGTTTAACCTGGCCAGAAGAGTGGCAGACAGAGTTTAACCGAGGTAGGAGCGCGACAGACAGAGTTTAACCCGGTCATGAGAGCGGCAGTCATAGTTTATCCGGGGCAGGAGAGCGGCAGACGGAGTTTAACCAGGCCAGGAGAGCAGCAGACGGAGTTTAACCAGGCCAGGAGAGCGGCAGACGGAGTTTAGCCCGGCCAAGATGGCGGCAGATAGAATTTAACCGGGGAACAAGAGCAGCATACAGAATTTAACCCGTCTAGGTGAGTGGCAGGCGGTGTTTAACCCGGGCAGCAAGGCGGCGCACAGAATTTAACCCGGCAAGGAGTGCAGCAGAGGGATTTAATACTGACCAGGAATGCAGAAGATGGAATTTAACCCTGGGATGAGTGCAGCAGACGGAGTTGAACCCAGCCAGGAGAGCGGCAGACAGAGTTTAACCTGGCCAGTAGAGCGGCAGACAGAGTTTAATCCAGCTAGGAGAGCGGCTGACAGAGTTTAACCCAGCAAAAAGTGCGGCAGACGGAGTTTATCCCGGCCAGGAGAGTAGCAGACGGAGTTTAACCCAGGCAGGAGTGCAGCAGATAGCGTTTAACATGGGCAGGAGTACAGCAGACAAAGTTTAACCTGGCCAGAAGAGCGGGAGACAGTGTTTAACCCGGCCAGGAGAGGGCAGACAGAGTTTATCCCAGCCAGGACAGGGCAGACGGAGTTTAACCTGGCCAGGAGAGCGGCAGACAGTGTTTAACCCGGTCAGGAGAGGCCAGACAGAGTTTAACCCGGCCAGGAGAGGGCAGACGTAGTTTAACCTGGCCAGGAGAGTGGCATACAGAGTTTAACCGAGGTAGGAGCGCGACAGACAGAGTTTAACCCGGTCATGAGAGCGGCAGTCATAGTTTATCCGGGGCAGGAGAGCGGCAGAGGGAGTTTAACCCGGCCAGGAGAGGGCAGACAGAGTTTATCCCGGCCAGGACAGGGCAGACGGAGTTTAACCTGGCCAGGAGAGTGGCAGACAGAGTTTAACCCGGGCAGGAGAGCGGCAGACAGACTTTATCCGGGGCAGGAGAGCGGAAGACATAGTTTATCCGGAGCAGGAGAGCGGCAGACGGAGTTTAACATTGGCAGGTGTGCGGCAGACAGAGTTTAACCCGGCCAGGAGAGCGGCAGACAGAGCTTAACCTGGGCAGGAGAGCGGCAGACGGAGTTTAACCGGAGCAGGAGTGGGGCAGACAGAGTTAAACCCGGCCAGGAGAGGGCAGACAGTGTTTTTCCCGTCCAGGAGAGCGGAAGACAGAGTTTAACCCGTCGTGGAGAGCGGCAGACAGTGTTTAACCCGGCCAGGAGAGGGCAGACAGAGTTTATCCGGCCAGGACAGGGCAGACGGCGTTTAACCTGGCCAGGAGAGTGGCTGACAGAGTTTAACCCGGCCAGGAGTATTCAGATACAGTTTATTCCGGCCACGAGAGGGCAGACAGACTTTATCCCTGCCAGGAGAGCGGCAGACAGTATTTAACCCGGTCAGGAGAGGGCAGACAGAGTTTAACCCGGCCAGGAGAGGGCAGACGTAGTTTAACCTGTCCAGGAGAGTGGCAGACAGAGTTTAACCGAGGTAGGAGCGCGACAGACAGAGTTTAACCCGGTCATGAGAGCGGCAGTCATAGTTTATCCGGGGCAGGAGAGCGGCAGACGGAGTTTAACCAGGCCAGGAGAGCAGCAGACGGAGTTTAACCAGGCCAGGAGAGCGGCAGACAGAGTTTAGCCCGGCCAAGATGGCGGCAGATAGAATTTAACCGGGGAACAAGAGCAGCATACAGAATTTAACCCGTCCAGGTGAGTGGCAGACGGAGTTTAACCCGGGCAGCAAGGCGGCACACAGAATTTAACCCGGCAAGGAGTGCAGCAGAGGGATTTAAAACTGACCAGGAATACAGAAGATGGAATTTAACCCTGGGATGAGTGCAGCAGACGGAGTTGAACCCAGCCAGGAGAGCGGCAGACAGAGTTTAACCTGGCCAGTAGAGCGGCAGACAGAGTTTAATCCAGCTAGGAGAGCGGCTGACAGAGTTTAACCCGGCAAAAAGTGCGGCAGACGGAGTTTATCCCGGCCAGGAGAGTAGCAGACGGAGTTTAACCCATGCAAGAGTGCAGCAGATAGCGTTTAACATGGGCAGGAGTACAGCAGACAAAGTTTAACCCGGCCAGAAGAGCGGGAGACGGTGTTTAACCCGGCCAGGAGAGGGCAGACAGAGTTTATCCCGACCAGGACAGGGCAGACGGAGTTTAACCTGGCCAGGAGAGTGGCAGACAGACTTTAACCCGGGCAGGAGAGCGGCAGACAGACTTTATCCGGGGCAGGAGAGCGGAAGACATAGTTTATCCGGGGCAGGAGAGCGGCAGACGGAGTTTAACATTGGCAGGTGTGCGGCAGACAGAGTTTAACCCGGCCAGGAGAGCGGCAGACAGAGCTTAACCTGGGCAGGAGAGCGGCAGACGGAGTTTAACCCGAGCAGGAGTGGGGCAGACAGAGTTAAACCCGGCCAGGAGAGGGCAGACAGTGTTTTTCCCGTCCAGGAGAGCGGAAGACAGAGTTTAACCCGTCGTGGAGAGCGGCAGACAGTGTTTAACCCGGCCAGGAGAGGGCAGACAGAGTTTATCCGGCCAGGACAGGGCAAACGGAGTTTAACCTGGCCAGGAGAGTGGCTGACAGAGTTTAACCCGGCCAGGAGTGATCAGATAGAGTTTATTCCGGCCACGAGAGGGCAGACAGACTTTATCCCTGCCAGGAGAGCGGGAGACGGTGTTTAACCCGGCCAGGAGAGGGCAGACAGAGTTTATCCCGGCCAGGACAGGGCAGACGGAGTTTAACCTGGCCAGGAGAGTGGCAGACAGACTTTAACCCGGGCAGGAGAGCGGCAGACAGACTTTATCCGGGGCAGGAGAGCGGCAGTCATAGTTTATCCGGGGCAGGAGAGCGGCAGAGGGAGTTTAACCCGGCCAGGAGAGGGCAGACAGAGTTTATCCCGGCCAGGACAGGGCAGACGGAGTTTAACCTGGCCAGGAGAGTGGCAGACAGAGTTTAACCCGGGCAGGAGAGCGGCAGACAGACTTTATCCGGGGCAGGAGAGCGGAAGACATAGTTTATCCGGAGCAGGAGAGCGGCAGACGGAGTTTAACATTGGCAGGTGTGCGGCAGACAGAGTTTAACCCGGCCAGGAGAGCGGCAGACAGAGCTTAACCTGGGCAGGAGAGCGGCAGACGGAGTTTAACCGGAGCAGGAGTGGGGCAGACAGAGTTAAACCCGGCCAGGAGAGGGCAGACAGTGTTTTTCCCGTCCAGGAGAGCGGAAGACAGAGTTTAACCCGTCGTGGAGAGCGGCAGACAGTGTTTAACCCGGCCAGGAGAGGGCAGACAGAGTTTATCCGGCCAGGACAGGGCAGACGGAGTTTAACCTGGCCAGGAGAGTGGCTGACAGAGTTTAACCCGGCCAGGAGTGATCAGATACAGTTTATTCCGGCCACGAGAGGGCAGACAGACTTTATCCCTGCCAGGAGAGCGGCAGACAGTATTTAACCCGGTCAGGAGAGGGCAGACAGAGTTTAACCCGGCCAGGAGAGGGCAGACGTAGTTTAACCTGGCCAGGAGAGTGGCAGACAGAGTTTAACCGAGGTAGGAGCGCGACAGACAGAGTTTAACCCGGTCATGAGAGCGGCAGTCATAGTTTATCCGGGGCAGGAGAGCGGCAGACGGAGTTTAACCAGGCCAGGAGAGCAGCAGACGG
This sequence comes from Narcine bancroftii, assembly GCF_036971445.1. Taxonomy (NCBI): domain Eukaryota; kingdom Metazoa; phylum Chordata; class Chondrichthyes; order Torpediniformes; family Narcinidae; genus Narcine; species Narcine bancroftii. The sequence continues at coordinate 327,200,448 of NC_091471.1, forward strand.
AGTTTAACCAGGCCAGGAGAGCGGCAGACGGAGTTTAGCCCGGCCAAGATGGCGGCAGATAGAATTTAACCGGGGAACAAGAGCAGCATACAGAATTTAACCCGTCCAGGTGAGTGGCAGACGGAGTTTAACCCGGGCAGCAAGGCGGCACACAGAATTTAACCCGGCAAGGAGTGCAGCAGAGGGATTTAAAACTGACCAGGAATGCAGAAGATGGAATTTAACCCTGGGATGAGTGCAGCAGACGGAGTTGAACCCAGCCAGGAGAGCGGCAGACAGAGTTTAACCTGGCCAGTAGAGCGGCAGACAGAGTTTAATCCAGCTAGGAGAGCGGCTGACAGAGTTTAACCCGGCAAAAAGTGCGGCAGACGGAGTTTATCCCGGCCAGGAGAGTAGCAGACGGAGTTTAACCCATGCAGGAGTGCAGCAGATAGCGTTTAACATGAGCAGGAGTACAGCAGACAAAGTTTAACCCGGCCAGAAGAGCGGGAGACGGTGTTTAACCCGGCCAGGAGAGGGCAGACAGAGTTTATCCCGACCAGGACAGGGCAGACGGAGTTTAACCTGGCCAGGAGAGTGGCAGACAGACTTTAACCCGGGCAGGAGAGCGGCAGACAGACTTTATCCGGGGCAGGAGAGCGGAAGACATAGTTTATCCGGGGCAGGAGAGCGGCAGACGGAGTTTAACATTGGCAGGTGTGCGGCAGACAGAGTTTAACCCGGCCAGGAGAGCGGCAGACAGAGCTTAACCTGGGCAGGAGAGCGGCAGACGGAGTTTAACCCGAGCAGGAGTGGGGCAGACAGAGTTAAACCCGGCCAGGAGAGGGCAGACAGTGTTTTTCCCGTCCAGGAGAGCGGAAGACAGAGTTTAACCCGTCGTGGAGAGTGGCAGACAGTGTTTAACCCGGCCAGGAGAGGGCAGACAGAGTTTATCCGGCCAGGACAGGGCAAACGGAGTTTAACCTGGCCAGGAGAGTGGCTGACAGAGTTTAACCCGGCCAGGAGTGATCAGATGGAGTTTATTCCGGCCACGAGAGGGCAGACAGACTTTATCCCTGCCAGGAGAGCGGCAGACAGTATTTAACCCTGTCAGGAGAGGGCAGACAGAGTTTAACCCGGCCAGGAGAGGGCAGACGTAGTTTAACCTGGCCAGGAGAGTGGCAGACAGAGTTTAACCGAGGTAGGAGCGCGACAGACAGAGTTTAACCCGGTCATGAGAGCGGCAGTCATAGTTTATCCGGGGCAGGAGAGCGGCAGACGGAGTTTAACCAGGCCAGGAGAGCAGCAGACGGAGTTTAACCAGGCCAGGAGGGCGGCAGACGGAGTTTATCCCGGCCAGGAGAGTAGCAGACGGAGTTTAACCCAGGCAGGAGTGCAGCAGATAGCGTTTAACATGGGCAGGAGTACAGCAGACAAAGTTTAACCCGGCCAGAAGAGCGGGAGACAGTGTTTAACCCGGCCAGGAGAGGGCAGACAGAGTTTATCCCGGCCAGGACAGGGCAGACGGAGTTTAACCTGGCCAGGAGAGTGGCAGACAGACTTTAACCCGGGCAGGAGAGCGGCAGACAGACTTTATCCGGGGCAGGAGAGCGGAAGACATAGTTTATCCGGGGCAGGAGAACGGCAGACGGAGTTTAACATTGGCAGGTGTGCGGAAGACAGAGTTTAACCCGGCCAGGAGAGCGGCAGACAGAGCTTAACCTGGGCAGGAGAGCGGCAGACGGAGTTTAACATTGGCAGGTGTGCGGCAGACTGAGTTTAACCCGGCCAGGAGTGCAGCAGACAGAGCTTAACCTGGGCTGGAGAGCGGCAGTCATAGTTTATCCGGGGCAGGAGAGTGGCAGACGAAGTTTAACCAGGCCAGGGGAATGGCAGACAGAGCTTAACCTGGGTTGGAGAGCGGCAGACAGAGTTTAAACTGACCAGGAATGTGGAAGACGGAGTTTAACCCAGGTATGAGTGCAGCAGACGGAGTTGAATCTGGCCAGGAGAGCGGCAGACAGAGCTTAACCTGGGTTGGAGAGCGGCAGACAGAGTTTAACCTGACCAGAATGGCGGCATACTTTTTAACCGGAGAAGGATAGCGGCAGAAAGAGTTTAACCGTTGAAGGAGTGCGGCATACAGAATTTATCCTGGTCAGGAGAGCAGCAGACTGAGTTTAACCTGGGCAGGAATGCAGCAGACGGAGTTTAAGCCGGCCAGGAGAGCGGCAGACAGAGTTTAACCGTGGAAGGCGAGCAACGAGAAAATTTTACCCAGCAAGTAAAGCGGAAAACAAAGTTTAAACCAGGCATTTGTGCGGCAGACTGAGTTTATTCTGGGCAAGCGAGCGAATTTAACCCGACCAGGAGAGCGGCAGAGAGACTTTAATCTGGCCTGGAGCACCAGACAGAGTTTGAACGAGGCAGGAATGCGGCAGACTGTTTTTAACCCGGGCAGGTGAGCGGCAGAAAGTGTTCAACCTGGCCAGGAGAGCGGCAGACGGAGTTTAACCCGAGCAGGAGTGGGGCAGACAGAGTTTAAGCAGGGCAGGAGAGCGGCAGACAGTGTTTTTCCCGTCCAGGAGAGCGGCAGACAGTGTTTCACCTGGCCAGGAGAGCGGCAGACGGAGTTTAACCCGAGCAGGAATGGGGCAGACAGAGTTAAACCCGGCCAGGAGAGGGCAGACAGTGTTTTTCCCGTCCAGGAGAGTGGCTGACAGAGTTTAACCCGGCCAGGAGTGATCAGACAGAGTTTAACCCGGCCAGGAGAGGGCAGACGTAGTTTAACCTGGCCAGGAGAGTGGCAGACAGAGTTTAACCGAGGTAGGAGCGCGACAGACAGAGTTTAACCCGGTCATGAGAGCGGCAGTCATAGTTTATCCGGGGCAGGAGAGCGGCAGACGGAGTTTAACCAGGCCAGGAGAGCAGCAGACGGAGTTTAACCAGGCCAGGAGAGCGGCAGACGGAGTTTAGCCCGGCCAAGATGGCGGCAGATAGAATTTAACCGGGGAACAAGAGCAGCATACAGAATTTAACCCGTCCAGGTGAGTGGCAGACGGAGTTTAACCCGGGCAGCAAGGCGGCACACAGAATTTAACCCAGCAAGGAGTGCAGCAGAGGGATTTAAAACTGACCAGGAATGCAGAAGATGGAATTTAACCCTGGGATGAGTGCAGCAGACGGAGTTGAACCCAGCCAGGAGAGCGGCAGACAGAGTTTAACCTGGCCAGTAGAGCGGCAGACAGAGTTTAATCCAGCTAGGAGAGCGGCTGACAGAGTTTAACCCGGCAAAAAGTGCGGCAGACGGAGTTTATCCCGGCCAGGAGAGTAGCAGACGGAGTTTAACCCATGCAGGAGTGCAGCAGATAGCGTTTAACATGGGCAGGAGTACAGCAGACAAAGTTTAACCCGGCCAGAAGAGCGGGAGACGGTGTTTAACCCGGCCAGGAGAGGGCAGACGGAGTTTATCCCGACCAGGACAGGGCAGACGGAGTTTAACCTGGCCAGGAGAGTGGCAGACAGACTTTAACCCGGGCAGGAGAGCGGCAGACAGACTTTATCCGGGGCAGGAGAGCGGAAGACATAGTTTATCCGGGGCAGGAGAGCGGCAGACGGAGTTTAACATTGGCAGGTGTGCGGCAGACAGAGTTTAACACGGCCAGGAGAGCGGCAGACAGAGCTTAACCTGGGCAGGAGAGCGGCAGACGGAGTTTAACATTGGCAGGTGTGCGGCAGACTGAGTTTAACCCGGCGAGGAGAGCGGCAGACAGAGATTAACCTGGGTTGGAGAGCGGCAGACAGAGTTTAATCCAGCTAGGAGAGCGGCTGACAGAGTTTAACCCAGGTATGAGTGCAGCAGACGGAGTTGAACCCGGCCAGGAGAACGGCAGACAGAGCTTAACCTGGGTTGGAGAGTGGTAGACAGAGTTTAACTTGACCTGAATGGCGGCATACTTTTTAACCGGAGAAGGATAGCGGCAGAAAGAGTTTAACCGTTGAAGGAGTGCGGCATACAGAATTTATCCTGGTCAGGAGAGCAGCAGACTGAGTTTAACCTGGGCAGGAATGCAGCAGACGGAGTTTAAGCCGGCCAGGAGAGCGGCAGACAGAGTTTAACCGTGGAAGGCGAGCAACAAGAAAATTTTACCCAACAAGTAAAGCGGAAAACAAAGTTTAAACCAGGCATTTGTGCGGCAGACTGAGTTTATTCTGGGCAAGCGAGCGAATTTAACCCGACCAGGAGAGCGGCAGAGAGACTTTAATCTGGCCTGGAGCACCAGACAGAGTTTGAACGAGGCAGGAATGCGGCAGACTGTGTTTAACCCGGGCAGGTGAGCGGCAGACAGTGTTCAACCCGGCCAGGAGAGGGCAGACAGAGTTTAACCCGGCCAGGAGAGGGCAGACGTAGTTTAACCTGGCCAGGAGAGTGGCAGACAGAGTTTAACCGAGGTAGGAGCGCGACAGACAGAGTTTAACCCGGTCATGAGAGCGGCAGTCATAGTTTATCCGGGGCAGGAGAGCGGCAGACGGAGTTTAACCAGGCCAGGAGAGCGGCAGACGGAGTTTAACCAGGCCAGGAGAGCGGCAGACGGAGTTTAGCCCGGCCAAGATGGCGGCAGATAGAATTTAACCGGGGAACAAGGGCAGCATACAGAATTTAACCCGTCCAGGTGAGTGGCAGACGGAGTTTAACCCGGGCAGCAAGGCGGCACACAGAATTTAACCCGGCAAGGAGTGCAGCAGAGGGATTTAAAACTGACCAGGAATGCAGAAGATGGAATTTAACCCTGGGATGAGTGCAGCAGACGGAGTTGAACCCAGCCAGGAGAGCGGCAGACAGAGTTTAACCTGGCCAGTAGAGCGGCAGACAGAGTTTAATCCAGCGAGGAGAGCGGCTGACAGAGTTTAACCCGGCAAAAAGTGCGGCAGATGGAGTTTATCCCGGCCAGGAGAGTAGCAGACGGAGTTTAACCCAGGCAGGAGTGCAGCAGATAGCGTTTAACATGGGCAGGAGTACAGCAGACAAAGTTTAACCCGGCCAGAAGAGCGGGAGACAGTGTTTAACCCGGCCAGGAGAGGGCAGACAGTGTTTATCCCGGCCAGGACAGGGCAGACGGAGTTTTACCTGGCCAGGAGAGTGGCAGACAGAGTTTAACCCGGCCAGGAGAGATCAGACAGAGTTTATTCCGGCCACGAGAGGGCAGACAGACTTTATCCCTGCTAGGAGAGCGGCATGCCGAATTTAACCCAGCCAGGAGTGCGTCAGACAAAGTTTAAACCAGGCAGGAGTGTGGCAGACAGCGTTTAACCTGAGAAGGAGGGTGGCAGACAGTTCATTCAGGCAGGAAGATTGGCAGACGGAGTTTAACCCGGGCAGCAGAGCGGCCAAAGGAGATTAACCTGGACAGCAGAGTGGCAGACTTAGTTTGAACCAGTAGGAGAGCAGCAGACGGCGTTTATCCCAGCCAGGAGAGCGGCAGACAGAGCTTAACCTGGGCAGGAGAGCGGCAGACGGAGTTTAACCGGAGCAGGAGTGGGGCAGACAGAGTTAAACCCGGCCAGGAGAGGGCAGACAGTGTTTTTCCCGTCCAGGAGAGCGGAAGACAGAGTTTAACCCGTCGTGGAGAGCGGCAGACAGTGTTTAACCCGGCCAGGAGAGGGCAGACAGAGTTTATCCGGCCAGGACAGGGCAGACGGCGTTTAACCTGGCCAGGAGAGTGGCTGACAGAGTTTAACCCGGCCAGGAGTGATCAGATACAGTTTATTCCGGCCACGAGAGGGCAGACAGACTTTATCCCTGCCAGGAGAGCGGCAGACAGTATTTAACCCGGTCAGGAGAGGGCAGACAGAGTTTAACCCGGCCAGGAGAGGGCAGACGTAGTTTAACCTGGCCAGGAGAGTGGCAGACAGAGTTTAACCGAGGTAGGAGCGCGACAGACAGAGTTTAACCCGGTCATGAGAGCGGCAGTCATAGTTTATCCGGGGCAGGAGAGCGGCAGACGGAGTTTAACCAGGCCAGGAGAGCAGCAGACGGAGTTTAACCAGGCCAGGAGAGCGGCAGACAGAGTTTAGCCCGGCCAAGATGGCGGCAGATAGAATTTAACCGGGGAACAAGAGCAGCATACAGAATTTAACCCGTCCAGGTGAGTGGCAGACGGAGTTTAACCCGGGCAGCAAGGCGGCACACAGAATTTAACCCGGCAAGGAGTGCAGCAGAGGGATTTAAAACTGACCAGGAATGCAGAAGATGGAATTTAACCCTGGGATGAGTGCAGCAGACGGAGTTGAACCCAGCCAGGAGAGCGGCAGACAGAGTTTAACCTGGCCAGTAGAGCGGCAGACAGAGTTTAATCCAGCTAGGAGAGCGGCTGACAGAGTTTAACCCGGCAAAAAGTGCGGCAGACGGAGTTTATCCCGGCCAGGAGAGTAGCAGACGGAGTTTAACCCATGCAAGAGTGCAGCAGATAGCGTTTAACATGGGCAGGAGTACAGCAGACAAAGTTTAACCCGGCCAGAAGAGCGGGAGACGGTGTTTAACCCGGCCAGGAGAGGGCAGACAGAGTTTATCCCGACCAGGACAGGGCAGACGGAGTTTAACCTGGCCAGGAGAGTGGCAGACAGACTTTAACCCGGGCAGGAGAGCGGCAGACAGACTTTATCCGGGGCAGGAGAGCGGAAGACATAGTTTATCCGGGGCAGGAGAGCGGCAGACGGAGTTTAACATTGGCAGGTGTGCGGCAGACAGAGTTTAACCCGGCCAGGAGAGCGGCAGACAGAGCTTAACCTGGGCAGGAGAGCGGCAGACGGAGTTTAACCCGAGCAGGAGTGGGGCAGACAGAGTTAAACCCGGCCAGGAGAGGGCAGACAGTGTTTTTCCCGTCCAGGAGAGCGGAAGACAGAGTTTAACCCGTCGTGGAGAGCGGCAGACAGTGTTTAACCCGGCCAGGAGAGGGCAGACAGAGTTTATCCGGCCAGGACAGGGCAAACGGAGTTTAACCTGGCCAGGAGAGTGGCTGACAGAGTTTAACCCGGCCAGGAGTGATCAGATAGAGTTTATTCCGGCCACGAGAGGGCAGACAGACTTTATCCCTGCCAGGAGAGCGGGAGACGGTGTTTAACCCGGCCAGGAGAGGGCAGACAGAGTTTATCCCGGCCAGGACAGGGCAGACGGAGTTTAACCTGGCCAGGAGAGTGGCAGACAGACTTTAACCCGGGCAGGAGAGCGGCAGACAGACTTTATCCGGGGCAGGAGAGCGGCAGTCATAGTTTATCCGGGGCAGGAGAGCGGCAGAGGGAGTTTAACCCGGCCAGGAGAGGGCAGACAGAGTTTATCCCGGCCAGGACAGGGCAGACGGAGTTTAACCTGGCCAGGAGAGTGGCAGACAGAGTTTAACCCGGGCAGGAGAGCGGCAGACAGACTTTATCCGGGGCAGGAGAGCGGAAGACATAGTTTATCCGGAGCAGGAGAGCGGCAGACGGAGTTTAACATTGGCAGGTGTGCGGCAGACAGAGTTTAACCCGGCCAGGAGAGCGGCAGACAGAGCTTAACCTGGGCAGGAGAGCGGCAGACGGAGTTTAACCGGAGCAGGAGTGGGGCAGACAGAGTTAAACCCGGCCAGGAGAGGGCAGACAGTGTTTTTCCCGTCCAGGAGAGCAGCAGACTGAGTTTAACCTGGGCAGGAATGCAGCAGACGGTGTTTAAGCCGGCCAGGAGAGCGGCAGACAGAGTTTAACCGTGGAAGGCGAGCAACGAGAAAATTTTACCCAGCAAGTAAAGCGGAAAACAAAGTTTAAACCAGGCATTTGTGCGGCAGACTGAGTTTATTCTGGGCAAGCGAGCGAATTTAACCCGACCAGGAGAGCGGCAGAGAGACTTTAATCTGGCCTGGAGCACCAGACAGAGTTTGAACGAGGCAGGAATGCGGCAGACTGTGTTTAACCCGGGCAGGTGAGCGGCAGACAGTGTTCAACCTGGCCAGGAGAGCGGCAGACGGAGTTTAACCCGAGCAGGAGTGGGGCAGACAGAGTTTAAGCAGGGCAGGAGAGCGGCAGACAGTGTATTTCCCGTCCAGGAGAGCGGCAGACAGTGTTTAACCTGGCCAGGTGATAGGCAGACGGAGTTTAACCCGAGCAGGAGTGGGGCAGACAGAGTTTAAGCAGGGCAGGAGAGCGGCAGACAGTGTTTTTCCCGTCCAGGAGAGCGGCAGACAGTGTTTTTCCCGTCCAGGAGAGCGGCAGACAGTGTTTAACCTGGCCAGGAGAGCGGCAGACGGAGTTTAACCCAAGCAGGAATGGGGCAGACAGAGTTAAACCTGGCCAGGAGAGGGCAGACAGTGTTTTTCCCATCCAGGAGAGCGGAAGACAGAGTTTAACCCGTCGTGGAGAGCGGCAGACAGTGTTTAACCCGGCCAGGATAGGGCAGACAGAGTTTATCCGGCCAGGACAGGGCAGACGGAGTTTAACCTGGCCAGGAGAGTGGCTGACAGAGTTTAACCCGGCCAGGAGTGATCAGATAGAGTTTATTCCGGCCACGAGAGGGCAGACAGACTTTATCCCTGCCAGGAGAGCGGCAGACAGTATTTAACCCGGTCAGGAGAGGGCAGACAGAGTTTAACCCGGCCAGGACAGGGCAGACGGAGTTTAACCTGGCCAGGAGAGTGGCTGACAGAGTTTAACCCGGCCAGGAGTGATCAGATAGAGTTTATTCCGGCCACAAGAGGGCAGACAGACTTTATCCCTGCCAGGAGAGAGGCAGACAGTATTTAACCCGGTCAGGAGAGGGCAGACAGAGTTTAACCCGGCCAGGAGAGGGCAGACGTAGTTTAACCTAGCCAGGAGAGTGGCAGACAGAGTTTAACCGAGGTAGGAGCGCGACAGACAGAGTTTAACCCGGTCATGAGAGCGGCAGTCATAGTTTATCCGGGGCAGGAGAGCGGCAGACGGAGTTTAACCAGGCCAGGAGAGCAGCAGACGGAGTTTAACCAGGCCAGGAGAGCGGCAGACGGAGTTTAGCCCGGCCAAGATGGCGGCAGATAGAATTTAACCGGGGAACAAGAGCAGCATACAGAATTTAACCCGTCCAGGTGAGTGGCAGATGGAGTTTAACCCGGGCAGCAAGGCGGCACACAGAATTTAACCCGGCAAGGAGTGCAGCAGAGGGATTTAAAACTGACCAGGAATGCAGAAGATGGAATTTAACCCTGGGATGAGTGCAGCAGACGGAGTTGAACCCAGCCAGGAGAGCGGCTGACAGAGTTTAACCCGGCAAAAAGTGCGGCAGACGGAGTTTATCCCGGCCAGGAGAGTAGCAGACGGAGTTTAACCCCGGCAGGAGTGCAGCAGATAGCGTTTAACATGGGCAGGAATACAGCAGACAAAGTTTAACCCGGCCAGAAGAGCGGGAGACAGTGTTTAACCCGGCCAGGAGAGGGCAGACAGAGTTTATCCCGGCCAGGAGAGCGGCAGACAGAGTTTAACCTGGCCAGTAGAGCGGCAGACAGAGTTTAATCCAGCTAGGAGAGCGGCTGACAGAGTTTAACCCGGCAAAAAGTGCGGCAGACGGAGTTTATCCCGGCCAGGAGAGTAGCAGACGGAGATTAACCCGAGCAGGAGTGGGGCAGACAGAGTTAAACCCGGCCAGGAGAGCGGCAGACAGTGTTTAACCTGGCCAGGAGAGCAGCAGACGGAGTTTAACCCGAGCAGGAGTGGGGCAGACAGAGTTAAACCCGGCCAGGAGAGGGCAGACAGTGTTTTTCCCGTCCAGGAGAGTGGCTGACAGTGTTTAACCCGGCCAGGAGAGGGCAGACAGAGTTTAACCCGGCCAGGAGAGGGCAGACGTAGTTTAACCTGGCCAGGAGAGTGGCAGACAGAGTTTAACCGAGGTAGGAGCGCGACAGACAGAGTTTAACCCGGTCATGAGAGCGGCAGTCATAGTTTATCCGGGGCAGGAGAGCGGCAGACGGAGTTTAACAAGGCCAGGAGAGCGGCAGACGGAGTTTAACCAGGCCAGGAGAGCGGCAGACGGAGTTTAGCCCGGCCAAGATGGCGGCAGATAGAATTTAACCGGGGAACAAGAGCAGCATACAGAATTTAACCCGTCCAGGTGAGTGGCAGACGGAGTTTAACCCGGGCAGCAAGGCGGCATACAGAATTTAACCCGGCAAGGAGTGCAGCAGAGGGATTTAAAACTGACCAGGAATGCAGAAGATGGAATTTAACCCTGGGATGAGTGCAGCAGACGGAGTTGAACCCAGCCAGGAGTGCGGCAGACAGAGTTTAACCTGGCCAGTAGAGCGGCAGACAGAGTTTAACCCAGCCAGGAGAGGGCAGACGTAGTTTAACCTGGCCAGTAGAGCGGCATACAGAGTTTAATCCAGCTAGGAGAGCGGCTGACAGAGTATAACCCGGCAAAAAGTGCGGCAGACGGAGTTTATCCCGGCCAGGAGAGTAGCAGACGGAGTTTAACCCAGGCAGGAGTGCAGCAGATAGCGTTTAACATGGGCAGGAGTACAGCAGACAAAGTTTAACCCGGCCAGAAGAGCGGGAGACAGTGTTTAACCCGGCCAGGAGAGGGCAGACAGAGTTTATCCCGGCCAGGACAGGGCAGACGGAGTTTAACCTGGCCAGGAGAGTGGCAGACAGACTTTAACCCGGGCAGGAGAGCGGCAGACAGACTTTATCCGGGGCAGGAGAGCGGAAGACATAGTTTATCCGGGGCAGGAGAACGGCAGACGGAGTTTAACATTGGCAGGTGTGCGGCAGACAGAGTTTAACCCGGCCAGGAGAGCGGCAGACAGAGCTTAACCTGGGCAGGAGAGCGGCAGACGGAGTTTAACATTGGCAGGAGTGCGGCAGACAGAGTTTAACCCGGCCAGGAGTGCAGCAGACAGAGCTTAACCTCGGCTGGAGAGCGGCAGTCATAGTTTATCCGGGGCAGGAGAGTGGCAGACGGAGTTTAACCAGGCCAGGAGAGCGGCAGACAGATCTTAACCTGGGTTGGAGAGCGGCAGACAGAGTTTAATCCAGCTAGGAGAGCGGCTGACAGAGTTTAACCCGGCAAAAAGTGCGGCAGACGGAGTTTATCCCGGCCAGGAGAGTAGCAGACGGAGTTTAACCAAGGCAGGAGTGCAGCAGATAGCGTTTATCATGGGCAGGAGTACAGCAGACAAAGTTTAACCCGGCCAGAAGAGCGGGAGACAGTGTTTAACCCGGCCAGGAGAGGGCAGACAGAGTTTATCCCGGCCAGGACAGGGCAGACGGAGTTTAACCTGGCCAGGAGAGTGGCAGACAGACTTTAACCCGGGCAGGAGAGCGGCAGACAGACTTTATCCGGGGCAGGAGAGCGGAAGACATAGTTTATCCGGGGCAGGAGAACGGCAGACGGAGTTTAACATTGGCAGGTGTGCGGCAGACAGAGTTTAACCCGGCCAGGAGAGCGGCAGACAGAGCTTAACCTGGGCAGGAGAGCGGCAAACGGAGTTTAACATTGGCAGGTGTGCGGCAGACAGAGTTTAAACCGGCCAGGAGTGCAGCAGACAGAGCTTAACCTGGGCTGGAGAGCGGCAGTCATAGTTTATCCGGGGCAGGAGAGTGGCAGACGGAGTTTAACCAGGCCAGGAGAGCGGCAGACAGAGCTTAACCTGGGTTGGAGAGCGGCAGACAGAGTTTAAACTGACCAGGAATGTGGAAGACGGAGTTTAACCCAGGTATGAGTGCAGCAGACGGAGTTGAATCTGGCCAGGAGAGCGGCAGACAGAGCTTAACCTGGGTTGGAGAGCGGCAGACAGAGTTTAACCTGACCAGAATGGCGGCATACTTTTTAACCGGAGAAGGATAGCGGCAGAAAGAGTTTAACCGTTGAAAGAGTGCTGCATACAGAATTTATCCTGGTCAGGAGAGCAGCAGACTGAGTTTAACCTGGGCAGGAATGCAGCAGACAGAGTTTAAGCCGGCCAGGAGAGCGGCAGACAGAGTTTAACCGTGGAAGGCGAGCAACGAGAAAATTTTACCCAGCAAGTAAAGCGGAAAACAAAGTTTAAACCAGGCATTTGTGCGGCAGACTGAGTTTATTCTGGGCAAGCGAGCGAATTTAACCCGACCAGGAGAGCGGCAGAGAGAGTTTAATCTGGCCTGGAGCACCAGACAGAGTTTGAACGAGGCAGGAATGCGGCAGACTGTGTTTAACCCGGGCAGGTGAGCGGCAGACAGTGTTCAACCTGGCCAGGAGAGCGGCAGACGGAGTTTAACCCGAGCAGGAGTGGGGCAGACAGAGTTCAAGCAGGGCAGGAGAGCGGCAGACAGTGTTTTTCCCGTCCAGGAGAGCGGCAGACAGTGTTTAACCTGGCCAGGAGAGCAGCAGACGGAGTTTAACCCGAGCAGGAGTGGGGCAGACAGAGTTAAACCCGGCCAGGAGAGGGCAGACAGTGTTTTTCCCGTCCAGGAGAGTGGCTGACAGTGTTTAACCCGGCCAGGAGAGGGCAGACAGAGTTTAACCCGGCCAGGAGAGGGCAGACGTAGTTTAACCTGGCCAGGAGAGTGGCAGACAGAGTTTAACCGAGGTAGGAGCGCGACAAACAGAGTTTAACCCGGTCATGAGAGCGGCAGTCATAGTTTATCCTGGGCAGGAGAGCGGCAGACGGAGTTTAACAAGGCCAGGAGAGCGGCAGACGGTGTTTAACCAGGCCAGGAGAGCGGCAGACGGAGTTTAGCCCGGCCAAGATGGCGGCAGATAGAATTTAACCGGGGAACAAGAGCAGCATACAGAATTTAACCCGTCCAGGTGAGTGGCAGACGGAGTTTAACCCGGGCAGCAAGGCGGCATACAGAATTTAACCCGGCAAGGAGTGCAGCAGAGGGATTTAAAACTGACCAGGAATGCAGAAGATGGAATTTAACCCTGGGATGAGTGCAGCAGACGGAGTTGAACCCAGCCAGGAGAGCGGCAGACAGAGTTTAACCTGGCCAGTAGAGCGGCAGACAGAGTTTAATCCAGCTAGGAGAGCGGCTGACAGAGTTTAACCCGGCAAAAAGTGCGGCAGACGGAGTTTATCCCGGCCAGGAGAATAGCAGACGGAGTTTAACCCAGGCAGGAGTGCAGCAGATAGCGTTTAACATGGGCAGGAGTACAGCAGACAAAGTTTAACCCGGCCAGAAGAGCGGGAGACAGTGTTTAACCCGGCCAGGAGAGGGCAGACAGAGTTTATCCCGGCCAGGACAGGGCAGACAGAGTTTAACCTGGCCAGGAGAGAGGCAGACAGAGTTTAAGCCGGGCAGGAGAGTGGCAGACAGACTTTATCCGGGGCAGGAGAGCGGAAGACATAGTTTATCCGGGGCAGGAGAGCGGCAGACGGAGTTTAACATTGGCAGGTGTGCGGCAGACAGAGTTTAACCCGGTCAGGAGAGGGCAGACAGAATTTAACCTGGCCAGGAGAGGGCAGACGTAGTTTAACCCGGTCATGAGAGCGGCAGTCATAGTTTATCCGGGGCAGGAGAGCGGCAGACGGAGTTTAACCCGGCCAGGAGAGCGGCAGACAGAGCTTAACCTGGGCAGGAGAGCGGCAGACGGAGTTTAACATTGGCAGGTGTGCGGCAGACAGAGATTAACCCGGCCAGGAGTGCAGCAGACAGTGCTTAACCTGGGCTGGAGAGCGGCAGTCATAGTTTATCCGGGGCAGGAGAGTGGCAGATGGAGTTTAACCAGGCCAGGAGAGCGGCAGATGGAGTTTAACATGGGCAGGTGTGCGGCAGACGGAGTTTAAACTGACCAGGAATGTGGAAGACGGAGTTTAACCCAGGTATGAGTGCAGCAGACGGAGTTGAATCTGGCCAGGAGAGCGGCAGACAGAGCTTAACCTGGGTTGGAGAGTGGCAGACAGAGTTTAACCTGACCAGAATGGCGGCATACTTTTTAACCGGAGAAGGATAGCGGCAGAAAGAGTTTAACCGTTGAAGGAGTGCGGCATACAGAATTTATCCTGGTCAGGAGAGTAGCAGACTGAGTTTAACCTGGGCAGGAATGCAGCAGACGGAGTTTAAGCCGGCCAGGAGAGCGGAGACAGAGTTTAACCGTGGAAGGCGAGCAACGAGAAAATTTTACCCAGCAAGTAAAGCGGAAAACAAAGTTTAAACCAGGCATTTGTGCGGCAGACTGAGTTTATTCTGGGCAAGCGAGCGAATTTAACCCGACCAGGAGAGCGGCAGAGAGACTTTAATCTGGCCTGGAGCACCAGACAGAGTTTGAACGAGGCAGGAATGCGGCAGACTGTGTTTAACCCGGGCAGGTGAGCGGCAGACAGTGTTTAACCTGACCAGGAGAGCGGCAGACGGAGTTTAACCCGAGCAGGAGTGGGGCAGACAGAGTTAAACCCGGCCAGGAGAGGGCAGACAGTGTTTTTCCCGTCCAGGAGAGCGGAAGACAGAGTTTAACCCGTCGTGGAGAGCGGCAGACAGTGTTTAACCCGGCCAGGAGAGGGCAGACAGAGTTTATCCGGCCAGGACAGGGCAGACGGAGTTTAACCTGGCCAGGAGAGTGGATGACAGAGTTTAACCCGGCCAGGAGTGATCAGATAGAGTTTATTCCGGCCACGAGAGGGCAGACAGACTTTATCCCTGCCAGGAGAGCGGCAGACAGTGTTTAACCCGGTCAGGAGAGGGCAGACAGAGTTTAACCCGGCCAGGAGAGGGCAGACGTAGTTTAACCTGTCCAGGAGAGTGGCAGACAGAGTTTAACCGAGGTAGGAGCGCGACAGACAGAGTTTAACCTGGCCAGGAGAGCGGCAGACGGAGTTTAGCCCGGCCAAGATGGCGGCAGATAGAATTTAACCGGGGAACAAGAGCAGCATACAGAATTTAACCCGTCCAGGTGAGTGGCAGACGGAGTTTAACCCGTGCAGCAAGGCGGCACACAGAATTTAACCCGGCAAGGAGTGCAGCAGATGGATTTAAAACTGACCAGGAATGCAGAAGATGGAATTTAACCCTGGGATGAGTGCAGCAGACGGAGTTGAACCCAGCCAGGAGAGCGGCAGACAGAGCTTAACCTGGGCAGGTGAGCGGCAGACGGTGTTTAACCCGAGCAGGAGTGGGGCAGACAGAGTTAAACCCGGCCAGGAGAGGGCAGACAGAGTTTATCCCGGCCAGGACAGGGCAGACAGAGTTTAACCTGGCCAGAAGAGAGGCAGACAGAGTTTAAGCCGGGCAGGAGAGTGGCAGACAGACTTTATCCGGGGCAGGAGAGCGGAAGACATAGTTTATCCGGGGCAGGAGAGCGGCAGACGGAGTTTAACATTGGCAGGTGTGCGGCAGACAGAGTTTAACCCGGCCAGGAGAGCGGCAGACAGAGCTTAACCTGGGCAGGAGAGCGGCAGACGGAGTTTAACCCGAGCAGGAGTGGGGCAGACAGAGTTAAACCCGGCCAGGAGAGGGCAGACAGTGTTTTTCCCGTCCAGGAGAGCGGAAGACAGAGTTTAACCCGTCGTGGAGAGTGGCAGACAGTGTTTAACCCGGCCAGGAGAGGGCAGACAGAGTTTATCCGGCCAGGACAGGGCAAACGGAGTTTAACCTGGCCAGGAGAGTGGCTGACAGAGTTTAACCCGGCCAGGAGTGATCAGATGGAGTTTATTCCGGCCACGAGAGGGCAGACAGACTTTATCCCTGCCAGGAGAGCGGCAGACAGTATTTAACCCTGTCAGGAGAGGGCAGACAGAGTTTAACCCGGCCAGGAGAGGGCAGACGTAGTTTAACCTGGCCAGGAGAGTGGCAGACAGAGTTTAACCGAGGTAGGAGCGCGACAGACAGAGTTTAACCCGGTCATGAGAGCGGCAGTCATAGTTTATCCGGGGCAGGAGAGCGGCAGACGGAGTTTAACCAGGCCAGGAGAGCAGCAGACGGAGTTTAACCAGGCCAGGAGGGCGGCAGACGGAGTTTATCCCGGCCAGGAGAGTAGCAGACGGAGTTTAACCCAGGCAGGAGTGCAGCAGATAGCGTTTAACATGGGCAGGAGTACAGCAGACAAAGTTTAACCCGGCCAGAAGAGCGGGAGACAGTGTTTAACCCGGCCAGGAGAGGGCAGACAGAGTTTATCCCGGCCAGGACAGGGCAGACGGAGTTTAACCTGGCCAGGAGAGTGGCAGACAGACTTTAACCCGGGCAGGAGAGCGGCAGACAGACTTTATCCGGGGCAGGAGAGCGGAAGACATAGTTTATCCGGGGCAGGAGAACGGCAGACGGAGTTTAACATTGGCAGGTGTGCGGAAGACAGAGTTTAACCCGGCCAGGAGAGCGGCAGACAGAGCTTAACCTGGGCAGGAGAGCGGCAGACGGAGTTTAACATTGGCAGGTGTGCGGCAGACTGAGTTTAACCCGGCCAGGAGTGCAGCAGACAGAGCTTAACCTGGGCTGGAGAGCGGCAGTCATAGTTTATCCGGGGCAGGAGAGTGGCAGACGAAGTTTAACCAGGCCAGGGGAATGGCAGACAGAGCTTAACCTGGGTTGGAGAGCGGCAGACAGAGTTTAAACTGACCAGGAATGTGGAAGACGGAGTTTAACCCAGGTATGAGTGCAGCAGACGGAGTTGAATCTGGCCAGGAGAGCGGCAGACAGAGCTTAACCTGGGTTGGAGAGCGGCAGACAGAGTTTAACCTGACCAGAATGGCGGCATACTTTTTAACCGGAGAAGGATAGCGGCAGAAAGAGTTTAACCGTTGAAGGAGTGCGGCATACAGAATTTATCCTGGTCAGGAGAGCAGCAGACTGAGTTTAACCTGGGCAGGAATGCAGCAGACGGAGTTTAAGCCGGCCAGGAGAGCGGCAGACAGAGTTTAACCGTGGAAGGCGAGCAACGAGAAAATTTTACCCAGCAAGTAAAGCGGAAAACAAAGTTTAAACCAGGCATTTGTGCGGCAGACTGAGTTTATTCTGGGCAAGCGAGCGAATTTAACCCGACCAGGAGAGCGGCAGAGAGACTTTAATCTGGCCTGGAGCACCAGACAGAGTTTGAACGAGGCAGGAATGCGGCAGACTGTTTTTAACCCGGGCAGGTGAGCGGCAGAAAGTGTTCAACCTGGCCAGGAGAGCGGCAGACGGAGTTTAACCCGAGCAGGAGTGGGGCAGACAGAGTTTAAGCAGGGCAGGAGAGCGGCAGACAGTGTTTTTCCCGTCCAGGAGAGCGGCAGACAGTGTTTCACCTGGCCAGGAGAGCGGCAGACGGAGTTTAACCCGAGCAGGAATGGGGCAGACAGAGTTAAACCCGGCCAGGAGAGGGCAGACAGTGTTTTTCCCGTCCAGGAGAGTGGCTGACAGAGTTTAACCCGGCCAGGAGTGATCAGACAGAGTTTAACCCGGCCAGGAGAGGGCAGACGTAGTTTAACCTGGCCAGGAGAGTGGCAGACAGAGTTTAACCGAGGTAGGAGCGCGACAGACAGAGTTTAACCCGGTCATGAGAGCGGCAGTCATAGTTTATCCGGGGCAGGAGAGCGGCAGACGGAGTTTAACCAGGCCAGGAGAGCAGCAGACGGAGTTTAACCAGGCCAGGAGAGCGGCAGACGGAGTTTAGCCCGGCCAAGATGGCGGCAGATAGAATTTAACCGGGGAACAAGAGCAGCATACAGAATTTAACCCGTCCAGGTGAGTGGCAGACGGAGTTTAACCCGGGCAGCAAGGCGGCACACAGAATTTAACCCAGCAAGGAGTGCAGCAGAGGGATTTAAAACTGACCAGGAATGCAGAAGATGGAATTTAACCCTGGGATGAGTGCAGCAGACGGAGTTGAACCCAGCCAGGAGAGCGGCAGACAGAGTTTAACCTGGCCAGTAGAGCGGCAGACAGAGTTTAATCCAGCTAGGAGAGCGGCTGACAGAGTTTAACCCGGCAAAAAGTGCGGCAGACGGAGTTTATCCCGGCCAGGAGAGTAGCAGACGGAGTTTAACCCATGCAGGAGTGCAGCAGATAGCGTTTAACATGGGCAGGAGTACAGCAGACAAAGTTTAACCCGGCCAGAAGAGCGGGAGACGGTGTTTAACCCGGCCAGGAGAGGGCAGACGGAGTTTATCCCGACCAGGACAGGGCAGACGGAGTTTAACCTGGCCAGGAGAGTGGCAGACAGACTTTAACCCGGGCAGGAGAGCGGCAGACAGACTTTATCCGGGGCAGGAGAGCGGAAGACATAGTTTATCCGGGGCAGGAGAGCGGCAGACGGAGTTTAACATTGGCAGGTGTGCGGCAGACAGAGTTTAACACGGCCAGGAGAGCGGCAGACAGAGCTTAACCTGGGCAGGAGAGCGGCAGACGGAGTTTAACATTGGCAGGTGTGCGGCAGACTGAGTTTAACCCGGCGAGGAGAGCGGCAGACAGAGATTAACCTGGGTTGGAGAGCGGCAGACAGAGTTTAATCCAGCTAGGAGAGCGGCTGACAGAGTTTAACCCAGGTATGAGTGCAGCAGACGGAGTTGAACCCGGCCAGGAGAACGGCAGACAGAGCTTAACCTGGGTTGGAGAGTGGTAGACAGAGTTTAACTTGACCTGAATGGCGGCATACTTTTTAACCGGAGAAGGATAGCGGCAGAAAGAGTTTAACCGTTGAAGGAGTGCGGCATACAGAATTTATCCTGGTCAGGAGAGCAGCAGACTGAGTTTAACCTGGGCAGGAATGCAGCAGACGGAGTTTAAGCCGGCCAGGAGAGCGGCAGACAGAGTTTAACCGTGGAAGGCGAGCAACAAGAAAATTTTACCCAACAAGTAAAGCGGAAAACAAAGTTTAAACCAGGCATTTGTGCGGCAGACTGAGTTTATTCTGGGCAAGCGAGCGAATTTAACCCGACCAGGAGAGCGGCAGAGAGACTTTAATCTGGCCTGGAGCACCAGACAGAGTTTGAACGAGGCAGGAATGCGGCAGACTGTGTTTAACCCGGGCAGGTGAGCGGCAGACAGTGTTCAACCCGGCCAGGAGAGGGCAGACAGAGTTTAACCCGGCCAGGAGAGGGCAGACGTAGTTTAACCTGGCCAGGAGAGTGGCAGACAGAGTTTAACCGAGGTAGGAGCGCGACAGACAGAGTTTAACCCGGTCATGAGAGCGGCAGTCATAGTTTATCCGGGGCAGGAGAGCGGCAGACGGAGTTTAACCAGGCCAGGAGAGCGGCAGACGGAGTTTAACCAGGCCAGGAGAGCGGCAGACGGAGTTTAGCCCGGCCAAGATGGCGGCAGATAGAATTTAACCGGGGAACAAGGGCAGCATACAGAATTTAACCCGTCCAGGTGAGTGGCAGACGGAGTTTAACCCGGGCAGCAAGGCGGCACACAGAATTTAACCCGGCAAGGAGTGCAGCAGAGGGATTTAAAACTGACCAGGAATGCAGAAGATGGAATTTAACCCTGGGATGAGTGCAGCAGACGGAGTTGAACCCAGCCAGGAGAGCGGCAGACAGAGTTTAACCTGGCCAGTAGAGCGGCAGACAGAGTTTAATCCAGCGAGGAGAGCGGCTGACAGAGTTTAACCCGGCAAAAAGTGCGGCAGATGGAGTTTATCCCGGCCAGGAGAGTAGCAGACGGAGTTTAACCCAGGCAGGAGTGCAGCAGATAGCGTTTAACATGGGCAGGAGTACAGCAGACAAAGTTTAACCCGGCCAGAAGAGCGGGAGACAGTGTTTAACCCGGCCAGGAGAGGGCAGACAGTGTTTATCCCGGCCAGGACAGGGCAGACGGAGTTTTACCTGGCCAGGAGAGTGGCAGACAGAGTTTAACCCGGCCAGGAGAGATCAGACAGAGTTTATTCCGGCCACGAGAGGGCAGACAGACTTTATCCCTGCTAGGAGAGCGGCATGCCGAATTTAACCCAGCCAGGAGTGCGTCAGACAAAGTTTAAACCAGGCAGGAGTGTGGCAGACAGCGTTTAACCTGAGAAGGAGGGTGGCAGACAGTTCATTCAGGCAGGAAGATTGGCAGACGGAGTTTAACCCGGGCAGCAGAGCGGCCAAAGGAGATTAACCTGGACAGCAGAGTGGCAGACTTAGTTTGAACCAGTAGGAGAGCAGCAGACGGCGTTTATCCCAGCCAGGAGAGCGGCAGACAGAGCTTAACCTGGGCAGGAGAGCGGCAGACGGAGTTTAACCGGAGCAGGAGTGGGGCAGACAGAGTTAAACCCGGCCAGGAGAGGGCAGACAGTGTTTTTCCCGTCCAGGAGAGCGGAAGACAGAGTTTAACCCGTCGTGGAGAGCGGCAGACAGTGTTTAACCCGGCCAGGAGAGGGCAGACAGAGTTTATCCGGCCAGGACAGGGCAGACGGCGTTTAACCTGGCCAGGAGAGTGGCTGACAGAGTTTAACCCGGCCAGGAGTGATCAGATACAGTTTATTCCGGCCACGAGAGGGCAGACAGACTTTATCCCTGCCAGGAGAGCGGCAGACAGTATTTAACCCGGTCAGGAGAGGGCAGACAGAGTTTAACCCGGCCAGGAGAGGGCAGACGTAGTTTAACCTGGCCAGGAGAGTGGCAGACAGAGTTTAACCGAGGTAGGAGCGCGACAGACAGAGTTTAACCCGGTCATGAGAGCGGCAGTCATAGTTTATCCGGGGCAGGAGAGCGGCAGACGGAGTTTAACCAGGCCAGGAGAGCAGCAGACGGAGTTTAACCAGGCCAGGAGAGCGGCAGACAGAGTTTAGCCCGGCCAAGATGGCGGCAGATAGAATTTAACCGGGGAACAAGAGCAGCATACAGAATTTAACCCGTCCAGGTGAGTGGCAGACGGAGTTTAACCCGGGCAGCAAGGCGGCACACAGAATTTAACCCGGCAAGGAGTGCAGCAGAGGGATTTAAAACTGACCAGGAATGCAGAAGATGGAATTTAACCCTGGGATGAGTGCAGCAGACGGAGTTGAACCCAGCCAGGAGAGCGGCAGACAGAGTTTAACCTGGCCAGTAGAGCGGCAGACAGAGTTTAATCCAGCTAGGAGAGCGGCTGACAGAGTTTAACCCGGCAAAAAGTGCGGCAGACGGAGTTTATCCCGGCCAGGAGAGTAGCAGACGGAGTTTAACCCATGCAAGAGTGCAGCAGATAGCGTTTAACATGGGCAGGAGTACAGCAGACAAAGTTTAACCCGGCCAGAAGAGCGGGAGACGGTGTTTAACCCGGCCAGGAGAGGGCAGACAGAGTTTATCCCGACCAGGACAGGGCAGACGGAGTTTAACCTGGCCAGGAGAGTGGCAGACAGACTTTAACCCGGGCAGGAGAGCGGCAGACAGACTTTATCCGGGGCAGGAGAGCGGAAGACATAGTTTATCCGGGGCAGGAGAGCGGCAGACGGAGTTTAACATTGGCAGGTGTGCGGCAGACAGAGTTTAACCCGGCCAGGAGAGCGGCAGACAGAGCTTAACCTGGGCAGGAGAGCGGCAGACGGAGTTTAACCCGAGCAGGAGTGGGGCAGACAGAGTTAAACCCGGCCAGGAGAGGGCAGACAGTGTTTTTCCCGTCCAGGAGAGCGGAAGACAGAGTTTAACCCGTCGTGGAGAGCGGCAGACAGTGTTTAACCCGGCCAGGAGAGGGCAGACAGAGTTTATCCGGCCAGGACAGGGCAAACGGAGTTTAACCTGGCCAGGAGAGTGGCTGACAGAGTTTAACCCGGCCAGGAGTGATCAGATAGAGTTTATTCCGGCCACGAGAGGGCAGACAGACTTTATCCCTGCCAGGAGAGCGGGAGACGGTGTTTAACCCGGCCAGGAGAGGGCAGACAGAGTTTATCCCGGCCAGGACAGGGCAGACGGAGTTTAACCTGGCCAGGAGAGTGGCAGACAGACTTTAACCCGGGCAGGAGAGCGGCAGACAGACTTTATCCGGGGCAGGAGAGCGGCAGTCATAGTTTATCCGGGGCAGGAGAGCGGCAGAGGGAGTTTAACCCGGCCAGGAGAGGGCAGACAGAGTTTATCCCGGCCAGGACAGGGCAGACGGAGTTTAACCTGGCCAGGAGAGTGGCAGACAGAGTTTAACCCGGGCAGGAGAGCGGCAGACAGACTTTATCCGGGGCAGGAGAGCGGAAGACATAGTTTATCCGGAGCAGGAGAGCGGCAGACGGAGTTTAACATTGGCAGGTGTGCGGCAGACAGAGTTTAACCCGGCCAGGAGAGCGGCAGACAGAGCTTAACCTGGGCAGGAGAGCGGCAGACGGAGTTTAACCGGAGCAGGAGTGGGGCAGACAGAGTTAAACCCGGCCAGGAGAGGGCAGACAGTGTTTTTCCCGTCCAGGAGAGCAGCAGACTGAGTTTAACCTGGGCAGGAATGCAGCAGACGGTGTTTAAGCCGGCCAGGAGAGCGGCAGACAGAGTTTAACCGTGGAAGGCGAGCAACGAGAAAATTTTACCCAGCAAGTAAAGCGGAAAACAAAGTTTAAACCAGGCATTTGTGCGGCAGACTGAGTTTATTCTGGGCAAGCGAGCGAATTTAACCCGACCAGGAGAGCGGCAGAGAGACTTTAATCTGGCCTGGAGCACCAGACAGAGTTTGAACGAGGCAGGAATGCGGCAGACTGTGTTTAACCCGGGCAGGTGAGCGGCAGACAGTGTTCAACCTGGCCAGGAGAGCGGCAGACGGAGTTTAACCCGAGCAGGAGTGGGGCAGACAGAGTTTAAGCAGGGCAGGAGAGCGGCAGACAGTGTATTTCCCGTCCAGGAGAGCGGCAGACAGTGTTTAACCTGGCCAGGTGATAGGCAGACGGAGTTTAACCCGAGCAGGAGTGGGGCAGACAGAGTTTAAGCAGGGCAGGAGAGCGGCAGACAGTGTTTTTCCCGTCCAGGAGAGCGGCAGACAGTGTTTTTCCCGTCCAGGAGAGCGGCAGACAGTGTTTAACCTGGCCAGGAGAGCGGCAGACGGAGTTTAACCCGAGCAGGAATGGGGCAGACAGAGTTAAACCTGGCCAGGAGAGGGCAGACAGTGTTTTTCCCATCCAGGAGAGCGGAAGACAGAGTTTAACCCGTCGTGGAGAGCGGCAGACAGTGTTTAACCCGGCCAGGATAGGGCAGACAGAGTTTATCCGGCCAGGACAGGGCAGACGGAGTTTAACCTGGCCAGGAGAGTGGCTGACAGAGTTTAACCCGGCCAGGAGTGATCAGATAGAGTTTATTCCGGCCACGAGAGGGCAGACAGACTTTATCCCTGCCAGGAGAGCGGCAGACAGTATTTAACCCGGTCAGGAGAGGGCAGACAGAGTTTAACCCGGCCAGGACAGGGCAGACGGAGTTTAACCTGGCCAGGAGAGTGGCTGACAGAGTTTAACCCGGCCAGGAGTGATCAGATAGAGTTTATTCCGGCCACAAGAGGGCAGACAGACTTTATCCCTGCCAGGAGAGAGGCAGACAGTATTTAACCCGGTCAGGAGAGGGCAGACAGAGTTTAACCCGGCCAGGAGAGGGCAGACGTAGTTTAACCTAGCCAGGAGAGTGGCAGACAGAGTTTAACCGAGGTAGGAGCGCGACAGACAGAGTTTAACCCGGTCATGAGAGCGGCAGTCATAGTTTATCCGGGGCAGGAGAGCGGCAGACGGAGTTTAACCAGGCCAGGAGAGCAGCAGACGGAGTTTAACCAGGCCAGGAGAGCGGCAGACGGAGTTTAGCCCGGCCAAGATGGCGGCAGATAGAATTTAACCGGGGAACAAGAGCAGCATACAGAATTTAACCCGTCCAGGTGAGTGGCAGATGGAGTTTAACCCGGGCAGCAAGGCGGCACACAGAATTTAACCCGGCAAGGAGTGCAGCAGAGGGATTTAAAACTGACCAGGAATGCAGAAGATGGAATTTAACCCTGGGATGAGTGCAGCAGACGGAGTTGAACCCAGCCAGGAGAGCGGCTGACAGAGTTTAACCCGGCAAAAAGTGCGGCAGACGGAGTTTATCCCGGCCAGGAGAGTAGCAGACGGAGTTTAACCCCGGCAGGAGTGCAGCAGATAGCGTTTAACATGGGCAGGAATACAGCAGACAAAGTTTAACCCGGCCAGAAGAGCGGGAGACAGTGTTTAACCCGGCCAGGAGAGGGCAGACAGAGTTTATCCCGGCCAGGAGAGCGGCAGACAGAGTTTAACCTGGCCAGTAGAGCGGCAGACAGAGTTTAATCCAGCTAGGAGAGCGGCTGACAGAGTTTAACCCGGCAAAAAGTGCGGCAGACGGAGTTTATCCCGGCCAGGAGAGTAGCAGACGGAGATTAACCCGAGCAGGAGTGGGGCAGACAGAGTTAAACCCGGCCAGGAGAGCGGCAGACAGTGTTTAACCTGGCCAGGAGAGCAGCAGACGGAGTTTAACCCGAGCAGGAGTGGGGCAGACAGAGTTAAACCCGGCCAGGAGAGGGCAGACAGTGTTTTTCCCGTCCAGGAGAGTGGCTGACAGTGTTTAACCCGGCCAGGAGAGGGCAGACAGAGTTTAACCCGGCCAGGAGAGGGCAGACGTAGTTTAACCTGGCCAGGAGAGTGGCAGACAGAGTTTAACCGAGGTAGGAGCGCGACAGACAGAGTTTAACCCGGTCATGAGAGCGGCAGTCATAGTTTATCCGGGGCAGGAGAGCGGCAGACGGAGTTTAACAAGGCCAGGAGAGCGGCAGACGGAGTTTAACCAGGCCAGGAGAGCGGCAGACGGAGTTTAGCCCGGCCAAGATGGCGGCAGATAGAATTTAACCGGGGAACAAGAGCAGCATACAGAATTTAACCCGTCCAGGTGAGTGGCAGACGGAGTTTAACCCGGGCAGCAAGGCGGCATACAGAATTTAACCCGGCAAGGAGTGCAGCAGAGGGATTTAAAACTGACCAGGAATGCAGAAGATGGAATTTAACCCTGGGATGAGTGCAGCAGACGGAGTTGAACCCAGCCAGGAGTGCGGCAGACAGAGTTTAACCTGGCCAGTAGAGCGGCAGACAGAGTTTAACCCAGCCAGGAGAGGGCAGACGTAGTTTAACCTGGCCAGTAGAGCGGCATACAGAGTTTAATCCAGCTAGGAGAGCGGCTGACAGAGTATAACCCGGCAAAAAGTGCGGCAGACGGAGTTTATCCCGGCCAGGAGAGTAGCAGACGGAGTTTAACCCAGGCAGGAGTGCAGCAGATAGCGTTTAACATGGGCAGGAGTACAGCAGACAAAGTTTAACCCGGCCAGAAGAGCGGGAGACAGTGTTTAACCCGGCCAGGAGAGGGCAGACAGAGTTTATCCCGGCCAGGACAGGGCAGACGGAGTTTAACCTGGCCAGGAGAGTGGCAGACAGACTTTAACCCGGGCAGGAGAGCGGCAGACAGACTTTATCCGGGGCAGGAGAGCGGAAGACATAGTTTATCCGGGGCAGGAGAACGGCAGACGGAGTTTAACATTGGCAGGTGTGCGGCAGACAGAGTTTAACCCGGCCAGGAGAGCGGCAGACAGAGCTTAACCTGGGCAGGAGAGCGGCAGACGGAGTTTAACATTGGCAGGAGTGCGGCAGACAGAGTTTAACCCGGCCAGGAGTGCAGCAGACAGAGCTTAACCTCGGCTGGAGAGCGGCAGTCATAGTTTATCCGGGGCAGGAGAGTGGCAGACGGAGTTTAACCAGGCCAGGAGAGCGGCAGACAGATCTTAACCTGGGTTGGAGAGCGGCAGACAGAGTTTAATCCAGCTAGGAGAGCGGCTGACAGAGTTTAACCCGGCAAAAAGTGCGGCAGACGGAGTTTATCCCGGCCAGGAGAGTAGCAGACGGAGTTTAACCAAGGCAGGAGTGCAGCAGATAGCGTTTATCATGGGCAGGAGTACAGCAGACAAAGTTTAACCCGGCCAGAAGAGCGGGAGACAGTGTTTAACCCGGCCAGGAGAGGGCAGACAGAGTTTATCCCGGCCAGGACAGGGCAGACGGAGTTTAACCTGGCCAGGAGAGTGGCAGACAGACTTTAACCCGGGCAGGAGAGCGGCAGACAGACTTTATCCGGGGCAGGAGAGCGGAAGACATAGTTTATCCGGGGCAGGAGAACGGCAGACGGAGTTTAACATTGGCAGGTGTGCGGCAGACAGAGTTTAACCCGGCCAGGAGAGCGGCAGACAGAGCTTAACCTGGGCAGGAGAGCGGCAAACGGAGTTTAACATTGGCAGGTGTGCGGCAGACAGAGTTTAAACCGGCCAGGAGTGCAGCAGACAGAGCTTAACCTGGGCTGGAGAGCGGCAGTCATAGTTTATCCGGGGCAGGAGAGTGGCAGACGGAGTTTAACCAGGCCAGGAGAGCGGCAGACAGAGCTTAACCTGGGTTGGAGAGCGGCAGACAGAGTTTAAACTGACCAGGAATGTGGAAGACGGAGTTTAACCCAGGTATGAGTGCAGCAGACGGAGTTGAATCTGGCCAGGAGAGCGGCAGACAGAGCTTAACCTGGGTTGGAGAGCGGCAGACAGAGTTTAACCTGACCAGAATGGCGGCATACTTTTTAACCGGAGAAGGATAGCGGCAGAAAGAGTTTAACCGTTGAAAGAGTGCTGCATACAGAATTTATCCTGGTCAGGAGAGCAGCAGACTGAGTTTAACCTGGGCAGGAATGCAGCAGACAGAGTTTAAGCCGGCCAGGAGAGCGGCAGACAGAGTTTAACCGTGGAAGGCGAGCAACGAGAAAATTTTACCCAGCAAGTAAAGCGGAAAACAAAGTTTAAACCAGGCATTTGTGCGGCAGACTGAGTTTATTCTGGGCAAGCGAGCGAATTTAACCCGACCAGGAGAGCGGCAGAGAGAGTTTAATCTGGCCTGGAGCACCAGACAGAGTTTGAACGAGGCAGGAATGCGGCAGACTGTGTTTAACCCGGGCAGGTGAGCGGCAGACAGTGTTCAACCTGGCCAGGAGAGCGGCAGACGGAGTTTAACCCGAGCAGGAGTGGGGCAGACAGAGTTCAAGCAGGGCAGGAGAGCGGCAGACAGTGTTTTTCCCGTCCAGGAGAGCGGCAGACAGTGTTTAACCTGGCCAGGAGAGCAGCAGACGGAGTTTAACCCGAGCAGGAGTGGGGCAGACAGAGTTAAACCCGGCCAGGAGAGGGCAGACAGTGTTTTTCCCGTCCAGGAGAGTGGCTGACAGTGTTTAACCCGGCCAGGAGAGGGCAGACAGAGTTTAACCCGGCCAGGAGAGGGCAGACGTAGTTTAACCTGGCCAGGAGAGTGGCAGACAGAGTTTAACCGAGGTAGGAGCGCGACAAACAGAGTTTAACCCGGTCATGAGAGCGGCAGTCATAGTTTATCCTGGGCAGGAGAGCGGCAGACGGAGTTTAACAAGGCCAGGAGAGCGGCAGACGGTGTTTAACCAGGCCAGGAGAGCGGCAGACGGAGTTTAGCCCGGCCAAGATGGCGGCAGATAGAATTTAACCGGGGAACAAGAGCAGCATACAGAATTTAACCCGTCCAGGTGAGTGGCAGACGGAGTTTAACCCGGGCAGCAAGGCGGCATACAGAATTTAACCCGGCAAGGAGTGCAGCAGAGGGATTTAAAACTGACCAGGAATGCAGAAGATGGAATTTAACCCTGGGATGAGTGCAGCAGACGGAGTTGAACCCAGCCAGGAGAGCGGCAGACAGAGTTTAACCTGGCCAGTAGAGCGGCAGACAGAGTTTAATCCAGCTAGGAGAGCGGCTGACAGAGTTTAACCCGGCAAAAAGTGCGGCAGACGGAGTTTATCCCGGCCAGGAGAATAGCAGACGGAGTTTAACCCAGGCAGGAGTGCAGCAGATAGCGTTTAACATGGGCAGGAGTACAGCAGACAAAGTTTAACCCGGCCAGAAGAGCGGGAGACAGTGTTTAACCCGGCCAGGAGAGGGCAGACAGAGTTTATCCCGGCCAGGACAGGGCAGACAGAGTTTAACCTGGCCAGGAGAGAGGCAGACAGAGTTTAAGCCGGGCAGGAGAGTGGCAGACAGACTTTATCCGGGGCAGGAGAGCGGAAGACATAGTTTATCCGGGGCAGGAGAGCGGCAGACGGAGTTTAACATTGGCAGGTGTGCGGCAGACAGAGTTTAACCCGGTCAGGAGAGGGCAGACAGAATTTAACCTGGCCAGGAGAGGGCAGACGTAGTTTAACCCGGTCATGAGAGCGGCAGTCATAGTTTATCCGGGGCAGGAGAGCGGCAGACGGAGTTTAACCCGGCCAGGAGAGCGGCAGACAGAGCTTAACCTGGGCAGGAGAGCGGCAGACGGAGTTTAACATTGGCAGGTGTGCGGCAGACAGAGATTAACCCGGCCAGGAGTGCAGCAGACAGTGCTTAACCTGGGCTGGAGAGCGGCAGTCATAGTTTATCCGGGGCAGGAGAGTGGCAGATGGAGTTTAACCAGGCCAGGAGAGCGGCAGATGGAGTTTAACATGGGCAGGTGTGCGGCAGACGGAGTTTAAACTGACCAGGAATGTGGAAGACGGAGTTTAACCCAGGTATGAGTGCAGCAGACGGAGTTGAATCTGGCCAGGAGAGCGGCAGACAGAGCTTAACCTGGGTTGGAGAGTGGCAGACAGAGTTTAACCTGACCAGAATGGCGGCATACTTTTTAACCGGAGAAGGATAGCGGCAGAAAGAGTTTAACCGTTGAAGGAGTGCGGCATACAGAATTTATCCTGGTCAGGAGAGTAGCAGACTGAGTTTAACCTGGGCAGGAATGCAGCAGACGGAGTTTAAGCCGGCCAGGAGAGCGGAGACAGAGTTTAACCGTGGAAGGCGAGCAACGAGAAAATTTTACCCAGCAAGTAAAGCGGAAAACAAAGTTTAAACCAGGCATTTGTGCGGCAGACTGAGTTTATTCTGGGCAAGCGAGCGAATTTAACCCGACCAGGAGAGCGGCAGAGAGACTTTAATCTGGCCTGGAGCACCAGACAGAGTTTGAACGAGGCAGGAATGCGGCAGACTGTGTTTAACCCGGGCAGGTGAGCGGCAGACAGTGTTTAACCTGACCAGGAGAGCGGCAGACGGAGTTTAACCCGAGCAGGAGTGGGGCAGACAGAGTTAAACCCGGCCAGGAGAGGGCAGACAGTGTTTTTCCCGTCCAGGAGAGCGGAAGACAGAGTTTAACCCGTCGTGGAGAGCGGCAGACAGTGTTTAACCCGGCCAGGAGAGGGCAGACAGAGTTTATCCGGCCAGGACAGGGCAGACGGAGTTTAACCTGGCCAGGAGAGTGGATGACAGAGTTTAACCCGGCCAGGAGTGATCAGATAGAGTTTATTCCGGCCACGAGAGGGCAGACAGACTTTATCCCTGCCAGGAGAGCGGCAGACAGTGTTTAACCCGGTCAGGAGAGGGCAGACAGAGTTTAACCCGGCCAGGAGAGGGCAGACGTAGTTTAACCTGTCCAGGAGAGTGGCAGACAGAGTTTAACCGAGGTAGGAGCGCGACAGACAGAGTTTAACCTGGCCAGGAGAGCGGCAGACGGAGTTTAGCCCGGCCAAGATGGCGGCAGATAGAATTTAACCGGGGAACAAGAGCAGCATACAGAATTTAACCCGTCCAGGTGAGTGGCAGACGGAGTTTAACCCGTGCAGCAAGGCGGCACACAGAATTTAACCCGGCAAGGAGTGCAGCAGATGGATTTAAAACTGACCAGGAATGCAGAAGATGGAATTTAACCCTGGGATGAGTGCAGCAGACGGAGTTGAACCCAGCCAGGAGAGCGGCAGACAGAGCTTAACCTGGGCAGGTGAGCGGCAGACGGTGTTTAACCCGAGCAGGAGTGGGGCAGACAGAGTTAAACCCGGCCAGGAGAGGGCAGACAGAGTTTATCCCGGCCAGGACAGGGCAGACAGAGTTTAACCTGGCCAGAAGAGAGGCAGACAGAGTTTAAGCCGGGCAGGAGAGTGGCAGACAGACTTTATCCGGGGCAGGAGAGCGGAAGACATAGTTTATCCGGGGCAGGAGAGCGGCAGACGGAGTTTAACATTGGCAGGTGTGCGGCAGACAGAGTTTAACCCGGTCAGGAGAGGGCAGACAGAATTTAACCTGGCCAGGAGAGGGCAGACGTAGTTTAACCTGGCCAGGAGAGTGGCAGACAGAGTTTAACCGAGGTAGGAGCGCGACAGACAGAGTTTAACCCGGTCATGAGAGCGGCAGTCATAGTTTATCCGGGGCAGGAGAGCGGCAGACGGAGTTTAACCAGGCCAGGAGAGCGGCAGACGGAGTTTAACCAGGCCAGGAGAGCGGCAGACGGAGTTTAGCCCGGCCAAGATGGCAGCAGATAGAATTTAACCGGGGAACAAGAGCAGCATACAGAATTTAACCCGTCCAGGTGAGTGGCAGACGGAGTTTAACCCGGGCAGCAAGGCGGCACACAGAATTTAACCCGGCAAGGAGTGCAGCAGAGGGATTTAAAACTGACCAGGAATGCAGAAGATGGAATTTAACCCTGGGATGAGTGCAGCAGACGGAGTTGAACCCAGCCAGGAGAGCGGCAGACAGAGTTTAACCTGGCCAGTAGAGCGGCAGACAGAGTTTAATCCAGCTAGGAGAGCGGCTGACAGAGTTTAACCCGGCAAAAAGTGCGGCAGACGGAGTTTATCCCGGCCAGGAGAATAGCAGACGGAGTTTAACCCAGGCAGGAGTGCAGCAGATAGCGTTTAACATGGGCAGGAGTACAGCAGACAAAGTTTAACCCGGCCAGAAGAGCGGGAGACAGTGTTTAACCCGGCCAGGAGAGGGCAGACAGAGTTTATCCCGGCCAGGACAGGGCAGACAGAGTTTAACCTGGCCAGGAGAGAGGCAGACAGAGTTTAAGCCGGGCAGGAGAGTGGCAGACAGATTTTATCCGGGGCAGGAGAGCGGAAGACATAGTTTATCCGGGGCAGGAGAGCGGCAGACGGAGTTTAACATTGGCAGGTGTGCGGCAGACAGAGTTTAACACGGCCAGGAGAGCGGCAGACAGAGCTTAACCTGGGCAGGAGAGCGGCAGACGGAGTTTAACATTGGCAGGTGTGCGGCAGACAGAGATTAACCCGGCCAGGAGTGCAGCAGACAGTGCTTAACCTGGGCTGGAGAGCGGCAGTCATAGTTTATCCGGGGCAGGAGAGTGGCAGATGGAGTTTAACCAGGCCAGGAGAGCGGCAGGTGGAGTTTAACATGGGCAGGTGTGCGGCAGACGGGGTTTAACACGGCCATGAGAGCGGCAGACAGAGCTTAACCTGGGCAGGAGAGCGGCAGACGGAGTTTAACATTGGCAGGTGTGCGGCAGACAGAGATTAACCCGGCCAGGAGTGCAGCAGACAGTGCTTAACCTGGCCAGGAGAGCGGCTGACAGAGTTTAACCCGGCAAAAAGTGCGGCAGACAGAGTTTATCCCGGCCAGGAGAGTAGCAGACGGAGTTTAACCCAGGCAGGAGTGCAGCAGATAGCGTTTAACATGGGCAGGAGTACAGCAGACAAAGTTTAACCCGGCCAGAAGAGCCGGAGACAGTGTTTAACCCGGCCAGGAGAGGGCAGACAGAGTTTATCCCGGCCAGGACAGGGCAGACAGAGTTTAACCTGGCCAGGAGAGAGGCAGACAGAGTTTAAGCCGGGCAGGAGAGTGGCAGACAGACTTTATCCGGGGCAGGAGAGCGGAAGACATAGTTTATC
This sequence comes from Narcine bancroftii, assembly GCF_036971445.1. Lineage (NCBI taxonomy): Eukaryota > Metazoa > Chordata > Chondrichthyes > Torpediniformes > Narcinidae > Narcine > Narcine bancroftii. Next base: position 327,231,960 of record NC_091471.1, read on the forward strand.
CGGGGCAGGAGAGCGGCAGACGGAGTTTAACATTGGCAGGTGTGCGGCAGACAGAGTTTAACACGGCCAGGAGAGCGGCAGACAGAGCTTAACCTGGGCAGGAGAGCGGCAGACGGAGTTTAACATTGGCAGGTGTGCGGCAGACAGAGATTAACCCGGCCAGGAGTGCAGCAGACAGTGCTTAACCTGGGCTGGAGAGCGGCAGTCATAGTTTATCCGGGGCAGGAGAGTGGCAGATGGAGTTTAACCAGGCCAGGAGAGCGGCAGGTGGAGTTTAACATGGGCAGGTGTGCGGCAGACGGGGTTTAAACTGACCAGGAATGTGGAAGACGGAGTTTAACCCAGGTATGAGTGCAGCAGACGGAGTTGAATCTGGCCAGGAGAGCGGCAGACAGAGCTTAACCTGGGTTGGAGTGTGGCAGACAGAGTTTAACCTGACCAGAATGGCGGCATACTTTTTAACAGGAGAAGGATAGCGGCAGAAAGAGTTTAACCGTTGAAGGAGTGCGACATACAGAATTTATCCTGGTCAGGAGAGCAGCAGACTGAGTTTAACCTGGGCAGGAATGCAGCAGACGGAGTTTAAGCCGGCCAGGAGAGCGGCAGACAGAGTTTAACCGTGGAAGGCGAGCAACGAGAAAATTTTACCCAGCAAGTAAAGCGGAAAACAAAGTTTAAACCAGGCATTTGTGCGGCAGACTGAGTTTATTCTGGGCAAGCGAGCGAATTTAACCCGACCAGGAGAGCGGCAGAGAGACTTTAATCTGGCCTGGAGCACCAGACAGAGTTTGAACGAGGCAGGAATGCGGCAGACTGTGTTTAACCCGGGCAGGTGAGCGGCAGACAGTGTTCAACCTGGCCAGGAGAGCGGCAGACGGAGTTTAACCCGAGCAGGAGTGGGGCAGACAGAGTTTAAGCAGGGCAGGAGAGCGGCAGACAGTGTATTTCCCGTCCAGGAGAGCGGCAGACAGTGTTTAACCTGGCCAGGTGATAGGCAGACGGAGTTTAACCCGAGCAGGAGTGGGGCAGACAGAGTTTAAGCAGGGCAGGAGAGCGGCAGACAGTGTTTTTCCCGTCCAGGAGAGCGGCAGACAGTGTTTAACCTGGCCAGGAGAGCGGCAGACGGAGTTTAACCCGAGCAGGAATGGGGCAGACAGAGTTAAACCTGGCCAGGAGAGGGCAGACAGTGTTTTTCCCATCCAGGAGAGCGGAAGACAGAGTTTAACCCGTCGTGGAGAGCGGCAGACAGTGTTTAACCCGGCCAGGATAGGGCAGACAGAGTTTATCCGGCCAGGACAGGGCAGACGGAGTTTAACCTGGCCAGGAGAGTGGCTGACAGAGTTTAACCCGGCCAGGAGTGATCAGATAGAGTTTATTCCGGCCACGAGAGGGCAGACAGACTTTATCCCTGCCAGGAGAGCGGCAGACAGTATTTAACCCGGTCAGGAGAGGGCAGACAGAGTTTAACCCGGCCAGGAGAGGGCAGACAGAGTTTATCCGGCCAGGACAGGGCAGACGGAGTTTAACCTGGCCAGGAGAGTGGCTGACAGAGTTTAACCCGGCCAGGAGTGATCAGATAGAGTTTATTCCGGCCACGAGAGGGCAGACAGACTTTATCCCTGCCAGGAGAGAGGCAGACAGTATTTAACCCGGTCAGGAGAGGGCAGACAGAGTTTAACCCGGCCAGGAGAGGGCAGACGTAGTTTAACCTAGCCAGGAGAGTGGCAGACAGAGTTTAACCGAGGTAGGAGCGCGACAGACAGAGTTTAACCCGGTCATGAGAGCGGCAGTCATAGTTTATCCGGGGCAGGAGAGCGGCAGACGGAGTTTAACCAGGCCAGGAGAGCAGCAGACGGAGTTTAACCAGGCCAGGAGAGCGGCAGACGGAGTTTAGCCCGGCCAAGATGGCGGCAGATAGAATTTAACCGGGGAACAAGAGCAGCATACAGAATTTAACCCGTCCAGGTGAGTGGCAGATGGAGTTTAACCCGGGCAGCAAGGCGGCACACAGAATTTAACCCGGCAAGGAGTGCAGCAGAGGGATTTAAAACTGACCAGGAATGCAGAAGATGGAATTTAACCCTGGGATGAGTGCAGCAGACGGAGTTGAACCCAGCCAGGAGAGCGGCTGACAGAGTTTAACCCGGCAAAAAGTGCGGCAGACGGAGTTTATCCCGGCCAGGAGAGTAGCAGACGGAGTTTAACCCCGGCAGGAGTGCAGCAGATAGCGTTTAACATGGGCAGGAATACAGCAGACAAAGTTTAACCCGGCCAGAAGAGCGGGAGACAGTGTTTAACCCGGCCAGGAGAGGGCAGACAGAGTTTATCCCGGCCAGGACAGGGCAGACGGAGTTTAACCTGGCCAGGAGAGTGGCAGACAGACTTTAACCCGCGCAGGAGATCGGCAGACAGACTTTATCCGGGGCAGGAGAGCGGAAGACATAGTTTATCCGTTGCAGGAGAGCGGCAGACGGAGTTTAACATTGGCGGGTGTGCAGCAGACAGAGTTTAACCCGGCCAGGAATGCGGCAGACAGAGCTTAACCTGGGCAGGAGAGCGGCAGACGGAGTTTAACATTAGCAGGTGTGCGGCAGACAGAGTTTAACCCGGCCAGGAGTGCAGCAGACAGAGCTTAACCTGGGCTGGAGAGCGGCAGTCATAGTTTATCCGGGACAGGAGAGTGGCAGACGGAGTTTAACCAGGCCAGGAGAGCGGCAGACAGAGCTTAACCTGGGTTGGAGAGCGGCAGACAGAGTTTAATCCAGCTAGGAGAGCAGCTGACAGAGTTTGACCCGGCAAAAAGTGCGGCAGACGGAGTTTATCCCGGCCAGGAGAGTAGCAGACGGAGTTTAACCCAGGCAGGAGTGCAGCAGATAGAGTTTAACATGGGCAGGAGTACAGCAGACAAAGTTTAACCCGGCCAGAAGAGCGGGAGACAGTGTTTAACCCGGCCAGGAAAGGGCAGACAGAGTTTATCCCAGCCAGGACAGGGCAGACGGAGTTTAACCTGGCCAGGAGAGTGGCAGACAGACTTTAACCCGGGCAGGAGAGCGGCAGACAGACTTTATCCGGGGCAGGAGAGCGGAAGTCATAGTTTATCCGGGGCAGGAGAGCGGCAGACGGAGTTTAACCAGGCCAGGAGAGCAGCAGACGGAGTTTAACCAGGCCAGGAGAGCGGCAGACGGAGTTTAACCAGGCCAGGAGAGCGGCAGACGGATTTTATCCCGGCCAGGAGAGTAGCAGACGGAGTTTAACCCAGGCAGGAGTGCAGCAGATAGCGTTTAACATGGGCAGGAGTACAGCAGACAAAGTTTAACCCGGCCAGAAGAGCGGGAGACAGTGTTTAACCCGGCCAGGAAAGGGCAGACAGAGTTTATCCCAGCCAGGACAGGGCAGACGGAGTTTAACCTGGCCAGGAGAGTGGCAGACAGACTTTAACCCGGGCAGGAGAGCGGCAGACAGACTTTATCCGGGGCAGGAGAGCGGAAGACATAGTTTATCCGGGGCAGGAGAACGGCAGACGGAGTTTAACATTGGCAGGTGTGCGGCAGACAGAGTTTAACCCGGCCAGGAGAGCGGCAGACAGAGCTTAACCTGGGCAGGAGAGCGGCAGACGGAGTTTAACATTGGCAGGTGTGCGGCAGACTGAGTTTAACCCGGCCAGGAGTGCAGCAGACAGAGCTTAACCTGGGCTGGAGAGCGGCAGTCATAGTTTATCCGGGGCAGGAGAGTGGCAGACGGAGTTTAACCAGGCCAGGAGAGCGGCAGACAGAGCTTAACCTGGGCAGGAGAGCGGCAGACGGAGTTTAACATTGGCAGGTGTGCGGCAGACTGAGTTTAACCCGGCCAGGAGTGCAGCAGACAGAGCTTAACCTGGGCTGGAGAGCGGTAGTCATAGTTTATCCGGGGCAGGAGAGTGGCAGACGGAGTTTAACCAGGCCAGGAGAGCGGCAAACAGAGCTTAACCTGGGCAGGTGTGCGGCAGACGGAGTTTAAACTGACCAGGAATGCGGAAGACGGAGTTTAACCCAGGTATGAGTGCAGCAGACGGAGTTGAATCTGGCCAGGAGAGCGGCAGACAGAGCTTAACCTGGGTTGGAGAGCGGCAGACAGAGTTTAACCTGACCAGAATGGCGGCATACTTTTTAACCGGAGAAGGATAGCGGCAGAAAGAGTTTAACCGTTGAAGGAGTGCGGCATACAGAATTTATCCTGGTCAGGAGAGCAGCAGACTGAGTTTAACCTGGGCAGGAATGCAGCAGACGGAGTTTAAGCCGGCCAGGAGAGCGGCAGACAGAGTTTAACCGTGGAAGGCGAGCAACGAGAAAATTTTACCCAACAAGTAAAGCGGAAAACAAAGTTTAAACCAGGCATTTGTGCGGCAGACTGAGTTTATTCTGGGCAAGCGAGCGAATTTAACCCGACCAGGAGAGCGGCAGAGAGACTTTAATCTGGCCTGGAGCACCAGACAGAGTTTGAACGAGGCAGGGATGCGGCAGACTGTGTTTAACCCGGGCAGGTGAGCGGCAGACAGTGTTCAACCTGGCCAGGAGAGCGGCAGACGGAGTTTAACCCGAGCAGGAGTGGGGCAGACAGAGTTTAAGCAGGGCAGGAGAGTGGCAGACAGTGTTTTTCCCGTCCAGGAGAGCGGCAGACAGTGTTTAACCTGGCCAGGAGAGCGGCAGATGGAGTTTAACCCGAGCTGCAATGGGGCAGACAGAGTTAAACCCGGCCAGGAGAGGGCAGACAGTGTTTTTCCCGTCCAGGAGAGCGGCTGACAGAGTTTAACCCGGCCAGGAGTGATCAGATAGGGTTTATTCCGGCCACGAGAGGGCAGACAGACTTTATCCCTGCCAGGAGAGCGGCAGACAGTGTTTAACCCGGCCAGGAGAGGGCAGACAGAGTTTAACCCGGCCAGGACAGGGCAGACGTAGTTTAACCTGGCCAGAAGAGTGGCAGACAGAGTTTAACCGAGGTAGGAGCGCGACAGACAGAGTTTAACCCGGTCATGAGAGCGGCAGTCATAGTTTATCCGGGGCAGGAGAGTGGCAGACGGAGTTTAACCAGGCCAGGAGAATGGCAGACAGAGCTTAACCTGGGTTGGAGAGCGGCAGACAGAGTTTAAACTGACCAGGAATGTGGAAGACGGAGTTTAACCCAGGTATGAGTGCAGCAGACGGAGTTGAATCTGGCCAGGAGAGCGGCAGACAGAGCTTAACCTGGGTTGGAGAGCGGCAGACAGAGTTTAACCTGACCAGAATGGCGGCATACTTTTTAACCGGAGAAGGATAGCGGCAGAAAGAGTTTAACCGTTGAAGGAGTGCGGCATACAGAATTTATCCTGGTCAGGAGAGCAGCAGACTGAGTTTAACCTGGGCAGGAATGCAGCAGACGGAGTTTAAGCCGGCCAGGAGAGCGGCAGACAGAGTTTAACCGTGGAAGGCGAGCAACGAGAAATTTTTACCCAGCAAGTAAAGCGGAAAACAAAGTTTAAACCAGGCATTTGTGCGGCAGACTGAGTTTATTCTGGGCAAGCGAGCGAATTTAACCCGACCAGGAGAGCGGCAGAGACTTTAATCTGGCCTGGAGCACCAGACAGAGTTTGAACGAGGCAGGAATGCGGCAGACTGTGTTTAACCCGGGCAGGTGAGCGGCAAACAGTGTTCAACCTGGCCAGGAGAGCGGCAGACGGAGTTTAACCCGAGCAGGAGTGGGGCAGACAGAGTTTAAGCAGGGCAGGAGAGCGGCAGACAGTGTTTTTCCCGTCCAGGAGAGCGGCAGACAGTGTTTAACCTGGCCAGGAGAGCGGCAGACGGAGTTTAACCCGAGCAGGAATGGGGCAGACAGAGTTAAACCCGGCCAGGAGAGGGCAGACAGTGTTTTTCCCGTCCAGGAGAGTGGCTGACAGAGTTTAACCCGGCCAGGAGTGATCAGATAGAGTTTATTCCGGCCACGAGAGGGCAGACAGACTTTATCCCTGCCAGGAGAGCGGCAGACAGTGTTTAACCCGGTCAGGAGAGGGCAGACAGAGTTTAACCCGGCCAGGACAGGGCAGACGTAGTTTAACCTGGCCAGAAGAGTGGCAGACAGAGTTTAACCGAGGTAGGAGCGCGACAGACAGAGTTTAACCCGGTCATGAGAGCGGCAGTCATAGTTTATCCGGGGCAGGAGAGCGGCAGACGGAGTTTAACCAGGCCAGGAGAGCAGCAGACGGAGTTTAACCAGGCCAGGAGAGCGGCAGACGGAGTTTAGCCCGGCCAAGATGGCGGCAGATAGAATTTAACCGGGGAACAAGAGCAGCATACAGAATTTAACCCGTCTAGGTGAGTGGCAGGCGGTGTTTAACCCGGGCAGCAAGGCGGCGCACAGAATTTAACCCGGCAAGGAGTGCAGCAGAGGGATTTAATACTGACCAGGAATGCAGAAGATGGAATTTAACCCTGGGATGAGTGCAGCAGACGGAGTTGAACCCAGCCAGGAGAGCGGCAGACAGAGTTTAACCTGGCCAGTAGAGCGGCAGACAGAGTTTAATCCAGCTAGGAGAGCGGCTGACAGAGTTTAACCCAGCAAAAAGTGCGGCAGACGGAGTTTATCCCGGCCAGGAGAGTAGCAGACGGAGTTTAACCCAGGCAGGAGTGCAGCAGATAGCGTTTAACATGGGCAGGAGTACAGCAGACAAAGTTTAACCCGGCCAGAAGAGCGGGAGACAGTGTTTAACCCGGCCAGGAGAGGGCAGACAGAGTTTATCCCAGCCAGGACAGGGCAGACGGAGTTTAACCTGGCCAGGAGAGCGGCAGACAGTGTTTAACCCGGTCAGGAGAGGCCAGACAGAGTTTAACCCGGCCAGGAGAGGGCAGACGTAGTTTAACCTGGCCAGGAGAGTGGCATACAGAGTTTAACCGAGGTAGGAGCGCGACAGACAGAGTTTAACCCGGTCATGAGAGCGGCAGTCATAGTTTATCCGGGGCAGGAGAGCGGCAGAGGGAGTTTAACCCGGCCAGGAGAGGGCAGACAGAGTTTATCCCGGCCAGGACAGGGCAGACGGAGTTTAACCTGGCCAGGAGAGTGGCAGACAGAGTTTAACCCGGGCAGGAGAGCGGCAGACAGACTTTATCCGGGGCAGGAGAGCGGAAGACATAGTTTATCCGGAGCAGGAGAGCGGCAGACGGAGTTTAACATTGGCAGGTGTGCGGCAGACAGAGTTTAACCCGGCCAGGAGAGCGGCAGACAGAGCTTAACCTGGGCAGGAGAGCGGCAGACGGAGTTTAACCGGAGCAGGAGTGGGGCAGACAGAGTTAAACCCGGCCAGGAGAGGGCAGACAGTGTTTTTCCCGTCCAGGAGAGCGGAAGACAGAGTTTAACCCGTCGTGGAGAGCGGCAGACAGTGTTTAACCCGGCCAGGAGAGGGCAGACAGAGTTTATCCGGCCAGGACAGGGCAGACGGCGTTTAACCTGGCCAGGAGAGTGGCTGACAGAGTTTAACCCGGCCAGGAGTGATCAGATACAGTTTATTCCGGCCACGAGAGGGCAGACAGACTTTATCCCTGCCAGGAGAGCGGCAGACAGTATTTAACCCGGTCAGGAGAGGGCAGACAGAGTTTAACCCGGCCAGGAGAGGGCAGACGTAGTTTAACCTGGCCAGGAGAGTGGCAGACAGAGTTTAACCGAGGTAGGAGCGCGACAGACAGAGTTTAACCCGGTCATGAGAGCGGCAGTCATAGTTTATCCGGGGCAGGAGAGCGGCAGACGGAGTTTAACCAGGCCAGGAGAGCAGCAGACGGAGTTTAACCAGGCCAGGAGAGCGGCAGACAGAGTTTAGCCCGGCCAAGATGGCGGCAGATAGAATTTAACCGGGGAACAAGAGCAGCATACAGAATTTAACCCGTCCAGGTGAGTGGCAGACGGAGTTTAACCCGGGCAGCAAGGCGGCACACAGAATTTAACCCGGCAAGGAGTGCAGCAGAGGGATTTAAAACTGACCAGGAATGCAGAAGATGGAATTTAACCCTGGGATGAGTGCAGCAGACGGAGTTGAACCCAGCCAGGAGAGCGGCAGACAGAGTTTAACCTGGCCAGTAGAGCGGCAGACAGAGTTTAATCCAGCTCGGAGAGCGGCTGACAGAGTTTAACCCGGCAAAAAGTGCGGCAGACGGAGTTTATCCCGGCCAGGAGAGTAGCAGACGGAGTTTAACCCATGCAAGAGTGCAGCAGATAGCGTTTAACATGGGCAGGAGTACAGCAGACAAAGTTTAACCCGGCCAGAAGAGCGGGAGACGGTGTTTAACCCGGCCAGGAGAGGGCAGACAGAGTTTATCCCGACCAGGACAGGGCAGACGGAGTTTAACCTGGCCAGGAGAGTGGCAGACAGACTTTAACCCGGGCAGGAGAGCGGCAGACAGACTTTATCCGGGGCAGGAGAGCGGAAGACATAGTTTATCCGGGGCAGGAGAGCGGCAGACGGAGTTTAACATTGGCAGGTGTGCGGCAGACAGAGTTTAACCCGGCCAGGAGAGCGGCAGACAGAGCTTAACCTGGGCAGGAGAGCGGCAGACGGAGTTTAACCCGAGCAGGAGTGGGGCAGACAGAGTTAAACCCGGCCAGGAGAGGGCAGACAGTGTTTTTCCCGTCCAGGAGAGCGGAAGACAGAGTTTAACCCGTCGTGGAGAGCGGCAGACAGTGTTTAACCCGGCCAGGAGAGGGCAGACAGAGTTTATCCGGCCAGGACAGGGCAAACGGAGTTTAACCTGGCCAGGAGAGTGGCTGACAGAGTTTAACCCGGCCAGGAGTGATCAGATAGAGTTTATTCCGGCCACGAGAGGGCAGACAGACTTTATCCCTGCCAGGAGAGCGGGAGACGGTGTTTAACCCGGCCAGGAGAGGGCAGACAGAGTTTATCCCGGCCAGGACAGGGCAGACGGAGTTTAACCTGGCCAGGAGAGTGGCAGACAGACTTTAACCCGGGCAGGAGAGCGGCAGACAGACTTTATCCGGGGCAGGAGAGCGGCAGTCATAGTTTATCCGGGGCAGGAGAGCGGCAGAGGGAGTTTAACCCGGCCAGGAGAGGGCAGACAGAGTTTATCCCGGCCAGGACAGGGCAGACGGAGTTTAACCTGGCCAGGAGAGTGGCAGACAGAGTTTAACCCGGGCAGGAGAGCGGCAGACAGACTTTATCCGGGGCAGGAGAGCGGAAGACATAGTTTATCCGGAGCAGGAGAGCGGCAGACGGAGTTTAACATTGGCAGGTGTGCGGCAGACAGAGTTTAACCCGGCCAGGAGAGCGGCAGACAGAGCTTAACCTGGGCAGGAGAGCGGCAGACGGAGTTTAACCGGAGCAGGAGTGGGGCAGACAGAGTTAAACCCGGCCAGGAGAGGGCAGACAGTGTTTTTCCCGTCCAGGAGAGCGGAAGACAGAGTTTAACCCGTCGTGGAGAGCGGCAGACAGTGTTTAACCCGGCCAGGAGAGGGCAGACAGAGTTTATCCGGCCAGGACAGGGCAGACGGAGTTTAACCTGGCCAGGAGAGTGGCTGACAGAGTTTAACCCGGCCAGGAGTGATCAGATACAGTTTATTCCGGCCACGAGAGGGCAGACAGACTTTATCCCTGCCAGGAGAGCGGCAGACAGTATTTAACCCGGTCAGGAGAGGGCAGACAGAGTTTAACCCGGCCAGGAGAGGGCAGACGTAGTTTAACCTGGCCAGGAGAGTGGCAGACAGAGTTTAACCGAGGTAGGAGCGCGACAGACAGAGTTTAACCCGGTCATGAGAGCGGCAGTCATAGTTTATCCGGGGCAGGAGAGCGGCAGACGGAGTTTAACCAGGCCAGGAGAGCAGCAGACGGAGTTTAACCAGGCCAGGAGAGCGGCAGACGGAGTTTAGCCCGGCCAAGATGGCGGCAGATAGAATTTAACCGGGGAACAAGAGCAGCATACAGAATTTAACCCGTCCAGGTGAGTGGCAGACGGAGTTTAACCCGGGCAGCAAGGCGGCACACAGAATTTAACCCGGCAAGGAGTGCAGCAGAGGGATTTAAAACTGACCAGGAATGCAGAAGATGGAATTTAACCCTGGGATGAGTGCAGCAGACGGAGTTGAACCCAGCCAGGAGAGCGGCAGACAGAGTTTAACCTGGCCAGTAGAGCGGCAGACAGAGTTTAATCCAGCTAGGAGAGCGGCTGACAGAGTTTAACCCGGCAAAAAGTGCGGCAGACGGAGTTTATCCCGGCCAGGAGAGTAGCAGACGGAGTTTAACCCATGCAGGAGTGCAGCAGATAGCGTTTAACATGAGCAGGAGTACAGCAGACAAAGTTTAACCCGGCCAGAAGAGCGGGAGACGGTGTTTAACCCGGCCAGGAGAGGGCAGACAGAGTTTATCCCGACCAGGACAGGGCAGACGGAGTTTAACCTGGCCAGGAGAGTGGCAGACAGACTTTAACCCGGGCAGGAGAGCGGCAGACAGACTTTATCCGGGGCAGGAGAGCGGAAGACATAGTTTATCCGGGGCAGGAGAGCGGCAGACGGAGTTTAACATTGGCAGGTGTGCGGCAGACAGAGTTTAACCCGGCCAGGAGAGCGGCAGACAGAGCTTAACCTGGGCAGGAGAGCGGCAGACGGAGTTTAACCCGAGCAGGAGTGGGGCAGACAGAGTTAAACCCGGCCAGGAGAGGGCAGACAGTGTTTTTCCCGTCCAGGAGAGCGGAAGACAGAGTTTAACCCGTCGTGGAGAGTGGCAGACAGTGTTTAACCCGGCCAGGAGAGGGCAGACAGAGTTTATCCGGCCAGGACAGGGCAAACGGAGTTTAACCTGGCCAGGAGAGTGGCTGACAGAGTTTAACCCGGCCAGGAGTGATCAGATGGAGTTTATTCCGGCCACGAGAGGGCAGACAGACTTTATCCCTGCCAGGAGAGCGGCAGACAGTATTTAACCCTGTCAGGAGAGGGCAGACAGAGTTTAACCCGGCCAGGAGAGGGCAGACGTAGTTTAACCTGGCCAGGAGAGTGGCAGACAGAGTTTAACCGAGGTAGGAGCGCGACAGACAGAGTTTAACCCGGTCATGAGAGCGGCAGTCATAGTTTATCCGGGGCAGGAGAGCGGCAGACGGAGTTTAACCAGGCCAGGAGAGCAGCAGACGGAGTTTAACCAGGCCAGGAGGGCGGCAGACGGAGTTTATCCCGGCCAGGAGAGTAGCAGACGGAGTTTAACCCAGGCAGGAGTGCAGCAGATAGCGTTTAACATGGGCAGGAGTACAGCAGACAAAGTTTAACCCGGCCAGAAGAGCGGGAGACAGTGTTTAACCCGGCCAGGAGAGGGCAGACAGAGTTTATCCCGGCCAGGACAGGGCAGACGGAGTTTAACCTGGCCAGGAGAGTGGCAGACAGACTTTAACCCGGGCAGGAGAGCGGCAGACAGACTTTATCCGGGGCAGGAGAGCGGAAGACATAGTTTATCCGGGGCAGGAGAACGGCAGACGGAGTTTAACATTGGCAGGTGTGCGGAAGACAGAGTTTAACCCGGCCAGGAGAGCGGCAGACAGAGCTTAACCTGGGCAGGAGAGCGGCAGACGGAGTTTAACATTGGCAGGTGTGCGGCAGACTGAGTTTAACCCGGCCAGGAGTGCAGCAGACAGAGCTTAACCTGGGCTGGAGAGCGGCAGTCATAGTTTATCCGGGGCAGGAGAGTGGCAGACGAAGTTTAACCAGGCCAGGGGAATGGCAGACAGAGCTTAACCTGGGTTGGAGAGCGGCAGACAGAGTTTAAACTGACCAGGAATGTGGAAGACGGAGTTTAACCCAGGTATGAGTGCAGCAGACGGAGTTGAATCTGGCCAGGAGAGCGGCAGACAGAGCTTAACCTGGGTTGGAGAGCGGCAGACAGAGTTTAACCTGACCAGAATGGCGGCATACTTTTTAACCGGAGAAGGATAGCGGCAGAAAGAGTTTAACCGTTGAAGGAGTGCGGCATACAGAATTTATCCTGGTCAGGAGAGCAGCAGACTGAGTTTAACCTGGGCAGGAATGCAGCAGACGGAGTTTAAGCCGGCCAGGAGAGCGGCAGACAGAGTTTAACCGTGGAAGGCGAGCAACGAGAAAATTTTACCCAGCAAGTAAAGCGGAAAACAAAGTTTAAACCAGGCATTTGTGCGGCAGACTGAGTTTATTCTGGGCAAGCGAGCGAATTTAACCCGACCAGGAGAGCGGCAGAGAGACTTTAATCTGGCCTGGAGCACCAGACAGAGTTTGAACGAGGCAGGAATGCGGCAGACTGTTTTTAACCCGGGCAGGTGAGCGGCAGAAAGTGTTCAACCTGGCCAGGAGAGCGGCAGACGGAGTTTAACCCGAGCAGGAGTGGGGCAGACAGAGTTTAAGCAGGGCAGGAGAGCGGCAGACAGTGTTTTTCCCGTCCAGGAGAGCGGCAGACAGTGTTTCACCTGGCCAGGAGAGCGGCAGACGGAGTTTAACCCGAGCAGGAATGGGGCAGACAGAGTTAAACCCGGCCAGGAGAGGGCAGACAGTGTTTTTCCCGTCCAGGAGAGTGGCTGACAGAGTTTAACCCGGCCAGGAGTGATCAGACAGAGTTTAACCCGGCCAGGAGAGGGCAGACGTAGTTTAACCTGGCCAGGAGAGTGGCAGACAGAGTTTAACCGAGGTAGGAGCGCGACAGACAGAGTTTAACCCGGTCATGAGAGCGGCAGTCATAGTTTATCCGGGGCAGGAGAGCGGCAGACGGAGTTTAACCAGGCCAGGAGAGCAGCAGACGGAGTTTAACCAGGCCAGGAGAGCGGCAGACGGAGTTTAGCCCGGCCAAGATGGCGGCAGATAGAATTTAACCGGGGAACAAGAGCAGCATACAGAATTTAACCCGTCCAGGTGAGTGGCAGACGGAGTTTAACCCGGGCAGCAAGGCGGCACACAGAATTTAACCCAGCAAGGAGTGCAGCAGAGGGATTTAAAACTGACCAGGAATGCAGAAGATGGAATTTAACCCTGGGATGAGTGCAGCAGACGGAGTTGA